>NC_046669.1:21735269-22475538 GCF_004382145.1 Drosophila mauritiana
TAGCTTTTCCACTCAGTTTAATCGCCACTCGGATCTGGCTGGGAATTTTAGAAACCAACCAGGCTTTGTACCCTTCTAAGCAACAAAATCGATATGATCCTTCAATTCAGTTTAATGATTGAGACTTTTTTGCGACTGGAAAAGTGTCAGCTTTGGGCTTTCTGGCTGGGCGCAATAAAATGAAGTGATTGTTCGGTTTTGTATTTTGCAAAAACACACAGAACCCCGCAGAGCAAAGGGAAAGACATTGCACACAGGATTAGGTGGGGGTTTTGGGGCCAAGTCTTGGGTAATCATTTGGCAGCGCATGTGTCGGATTATTTTGTTGGTTTGCGTTTTATTTAAATTTGCTTCTTTCGGCTGCCTTTTTGCTCGCGCGGTGGTTGTTGTCGCCCGAAAATCTGACAGCAGCTGAAAAGCATGCTAAGCTGGCTGCTTTCTTTTTGCTTTGGCTCAAAGCAAATTAATGATTTGCCATCAAGCAAATAAATCAAAAGCTTCAAAGCAGATCTCTGGCTTAGCGCGCTGCGCTGCGGTGCGGTGCGGTGGGATCCTGGGATCCTGGGGCTGGCCGCGATTTAAGGCCATCATCTCGGCCTGCTCCACTTTAAAGCCAGTAGTTCGCAGCTATTTCCACTCAACTAAGCGCATGCATTGATGATATATCCCCGTCCGTGTGACACCCCTTCCCATTGACATGACATAAATAACCGTGTGAGGCTGTTATAATTTATAATCCTTGCTCTGGACCCCCAGCAAC
The DNA here is from genome assembly GCF_004382145.1 of Drosophila mauritiana. NCBI lineage: Eukaryota > Metazoa > Arthropoda > Insecta > Diptera > Drosophilidae > Drosophila > Drosophila mauritiana. Next base: position 21,736,030 of record NC_046669.1, read on the forward strand.
AATAATACCAACAACAACAACAGCAACAAGAACAAACACAGCAACAGGAGCAGGAGTAACAAGAGCAGAAATAACATGGGAATGCCAGGGGAGTGCAAATATTTTTGCTTGCTCCTCTCGGTCTCTATGATCCGGGTTTCCTCTTACTTTTTTGTCCTATTTTATTTATTCGAAACCTGCCCAGGCGGAATCTCCCCGGCTCAGCCTCACCCTGGTTGGCAGCACAAATATTTTGTTGGTTCCCTTCCAAGCCACCCCGGCCACTATTCCACACCCGCCCGGCTGCATTTAGTTTATGTGTGTGTTACCTTTTTTACCCGGTAAAATGAGGTCAAAAGTTTATTGGCTAACAAATGTGTGCGCAAGCAGGTGGGGGTGTTGTTTTCGCAGGCATTAATGTCAGGCGCAAACTGCAGAGGCTGCGGAGTTTTTGGCAGAGCTTTAATGCCGATAAACAAATTGCATGCACTTAGCTACAGGTCGCCCATCCAAGGGGAGATGGGCAAGATTATGGCAGTCGAAATGGGCTTTAAATGATCCTGCAGCACACTCGATGGCACGATGGCCACAAAAACGAATCAGCTGCCCTACCGCCGGCTAATTACAAACCAATCAGCCAACTAATAAATTTCAAATAAATTATACAAGAACGGAATTGGCTAATGCATTGCAGTTGAACGACAGCCAGAGCGAAACAAACAACTTCAAAACTATGTTGGGCCATCCAAACCAAAACTGCCAAAAACACCAAAATTGTAAGCTATTCAATTATGGTTAAAAAAGAACAGCAAAACTATTTTAATTATTTACATTAAGCCCCTCAACATGTTTGGCCGACACACAAGCTCTTCTCTCCAATTAAACTGGGAATAGGATCTAGCTGGCAAGGGAAACCGGCATAGGATATCCCATTCGCATTCGCATTCGCATTCACATTCGACTGAACATCAATCGAAGTGCTGTAATTCAGAACGGGCCGAAAGATTCGAGTTTCCTCTGATCAGCACAAGGTGAACTTATAGGCCCCACACCCCAGAAGGACTAAGTTGTTCGCCGTAAAAGCATTTGGTTCAATGTTTAATGAGGGTGGGCTCTATAATAGAGAAAGCCTACCTTTTGTGCTTGCCACTTCCCCCGCTGGGAAAACAACCCCTTCCAACGCAATGATTATGACAGCTTCTTTGCCGATGAGCGACTCTGCTCCTGTCATTTCGCACTGGTATCCACTGTAGCTCTGCCAGATTTGCTGGCTGCTTGGGCTTTAATTAAACGGCAATTGTGGTCATCAGTTGTCAGGTTCTCTTGTGCCTAATCAGTTTGTGTGATGAAAGACTAAGCTGGGATTACGGAATGTCTGCCATGCGGGTGCGACATTTGAATAATGAATGTCAACTCGATGTTCGGCTTGCAGGGGAAAAATATAAGCCCGACCTAAGTCCCAAATGTCACTCAGCTGTCAATTGAAAGCAAATCTAAGGCGCAGAGATTCGGGCGGTGCCGCCAGTGGAGGAGGCCAACTAATTGGGGCGTGGCCGGTTTCGGCCAGCTGACAAACTAACTGACCAACTAACTGACGTAACTAGGCAAGGCAATTGGCCTGCCCGTTGGTCCGTCCCTCCATTTGTCCATTTGTCCATGTCAGTTAGCTTGGCCTTCTGTGTGCCTGCTGCTTGACCATAAACTAATGCACCTAATTGCTGTGATTATGTCGTTTGTGATTATCTGAGTGTGCCCCCGTGTCCTTGTCCCCGTTTCCGTCTTCTGGAGAGTTCTGTGCCGCTGCTTTTGCCATTGCAATGCGTTGCCCGCCTGCATGCGCTGCATACAATTAGGCGGCACAAAAGCTAAATCTCATTTATCAATCACGAGGAGTCCTCTGCCTTTCGGCGCGACAATATTCGATAATTGGCCAAAGCCATAACTGATAATCCCAGCTGGTTCAGAATTCCGTTGCTGATTGGGTTAACAAATAACCGCAGTTACTCCCGTACCTTCATACCATCGCTCTTAGCTTCACTCAGCTTCCAAAACTTAGGCTACCCCTTTTCTGGCCTGATTATTATTCGGGCTGTCGGAAACTTTTCAGCTGACAAGTGTGACAAGTTTTAAGGCCCATAACTAAGGCAGCCAAGGAGCCACCCTCAGTTCACCTTGTGTGAACGACTCCAAGTGCAAAACTCCCCGAACAAATGTTGTGGTTTCCTGCCACCAACCTAGGCCCATTACACATGTAGACGGTAAAGCAATAATAGTAAATTTAAAGCCACCCAACAGGGCGGAATTGGGAGATGGAGATCGGGATGGAGCTGGAGCTGGGGTGGGAGATGGAGGTGGAGAGACTTCACATGACTAGTTAAACTTTTTGCCATTGTAATAGTTATGCTTGGTTGGTTTCTCTTTCTTTCGAGACTGAAACTGAACCAAACCGAATCCCACAAACCAAAGGTTCCTTGGGGGTGGTTGCTTTACATGCTCATGGCTCCTGGCTCCTGGCTCCTGGTTTCTCTGTTTCTGGCTTGGGTTTCTCTGGTTATGCGCATAATTTATAGAGTGCGACAATATGCTGCCCTCTGTCTGGCTCCCAGGAAACTTTTCGATTCTCGTTCAAGAAAGTAAGATTTCTCTGACCGATACAGCTGCCAAGTCGGAGTGTGTGTGCGGTCAACTTTTGGGGGTCAAAGAGCAGGCAGAAGTCAAGGCTATTACCATAAGGGTATCTGGAAGACGTTCCGAGCTGGTTTCTCTCTGGGCTCTCTGCTCCAACTCGCCACCAGATTGCCAATTCTCATTTAAGTTAGCTCCCTGTGGAACTTGGGGAAATAAAACTCAGACACAGCAGTCGCCCCACATGAGTCGCACACTCCACTCCTTTGCCTCCTTGCTTCTCGACAAACGTTTAGGGCGATAAAAATGCAGAAACAAAAACATTTGGTTAGTTGCATAAATTTTGTTACATTTTTGTTGCTGCCGCCCGTCCGCTGATAAAACAGCGTCAAAAAAGTGTCGTCGAGGGAGCAACTTGGGCCAAACTGCGCAGAGCCAGGCGAGATGTAGCCAGATACGAAAGCGAGTTTGTTGCGTTGCCTGAACAAGCTGCGGGGCAGCAACAGCAGCCGCAGGAACGACAGACATGCGAAAAAGTTTTAAATACACATTTACAAAGGACAACGCGAAGTTGTTCCCATTTCCTCCGCATTAAAATTTAAATATTTGCGCCTTCGCTTACTTTTCGTCTTGCTTTTTGCTACCCCGAAAATCTCTCTTTAATCAGGGAGCGCAGTTCAATGGCCTCCAAGACGTTGGGGTTCCTCACATGCCTCTTAATCCTGCCGCAAATCCCACGCCACGAAATTACACACACGTGCAACCCCCGTTTGTATCTCTATTTACAAGTTATGTCCCACGTAAAGGTAAATAAAGTTGCAACAAGCGCTGCTGCAACTCGCTCGTTGCATGCCACCGAAGTGACGTGCACTCCCTCCTTCGCTCAAAGCGCGCTTGTGGTTTGCCGTACAAATCCCAAAACCATTTCACTAATTGAAATGAATTTTCATACAGCAGAAAGAGGAGCAACAGTAGTAGCAGCGGCAGCGGCAGCGGCAGCAGGATGTGGCGCAACTTGGCTCCTGTATGCAGTTGTGGGTATATGTGTGCGTGTGTGTGGCAGACACTTTCGTGTCGCAGCACAAAATTGCAATGACCTCGGGCACCAACAAAAGCGTTGCAGCCAAATATGGGAAATGTACGGCAAAAGGCAGCTGGGATGTATGGTATGACACGTCACAAGATCCTTCGTCTTGCACAGTTGAATGACTTATCATCCGGGTGGAAGCGGAAGCCTCAAGAACCCGAATCCTCCCAGGCAAAGCTGTCGAATGAAATATGAATTTGGAATAGTCCGGTGTATATATAATATATCAAAGTTCTCCTGCTGCTTCTGTCTGCTGCTAACTCTCACTTGCGTTCTAAAAATGTTCCAATTAAAAATTCATATGAAGCAATTTTGCTGCTTCTCGGATTTCAATTCGGGCTGGCGGCAGGATTCCGATCCCCAAAAGGATTCAACCACTCGATGTGTCTCAAGATGCTGGCGGAGAAAGTAAATGGGCGGAGAAAACGCAACGTCTTATTTTTTGAATAATTATGCAATATCCCCGTCCTGTGGAATTTTCAAGTTCATAATTATGCGATGATGGCTGGCTGCACTCGCCGTTCCTGGCCTCCTCCAACCCTCATCTTTTGCCACTTCCATTTTTAATTTATTTTGAATAAGCAGAAATGCACAAAAGACGGTGCCCAGACACTGTCGGCATTTCCCACAACGGAAGTCAGTCCCCACAGCTGCTGATGCCGATGCTGCTGCTGCTGCTTGTTTACATTCTGTGCAGCTGGCCGAGCACCGCTGCGTATACGTAATGCCGAGTAATGTGCGCACTCCTTGTGAACAGCGGCCTATTGAAAGGCGTTGAGCGCGGGATGTAAATGCAAGATGGCGACAAAGCGAGCCTGCAGGGAACCCATTCATTCCACTGGCCCCCACTTCTTCTGTGTGTGTGTGTGTGGGTAGCTAGCAGCTAGTACCCAAGCTACCCTAGCCAGCTATTCTAAGCCATTTGCTTGGCATTTTTGTTTTGTGCAGCCGGGTAACATTATTTTAATTAACATATTTATATGAGACGGGGGATAAGCAGCAACAAAAGCCAAGTCACTCTCCATCATACGGCTCGTGTGCGTTGCAATTTTAATTATACACATAGATGCCACAACGGCAAATCTTGTGGAACGAGCAGTGCAAAATGCAATGTTGCCATCTAAAAATCATTAAAAATTGTTTGCGAAGGGCGAAATCATTAAAAACATATAAATTATGCAGACACCCCAACCCTGCACATGTCTCATAATTATGCAGCATATAAATGCCACCAGTAAGGACAGCTGCGAAGGATGCTGCGGAAGCGGAGGACGAAGGCAAACATTGTTTTGTTAATGTTCTGCATGACTTCGCTGCATATTTTCGTGGGGAGGCCGGGCCAAGACGAAAGGGATTCAAAGGATATCTGGGCTGGGCCAAGTAATTTCGTGTGCGCACCTGAAAGTATGCTTTAAGAAATTCAGAAGCCCAGACTGGGAAAACTTATCCCTGCGCCTGCCTAATTAAGTTGCCAGAGGAGTGTATTGCGGGTACTTTTAGTTTTTAGTTTCGTCCCAAGTAGACGGGAATTTGAGGTATTTTGGCCATAAAGCAGATCTCTGGCTAGGCCCCACTTGGGTCGTTGGTTCAATCGCACTCAATATCAATAAATCCCGCAACAATCTGCATTCAAAAATCAAAGGATACACACATCCACAGAACGTTGGATTCAGAAGGACGGTGGACGGCCAACAGCCCAGACAGGCGAACATAAAATGCCAATTTCTAGTTGCCAAATGGTTATTGCCTGGTCTATAAATGCAGCAATGGCAACAGCAACAGCAACAACTGCGGCGGGAGCTGGACTTAAATTCACGTACGAGGACCGAAATGGCCACAGCTCTTACCTATGGCCAAAGTCAAGCCCAAAGGCAAAGCCATAGCTACAGCTATATGGCCGTGGCCAAATGCATGTGTGCTGATATATGCACACTCTCTCGCTGGCCACACATACGATATATACCCGTGCATATGTATGTATATGTCTGGCAAGTTAAGTGCCAAGCGGAACACGAAGGCAATTTGTTGCGTCACAAAGATGAGACGCAGATCGATATGGGATATGGGCCTGGCCCGCCTCCATTACCGCCACCTGCCTTTCTCCCGCTGCAGATAAAATTAAAATTGTGCGTGAAAAGTGCAGGATAAAGGATATGGCACATATCCATTCTACGGGTGCCAAGGAGAAGGGCTCCGTACTTAGTCGGCATAAAATATAAATTACTATGCTGCGCCATAATAAATTTCAGTTTGCGTAAAAACGTTAAATGTATATACACTATACGGGACGAGGGGGCCACTGCCGCACTGAGAGGGGCCAAAAACCCATTATGAATGAATTTAGTAGCAGCAGCGCCGTAGCGGCAAAAACCAAAACGTGCCGGCTCTCGCTCTATCCATATCTCTTGGCACCTCCCTTACTACGCCATCCCCTTATATTTATACAAATTTAAAGCACTTTCTAGGGATCCCCGCCGCCCAGACCAATGCGAAGGAGTCGGGGGCGGAGGTCAGTTGAGGTTTTGCAAAAATGCTCGCAAATTTACGAGTATTTCCATGGCTGGCAGCAGCGATAAACCAGAACCAGAACCAGTCGAAAGCAATAACGACCGGCCAATAGACAGTGAACTACACTCTCAACTCTCAACTCTCGACTTCGGACTGCCGACTCTCGAGTCTCGACTGGACAGAGCCCAGCCGGCTGAAGGGCACAGGACACAGGGGCGGGCGGAGACAGGACCTCCCCTGCAGACGCCGGGATGGCCTTAGTCTAGGCGCTTGAACTAGCCGCTCGGCTCGGTTCACTTGGACTGGCCTTCTGGGAGTGTGGAAGCGAGCGGTCAATGACAGCGGAAAGTTTTTCTGCAAACTAACCTCGAGAGCTATGAAAAATTAAAGCAACAGGAAGGAAGGAAGGAGGGGCAGTACAGACTGCCGCATCAAAATGCCGCAATGGCCTGTTATTATAATGAAAACGTAGCAGGCATTTGTAGCAACAGTCTAGTGCGGCGAGATGTAGGACTAAAAAGTTTTTAAGGCCAGCGGAAGCCGTTTACATTTGCATGGCCAATGCTCAGTCGTCCTTTTCAAGTGCAGGACACGGCGATTGTGCCGGTTCAACCCACTATCCCCCCTCGCAGGACATAAACTATTTAAGGTGTGAAGCACGGCCCAATCACAACGTGAATCTCGGCAGCGTTTTATCAAAGCTTTAAGGTGCGCAACTGCGATTGGGATTGCGATCGGAATCGGAATCAGGAGCAGCTGGTGGTTCTCGAAATCGCAGCAGGGCAATGCAATGCAGCCACCTCGCTCCCATATGCCGACTTTTGTTTTGAATGCTCCTTTTTGCACTCTGGCTGTGGCAATTTATGCAACTCTTCTGCTGCAATGTACTTATACATACATACATATGTATATATGTATTTTTAACTCCTGGCCAAACTTTTGTTTCGCTCGCCGACGGGATGCGTGTGTATCCAATCGTGCAGAATGCCCATTTTTATATATATTTGCATATGGTGCATAAGCATTTTTTCATCCCGCGCACAGTATCTCGTCCAGAAATTTTAAGCTACATACAGCGTATTACGTACAGCATTTTCCCGAAAAATAACTCATGCTGTAGGCATGAGCCCAGTTTTCTGCCGGCCTGATTCATTCATTCATTTGCAAGTTCTCTGCCTGCTCTGCTCCTCTTCGTTTTTCGGGTGCCAGAAGTCAACAAATAATATTTTCCATAAAAATTGGCACTGGTGGAAAAATTGAAATGAAAATATCCTCAGCTTTGGGGGGCGGGGCAGGACAAACTGAGTGGAGAGGACGTTGCCAAATGTCGTGTGATTGTGTGTGCCTTTTATGTTTATTCATACACACGCAGCGATGAGTGCGTGTGTGTGTGTGTGTGGGCCAACCTGAATCTCAATTTGATATAGAATTTAATCAATATTTGTGTTACGATGACAACGGAGCCCCCGCTGGGCATCCCCCCCTCTGCTGCATTTGCGGCTGGCAGGTTAGAATGTTTATCAATTTATGCATAAATGCAAATAGAATTTCATAAATAGTCATTTAATTGCACTTTGGGCCAGCAGGAGAGGGACACAAGCACGGCCTATAAACGATATGCAAAATGCAAATTGGCGGACAGAAAGAACACTTAGGCAGTGTCATATGCAAAATTCATCTGCCGCACCGATGTGCCACTGCCACATTAAAGTGCTCCGAAAGCCGGCCAAAACTTCACATTAAATCCAGGCCAAAATCGGCTAAAACACGAAACTTTCGAAAGCACGGGCGGAAAGTAAGCCAAACGCCCAGCTGCGCTCTCGCAGGACTAAAACAAATGTCTTGGATAAAAAATGAGTACAACTCACACACACACACAAAATTATGTGGCACGCAGCAAAATCAAGACAAAGCTTGGCATATATACTATAACGTGGTGCGTGGGTATTTGTGAGTGTGTGCGTGTGTGCGAGGGTGTGTATTTGCACAATGCAAAAAGAAAACAAAAGGCTGCACAAAGCAAATACACATACGTATACAGACAGGCAGGAGCAGTGGCAGCAGCCCGAAAGTGTGCTACACAAATGTATTCGCACGATTCTGGACCAGAATTTCAGGTCGTCCGAGAAGTTAGTTGGTGGTGGTGGGCGGTGGTGGAACGGTGGGCGTGGCACAGAGCAACAATGTGCTTTGCCTCGTTCTTTTCGTTACTTTCTCGCATTTGTTGATATTTCAGGCAGAGAGAGAGCTGCAGCTCACAGGAGAGTGAAATGCATCATCAAGGATCCGCCGCCTTCTAATGAAAGTCCGTCGATGTGGCCCCCCATTCAATTAATAGACCCATAAATGCTCTTCCCTTCGACCGCCATGTGTGAGCCGCAGTTGTTTGTCAGTTTTTTCCAGGCCTTCTATTTAGGCCCCTGCGGTCGTTTGGCTTTTTTCGGTTTGTTGGGCCGCCGCGGCAGCGTTGCCATTGCTGTTGCCAACAATTTTCACTCCACTTTCGAATGTTTTTATCCCCAAAGCCTGCTTGCGGATATGCATAGAGCGAAAACACAAACAAACCAACTCTAACCGAACCGAACCGAACCGAACTGAGCTGAACTGAGAGCCCAGAGGAAAAAGGGCCAAGAACATTGTTGGAAAAACAATAAATGGCAAATGTATGGCGGCATTTTAGGCGCATGGCGCTTGGGAAACAAAAGAGCTGCAAATTTGCAAAATGCTGCGGCCTTTCCCTTTTCCGCCGATTCGATTTTTCTTTTTGTGTTTTGCATTTTTATAGCAATATGGCAAATGGAATTTTTGTGCACGATGCGAGCGCTAAACATTTAAATGAGTCAAGTGGCTTTTTGATGGTCGCCGCGGAACGGGGAGGTTTCTGGTTTTTTTTGGGTTCGCTGCGGGTTGGATTTGCATATGGCTGAAAAAATTGCTTTGCGGAAGCTTTTAGACAGTCAGAATGGCGGGCGGGCGAGCAAACGAGCGAGCGGTCGAGCGGCCCACTTTCCAAATGGGATTTGTATGCAGATGGTGGGTTGGGTTGGGTTTGGGTTTGGGAATGGAGATAGCGATCCATTGGGTTTTACTCACTTAGATTTCCACTAGGAATGTAAACGTTGCCCGATGGCGTTCGCACCAAACAAGATGGCTCAAAGTCAGCGTCATTGGGATTGTTAACGGTTAAACGACCATTTTGCATGCGACTCATTGTCGGATTACGCGGCGGAACATCCGGTGGTGCCGTTGGCGTGACTCCTTCCAGGAGGAAGCCTGAAAATAGGTTGCAAAACGAAAATATGGTTAGCATTAGTCGGGCGTGCCACAAATATTTGCACTGCAGTAAGCTACTTAAATCGAACATCTATTTCTAGCTTAATTGCATTGCACTTCCTCGAAATAAAAAATAAAAACCGATGATAAATCACATTTTTTGCAGAGGGTGAGTCTTTTCTCGTTTTGCATTCGCTGTGTGAATGGCGAAATCATTGCACATTTGACACTAAAAGTATTTCGTGAATTTTTAAACTACAAATCGATTTGCCGGAGCGGGAGGAGCTGCAATCAGTTCGCATTGAAAGCCAGGCACAAAAATCAGGCGAAAGGAACAAATCGAAATGAAATTATTTAACAGCATAGAAAATTCAATTTATCTCCCTTTGGCAGCCCCTCCTTTTTGGGGCATTGCTAAACAAACAAACACGGAAAGCTCGAATGGAAATGCGACGTGGCAGGCAGTGGGGCAGGCAGGGTGGCGCAAGAAATAGATACAAAACTCTAAAAACTGAAAATTACCGGGCAAAAGGCAATTTCCAAATCGAGTAACAAGATACAAATAGAAATAAGGGAAAAACATTCAAATGAAATTCAATTTGCCGCGCTCAAAAATTTCAATGCCGATGAGAAGGCGACGCCGAGAACGAGGACGACGAAATTCGAGTGCCACTGCCACATGCCTTTGATTCTCACCCACACATAGCGCCACTCTGGGGGTGTCGATGTGTGCGTTCGTGTGAGTGTGTGTGCCTCCCCCCATCCTCTTCACTCCTTGCGCTGTAATAAATTTCAAAAGCATTCGCATTCACTCGCATAGAAAATTTTAAGCTCATTTGTAGGCTTAAAAAGCATTTCGATGGGTGGCACTGGAGGGAATCCGCGCTTGGATGGGATGCGAAGGAGCACGGCAAACAGGATGCTCAACAAATTCAAACGCCAAAAGCGAAAGAAGAGGACAGAATAGCGGAAAAAAATGGGCAATAAAAAGCGGCAGCAAGCGGAAGCGCCAACGGCCAAGGAACCAAATTTCAAATTTGTTGAGATTTGCCGGGCGCGAAAATCGTATCCGTCGTCCCACTCCGCGAAGGTCGCGATGCTTATGTGTGCGTGTGGCTTAGTTAGTTGGTCCTGGGAGCTCCTTGCAGAGCCATTGGCGTAATCGCATTGCGCTAGGCCGAGACAATTCCACATTTCCTCCTGCCTTTTCGCTAAGCTGGACCAGGGGCAGAAGGAGAATCTGGACGCTCAAGTGGCCACTGGCCTGGCTGTGGGAAATTTAAGCTGCGGAAAATATGACACCAACTTGTCTGCCTCGGACGAGATGCTCGGCCTGCTGCCCGGATTGCCGCAGGACCTGCGCATTATCGTTATAATGAAACGCGGCCCACACCGACGTCGGCGGCGGAAGCAACAACAAAGCTGGGGAAAGGAGGCGGCAGGATTTGGCACCGACTGCCTGCCAGCAAAGATTATTTCACGCGGTTAAACACAGCAGCAAAAGCACCAAGAGCACCAAAAGTTGCCCCAAAAATGTTCACTCAAAATTGGCAGCGGCAAAGTTGTTCTGTCGCTCGGTCATCTGTGATTAAAACTGGGCGGGGAATATTTGTGGACTTTTGTCCTTGCTTTGCGTGTAATTAGATTTCGGATTTAAGGCGCTTATTGTGCGAGCATAGAGAATGGAAATTAAAAATGGCCGCGGTTGCGATTGTATGAGTGAAGTGCTGCAACTGGCACTTGCATCCACCATCCACACTACCCACATCCAAGAGCTGAGCATTAGCCAAAGAACTTAACCTCCTTGACGCTGTATTGCCCTCCAATTATATCGTCATAAAGCGCAAAAGTTAAGCTAAAGTAGCTAACCAAGCACCATTTGCATGCACAAGCGATGGCGTCATTTGAATACACATAGCATCTGTGGAGGAAGTGGAGGGAGTTTGTGGCGCACTGCGAGCATTAGATTAATATTAAGCAAGAGTAGAGCGAAAATGTCAATTCTTCAGTGGGGCGGCACACACAGGTGGGTATATTGTCACTATGGTTCGGTAATATTTTAATTGCAGCAAGGAATATGATTTGAGAACAGTCGGAAACTAAACCTCTCTATAAGGCGTGCCACATGATGTACGTACGGCACCCTTGTGTTTTATACCACATGCTGGGTATACTCTATTCGATCTCCTTGCTCTGGCCAAGTCAAGGGCTTAGCCAAATGGCAAAAAAAAAGACGAGAACGATGACAATGCCACGAAGGGGGCCAAACGAAAGTGGCTAACAGAGAAGATTCTGCACTGGTCGTTGCTGCTGTCGCCTGTTTGCCTGCCAGTTGGCATCCGCATCCGCATCCACATCCACATCCGCATGCACATCCGCATCCACATCCCCGTCCGTATTTATATCCACATGCAGACAGGCGTAGAGGAGCTGCCATGAACTGGGAGCCAATGCGAATGCCAAGCGACCACTTAAAGCGCAGTCGGAGGCAAGAAGAAGGAGAAGATGTGGCAGGATGTGCCAGGATGGGATGGGATGGTATGGAATCGGCTGGAATGGGATGAGGTGAGGCTGAAACTGAAGCATCCAGACCATGGAAGGAGCCGAGCACAGCCAGGCGAATGAACAACGGGCAACTACTGGGAATGGCGCTGATAAGCAGCTTATCTTCATTTCTACAACCCCCAGCGTTTATTTTTCCCCACTGCTGTTTGTTTGTTTGTGTTGTTCCTGTTGTTGTTCCTCTGCCGGCGCTTCTCTTGTCCTTGTCATTTTGAATGCGAATGCGCTGTAGTTGTAGTTGTAGTTGTAGTTGTAGTTGGAGCTGTAGTTGTTGCCGCTGCTGTTTTTAGGGTACGCAAAATGTGTAATGGCATTTCGTCAGGCGGAGCATGAAAAAGCGAGGCGAGCTTTAGTGATAACCAAGGGCGGGTTAGTGGGCGGCTAGTGGGCGGGAGGAGGAGGATGCGCAGCCAAATGTTCCCCCCCTCTATGTTTGTGTGTGTGTGTGTGACAAAGGGAATCCTCCTGCTGGGCTTGCTTTGTCTCCTCCTTCTGCCTCTGCTACCCACCTCCCATCTTCCCCTCTTTTTCGGTTATGGTTTTTGGCTTGCACTTTAATGCTTTTATAATGCACTCTGCAAAAAAGCGACCACAGCCCGAAATGGCAAATCGGCGAAAATAGCAAAAAGTATTCGGCAAGTTTTCGGCTAAATTAAAGAGACTTTAGCAACGTGGAGTCCGGGGCAACTTCAATTAGGGATACCGCATTATCGGGGCTGGAATGCAAACATTCGAGCGGCACAAGCACGCGCTGCCGAGTGAAATATGTTAATTAAATTAAGGGCTGGGTGGGGAGTCGAAAAGCGACACCAGCTGCTTGTGGCATGCCAACAATGGGCAGCGGGGGCATGCCAACACCTTCGGCAGCGGCAAATTCCTCCTCCAACCCCCTCCCTTCGCACTTGACGAGAGAGAAATGTAAAACACTTTTGGTATGACAGCTGAAATGTCAGTTAAGCATGAATTGCTGCCAGCAGAGGGTGAAGGTGCAAGCTGGAAGCTGGAAGCTGGAGTCTGGAGTAATGAGAATGAGAATGAGGCGACCTGAGCCGGGTCCGGACTCCGGAGTAGGTCCTTGCTGCGTTCCCAGGTGGGCGGCGTAAACTGACAAGTGCTGAAACGCCTTTTAACTACAGTTTCGTTCTCTGATTGTCCTGTTTTCCTTCTGCCCGAGTTAAGTGAGTGAGAAACGAAAGATAAAGATGCCAAGCGGGAAATTGCATTGCAGTCGGCAGTCGGGAGCAGGAAAAGGTGATGACAATCGCTTAATCGATTGGGAATTCTGTTTTCTAGCTCATTACGCTGCAGCAAAACCCCGGCACCATCAATAATAACAATAATCCAGAGAGACAGCAATGATGGCAGGTAGAAACAAGTAGTCCGCACTAAACGGCATTGAATAAATGCAAGTGCTCATGTGTGCTACACTGCGTATACGCAATGTGCACAGGGATTGCGATTTTTTGTTGTGACGAGCAGGTTGGGGATGCTAGGGAAGCTGGGGAAGCTGGGGAAGCTGGAGGTCCTGCTGCTGCCATTTTGTTGATAAGCAACAGCCACAGACAGCAGGGCAGATGCAAAGAGAAGTAAACAAAAGGCGCCTAAACTGACAATTGGACGCTTTGTTTATGGCGTGTCTGTGTATTAGAGCCCTGGGTGTGTGATTGCATCCAGTTACAGGCCGAGTTTGACCTGTCCCCGCCCCTTGACCCTCACCCAAGGGGGCGCGGCCAGGCGGTAGCATAATGCGGGCCATCTGTATGCGTGTACAGTCTCTGTTTATATTTGCACCAACACAGCCACGCTGCTTTGTATCTCTGTGCGTGTCCGTGTGTGTTTGCACCGCCTGCGCTTGACATATAAATAGAGCCACACACACACACACATACTGGCACAAAGTTTACTGGGGAACTCCTTGTACCGGTACGGTCAAGTAATTCCTCGGCATAGGTAAATGTGTACAGTTTATTAAATTTGGGTCCCCGACCGAACTGAAGCTAAAGCCAAAGCTGCCCAACTATTTATGTCGCCTGTCATGTATGTACCTTCCTTCCGCCCCCCGCCCCCCCACGCCTGCACACACAACTACTAATACTAACACACATGGGCCATTGTGCGTCATTTGCAAAGCCATGCGCATCCACAATCTTTGTTTGTCAAAGTTTTGCACTCGCCTAGGAGATTTATTTAGTCGGGCTCACAAAACTTGGATTTACTTCGACACAATTGTCAGCTTAGTCACGTTTCATGTGTCGACGGATACAGATCCAGGCGACCAGGATATATATGGCCCAGGAGGAGCAGGGAGAAAGAAGCCGGGAGCAAGGAGCTACGCTAATGCTAAACACGACATAAAGGTAAAAAGCCAAAGGCACGCGATGCGAATATTTTAACGGGCCAAAAGTTGAAGAGAAGGAGCCGACGAAGGAAAACAAGAAGTTGCCGCTTTGTTTGCTTTAGTTTCAATTTTGTGTGCTAGTTAACCTCAGTCTTAGTGAGCGGCCAGGTTTCCGGCTGCTGGCGAGGATCAAACTTTGATTCGAGCCTGTTTTCTGCGATGTTGTGCTTCCGCACAGCCCTTGGGGCTGACGGGCAAATCCAACCTTCTGCATCTGCAGCGTGCTGCTGTAGCGTACACTGCGGCTGGGTTAATCGAATTTCAGCACTGACCCGGTTTGTTCAGGAGGAGCCACCATCCGCATCGACCCAGAAACTAGCACTGACAGCTTTTGAGAGTCCTTCCCCCCACCATCGACAGAGAGAGGAGTCGAGATGCGATGGCGCGCTGCTTAATTGATTTTGTGGCATGCAAAGTTCAGCAGACGACGGCCCCAAAACCGCAAGCCAACCGATTTGAGCTCATTTTTTTCGTCCGTCCCCACCCGAAACTCCCCTACTTAGTGGCCCCTCCCCGCTAATCCTATTAGACGATGTCTCAGCGCTCAGCTCCCAGCTCCCAGCTCCCAGCTCTCAGCCCAGTGTGTCGCATACTTTGCGGTTTCCACTTTGTCGTGTCATGCCTGCCGCCAATGTTTAGGTAGCGTCGCTGCGCCACCCCTTTCTGCCACCAAAAATGAGGAGAAAAAGTAATGGTCTTTAAGCCTTAAAGCGCCAACCCGATTGCGGGCCTGGCATAACTTCTGGTTCTTTGTCAAGCGGGAAAGTAATAAACGTCAAGTGACAGTTTCTGAAAATTGCAAGTTCTGAAGATTTATTTGCTCCGACGCAGCCCAGTAGTCAAAAGTTTTCGGGCAAATGAATGGTGGAAAAAGCGGCGAAACTGAAATCTAATTTAACGCTTTATTTGACACATTTCCCAATGCAAGTTGCCAGTGGAAGTTGCTCCGAAAGTGGGTCGGCTCTTAGCCATTTCTTTGCCTTTTGCCATTTGATTCGGTGGAAATTACAGCGAAATTATACACAAGCATTGCGCAGCACGGCTGTGAGTGTGTGTTAGTGGAAGGAAATGCAGCGAAAAGTTTGGGCCGGATGCCGACCGAAAGTAGGCTATAGATAACTGGCGTTTGCTTGCGGCTCATTAACATTTCAAAGTGGCAGCCAAGGGGCCAAAACACACACTTTTCAGGCCATTTCGTTCTCATTCCGCTTCCCCCAGCTCCCAGCTCCCAGCTAGCCATAATTCACGGCATGTCAGGCGTGCCTAACCTTCTTCGTCGTTCTACGTGTCGTAATGCCAGCCAAGGTGCTTGACATTTTTCGCGAACGCCTTCAGTTATGCAACCCAAATGGAGAGAGAGAGAGAGAAAGAGCTGGCGAATGGGGGCGCCATTGTCTGCGGCCCCTTTCGCATCCCCAACACGAAAGCCTACAAACAAATTAAGCAGAAAATAAAAGCTTTATCTGCACGCCAGTGTGTATGTGTGTTTGTGGGTGGGAAAACTTAAAAACAAGGGTAAAAGCGAAAGAGAAAAACCCGTAGTTTCCTTAGCCTCCTGCTCTCGCAGCCGCCGGAAAAGTGCAGGCAGTTAAGCACTTTTGTCTCAATGAGTGTCAACAAGCGACCCGAGGAGGCGACGCGACACAAGTCAAGTGTGACACACCCATGCGAGTCGGCACAGTTGAGGTCGTGAAAATAGGAGCCAGGCCTAAATTAAAAACTAAGTAAAAACTATGTTCATTTCCTGTTAATGATTTCCACACGCTGTATGTGATACACGCTACATTTCCTCCATATTTCATAATCTTATGATGGTATTCCAGTTGTAACAGTTGGTATAAGAAGGCTCCTATATAGTATCACTGCTACTGTAAAAGTGTGTGGACAAAATAGAGAAAAAGTAATCGCTCTATTAATGAGCCCCGGGCCAAGTGCAACAAGCTGACAACATGACCTAGCCTAACCCAGCTATTTGGCTCGGTTTTCCTCGCTGGTGTATGTGTGTGTGTGAGTGTTTGGGCCACTCGAGGGTTTAGTTTGCGGCTAGATATGGTCTTCTACGGCTGCTTGGCCAGCTCCTTCCTTTGTTTCGCCTCAAACAATGAGTGCTTAGAAGGGGGAAATGGGCGGAATGGGGGCTGCTGTACGAGGCACAAGCCTTCAGTTCTCGCTGCCTTTACAATTCCCAACTGGTTGAAGCAATTAGAACGATTTTAATGCTCTCGTGCTCGTATTTTTTCCGCTCCTTGTTCAAAGGAACTTTTCTATTTTGATCCAAATTCTAATTGGATTCCATCTTTGGCAGCAATCTCATTCAATTTGCCAGCTGACAAAAGTTGCTATGCAAACGCGAAACATGAACGACCTGGGCAACAACAACAACAACAAGAACAAATCATTATTGGGGTACAACAACAACATGGCATCAGAGAGTGGAAAACTTCTCGTCACGTGGGGGCGAGCCAGAAAATAATGCGAGTGTATAGAAAAGTTTTTGAGTGACGCGGTGAAAAGTGGGAGTGGTAGGTGTACTTTTTTTTGATGGAATGTCTGCCATGTATACATTACAAGTTTCGCGTTTCGAATGTGGGAAAATAGCATGGTCGAAAGGGAGGGGTGGGGTGTGGGGGTCGGGATGGATACGTTCCCTCATCACCATCTCGGTCTCCATCTGGGCAACTTTAATTGGAGCGACTTGAAAGCAAAGTTTTCATTCTATTTCCATGTCGCCTTTCTACTCTCAATTGCTTCTGCCCTGGTCAAGTGGCTCTTTGTGTAGATTTTCAGCTTTGAGCTTTGTCGTTTTGTTTATTTATTACTCGCTCCGATTGCCAAAGTCCAGACGGACAGAGGGTCTGCTGGAAGACCCTTCATTTTCCCTAATATAATTTAAATTTCCTGCACTGCTCTTTTGCCGGATTCCTTTCTCGCAGGCTTTTAGTGGGCTTTGGAGAGTCGTTAAATTTTTGAAGTTCCCTCCCAGCTTCAGTTTCGACTGGCTATAGCTGACCCTGGTTGGAAGTGGAAGTGGAAGTTGAAGTGCTCCCAAAATTGAAAAGTGGCCAAACTTTCGGTTTCTTTTTTCCTGTCTTCAAGGGGTGGAAACTTGCGGTTTTATTAATGTTTCTGCTTCTGTTTCTGAACCCTGAACGTCTTGAGGAACTTTTGCTCCTGCGCAGAATTTTTCAAGTTTACTTCAGCCTGCCGGTGTTGTTCCCGCTGATCCTGTTTGTGGGGCAAACAGGGGGAAAGGGAGCAGGAGCCACTGCAAGAAAAGTTTCCGCCTGGTAATTATGCTGCGTGGGGGAGCAGCAAAGTTGGCTGTGAGGCATGTGAATAATGATGTTGGATGGTGGAAGAATATTTCCCTCTAATTTGCCAGCCCAATCGCAACACTCAATGCCTCAGCTTTGATTGCATTTCTTTCAAAATTAATTTAGCCATTTGGCTGTGCCTTTAGTGCCAGCACACATGGCTGCACAAACAATTAAAAATAATGAAACACTGCAGAGCAGCAATATTAAAGAAGCCACCACTGACCAACCTCCTATGCATAGCTATGCTGCTGCTGCATTATGTAAAGCAATTAAAATGTTGCAGAGGCTCCGCGAACCGCCACCGAATGTAGCATAACTTGAGGCGCGCACTCACACACTCGCAAACTCGCACACTCACTCGCTGGCAAAGAAACAGTTGACTTTTAATGGCATGCAAGGGGGTAGAGGGTAGATGGTGGGGGGTAGTGCGCGTAGCAGCTGTGTGATTAAGGAAATTGTGGAAAATGTTAAACAAGCCAACGACCGAGCGCCCTGCTGCCCCCACTTGTCTGCTCCGCTGACCTGGTAAAAAAATCTATAAAAATGCGGCTAGCTAGTGCGCCCGCCATTAGGCAACATATTGCAGTCAAGGCCTTCGCTGCATGCATTTTTTAAATGCTCTTCTCTTCCGCTCCTGTCCACCGTGTGTTGCATGCCTCCGCCAGCCGCATGTGGCACAAACGGAAGCTGCTGTTTGGCTCGCATAAATAATAACAATGGCAGGAGACGGTGGGCGGTGGGCGGTGGGCGGTGGGCGGTTGGCGGTGGGTTAGTGGGCGTGGCCAGCCACCAGCACGTGTACCAAGCTTGTTGGCTCTGCTGCTCCTGCTGCCTCTGCTGCTGCCTTTATTGAAACTATTTTCACAGAGTTTAAGCTGTGCGGGTGTATGTGGCGTATCTTTGTGTATCTTTGTGTACACGTGTTCCCGGGTGTTTTCTATCTTGTTTAAAAATTGTTGGCCATTTGGGTGCTGCTGCTGCTGCTACATGTGTTTACCCAGTTACTTTGGCTTATTGGCTTCAACTGGCAGCTTTAAAACGAAAGTGAGCTGGCCGACGAAGAGTGAGGGGGAATCAAAACTAGTGTGTTGTGTTGCTTTATCCATTAATTATTTTTAAACTTGTTGTGGCGTGGGGAAGAATGCCCAGATGGCCACAGTTTAAACTCACGTTGGGGAAATTCATAGCCAGTGAGAAATTCATCCAGAAACATACCTGAAAATTGAAAAGAGAGGAGATATTAGAAAAGTCAAATCCCTTGATGAATGCCGAAAACTAATAAAGTCGGAGTCTGATATTATTGACGAACGAACAGCTTGTTTCGTTGTGTCAAATTAAATTTGCTTGTCTTAAAGTCGAAAAGTGCACTGGTGCTGATTGCTCGTGCAATAATTTAATTTGTTACACACTGCGGCTAACCGCATTTGGTTTATTTATTGTATTCAACTGCTGCATTTGTTTCTTTTTGGGGGTTTTGTGCCACTGTCAGTTGCAGCATTCACTTCGCACCATTTTATTGTAATGCATTGCAAACAATCGTTGTTTATTTGCGAGTGTGCCTGAACATTTATAAATATTTTCTGATGCCTTTCATTTAGCAGGCGAATTCTGTTTTTGCCAGCAAATGTTATGGCCAAGTGACACCAGGAATCACAGGCATTTATTCAGCTAGAAAAATTTAATGGCATGAGCGAAACAAAAAACAAAATGATTGAAAAATTTTTAAATTATCCAAGACTCGAACTTTCGTTTCATTGTCCATCGAATATGGCTCAAATTAATTTAAATGTCTTCCTAATGAATGCTTACAGCTTTCATAACTCTTCTCTCCGCCATTGTGATGCTAATCATAGAAAATGGAAACCAGCCCGGCTTACATAACGCGAGAAGTGAGAAGAAATTAGCTGCAGCCAACAAGATGCCCCACCGATACCAAAGATTCGTGAAACATGTCAACTGTCATGATGCCCGACACTTGCCGCCCAACATTTGTCTCTATTTCCCTGGCTCCACTGGCCAATTATCGGTTATTTATACTGCAATCTGTGGGTCGCGCAGCGTGAAACTGTGAAATGGATTTCGAATTGATATGCAGATGCTATTGCTGGGGAGAAATTCGACTGAATTATTTGATAAAAATGCAGTTTTCCCCGATTGGGCTCACAGCAGGTGCCGCGGCAGACTTATCAGCCTCTTCGAATGTTGCATAAGGTGCACCTCAACCTGGTGGCCGCCCAGAAAAACAATCAAAAGCAGCTCCTAACGAACATCCATAGCAGGCCTCGTCAGAACAGAACAGAGAATCCTTTTGCCAGGCCTCAGAAAAAATGCCATTCCCTGGCTCAATTCTGTGTAGGAAGCATCTGAATATGCTCCTCTTCCCCAAGCCCACCTCCATCCCCATCCTCAGCCTGCTGTCGTGTACAGTAGCCGCAAGCACATGTCAGACAAGGAACTGGCAGCGGGCAACAAGGAACACGAGTCGAGGTCTCCGGCTAATGGCTTTCTGGCTTCGAGATCCGCGAGTTTCAGTCGCCAGATGAGCTGGGAGTCCAACAATCGAGGCGTATTCACATTTTTTCCTTATGCAATGATAATAAAAACGCAGCATGCGAGGCAGACTGCGAAATATAAATGAAATAAATTACTGCGCAGGCGCAGCGGACGAAACGGAGCTTCAAACAATGACCATGCCAGGAGGAGCTGCAATTTGAATGAACGTGCCTCCGTGTGGGCTCTCGTTCCCGTTCCCCGCCCGCCGCATCGCCATTACCATCCCCATTCCCATTCCCCAAAAAGATGCCGGCGTGCAGAGATCGTGATAAGCCATTCGCGTGGAGCATTCTGGAGTAGCCCGATGCCGTGTCACGTGGTCAGCTCCGTTCTCATTTGAATGCGCAACAAGTTGCAGGAGGGGGAACGAGGAGAACGCCTTCATGCAACTCCTACGGCTTCATTTGCCATTATCTTGTTGCAGTTGCAGCTCCTCCGCGCTGCTCCGGTTAGTTAGTTCGCTTTAATTTATCGCTGCAAACATTTTGCGGACATCTTTCCTGCTGCAACCCGCAGCTCATTCTCCTTTAGCTGGTACCGCCGCAGCTACACCTACAATGCCACGGGGCAAGTCAATTGTCCAGTTGCTCCGCGATCACAATGTGCAGCCCACTCCCACTCCTACTCCCACTCCACTTCATCTTCTGTATGCATGCAAATTTGACGCGTTTCCCCTTCTACCGATGCTACTTTATTCGCTTATTGAGTTTTATTGTGGCTGTCGTTATCTGCCGTTGTTGGGTTATCATTATGTTTACTGCAGTCATTGTTCGCTCTCGAGATGCTGCGTGGTCTCAAGACCCTAAGACTTGCCGCTCGGACGCGCTCAAGTTGATCTTTATGAGGTGCGATCTTCATGGATGGCTTCGTCGAAAAACTACGGCTACTTTTTATAGGGAATGCGGCCGAGATTGGGATAACCTTAATTTCCTGTCCATGTCTCTCTGTCTATTTCAGAGTTCATTTGTATCCAAAACAGTTCCGATGGGCCAGTAGCCTATCGCCTTCGGCTCAGGACTGGAGCCAAGCGAAACCGACTAATACAAATGCTTGCCGGCTTATCTGCACATGCCAGGACTCTAGGAGCCATACAGACTTGGCAGTGTTTACCACTTTCAGTGCACTTTTGTTGCCCGACTTCCGGTCAACGAACTAAACCGATTCCGAGCAGCCACGGGACTCAGGAGCCCGGGGGTCCAGGATTTATGCCTTATGCTTTGCTTGGGCTTGTTCAGAGCTTATAATCTTGCCACTCGAATCGCTAAGCAGCGCCAGCTGGGGCAGGAGCAGGAGCCGGAGATCCTTCACTCGACCACTACACAGCTGCACTTAATTTAGTCTTAATTAATTGACCTGCAGTAGAGTCGAGTATTTCCTTCTTTCCGTTCCAACCCACTCAAACCAATCCTCGGCTCTTCGTTGGCCTGCACATTTTTCGCTTCCCGGTTTTGCGCAAATGTTTTGTGTGCATGCAAATCGTTCATTCGTTCATTCCCACATTCATTCATTCATTCATTCAGCCAGTCTGGTAGCCATTGAGTTGGTTCGTGGTCAGCTCCATTCAGATCCAAGTGGCGGTGCCAACCACTCCAGTGGCCCACTTGAGCAGGACCTGGTCCAGGCTCATTTCTTTTGAATTTGAATTTAATTTTTGTACTCGTTATACTCGTACATATACCCGTTCCGATTCACCGATTGTTGTTAGTCGGAGTCGAGATCGACGTTCTGATAAGAGCACGCGATTAATTCCTGCGGCTTAAGTGAATGGTCCGGAGATCGATAAACGAATTTGTTCAGCTAGGTCGAACGGACCGGAGCTCAAGCCCTTCGCTCTTGATAAATAACGTGTTTAATTAATAGAGCGGCTGAGGCAGCGCAGGATGGGAAGATGCGGCAAACTGGGTCAACGGTTTCGTGTGAATGCCGCATTATGGCCAGCCGGACAGCGACTAATTAAACCAAGGGCATCCCTGGATAAGAGCCAGCGGAACCAGCAGATTCTGAAGCACTCCGCTCCACTTTGGCTCCACCGATGCCCCCTTCGCTGTCTTCTGGCCAACGATGATGACAGCGCCGCTGTTGTTGAACTCATTCGCAGAACACTTAATGCTCACTAATGAAATGTCAGCTTAAGTCATAACTCAAATGCAGCACACAAAGAGGTCTGGAGACCGCTACCCACATTCATTCCTTCCGCGGCAGAGTCTATGACATGGCCAGGGCGCCAGAAGCTTTGGCCTGACCATTGGCTTTTTAAATATGACATGCATTTGCGGGATTTGTACGAGTGCGCCTTGGGTCTCGGCGTAATGTCCATTGTAATTGATAAGTTTTGTTTCCTGTCGGCCATTTTTGCTTACGCGGCTAAGGGAGATTGATGATACCTTGAAGGACTTTCCGGAGCACCCACCCTCCCTCCTCCATCCATTTCCGGATGAACTTGAGCTTTTTCGGATAATTGTAGTCTGCCCGAATGAAATGATGAAAAGTTTTCGCAAGTCCTTGCCACTGCCACCCATCTGTCGGCCAGTTGATTGATGAATTGATAAATATCTAGTTGAGAGCCGGCTGCGGGTGGCCAAGGCCCCACTGCCGCGGAGATTGCTACAGACAGCCGGATAGAGGCATCCTTATTATTATTGCGTTATTATTAAAGCGTTTTTAATGCTAAATGTCAAATGCAGGACAGATAAGCAGACCCGAGCTGTCAATGCGCAAGCATCCAGGATAAATGGTGCTCCTGCAGCAGGAGAAAAACCTCGGACGCTGGGCTACAGAGAAATCATTACTAAATGAGCATGTTCAGTGGGAGGAGGACCCCTGATAGAGTCCTTCCCCAGTTATCTCCACGACGTCGTCTCCGCCTGTCTCCGTCTGAGCTGCAAATCCCACTTAAAATCCGCTCCGTTTACGAAAATCTAATGATGATTAATTACCGCCACAGAGCAGAGTCCGGCCTTCTCCATTGGCATGCTGGTTCAAGTTGAGGTTTTCCCTTCGCCGGTTGGGGGCAGAGCTAAGTACGTCGTATATAGTTGCCAAGTGGGCGGGGCGGAAAGCGGTGGGCACGTGACGCGCCACGATTGGTCAGCTCCTTTCTGAGTCATCTTGTCCGTGTCCGGCCGTGGGTCATGGCCTTTCACTCCCGCTGGCCTGGTCATTATCGCAGTGGAACAAGAAAGTAATTAATATGCCCAACTTTCGATTGCTGTTAGTGTCAGTTGGGGAACTACTCTCCGTCAGCTTAGCCAAGGCCAAGTCAAAGTTAAATCTGAGAGAGCTGGAGAGTTTTTCACAAAATTCAACATTGGGTAACAAATGCAATTATTATAGATTATTGAGATGGCCACGGAACCTCGGTGGAACCTCATTGTCGAGGCCAATCAACTGCCCGCGGACTGTAACTAACCGGCTCTTTGGGGTCGATTATGTGTCAATTAAAAACCATTTTCATGCTAATGGCACTGCCAAATCCACGAAATTTATCAAATTTAGCTTTCCCATAATGCAATCGTTTCAACACGCAACCAAAACTTGCATTCCAAATCAGATGTACGAGAGCTGGCATATAAAATATTTTCAGCCTGCCTCCCCTGTTGGTCGAAACAAATGCTGCTGGGTGAGGAGTACAAAACGCTAATTTGTTTTTAATATGCGGCATGTACAAGAATTATGGAAACATTATGGATAGCCCCGGTTGATTGGCTGCTCAAAAATTCATAGATCGCAAAGTGTTTCGTCGTTAACACTCTACGCGGAGCTGGAGATTCGGCCAAGTCGCAAGCGTGCTTGGTCTTAACAATGTTATTAAAATTAATATAAATGACTCGCCACAGGCAGGGGGGTTCTGCCATCTTTACCATCACTTGGGTTCGGCTCACAGGTAGTAGCGGCTGTCTTGGAAACCGTTCAATGCTCTCTCGCTCCTCAAGAAGTGGCTGTAACGCCTGGCCACAGTAATTAATTATATGGAACTCTGTTCTCCCTTTCGACCCATGTTCTACGAAGAATTCGTAAAATGAAACGGCTTGCGACCGCCTCTCAGCCCACCTTCTTCTATTGTTTAAACAATTTTTGTCGGACGCTCTGTCTTCTAATGAGCGGGTTCTGGGTGCGAGGCATAGAAAATTCGCTTGTAACGAGTTTTATTAATTAAAATATGGCCTGAGCGACGGAGGGAATAGCGCCATTTAAGCCGATTTGGCCTCAGATCCGAGTTGTTTGTTATGGTAACGAGTGCGAATTTCATGGCAATTTACGGGGACTTTGATAGATTACAGGTGTAAAGCGCCTGCTAATCAATCGAAGCTCCCATGGTGAAAAATCGATAAAATAACCTTCGCTGAGCGGTAACACCAGCTCTCCCAGATTGTCATTTATTTTTCCAAAACATTTGCCAGCCATTGTCATCAGCCCTCAACCGGCATAGCCCATCATTCTCAACTTTAATTAGCCATTGCTTGGCTCACATTTATTTACGTGGGAATTGCCAATCTGAGAAAGGACCACAATGATAATGCCTGGCAAAAATGGGTAATATTTGAGCGAAAGGAACGATAAAAAGCATACGATATGCATAAGGCTGGACTATTAATAGCAATAAATTGAATGTGACTCAAGTGCGTCAGTGGTGTGGGTAAGTGTCCCTGTATCTCAGCAGGCAATATTTGCCAGCTTAAATATTCATGTGCGATCAAATAATGCCAAGCCATCCACGTCCACATCGACAACCGAGCACGGACAGACACCCAGGACTCGCAGGGAAACTCCCGCAAGCGGGGCTCATGTATTCGGGGAGCGAAGGGAAACCACAAGTTCTAACTTCTTATGCAAAGCCACTTAACAAAAAGCAATTTATTTGCACATAATTTGTCAGCACTGCCGCAGGATATGCGAAAAGATGAAGCAACAACGGGCAGGGGGCAGGGGGCATGCGCACAGGATTCGAAGTCACTAAAATTACAAATTAATTTTACCGAGAATTTGTGCAAAAACTACGTTGAAAATATGCTGAGATGCGATTACGATGAGGCAAATCCCCCTTACATTCGTAGCCACCCATAACATCCCAACCCAACCCAACCACCCTCTTGCCCATTTTCCTTCGACTACATAAGATTTCGTGGAGTAAATGAAATGTATTGAATTGACATAAAAGTCGCTCAAGTTAATTCCTCGGATACGTAATTGGTAGGTTTTCCGAGCCCCATCCCCCCCAGAAACCCCATACGGATCCCACTGCCGCGCTCATATGATTACGGGGTTGCTGTTGGCTGCCATAAACGGAGCCCACAGAAATCCATAGAAACTTTTTCGTTCTTTCTTTGGGCCTTTGGACAATGTCAATTTGTTAGCATTTATTGAATTGTGAATTATTAAAGCGAACAAATTGAAATCGTAAGTGTATGGGTGTGGGTCTCCCCTATGGAATGTGGTATGCATGTGTGTATGTGCCCACCGTATACATACATGTACATCTATGTACTTATCTGCGCTTACAGAACTCCATATTGTGTGCAGGGCACAAAGGCAAAGTCGATTTAGTTGGCCAAATAAGCAAAGGCAAAAGGAAAATTGAAGGCCAAAGGGAGAATCGGGAGTGGGGGTAAAGGAGAATGGCCGAGGGAAAAAGAAAGCCGTAATCAGTGAGGTGCAGAGAAGGCAGAACGAGATTGCGTTAGGGCCAACAGCTGAGACTGAGGATGGCTCTGAGCAGAGAGCGGAGGGGGAGAAAGTCCTTAAAGGATTTCGCAGAGGTTCTTTAATTTTAAGTTTCTTCTGCTAGCATACTTTTCCATTTTGCCCGCTTCAAGGACCCCCTTGAGGACATTGCTTTAAGAATGGGAACGACAATGCCGCCCCCCGTTGCCTTTGACAGAAACGCCCACAGCACTTAACCCCCCCGCTGACTGCAGGCGAGGGGTGGCCAAAATAAATGCCAATGAAAGCGAGTAATAAATGCAAACACAAGCACACGCTTCACACACACACACGAATTGATTGAAAAGGAAATTCCCAAACAAATGTGTTAGTTATGAGTGGGCGCGTCTTTGGGGTGGTGGTTGCTGGCTGGTATAAATTCAACAAAATGTATTAAGTAAATATGAAGGCAACAAAAAGTTGCTAAATAAACCGCTATTCAGAGTCTGGCTGGGAATCAGCTTCCCCGGCTCATCTGAAGATATTCCTTTCCCTCTTTGTGGCTGCAAAATCGATATCCGAAAGTGGTGGATGATGATGGTCCATCTATGGGTTCGGGTTCAGACCCCCATACATCCCTGCCCCGATATTAACAGCTTTTATTTTCTTGTGCAATTTCTCAAATATTTGTCTTGGAGTTTTTTCCCCGTTCCGCAATTCTACTGGTTCCTGCCAACCAAAACAAATGGCAACTAATGGTGGATGGGCGGGGGAGTCGCGCTCAAGGACCAGCCAGGAATTTGCCACGCTCCCTCCGCCACTCTGCCACCGAAGCCCAGAGTAGAAGCTTCGTTTCCATTATCAAATCGTTGACATTTATGCCGCTGGCTGGCATCACTTGATTATGATGAGACATGCGACGTGCCTCGGACTGCAGCTTGAGGTCGGATCTGGACTTCGACTGGTATGTTTCTGGACTCGGACGTGTTAAATTATCACCAGCTCCTTGCTGCCCTGAATGACCCGGGGCATTGTTTAGTTTATAAGTTCGTTAGTTAGTTAGTGGACTTAGCTCATTGTCTGCCAACTAAAACCCTTTCGCAATCCCCCCATTCCCCATTCCCCACTCCCCATTGTCTCAAGCTGTGTGTTTGTGGGCAGTCATTGGAGCTTGAACCGGTCGATAGTCCTGCTGCAGGACCTCGCTGGCGACTAGGCGACTAATTGCCAAAGCAGCTTAAGACAATTGAAATTATGAACCCAACAGCTACTGATGCTCCGCTAATGTGTATGTGCGTCCAGTCAAGAGGTCACATAGCGATAAGCCCCGGCATTCCGAGGTCGATTCACGGATGGCTTGATTCAGGGCTCACGATCCAGGACATTTGCCGCATTGAACGTACCTGCAATTAGAATAAGCAAACATAATAATTCGGTTAGTCAAACGGTCGGTCGAATGGCTTCAAAAGGGGTTTATGTTCTCCTAAGTGGTGGGAATTGTTGGCCAGAGCAGCTCTGGCGTCTTGAACTCCTGCCAAATATGTCGAGGAAATGCGACAAAAGCAATTTTTAGGAATAATGTTTACGACTTTGCTGTCTGTTGCCTACCTCCCCCCTTTGGCGACCCTTGCCGCATTTTAGGCGCAGCCATCGAAAACGAAATTTGGCTGCCAAGTCCTTTTCAGAAAGCCAAAACAAACTGAAAATTGCATAAATTATCGCCAGCAGGAGGAGAGGGTTTTTCACCACCGCCGCGTGGTTTTTCCACTGCATTTGCTGTGCAAGTAATAACAGGCCATAAAAATCACACTCCAAGGGGGGCGGGGTCGAAATCATAGAAAAATTATGTAAATATTGGGTGAGAAGAAGTCACATACTCACTCGGCCGCATTCCCGCATTCTCCGAGCAGTTCAGCGAACCCTCTCAAGGATTTCTCTGCAATTGATTGGAAGGCCAAGAGGACTACTGTGGACTACTATTCGCCCAATGACAGGGGAAAAGCGATAGCACTTGGACCCTTCGTCTCTCTTGGACCATCGGAAGAGGCCAGGACTTTGTCGTTATGACAAGTGAAGTGACCGAAAAAACGAGGAGAAATGCCAAGAGAAATGACACAGGAATGAGCGGCAAAAAAACGGGCAAGATGAAGAAAAGCCGGGGAAACTGCAATCGTCATTTTGTTGGCAGTGCTTCCTTACAGTTCAATTGCTGCGATTTGATGTCCTTGACGTTCTTTATTCGACAATTTCTTTCTGTAATTTCCAAGCTGGACAAAAAAGCTGGATACCATCGAAAGAAACAATTTTGTGTGCACGTGTATCTGTCTGTATCTGTCTAGAAATGGTTACGATTCCGATTTTTAATCAAGGAAAACCGTATCGATTGCTCAATAAATACTTGTCATTTCGCCTCTTATTTATCGCTTGTGTTTCAGCTCTGTTCGAGTTGCTCCAGTTAGGTATTGCAAACAACAAATTGCAGCTAGTAAAATATAAATTTTATTATCTCAAATTTTTGCACTCATCAATTTCCAATGTGCCGGGGTCGGAAGGGGGTGGGGTTTGCTAAGGGGTCCGGGGCATCCATCAATTTTTATGACACCCCAGCGAAAATAAAAACTCGAATCAGAAAACCAACATCCGAATTTTGAATGCACACGAATCCACACCAGCGCCTCGCTCCTCGTCCAGCTCCTCCTGCTGTTCCTGCTCCTGCCGACTCTCTGTTATCAGTTACAAAACTGCAATATATTTTGCGGAATAGAATGGCTGGGCGCCACCGCGATGCTCTACATTGTTATCACCAATTTTATGGCTTTTGCATTGTTATTGATGCTCCAGTTAATTTTTATTGTTCACTGCACATGGCAAAGGCAATAGCAGCATCGAAATGCCAGCCATTGTTATGGTTATGGCCGGGATTTGGGACTCGGGCAGTTCACCCCGCGCGATCACCATGCCAATCAGCCCCTCATTTGGCCAAGTTGTACCGTTTAGTGTAATGCAATTATTTAACTTGTGCAACTTTTCCTTGAAGATCTCAAGTGAATCGACTGGAGCTCAGCTGCCGTCGGAGGAAACTCAATTAAAACATCAGAGCTGCGATGCTGCAACATTCCCATCTCCGTGGCTATTTGCAACATGGAGCTGAGCGCAGATGCTAGCCGATAATTAACTTGAAAATCAACTTTTAGTTGCCCGGAGTCCGTTCAAAGCTCAATTCGGTAGCCAGCTGGGGGGAATCTAGTTCAGCGATACGCTTCGAGTGATTGAAGTGTATCTTAAAGATATTCTATCTTTGTGCCTTGTTCTTGGCTTTCATGCATCCCGATTATTTGCGGTTCTGTCTCCAATCCGAGATTCTCTCGCCCGGTGTCATCTCAAGCGCAAACTGTTCAAAACCTAATGAAGCGTCCAATTTTTTGTTGTGGCCTTTTTCTCTTTGCCTTTCTCACCAAATTCAATTTGCGTTTCGGGTTTTTGTAGTACGAGTAGGTCGCAGTCTGTCTTCCGCCTCGGCACGCCCTATTCTCAGTCAGAGTCCGACTGAAAGCCTCAGTTCTTTGGGGCTTTGGGTTTTTCTGTTTTTCGGTTTTACTTTTTTCCCCCGTGATGCTCCATCGCGCTTTATAACCCGTTTGTTTGTCTTTCAGTCAGTAGCTTCATTCGCTTCATGCGGTTCAACCTTCATTAGGGCAGCAATTAATTGTCATTTGTCAGTTTTTGTTAGACAATTCTGTTGCTCTCGGGGATTTGGTGTGCATATTTATGAATGAGTTCTGACGTTTTCATAAAAAATTATGTTAAGCGAATCGGGAGACGAAGACTCGACTGGTATTTGGCCAACGTATGGGAAAGCAAAAGCTAAAGAGCACGGAGCGAGTGGAAAACTGGGGGGTTTGCTGGCTCTGCTCTGAATATTGGATGCCAAAAACGTTCTGGCAGCAAATGAAATGAAAATCGAACTAATGTAAAATTTAGACCGCACACACACAAACCCAGGAGCTTTGCGGCTAAGAGGGGGTTGGAGGGGCCGTTACCCGCTGCACAGCTGCAAAAATGGTCGGGACTCTCGTTATTGTTGCCACTGCAACAGCTGCTCCTGCTGCCTCTGCTGCATCCGAAAAATGTTGCATAAAACTCGGCGCCACCCAACGCCCACTGTTTTGTGGTGGAACCACCGACCCGCCCAAATCCCGCCTGCAGTTTGAGCGCCCGCCCCTAAGTCCGTATCTGTATGTGTGTGTGTGTATGTGCGTGTGCGTGTGCAGCTTTTGTTGGCATAAAATTTTGCGTATAATTAGAAAATTGTGCCAGGCTCCTCTGCGGCCGCCTCCTGGCCTTCTTGTCCCACTTCATAGACAGCTGCTGCAGCTTGCTTTTCTTCGGCTGCATGGGGCGGATAGAGAGCTACGCCTGGTACATCAATTAGTGCCGCACAAAGCCACAGTGGCATGTGGCAGAAGACCCCCACACCCCTTGCCACCGACTGCCAAAAATTGTGTCCCTCTTTGCCTGTCATTTCGAGTGTAAACTGTGAGAGGTGTCATCTTCCCCTGCCCCAACACAACCCCATCTCACCTCAGCCCGAATTCGAATTCCCCCCTTTGTGCCACGCCTTGGGAGTCCCACAGCTTGTAATTGCTTGAGGTTTAATTAAAAAATATCTGTCTGTGTTTGTAGACATCCTGAAAGTTTGTGCCTAGCTGGATACAGAGCATCAGCCAAAACGCAGAAAAAATTGCAACCATTCCTTCTTATCATTTATCAAGAACCTAATCAAATTGTTATTTTATGTTTAATAAAAATAAACTCTCTCTCGTTATTATAATATACTTGGCTATGGCCAAGGAGATATAATATACGGTTAGGTGACGACCCTCACCTCCACCCTTTAACTTCTTATATAGGATCTAAAAATGCAGCATCGGTACGTCGAAAACTTCAAAGAACTTTCTCTGCTGGCCACGGTCCAATCCAACCCGAATTTCAATCCCCAGCACAGACGCAATCTTGCTTACAAAAACTGCTGTGCAAATTTATGCAGTAAAACTTTAAATTGATTTTTATTCCTTTTTTTAGCAGAACAGAGGGACAGATATAGAGCTAGATATGCCTGTGGTGGTTGGAAGGGGGGTGGCGAAGACAAACTGCGAAGGCAACAAAAAGAAGTCGGACAATTTAGTTTTTTAATCCAATGTGACTTTTGCGCTGCCCGGAATGAAACTCTGACCGACTGTGGGTGGACTCGGGGCTGACAACTTCGGATGCGATATGCAAATGAAGCACCGACAACTTTGGGCTATCGAAAGTCGAAGTCCGTTCGGAACCGAAATTCCTCCAATGGCAATCCAATCCCAAAAAAATGCAGCGTGATTAATGTCCCAACTTTTTACCATGTGGACGAGGCGGTGGAGGAGCGGGGGTCTGTGCTAATGGCCACCTAATCGGGAAAAGTTTTGTCTGATTTTAAGCTCCTCCGTACGTGAAAATCTGTTGGCAGACTGCAAAATTGAATATGCGAGGGGCCAACTTTTAAGCCATAGAGAGCAAATTAAGGGCATTAAAACAAAAGTTCCCCTCATACGTGATAAAGTCAAAATGTCGAATGCAACTGTGAAAACAATCGGAGCCCCCAGCTCGGTACTCAAGCTGTTAAAACAACATTTGATGGGGAACTTTTTGACGATCGATCCCTCGGGGATCAGGAAAAACAGAAATGTCACTTCATGCATACGAGTATGTTGATCTTGGGTCCCTGGATCCAAATCTCTCTCCGAATTGTGTGCGTGTTAATGACATGCTTTCCCTGTTCTTTATGTTTTCTTTTGCCTAAACAATTGTTTTCCCATTTTCTTTGTCTCTTGTCTAGTTTATGTCGTTGTCTTTGGAACAACATCGCCAAGAACAACATTGGGAGATGCTGCATTCAGTATCATTAACGCAAATAAATTGTTTAAATTCCCCGAAACTCCCAACAGCTTTTTGGGACGGGAGAAAGCTGTATCAAATAGAATGTGAGAATGGAATGGCGATTAAAAATGCATTACTTGGGAATATCCAGCGCAGCACAAAAGTCTAAACATATCCATTTCCACCCATGAAAAAGTCATTTGAAAGTCGCCAACCCACGACGACGACAACCCTTTCTCCTTCTGATTATAGTTCGCGTTACCAGTCCCGTTGTTGTCATTACCAATTAAATTGAATTAAACAGACACACGCAACAATTTGTTAACAGTAAAAGTCCCCTCCCTGGCCGGGCCAAGATATATACTTATACCCACGTACCTATTTGAGGCCCCGGGTCGGCGGCTAGGATAACGCTTTCCATTCATGTCGCGGGCAATCGAAGAGCATGAAAAATGCATGACAAGGAAACTCAAAACTCAAACACCCACACGTGCGAAGCGGGAAACCGCAGAGGAAGGTTGCTTGTGGACGGGATCGGAGATGGGGACCGCTATCTGATTGACAGCTTGACCGATTTCCAGGAGCTGCGGGAGGGTTCAACGATGTGTGCAGCCAACACTGACGACGCGACCGATGAAGCAAGCGAGGTATTCAATTACACTCCTTCCCTGAAAACGCACATGAGCGGGAGTGGGCATGGGTGGGGAGGAGTGGGGTGTGGTGTTGGCATGACATATCTACTGGCCAGTTATATTGCGGCTGCCATAACTACTGCGGCTAATTACACGCATATCCCGCACTTTGTGCCCCGCCCACTGTCTACTGTCCACTGCCTACCGCCCACATCCCACCACCCACTGCCACCACAGCAGGCTTAGTTAGGCATAAATAATGTCGTCTCGCAGTCGACGACGTGTAGAGTCCCGATAGACATCGTCGGCCCTATCGTATTACCGGTTTATTAGTATCCCATTATGCATTCGATTCATACGCCGTGTTGCCGTATTATATGGTTTATCGCATACCGTGAATCGCAGGATATTCCACATGCGTTGGTAATGGCGTGGACAATGCCTTGCGGCATTCGCTGTGGTTACAGCTGTGTTTAGTCCCGTTGTTGCACGGATTCAGTTGCCCATGCGGTATTACTTTCCTGACTATTTATTTCGACCAACAATATCCTCCAGAGCGTAGGGTCAATCTTCGACCGCTCGTCTTGCTT
Source organism: Drosophila mauritiana (assembly GCF_004382145.1). Classification (NCBI taxonomy): domain Eukaryota; kingdom Metazoa; phylum Arthropoda; class Insecta; order Diptera; family Drosophilidae; genus Drosophila; species Drosophila mauritiana. Next base: position 21,769,107 of record NC_046669.1, read on the forward strand.
CTACTCAGACTACCCCTTAGTCCAAGTCACATCTCCCGCTGGCTGGGAGAAACCCCATTCGGTTAATCAGATCGCATCAGTTGCTCGCATGTCGCGTTTCATTAGCTGACAAAACGGAAGGGGTTGTCGAACCACTCTACGTAAGCTATTATCTCGGTAAAACATACCACCCCACTCACCCCACTAGCCCAATCAACACCCACAATAGACTCTCTGGGCCGCCGTCGATGGTTGCATGTGATAAAAGTGGAGCAGTTTCCACAGACCCATGGATCCTACGCGCCTTTGCGGCTATATTTAAGCCTCCGACCACAAAAACTGGGCTAAGCTGCGTACTCAATGTGTAGTCCATTGTTTGCCGAGAGTGCCTTGGACGCAGTGGCACGCTCCGCTAGGTTTCACTTAACACTTGACCCCACGCAACGTCAACGACAACAACGAAAACGAAAATGAAAACGAGGAGCGTATCGCACCTAAACCTCTTTTACTACTTTACGGCTAATAAAATAGGCAAAACCAACAATGCAGCGCAACAAAGGAACCCAGCAAACTGAACAAACAAATAAATAAATAAATATCCAGGCGAGGGATAGTTGACGAACTGTCTGCCCCCTGCCCGCCTTCATTCCCTTCATCCCCATCCCGTATAGGGTTTTCCTGGAGGCGTCTTCGGTTCTGCTGGCTTTTTATGTAACCTATAATTTTCGTAAGTAACCGGAAAACGTTTTACGTTCCCCGGCTTCCGTTGACCGACCTGGATTACCTGTTCGACCGCGTCTTCGTCTTCGGAGCGTCACCCGAAATTTATTTTATGGCCCTTTTGGGTCATTTGTCTCCGTTTGGTTCACTTATCACTGAGCTGCGACGGCGGCGCCTGCGCCCTATGACCCGCTCAACCGTGAAATTGCCCGCGCTGGAAACGGACCTGGACTCCAAATGCTTCTGATCGGACTTGGCCAGAAAGTCGCGTTCCCAGAAGACTGCCCCATGTCCCAGTTGGTTACCACCAAGTGCGCTTTCTTTGACCCGCCTTGCAGTGCAGTTTAGTGCTGGTGATGTCTCCACAGCGCCACATTTTAAAGGACTTAATTGTGGACTTGGCATAACCAATTATTAGGGATGGACCGCCGCTCGAAGCCCGAGATCCAAACTACTGTCTGCCGCTTCTGAGATTTTTATGCCGCGTCACGCTCTGGCATGCCGCCGTAATTTTTCATATGTATGAGCTGTTTCTTTTTGTCAGGCCTTTTCTCCCTGACTTTCTGTGGCTATTTATTATTTAACATGAGTGAGTGAGTGCGTGTGTAAATCTTGTAAATCTCCTGCTTTCAACACGGCGGCCACTACACCTACATACATGTGGCTGCCCCGCTTTACCAACTTTTCTGCCTGGTCATGGCTTTTAAGAGAATTCTTTAAGCGAATTTAAATGCGATTCATGACAGGGGATTGGTGCGCTGCGAGATTCTTGCCTGTAAATTGCATGTTTTAGTTATCGTTTTGTTTCGTTTTCAGTTTTAGTTTAGTTGCCATTGCTAAGTGGCCCATCTTCGCGGCCTCCTCCAAACAGCCCATGTCATCGTCCATAGTCGTCGGGGGCTAGTTTTTTGAAGCGTCATTAGTGGGAATGTGTTTTGCGCTGAGCTGTGCCCATATTTACTTGTATTATTAATTGAACGCCCAAATAATCTGAACAAATGTTTCGTTTCGAAAGAGCACAGTTCGCTCCCTTGCCCTGCGGTAGTTTTAATTATTGGTTGCACGGAGCATTCGGGGCGTTTGAACGTGAAATATGCATATGAAATGGAGAGTCGACTACTGATTACATGGCCCAATTAGCTTGACATTGATCCGCTTGATCCCAGCACTTTATACTAACTATATTCGAGCTACGACGCAGAGCTTTGACTCTTAGATGTTGTTGCTCCCAATTCCGAGGGGATTTACCATAGTCGAACGCGAGAGCTGATAACTGGAGGCAATAGTGGGGATTTTTGGGAGCTCGATTAGCTGTGCCACCCACACCCTAATCGCACGAAAACGGATACGGATGCCGAACGCAGCTGGTTTGAATCAGTCATCTCTGTGTGTGAGCTCCGTACAAAGAACGGATGTGAGTCAATCAACAACAATGGGAAACCGAAAACAGTTTCATCAGTAATTCAGAAAAATAGAAATAATGTGAATATTTGCGATTCCACTAACTTTTTGGGCGCCGGCTTGTTTGTTGGCCAACTAACTAATTAAACCGCAGTTCAAATATGTTGGCCGGGCAATTTAAAAAGCGTGTTTTGGGAAAATGTGCAATCATCTCCTTTCCCCAGTATTCACGACCTCACGTATCCCACGTATCCGTGGCGGGATATGTATCATTGAGCGAAAATCAATTTTTGAGTGTGCACGGCATACTGTTCTCGCTGTACTTTTATTTTTTATATGCCACCCGAAAATGTACAGCTTTTCTGTTTGCAACACTCGAGTGGGGAGGGGAGTGCTAAATAAATTTGTTGCCACAAATATAAATGCCACACGTTACGTTTATTTCTGCTACACCTGGATCGCTTGGTGAAGGGTGCCTTCAACCTTTCCCCCCATTTCCCACTCAGCCTCCTCCTTCAGGTGACCTTCACAGAGTTTCCATTTCGCTCCCAGCTCCGGTTTGTCCTCCTTTTTGGACGTGTTTGTCTTACCCGGTTTGTTTTCAATGCATTTTATAGTTTGACTTTTACTTGGGAAACTCTGCTTAAAGACTTGTAGCTTACCATTTCACACAGTCAATTGGAAGTATATGGCTTATATGGTACGTACCTGGAAAGGAAAAGGAAATGTTCTTAGTATGACATCTACGAGAAGCTAAAGTTAAATTTAAGACACTACACTACCGCGGAAGAAACAAAAGTTTTGCTATGGTCACAGCCACAACAAGCAAGTTCCCCCGCTTTCTTTCTTTATGTAATCGATACTTGTTTGAGTTTTGAGCTTACGCATAGATATAGATACTCAGTTACTTTCAACTTTTCGCTAAGTAGGTGAAGTACAAACGACAATTCACTGAATCTAGCTTTACAGGAAGTCAATGTACTGTCCGTTCCCCGCCACTTCCCCCGCAGAAGCATCTGTGAGCTTTGTAATTAAATATTTTTCACAAGGCAAACGCTTCACCGAGATTGCGACTTTCAAAAAATACATCCCAGTGCTGACTGAACTCGCCTTATCTCGGGATGCACTCATTTGTGGGCTTCAGTTTCCGTTGGATAAACCCCTTGACTTTGCCTTCTATTTTTTACTTTAATTTGTATTCAAATTGCCCCCACCCACGTCCCCCGCATTGCGCATGCAAATTTCGGTCTTTGCCCTTGCCCAGCGTCAAATTGGTTGCGAGTTCCTTTCAATTTCGATTTCAATTTATGCCGAAAGCGCTTGTATGCGGAGCTGGAACGCCAATTGTCATATTCTCGGGCTGCTCTCATATCGCCTCCTCTGCTCCGCGCTGATGTAGATTACGCAGAACTTTGGCTGCTCATCCCTCCCCTCCGGCGCTACAACTTCTTCTGTCTGCGCGCGATTTCTCGAGATTATTTCTGCATTTCTGATTCGATTCCCGGGAAATTATTCTGGCCCTGGCTAATAGTTCTCGATACTTGGACCCTGATAGCGCGCTAACCATGTTCCTCCTATTTATAGACTGGATGCTCATGCTCCCACTCCTTACTCCACTTCGTACACCCTGCAGCCTGGCATCCCGTGGCTTTTAGCTATGGCACTTGAGTCATGTTAATGAGTCTAATATTGAAATTAATATAAATTTCAATGGCCGCAATTTGAACGGTGAGGGGGCAGAGGAGAACATGCAGTTAAGTAAACAAGAACAGCTGCTTGGGGGTGACCAGAGTATCTGGGTCAAGTTATACATAAGTGTTCATAAAGAAAGCGAGGAGAAGACAGGGATGATCCACTAATTGAGATTCGATGTAATTTTAAGATCTTCCCTTTCATCATTTAAAACGAAAAATGCTTTAATTCGAAAATGGTTCTATGCATAAGCTGGAATTTCGAAATTTTCATACTTTAAAAAGATGAAATTTCATAACTTTATTCTGGGCCCAAATGGTGTTCTAAAATATTTTCCACGTTTATTGTCACTTCATATTAGTGGGAAATGTCATTAAGCATTGAGAGAAGAACTTATTAATGCCAGCTCCCGCCTGTTTTACAATAAAAGCGCACACTGAGTGCGCCATTTTTTACGACACTTGGCTGCTCAAACTAATATAATTTTTATGTCTCTGCTGCTTCAAAGTGTCAATAAAAGTGCTGCGCCAAAAGTGGGACACATTCCGGCTGAGATTGACCCGAAACCGGCACCGCATACACACACATTGGACATCGCTGGTGAAAAGGGAGGGGAACTAGGAAGAGGGATTAATTAAGCGCACTACTTGAGCAAACTAATTCATCTAAACTGTCATCATCATTTCGAGCAACTGTCAGACATTAGACGTTGACGAAAAACTTAACACATTACCCAACTTCATTCTGGTCAGGCGGAGCAGGAGAACTGGGGAACTGCGAAGAGGTGGTTAGGAAAAAGTCAGTTTTAATTATGTCGGAGCTGTGCCGGCTAAATATTAATGAGCCAGCACGCGAGCGGGCAACCGGGCAACCTGGCAACCCTTATGAATATTGCATGGCCCTGGCAACCCATGTGCTAATCAATCAATTTTTTCGACACTCGCAATTGGTCGGACAGTTCTCTGTGTGTTTGCAAAACCACCGACTAACTATGCCTCATGTATAGTCACCGTCATCATCATCTTCATCATCACATTGGTTTAAAAAGTTATTCCTGGCAGCGCTCTGATTGAGTGGCATGACCTCTCGGCGACCTCTCCCCCTCGGTGATGTATGACAAAGATTTGACAGCTCTAATTCAAATCTTGTGTACGTTTTACATGCGAAATAAAGAAGACCGGGAAGCTCTCGGAGCGGATCACTAATGAACTACATATGTCGGCAGATGGAAAATTACAAAATCTTGTATCTTCAGCTTTTAAAGTGCAACATGGGGCAGCCACCCCCATTTCATACCATTCCATTCCATCCACTTGATGTCAACCGCAATGAATAAATAGACTCTGTAGCTGCGATTCTGGGGGATTGGGGGACTGGGGCACCAGTGCAGGTCTTCTTCAAGTTCCCAGCACGCGGAAATATCTTCATAGACAGCGTTTTGGCAGGAACGAGGGAATGTGGGAGGGCTCGCGGAATGCGGAAGTTGTGCATTGTTTGGGATATTTTTAAAAACAAAAAGCATGGCGAAACAAAACAAACCGAACTGCAACAAACGCATGTGGCACACATTTTAAGTTATTCGCAGACATGCGACTCATAGAAAATATGGCAACAAAATGAGTTGCCATGGCTGTTGTTTTCAAGGGGAGTTCGGCACCGAACCCACCCATCCAAATTTCGCCCAGTCAAAAGCTACGCCGTAAGCCCCCGAATTACGTGAATTATCTTTAATTGGGCTCGGCTGCCGTCGCGAAATAATTAATTTTGTCAGTTCAGTGTCAACGCGGCGATTTCAAATGCAAATTGTCCTCCATAAATAACGAAAATTGCCCAGCCGCGTGTGTCAATATTAATTGGACTGTTATCGCCCGGGGCGGCCGATTTGGTCTGCTGCTTGCTTAACCTCTGAGCCACAAATCTATCCGGATTCCGCGGACACTGCTGCTTCGGGAAGAAGGTGCCTTCGGCCGAGTGGAGTCAATGACCGTGTTGAAAAGTAACCGCAAGCAGTGTCGGAAGGCGCTGCCGACGGACAAAAGGCGAGGGCAGAAAAGAGCCCCCGGTGCATTCACCTACATTTCGCACGCCATTTCCCCCTAAAAATCCCCGCTCCCCGACAATGGCCGCACAAAACAAAATGGCGTCAGTGGCGGACACAAAAGCAAGTCTGCGGAGAATGGCTGACGGCGGAATATGGAGGGACTGGCTAGCTGGATGGGAGATGGGAAGTGCAAAAGACAACAAAAGTCAACGGCTAAAGCACTCCGGAGTCCCGAAAGTGTCCGGCAGTGGTTTATTCAAAGTTGAAAGGTGGCGCCAACTAGCGGGCGGCGGATCACTTGCTGTTTACAGTTACTTAGCACGTATAATATTTGCCCTGAGTGCTCTCCGCCACGTTTAAGCTACGCGAATTCTTTAGTCGTTCTTTAGGAGGATGCGAGGAAGAACGGGAAGAAATTCTACGTTGTGTGTGATAACTATTGATAACTTATTTGGTGTGTATGGTATGCATACCATAATGTGTTTATTTGTGCATTATTACTACTCAGTTAGTAATGCTAATGATCCTTGGTAATGAATAATGCTCTTCGCACATTGAAAAGGCGTGGCTAAGGGCAAGGAAGGGTCCATCGATGGAACCTCCGAGCAGCCGTTTTCCGCTCGCATTCGAATACATTTAATTTAAACTTTTCTCCGCACTCAAAGGCCAAACTGAACTCACACAACTTTTCCAGACTCCACTCGTGCCCATATTTTCCCAGTGCTTTGCGGCTTTCCTTACCCCATACTTACTCACAGCCTTTTTGCATTCACTACTTTTTGCATTTACTATAATATCTCCGGCAAAGGGTGGGGTGGGATGAGATGAGATGGGATGGGATGGGGCAACCAGCATCGGGCAACTCTTTAGCAATTTTGTAATTTAATTAAAAATATTTTTTCAAGTGGTTTGCGCTGTAAATACAACAAACTATCCACCGCCCTCCCCCCACGTCCTTGGCTCCGTTTTCCCCGCACTTTTCTGCACTTTTCCCACAGCCCGACTTTGTCTGTGTGCGTGTGTGTGGAAGAATTTTAAAACTTCATTTTGGGCTGCCGACGTCGTTTCGAAGTTTCGAGTGCTCAACGCTTTCGTGAGTGTGCGTGTGTGTGTGGCCCAGAGACTGTGTGTAAATATTTTTTTGCAATTAATTTTGAGCGGCTTATAATTTACTAATTTAGTTTTTTGAGGCGAAAAACTTGCTGGCACCACCGAAATGTCGGAAGAAGAGCTGCGTGGGGCGAGTTAAAAGCTCTTTGCGCGCCAGTAAAGTTTGCTATACGAGTATGTGCCAAGTTGCACTATGCGGCGAAATGACTTTCAGCCCCCAACCGTTCCACCCGAAATCATAGGGAATCGCTCGCAAAATGGTCTTTTTGGTCTTTGAAAGGCGGGCCACACAACCGAAATTAAATTAAATTAATCAAAATATATTTGCATATTTTACCAGCAGCTGGCCCGAAATGAAAAGTCCCATGCCCCACAAACCTTTCCATGGCAGAACCGAAATTCTAATTTACCAAATGTGGGAAAAGAATTTCCAGGCGAGTGGGGCAGGGGGCAGTTTTGGGGAATGGAGGGGCATGGCTGCTGTGGCTGCCTTTTTGCCATCTATATGATGCATATGTATGCCACTCATTCTTTGGCCCCTTCTTTTTTGGCTGCTCCGCACGAAACTAAAACTAATTTGCAAAAATCTACCACGCATGTGTTTGCTTTTGTGTGTGAGCCATCCAGCGTTTGCTCATTTTTAGCGCAGGAACCTTTTTGTGCCATTTTATTTACAGGCATGTAAACACACGAGAGGTGCACATTCACCCAAATACTCTGAGGCACTTCAGCGGGTGTTTCATGCGTTGGTTTTGGTTTGCGAGCTTGACAGCATTTCAATAGAATTAACACAAGCACACACACTCACCCACAACACACACACACACCCATGCATTTAGATGAAAGGACAGCGAGCGAGCGAAGGAAAATTAAATAAAATTATACGAGAAAAAACACACGAGGCAGAAGAGGCAGCTGGAGAAGAGAAAAGCTTGCTAACGAAAGGTTCCACATGAAAAATGCGCATAAATAGTGGAGGCTTCCAGGGGGCGCAAGCGGGGCGGCGGCTGGGGATTGCGGATTGGGGAGAGCCCCAAGTGGATCTGGTCCCTTTCTACACGAGTATCACATACTTCGCAGAGGGTGTGGTGTGTGTGTGCTGTTTGCCTGTTTGGTTAGGTTGCCACTTGACAAATTCTTACAGTTTTGTGAGCAACATTATTTCGTCCGCTTCCCCGACTTACAGCGAGAGCCTCTTCGCTTCCAGTTAGTGAACCTAATTAAGCTTCCCGAGATGTAAGTGCACCTCCCGCTCAGGACCTTTTTAAACCCTTATCATCGACTCCAGTATGGTTGATTAATATATATTTCAAAATTTATATGAAACTAATAGTATTTTAATAGACTGTTCCTTTTACTAATTAAATAAATTATATTTCTATGTTACTTGTAAGTAATAAGATCCCGATTATCATTTATTTTTGTAATCTAATGGGTTTTTTGCAGTTCCAACCGTGTTACCTGAAAGACCCTTGCATAAAAAAGATGCCAATACAGACAAGATTCGGCCAGCGACTGTCTATCGACTGGTAACCGGAGGATGGCCAATGACTGACTGACAATCACTTAAGTGGAAACCGATAAAAATCTTTAAGAAGTGAGCACAACACAAAACAAGAAGACAAGAAGAACAGGCAGAAGACTGAAAGCAGCAGCAACGACCGGACAAAGCCAGCCCAAGAGAGCCAAAGTCATGACCAGGCCCGGTCCCGGTCGCAGTCCAAGTCCCCGGTCCCATACAAGTTCCCATCCTCGTACCCATTCCCATTCCCAGCCCCATCCCCTTCTTAACCATTCCCATTCCCAGTCAAAGAAGGAACAACAGCAATGGCAACACATTCGACATTTATGGATATTGAAGCTTATAGACAGCCAGTCGACCCAAGAAGATCGGGGGATGGGGGGTTGTTCTGGTAGACAGAAAACCGGATTTTGTATTCTTCGCCAGTTTTCCTCTTTTTCTTGGTCGAGGGGAATGCAAGAAAACACATTTTTCTTATGGAAAATTGCGGCCAGAAGAATAAATGGAAGGAGAGAGAGAGATGCGTCTTGGTCAAGAGGTCAGATGGCCAAAGCAATTTAAAATTTATTTATGACGGAATTCATTTGTTTAATTAAATATATATTTTATGGTGCAGCAAGCCGGGCGGAAAATGCATCTACGATACCAGCTTGTGCCACTTTTTGCAGCCAGTTGCCAAGGGTAATATTTCTCAAATGGCCCCAACAATATAAAGAACTACTATATGTAGTTGTAACATTTGCCCATATGTATGTGCTGTGCTGTCCAAATGGCATGCGATTTTGCAGCAACAAAGTGGTAGCAATTGTTGCGGCAAAGTATGCAACGGAAAAAATGGTACAGAAAAGTGCGCACTGCAAGAAAAATGGCTAGCTCAAAAGTGCGGGAAAGTGGCGGGAAAACTGTACGTATACGTATACCCATAAGCATACTTTCTGCACCACTGCACCCCCCTCCCTCACCCTTATCAGTCACAAAGGTACTTGAGGAATTTCTTTGCCTGGTTAACGCTATCCACCTCTCCTCCCACTTACCACTTACCCTTCTTGCAAATGTGAAAAATTGTATTGCACGGTTTCGGGAATGTGTGCGATATACATATGGATGTGACGGGTTTGTGTGGTGGGATTGGCCACTATATTTTGGGCTCTTAAATGGGAAATAATAAATAACTGCTCTTAACCCATTGCAGGACTGTATTTACTTATCGGAAAACGAATCATCAAAGTTTTTCCCCCAAAAAAGGGCTATAAAGCATGAAGGAGAGTATCAGATCCTATTCGATCGCTGGAGCCGCGAAGAAATTGCGCTAAAGTATCTGCAAAATGGATATCGAGGGCCTGCGGAAGTCCCTCGAGAATTGATGTCATTACCAATGTAGAATTCCTGCTAGAACATGTGTCCAGCTCAGCGAACGTGCACCGCACACTCAATCGGCAGGGAGTTGAAGGCCAAGATGGAGCAAATAAATTATTGACATAATAATGCCGAGGGAGAAGCTGCCCAGTTATGAGAACCATTGCCCAGGTAATTGATTTTCAAAACAGCGTAATCCGGGCGCAAAAGCAACTTTCGTCTCTTGTGTCAACTAGAGCAAATAAAACATAATTGTAATTGCAAAAGACAAAAGATCAAAGGAATATGGCCTAGGACCTGGTCCCAGTCCCAAACCCAATCGCAATCTCAGTCGCAGTCGCAGTCCAGTCCAGACACTTGTCTGTATTCCCAGACTGGCAAAAGTTGCCCATCAAGTGGAGTGCTGCGACGGAATAATAGCCATGATAATCATAACGAGGCCGAGGATGATGACGTTGGCTGGTCCTGTCCGCGCAGATACAATTGTACCTGTGTATCTTTGTATCTCTGCACGAGTATCTATCGCATCTGTCGAGCATCTCTCAAGTGTGCGCAAAACACTCGTTAAATGTGCCAAAGTCAGAAATGTTTCTGCTCGTATTGATTTCAACCGCGGAGGGGGTAGAACCCGAGCGTTCCTCAGCGTCTTTTGTGTTTTATGTCGCTCGCCTGTCCCGTCGTACACCTTGCGACTGTCAACGCCGCCGAGGGAAGGACTAGGCCCGGGATTGGGATTGAGATTGGGATCGGGACCGGGACCGGGACCGGGAAGGAGGCAGCCAACGAAGCAGATGCTGTTGTCAAGTATTTATGCTAAGAGCTGTCAAACAAGTTGTAGTTACATTGATTACATGCCCCAACTGCTGGCATCTCTATACGGCAACCCTCCTTCCTAATACGATTGCATTACTTAGTGGGGACAGCTGCGGCGGATTCATTTGGGAATCGAGAAACTCTGCCCCCGGAAGCTAGCCCACAATCACTCACGCAACTTTAAAATCATATTTCCTCATCGTTGGGTCGTCGTTGAAGTTGGTTCAACTGATGTGGATACGGGGATAGGGCATCCATAAGTTTAACCCTTAACCAGTTATCCAATCTACTCCCGGCCATTACGCACACCCACTGGGGCGGGCAATTGCCCAATTTGGCGAGCCAATTATTTTGGCCAACAACCAGCTTTTGTGGCAATTTGCAGACAGCGCTACTTGCATCAAATTGCAAATCCACACATACACATTAAAACACAATTAGAGCCCGAGTGGAGCCGACATTTCGAGTGGAGTTGCAGTCAACTTCATTACACGAGCTGCGCCCACGCCTCGAAACACGGCGAGATAATGCCTTAAGATAGTGCGGCGCATGGAGCCAAAGCTACAGCGTTGATAAAAGTAGTTCGCACAACCTGATTCGCATATGAGGACTGCTCCTGCAGGCAGGCACGCAACTTCACCAGATCCACCAAGCTCCACCGAGCTCTCTAATGAGGAAAGTCGGGGGCGGTGGCCCTGGAGCTTGGTACAGGCTGTCGCCAGAGCCGACATCGAACGCCCGCCGTTATATGGGTTTTCATAGTTGGGTTTCCTTCTCATTTTTTTGTGGGTCTGCAATGGGGTTTCCTTCATCCACCCTCTGCGAGGGCGAGACAACACAATGCGGATATGTGGCTCTTGTTTTGGCAGCGGCAATTTGGCTATCGACACACACGGCGGACCGTAAGAAATCCTTTGCTCGGAGGCACGCACATCGCCGTTCCCCATTTTCAATACCAATACCAATCCCCATTCCAGTCCCACACCGTCGTCCCGGGTTCCTAGCAACACCCACTCGCTCGTTTATCTAGAAGGCCATAAGACGAGAGTGGGGCCGGATTCCTTGGGCTCATCCGTCGGTCGGTAAAGTAAGGAGGGGAGGAGGGCATTTCCAGGGCGGTATTGGGGAGAAATTCAATGGATAGATAAAACCTTTGAGTGATTCTCGGAGACCTCGATTCTAAGGTACATACCGCGATCACTCACTCAAGACCAATTAGGCCTAATGTGCGCTTGCAGAGGCAACGCCACGTAAGTGACTTGTCATTTGAATTGAAACCTCGGGTCATTTTATGGCCAATGTACACGGCGTGTTTAGGCCCATAAAAACCATGTCGGGCCCAAAGCCGCGTCGCAGTGAATGCGTAGATAAACACCAAGCTCTCATCAGCGCAATCTTTCCGGGCACGTACCAAGCCAAGGGAAGCACAAAGCCAAAGTTGAACGACATTGGGACGCAGACGTTGGAAAAATTGAATTTGGTTATTCGGAGGCATTTCTCTCTCATGAAAATGAAAATAAATACACTGCAGTCGGGAAAACTTTAAATGGTTGGTCGCTCGAGCAGTGATTTGTGCGCTGGAAACTATTAACGTCTCCTCGCAGGCGTCACGTGGGTGGACGAGGCGGGTGCCAAGAAAGAAAGGAACAAGTTACGACCGAGAATTATGAGACGACAGGCTAATGGGAAAATTGCCCGGCGCAGAAAACACTCGATGGCAGGCTCGAGAGGAAGGAGTGAAAAGTATTTGCAAAATTGTGTAAACCGTTGGGATTTTCGAAGTTGCGGTCGTTGTTTATAATAAATTAAGTGAAATCTATTACAATTTCTGGCTAATATGTGAAGAGCGTGGGCCGCCGTGGTCAAAGACTCGGGCTAACGGCTTTCCTCTGGCAAGCAACCACAATAATGATGGCTACAATCGATTACAATCTGTTTGCTTGTTAAATTACGAGACCCAAGGAACTAACCCGTTTTCTCCAGAGACAAACGGCGGGGCTCCGAGGCAGGGAAGGGGAATCTGACAATTTTACCATTTTTGCCATTCTGCTATTCGACCGCCTCCGAAAGCGGCAAGCGGATGAAGGCCTCCATCTATGGACCCGGCCAATAAGCCAGTCAGCCTGCCTTTGAGCCATTCGACGTTTCACTGGCTCCAGCTCCGCTCGAAGTGGTGCTTTATTCTGGCCATTTTCTTTTTTGGCGAAAATGGCGTTCTTTCCCGTTCCCAGCTTCCTTGATTACGCTGCGAACAAAAAGGGTCTTCCCTCCAAGCCCCAGTGTGTGAGCTGGCCACATGATTTGGGGATTTGGGAGTTGCTGTGTGGAGAGCACATCGCTCGACTTGCATCGGAATGGAGCGATCTGCAAAAGGCCTTATGATTGTCTCGCCTTCATCTCTCACGCCATCGCTTTGACCCGCTCGATGGGTCGGTGGAAGCTCATTAGGCGTCGGTCGGATCGTTTTGTTTTTGTGTGGCGATAAAGCCCACGTAAGTGGTCGGATCTCACAGCCCGCCCGCCCCTCCTCTCGTGTTAATGAAGTGTTATTTCATTTCATTTTTGTTGATACTTTTCCCTCGTCTCTCATATAGATTGCTCAATTGCAGACACCACACCTCGAAAATGAAAATTGCAGACTGCAGAAAGGGGGAAGATGCAGCTTGCTGCAGCACGTCGCTGTTGTAGGGTGCAGCGGCACACGCAAGCGCAAATGTGGATCCTACGACTCTGACTTCGCCGAAAGTCAACCTCAGACACCTACGCAAGCCGAAAGTAAATTACCACAATCTCGGGAAGCCCAAGCTCCGTCCAATCTCACTCTCTCCATGGATGTCGCAATTAAAGCAAACAAGCTGTGGTGGCATGCCACAAGGAAACGGGGGGCCTTCCAAGGGACCGGTACAACTAGGCAAAGGCTAAACAAGCAATTTTCGCTCATCAGCGACAACGCCCACGCCGAAACGCGATGCTGACTGCAGAAAAAGTGGTCAACATGACAACGTTGACATGCGACATTAGCAGAGGCACACAACACAAGGCTTTCTTGGGACCCCTAACCCTTCCCTCTCTGTGTGCCAACCCAAGAACCCAGCTACCCAGCCATCTCCTTTCCCAGCTCCTTGCGTGCTCCTCGCCTAAGAAAAATGCCCGCAGCACACGCAAAAAATCGCAGCGCATTCAAATCTCAGCATGTGCGTGAGCACACGAGCAAGAAAAGCGGTGCGGGCCGGTTGGCGAAACATGTTATCAAATGCTCCGACGCACCGCAAATTGCCAGCCGGACCACGACCACGACCCAGGCGAAGACCAAGAAGACGACCCTCTCCCTCTCCAGTCGCGAAAGTTGCGACTGGCAATTTGAATAATTAATATCCGACAATTACGCGGGAAAGGAAGCGTCACAGCGAGCAGACGAGGCCACTGTGTCAAGTGCACTGGGAAACAGAGTTCTGGCCAAGATTTCTCATAATTCTTCCAATCAATCGGCGGTTCTCCATCTGTTTTCTACCGCATTAAATTAGCAAGTTATCGCCGTGTCGTAGGAAACTTTGAAACTCAGCCGATACAGAGACCCCTTTGCAATATCCACTCCTTTTAAAATCCGCCATGCCGAGCACATCATTTTTCGCATTGCCTCGATTCGGCGGAACGCATTCCACGGCCAAAGAGTGAACTGAGATTTCAGGAAGGTAATTTGTAGGGAACCCAGGCGGGGATGAAACGGGAAGTCAGGGCGCTGTTCATGTCGGGATCCGCGAACTTCATCACTGCAGGCATAACCTGACGTTGCCCGGATGGATTCTACCCTCAGGTCCTCGTCCCACCTTGGCTTATTTTAAATTCAATGCACGCTACAGTCGCCGCCGTTTAGTTTAGATCTTCTTCTTTCTTGGCTCCTCCTTTTCAATGGATTTTTTTCTGTGGCCCAGTGGTTTGTCTCCTTTGTCTGGAGCCGTCTTCTTTTTGTTGCCCCAAAAACTATGCGAGCTGCACATCCCAGGAAGCGAAGTCATAGTTTTTTCCCTTTTCGCACTAATTATGCAGCTGCATAATCCGAGCGGCCCAATCCCAGTTGCCAACTCTGGAGCGTGGGTGGACTGACTTGGCCAGGGCTGCCGCCTCCTCCTCCGCCTCCGAGGCTGAGGGCCATAATTCATGCCGCGTCTGTTTTGAAATTGAAAGAAAATAATTACGAGGCAGCGGAAATTGAATTTCTTATTACAGCCAGTCAGTCTACTAAGGCGCAGGGCTGGAGCTAAAGTCGCGCTGCGCGGCAATGGAATTGCCTTGCGAATTAATTAAAATCCATAAACTATGGCCACCTCTCGGATGTGTCTGCCAGATCCTCGGGGCGCTGGTCATAGGTCAAGGCCTCGTTCGATACGATTCGTTGTTCGCACTTAATATGCATTGTATTTTGATTTATTTGGCTGTGAAGGAGGCGTGCCGTCTTTTTGGGCTGCCCATGCATATTTCATTAGGCAGCCAATGAATTCCTCCCGGGGCCCTGCGTCTTGAACAGTCTGCCAGGGGGCTTATCGATTCGATAAAGTAGTACAAGTCTGGGGCCCCTAATGGTTTTTTAAGTAATTTTGTTTCAGCTCCCTAACTCTCTATCTGATGCGTCTGTCTTTGGGCCCAACACTTCCCCAACAAATTTCCTGTTTCAACTCCTAAACAATCCCCAACGAAACTTTGTTTACAAGTGCATTCCAACCGGATTCTACGGCTCTCGCTCTTTGTATTCCTCCTATTTTTGAACACTTTTTTTCGGCTTTGGCCCTGGTGAAATTTCTTTGGTTGGTTGCTGTTAATCATGGGACCCCAAAACCGAAGGCACCTCAATCCATTTACGTCATGTTAGTGCCGCCACCTAATGGCCACATCTTGCTGGCCCTAGCTGTTCATGATGTTGTGCACTTAACGACGCTAAACTCATTAGTATTTTCCATTTTTCAATTTTGCTACCGCAGCCCGGCAAAAAATAACACCGAACTCGAAATACCGAATCCTTAACACCTAGTCCGGATCTCCCACGGCCCCCAGCCCGAGAAACCCACTGCCTCCTGCCAGCCGCAGCCACAAATTACAAATTGAAAGTAGTTTGTATCTGCTGTCTCTTCTGCTGCAGCAACTCCCGCCGGCAGTAAAAAATTTAAGTGCATAAGCAAAGTAGCTCCTCCTGGACCGAACCGGACCCTTCCCCATGATCCTCCCCTGCCTGCGGAGAGGGCATGTTATGCACTTTTTCCTGCGGCTACCGAAAAATGTATACCAGGCGAAACAACACAGAGAGCGAAAAATAACTTCTAAGTGGACGGCCGAAAGGAACGAAAGCCAACTGGGCACTTGAAATGCGGATGAGCCGAGCAATGGCCAAATGCAAGGGGAAAGAGCAACTCCGTCATTGTCTTTGGCCGGCCTGGTCTTGGCTATTGTTTCATTCATGAAGTTGCTGGGCCTTTGTTTTGGTTCGGGATCGGGAATTGGGCCTGGGTCTGGCCCTGCGCTTGGATTGCCCTCAAAGATTTTTCGTGTCTCTGCTTGGCTGTATGTATCTGTATGGCCCAGAGCGAGGAGCGGACTAAGTGGAGTGGTTGGGGCTGTCTAACCCATAATTTGTTTTACTTTCGTGAAATGAGGAAGCAGCCGAGGCAAACATATGCGATGTCTGATTATCTGCCAGGCAGAAGGGAACACAAGCCGAAAATATCGGCACCCCTTTCATACTTTAAGCAGAGCGAGTCACAATATTAATGCCACTACTTTGCTTAGCTAATCGCCGATAGTTTGTCTTGCCCAGCGACTTCCGTCCTCGAACATTATTTTTGGGTCATTTGTTTCCGCCCAACGCCGAGTCCCGGCAAGAGATACATTTGTATTTCGTGCTAATCCTTTCTGGTGGAAATAGAGCTGTGGCTCGGCGAGCGGTCTCATCCATCAGGGCAACCTCAACGGGGGGATTAGTTTGGCCCCCGATAAACTGCTTCCCTGACTGACAACGGCAGAAGTTTGTGCCGTCTCAGGATGCATTTGAAAATGATTATTAATTGCAATACTTATGCGCTGCCATCTTTTGTTAATTTCGAAGTGCAGCCGTAGTCTGTGGACCCCACACACCCTCGCTCACTCATTCATCGAAAATACGTGCTATAAATGACTAATTCACCAGGGCCATTGTGATGGTCTCCCCTATTTCTGTAGTCATCTTTTGTCTATTTTTAGTGGCCGCCACTTTTGTCTCGTTTTGTCAATTCATTTGCTCATTCCCTCAATCAATTGTCTGGCGATAACTATCTATGCTATACATGCCCTTGGAGGATATATGTAAGCCTGGAGGGGATTAGCCCAGGGTTGCGCTTCCACAGATACAGATATTTCAGAGCGTCTGAGTGTAAATATTTGGACAATTTATGGACACTCGCTTGTGGGAATGAGATATCAGAGGGGGAGCATTTTAATATTTAGCCTTGCTTGAAATACTTAAAAAGATTTCCCGATAAATTCGAGAGGTACATCGTAACTCACTAGTGAATATGGCTGCTGGGTTTCGGTTTCGTTTACATACCTGAAAGCAGAAGAAGAGAAGATATAGATTAGCATAAGTCGAAAATATAATTTATTCAAAAAGAATCCATTACTGTTTCATCGCTGGAACCCAGCGAAGGCGAAATTACCTCAACAACTGTCATTTTGACAGCTCGCTCAGCTGTCAACCCAATGAAACGGAATGGGCAGAGGAGAATGGGTTTGAGGATGAGCAGCGAAAGAAACCGGCAACACAAAGAGCGAACCAGAGGAAGCTGGGCAATAAAGCCAATAACAAAATGCAGCAGCAACAACAATGGATGGCACAATGTTCACGGGGATGGAGGGAGGAGCAGAAGTAACGACGTTTTTGTTAAATTAAAAGTTTATGAGGCATTAAATGGTCAACAACAAAGCAAAGTTGCCAAAAAAGAAGGAAGAGCATAAAGTCATACGGAAAACTGCGTGCGAGGGGAGTCAAAAAGTCATTAAGCCAGCGATGACGACAACAATATTAAATTGTCATGCCGAGCTTCAGCTGCTTCCTCAGCTTCTGGCCCGGCCACAGGTCATTAGACCCACGGGCATCTAAATTGCATTATCAACGCCAATAACGGGACTCGTACTAGCAACGTTCATAAAAACGACATTATTTGTCAACGCCAAAAGCATCATCGCATTGTTCATAGAGGGTTGAAGTCCGAACATTCGGGGTGTGAACGTTGCAACCATATGGCATGCGAACGATCGCACTCTGCTCACAAATCTTTTCGGTGCCAAAAAGTGCAATTAATTATTTTTTATTGAGTGTTCGCCTTGATGAAGTCGCTTAGGGGGCTTAGGATCTGGTCTGCAGCCCAATGCCGCCCCGTAATCACCAAAATTTGTTAGGTATTATCACCGATGGCAACTGCATTTGTTTAATTATAAGGACATGTGGCGTCGACAGTTGTGGCTAATGACATTAGAAACCGACCAGAGAGGGCATCAAACCGAACCGGCAGCAAACGGAAGCCCAACATAATCCCCGGCATTTGCGGCCGAGCATTTAGAATTGGATTTCTTTTTCAATTTCCATCGTTTGCAACCCTTCCGACCGCACTTCTCCCCGGGGGATGGTCTGCGGTTTTTCGCTGCATCCCGAAAGGAAACTATTCAAAAATATTCAGCAGGTGAGTGCAGGAATTAGCATTCCTGTGATTCCCGGTTCCTAGAGCACCCTGTTCTATTTGTGTGTGCTTGTAACCTCGTTCTGAACTTAAATAAATCCCTGACATTCCATAAATTAGTCCTCACACGATGATATATGTACGCTGGCAGGCACGACACGAACTCCATTTATTTGGAGCCCCAAGTCCCGAGTAGTGTCTTCTGTTTTGGCACATGACCCATTTACTAGGAGACGACACCAGCTGTGCCTGCTATGGGTTTTCACATATGTATGTGGTTATGGCTACGTCCAAAAATCGGTGTATATGGCGTGTGAAGGGGGCTTCGAAAACGATTTTGATACCAGACGTAGAACAGCTCTCCTCTCTCCATCCGATTTCCAAGAATGTCCAATACAAGCCGTGGCCAATGCATTTGGAACACTCTATTCAGCTCCATTCTTCTCGCGAAGACTTGGAGTCAGAACCAGAAACAGAAACAGTGGAGAATCGGATTCCAAAATGAATATGAGTTTGAGTGATTAACCAATGCGAATCGATTGTCTGCACTCGATCTACGATTGCCACAAGCAGCTCCGGATTATCCTTGTCCGTCCCACGTGCTCTCCATGCCACGTAAATTCCTCAAACCAAACAAAAAACCCAGAAAGAATATTCACATATTTCCTCCGCTCCGTCTGCTTTTTTCGTGGCTGTCAGAACTGACAAACGCAAATGATTTATGTGTGTTTGCATGCGTGTAAATGTCATTAAGAGGGTGAGTCTGCCATGCGAGGGTGGGGCTTCAAGAGCGAGTAGTAAGTAGTAGTAGCATCGATTTGCTGTCTTTGACTTTCAAACTGCAGAACTGTTGACATTTAACGACGACTATTCGTTCTCTACCATAGCTCTCCCCGTAGTTCTCCTCGCCATAACCATAGCCCAG
Source organism: Drosophila mauritiana (assembly GCF_004382145.1). NCBI lineage: Eukaryota > Metazoa > Arthropoda > Insecta > Diptera > Drosophilidae > Drosophila > Drosophila mauritiana. The sequence continues at coordinate 21,788,366 of NC_046669.1, forward strand.
ACTTGACATTAAATAATGAGTTATGCTGCTGACGCTTGAGAATTTGCAACATGTTGCGATTCCGTCCCCGTCCTCCGCGCCGATGGGTGGGGCGTGTGGTGTCTTAGTTTTGGAAGCCGAATTAGTCATAGTAGAGGCTATATCTCTCGATTAACATATCGTTAGCATGCAGTACAGTGGGAACGCTACTCCACCACATCGTTGTGCCAATTCATCATCTGTCCTGACTTTGCATGTTCTGGTTGCTTTCTGCTTGGCTGATTTTCCCTGCTGACCGAAAACTTTGCAGATTGCTGATCTATCTTACATTTACTTATGCTTTTTTTCCGTTGTTAATTCAAAGCATGTGTTTTCGCTGCCGTCTACTCATCAGCAACTGTCACTCACTTGTCCGTCCGCCAGTTGGCCAAACATTTTGCACAATTCTTCAAATTAACATTTCCCCGGCTCACAAGTGTGGCGCCTGCGCGGTGGCAACTGAATGCCTAATTAAGTTGCCCCTGGTCTTCGCTGTCTGTCGGAGGTGTGCTGCCGTTGCTGCTGTGCAGTTGCCGCAGCGCAGTCGCATTGGCCCGGCCCAGCTCAGTATTTACCATCTATTATGCGCCCCTTGCTCGCCACATCAGCCGGTTCTGCGCCTCCAACTTCCCCTCATTCCCCGCGGAGCTACTGAATGCTGGTGTGCACATGCGTTTTTGCGATGACAGTTTGGCATATTTATACATTTGTTGCTGTTTCTGGGTGCAGGCTTGAAAGCTTACTTGATTTTGAAACAAATTAAAAAGGCAAAACAGCTGAGTGTTATGGTCTATTGCCGAAATGGTATGGCACTGCATCTAATGCGAATGAAGAAGAACGGACAGATCCTATTTGCTAATTGGTCATGGGCAACATATGTTCAATTGCTCCATTCATTTGCTCATTTGCATGGACTTAACACCCAATTCCAGGTTTTCCCTATATCCCGCTCCCTTTGGCGGAACTGACGGCTGTTTCACCAGCCATTATGGGATAATTTACGGGACACACAGCCGCAGTGGGCGAAAGGGGGATATGTATTTCATATTAGTATCCTCCGCAGTCGTTGCTGTTGTTGTTGTTGTCAACTTAATGTCCCTTTCAGACCTGCGCGCCTTAATATCCTTTTTTCCTCAGCCTTAACACATTTAATTAACAAAGCAATTAAGCATGACAAGGCATAAGGCAAAAGCAATGAGAATGGAAATGAGAACGGAGAACGGAGAAAGCGGGAAAAGCGAGTAAGAAAAGCATTTTAAATTTAATTTATATTTGTGTGGGTGTCCTTTGTATATGTCCCGGTTCGGTTCAGTTCGGTCTTCAGGATGTGTTCCGTTCCGTGCCGCACCACTTCGTTCCGTTATTATTATGAAATAATGCGTCGGAAATAGTGTTTGTGTATGTGAGTGGAGGGACGAAGGACGAAGGACTCTGCCATGATGACATTTTTATTGCTATCACTCCTCTCTCGCCCGCTGCTTGGCATAAAACAAAAGGCAAATTTATGCATAGCAAGGAATTTTTTAATTAAATTTCCGACCCAAACGCTCTCGACGAGGCCGGAAAGGAGTTGGCCAGAAACAGTGGATATGAAACGGAAAAGTTTCTTGCATCTTCTTTTTTGGCACTTGAGACACACATCAGCGATTCTTGAACACTTCATCAGGTTACAGCAACAGCCTACAAAGGTTTGTTTCCAGACTTCAGATTGGCTCTGGAACACAAAACGATCTGTCATATTCTGACAGCTTACCATGAGTTCGACACAGTTGGCACGTAGTTGGGGATGCATTGGGATCGGGGTGATAATTAACTCTGCTCAAAAGGCATAAATCAAAATTATGCGACGCTTCTTCCACAATGCGCTGGTAATTTTATGTGGGACGCTACTTTTTATTAAGCCCATCTCAAGCGAAGCGCAAAAGTGCAGCTCATGTCCTCTCCGTGAATCGGCGGAAAGTGCAAGCTCACCCTGGTGCCATCATCGATCACGGACAGCTTCCAGCGAGGGCACCACGCACATGTGCGTCAGTTCTGCGGCAATCCTCCCACTGCGGAGTAACTACGCCCATGTGTTACAGTTTAACCCTTTCGGATGGGCGGACCAACAGCTCTTCTGGCAACGATCAATCATACAAAAACATTCTACATATTTCATTTTCCGTCTGTTTGTTTGTTTGCTTCGGCGGGGGATGTACTCTTGACATTTTAAATGCTGATGGCGAACAATAATGAAAATATTTAAATAATAATGATTCTTCTCTTTTGTGGGGGCCCCTTGACGGAAGTGTTTACTCTGCACTAACCTCGGTTCAATGATTAATTATCATGGGCGATGAATAATAGTTCGCTGCAATACGATTCTATGGGTCCGTCCAGATCTTCCTCTTGTTTGCCATTTTCATTCGCAAATTCGATGACCGCCATTGGGAAACTATGTCAATCGCCAGACAGCACTTTCTCCCTCCGCCACGGATTGCGTTCGCACGCACGGAAAGCGCGAGAACGAGAAATCATCAATGAAAACATGGCCTTTCCCACATCATAGATGCACGCAAATCCTGCCGAGCGCGATGCAGCCAGTGCAATTGCGGTCTCAGGCCGGCAATCAAGTGAAATATGAGTCGCGTAATTGCATGTGTGTGCGGTTGGAGCGTTCGCTGAGCGGCAGGAGGGGAAATTATAAGCGAATTAAAGCTCGGCACCGAAGAAAGCCCACGTAACCCCACCTGAGAACCCACCTCGCAGGGGTTCAGTGAACAGTTATCTGCCCGACGCCGCCAGTTCAAGCTTTAAGGTCAATCAACGGCGGGTAAGGCCACAAGCGGATGAAGCCACGTTTAAAATTCTATTTGGCGCACAGCAGCAATTTACCAGGAGCAGGAGGTGCCGGGCACCAGCTTGGCATGCTGATGTACTGCCTGGTCGCCAGACCAGACTAACTGCTGGGTAATCGCATGCGGCGCAACTTAAGCATCGCCATGCAGCCTCAACCTCATCTCATCTCGCCGTCGTGTGCCATCAATGGACTCTGACTGACTCTGCCTCTGACTGGGAGTGCGGAGTGCGGAGTGCAGCGTGCCAGCCAAAAGCTAAAGCCCGATGTACGGGACGAGATAAGACTGCCAGGCTCGCTTTTGGGTCTCATCTTCCCGCTGCCCTACACTGGGCTGAATGGAGATGGCCGAAGCAGATATGCAGCAGGATGCAAAGAAGCGGCTGCCCATAAACTGGGTTCTATTTGGAACCCAGAGTGTAGAGAATCCGGCGATGCTGGAGACGGAACCGCCGAAAGATGCCACAGCACATGTGTCCCTGCTCTGGCATTTTCTTTTGCTTTCTTTTCCCTCTGCCCCAACACTATTTGTTACTTTTTGCTCAACCTCTCTGGCAGCGCTTGGCATGCGTCGCATATATCACAACTTCCAACTACCGACTGCCAGCCCCCTTCCCCCTTCTTGGGGAGCTTGCGGTTCTCGTGAGCTGCATGGGGATATGGGATTGGGGATTAGGGATGGGGCGGAGGTGGAGATGGGGATGGAGATGGAAATGGGCGTAGGGATGGGTGGACAAGACAAGGCAACGTTGACGATGATGATGCCTCTGATCCCCATGTGCAGTTTTTGTGTGTTAGCTGGCACAACATCAAGGTTAATGGCTGGGAAGAGAGCACTCGGGCAGCCTGCCACGGAGTTATGCCTCCTCTGTGCTCTCGGCCGACTTTGGTTGGGAAATGTACACCGCTTTACCGTTTGGCTAAACATTTAAGCTGCTCATTTCCTAGGAAATCAACGAAATGGGCACAGCCACAGCTTCGGGTTCGGCCTCACCAGGTCCAGCTCTAGTCAGAGCCTTCCGTTGTCCCATGTCCATCCACTGGGATGGCTATTTTTGGGCTAATGATGCTCTCTGGCCTGCATCGAGAAGCCAAGGCACCAAGGCATCAGCGGCATCGCTGGCCAAAGCCACTCGATGTCCATCATTCATTTGGCTTCGATGTACGAGCCATGTTTATGTTTATTGACTGTTATGGACATGAGTCACAGTTAGACGACGACGATGGACAATGCGATTTTAACGGAAGTGTTACAATGAGACATTACGACTGTAGATTCCAGAGGAGCCACACGGAGAGGTAGAGGTGAAGGTTGCAGAGGGTGCTGGGGAAGACGCCTCGACGAGGTCTGTGCGACGTCCAGTGACCCATTACCATCTCATATCATCCCTTTCCGTCCCATCCCATTCGATTCATGGGCCCTGTCAGTGTCAGTTGCCCTGAGTGGAGCTCGAGTGTGCCCCGCTCCCTCTCTGGTTATTTGCTTAAGTGCAAATATGAGCAACTATTTGCTAAATGACAGTTATTGCTGATTAGCTGTCAGACATTTTGACAGCATGAAGAATGATTCGCAATTTTAGTTCGGCTTGGACTCGGCTTGGAGCCCTGGCAGCCCGGTTAAGTTCATGTTCGGGCCTGGTCTTGCAGTTAATGATGTAGCATATGGTTAATTAGAACATTAGTCTTTCGCTCGACCAGCCGGACAGTTGTAAGAGCGAGTGAGTTTAAATCATTAGCAGGGCCCTGCTGGCTGTCAAAATCTCTGGCTGCCGATGGGGGAAGTTATGTCTGAATGGATAGGATAGACGAAATTGGGCGGGTGATGTATGATCATTACTGCCGGTTAGGAACTTCGGTTTTAACTCCAGACATCGTGCAGTGCAAATGGAAAAAAGAAGTGTACAAGACTTTTTGACTTCGTACTCCCCCATAGAAATGTGTAGAACAATTGGGACATCCATACTTTTAAGCTCTAGACGAGACATCCAAAGACCGAGCCGAAAGTTACGCATGTCTAAAGGGCAATGCTGAAATTATCAGGCAACACAGAAAAGGAACGTGGAGCAATAAAAACCAATCGCCTTCTAGCCAAAAACGATGCTGTGCCCAAAGGCGTTGAGAAGATTCCAAGTCGAAATCGTATGTACCTGTGCCTCTGCCAGTCCAGAGTCGAGTGGGTCGAGAGTCTAAGGTGCAGTCGGAGGTGCTCGGCTAAAATTGATTATGGCCAAAAGCGGCTCACAAATAGCCAACAAGGGGCGGGGAACGGCTGCGGATGGAGATGCATTTGCTCCTTCTTGGCTATTTCGCCTTATAAGGTCGCGCACATAAATAAGCGCAGCCAAATGCATTGCGGCACAGTCTCAATCGTCTGAGTTTGGGTTTGAGCTTAAGACTGAGATCGGGCATCGGCATGCGGCATGCAGCATGCAGCATCTTCGCATCTCAGAGCAGCTGCTATGGGCAACGGACAATCGTCGTGCTCCAGCAACGGCAACTTGAACACCGGCAACTTGCATCGAGTACCATCAACATTTTCAACAATCAACTGATGAGAAAAGGAAATGAAAAGTCAACATAGGGCACATATTATGCACAATACCCAAGAGGCTTTGGGATGACTCCAAAGCCAATCGAATCCGAAGCTCTAAATGCATCCAGGGTGTAGTGGGGAGCTCACATTAGCTGGCCGCAGCAACTGGGCCACTGCATTGGCCTAAGCCCAAGCCCTCAGCTCAATTGGGAGCTCATTGAGCGGTTGTGAAAATGAAAATTTCATCTACTAGCGGTATGGAAAACCAAGCTCTTGGAATTAAAGACCTCAAGTGCCGCAAGGAGAAAGAGAGTCATTGGAAGAATGAGGAAAGTGAGGTACAGAAATAATGGAGAATTGAAAAGTTTATACCTCCAAATTTTTCCCAAAGATAGTCTTTTTAAATTGTTTCTTTTTGATGATATAGTCAGACCCATTACTTTCGAAACTCTATCGATCTCCCTGCAGTGCTATTATATGGGATGCAATTGTCTGTATAAGGCTGAATCTCTTTCCAAAGCCAAATCTCCTCTGATCAGATCTACGCTCCCTGCACTCTCTTCCACACTCCGTTGCATCTTTTGTCCACTGCGTGCCTCGACGTCTTTGGGATCTTCTCGGGGAAGAAGATCTTCGAAGATCGTTCGATTTTGCGGCGCGCTATTAAATTGTAAATTGGTTGGGCAGCGCTGCCGCAGCGGCAAACGTGTCTGAATGCCACATCGTATTGAACCGGCTCCCCCTCGTTCGTGAATCGTGTGTAATTTGCTGGCCCAACCCGGCGACTCCAGTTCGATGCTGGCCTGACCACTTTTGCTGCTGCGCATGCGCGTGGTTCGCTTTGGTTTTTTGTGGTTTCGCTGATTGTGGTGGTTACCCAGTCGAGTCCCTCGATCTCCTCATCTGCTGGGGCTCCTGTCCCTGTCACGGGCTACTCAATTCTTCCATTTCATTGCTCTCGGTCTCTGTTGTGTCCGTTCCTCGTCGCCTCTTCCACTTTTGCGCTGCGGTTTATCAACGCTTTATTACACTGACGTTTTGTCAATTTGATTGCCATTGATTTGGCTCTTTTTCCGATCTTCTTCTTCCTTCGTTTTCCCACTACGGAGACCTTGAACTGTCTCCTCACTGTCAATGAATGTGACTGTTTACTGAAGTAATGGCTCGGACTCTTAATTGCTTCCCGGCAACGAGCTTCGAACCACCTCCAATGCCTCGATCTTTTGGCTTCAGTTCAGACTATTTCACTTTCGCAAAAGGCATTGTGGCCAGCACTTGATTTTTATGCAATCGACGATTGTTGTTTTCATTTTTTCGGATTTTCCTTTTCATTTTGCTGGTGGCCAGATATCGAAAAATTGTTTCGATGCTGTAAATTGATTTTGTTTGCCGCATTGTGGGTGTTGGTAACTGGAGATTGGAATTGGATTTGGATTTGAAAATGGAATTGCTGGCCCAGGGTGGATAGCTTCACATGCATCCCAATAAAGCCCGTCGGCGGGCTTCACACGCTCTCCTTAGAGGTTCTTCAACCTGACACGGCCTGCGATGATGCCTCGCCTCTGATAACCCAAATGACAACTTCATTTCCAACCTATTCGATGTCCATTTCCAAGCCCATCTTGATCCCGTTCCCTGCTCACATTTCATGGCCCTCGCTGAGGCACTTGTCGTGGCCATCATCATCATCAGCATAGCTAACGTGGCTGGTAATAATCGAAGAAACCATCGAAAGCATGTCCAATCCCCTACCTGCTCCAGTCGAAGAGTGTCAGCGAATTGACAACTTTATTGCCTCTAAATATGGTTAATGACCGCAGCCAACTCGGAGTCAGCCGAAATTCTTGTCAACATATCGAGAGCCATTGGCACGAATAATGTCAAATGTCTTTAATTGTTTCCAAGTGGTTTCCTTCTCGGATTCCCGCCCACTTGCCTCACTTCTGACCCCACTTCCAGCCTGCCCCTTTCTCATCTGTGTGGGTCGAACAGACGCCTTCGCTGATTTATTTAAATTATAAACAAAAAGGCCACAAATCGGCGGGGCTTGGAGCTCGGGCTCTTTGAAATGCGCCGCCATCAAATTATTGCTCTTGGCATGGACAGCTGCCACATGTGTTTGCCCCATGCCCCTGGACACCCCACTCACTGCTTCTCGCGCTGCTGATTAATATCTCACAAATTTTTGGCTTTTTGACGGATTATTTCCCAACTCATTCGCTCTCGCACACTTTGGTGCTGCGATTTGTTCCACAAAAGCCGACTAGAACAAACAAAAAATAAACACATTTTAGCACTATTTCCATAGATGGGTTTAGAAGTCTGGTGTTTATTTTGTTCTCGGTGTGTTTTATGGCTTGGTTAAGTGCTCGGCAGCAGATTGATTGAGTTATTTGCAGTTTGCCCGGCAAACAGGCGAGCGTACCCCAAATATAATTTGTGAATTCTGAATCTGATTCCGGCTGCTCAATCAATTCCAATCCGAGTATTCCGATTCTGGGATCGGTTTGCAGACTGCCTGGAAGGCCCCAATCTGCACCGTTTGCGCGCTAATCAAGTTATCTATGGGTTGGCTCATTTTCATTAGATTCGATTAGAGGGTGTCTGGGTCGCGTTTATGAGGATTAATGACTCGAGTGGGCATAAATTTTCCCGGCTCAAGCCTGCTCTCCCATTTCGCATTTCCCAGCAACCATATGTAGGAGCCGGAGCAGTTGGCACAGCAATTTAATTTCCATTTAAAAGGAGAAGCTGCTATCATACCAAGCCATGGGTTCCATGAGTAGTTTCTTGTTTGCCCCACCAAATGATTAATTAGTCCGTCCCCCCGAGCCATCCGTATGTATCTGTTATGTCTGTGTGTCTTGTGAGGTTGCGGATTCCATCTGATGGTTTAATAATAAGACAAAATTGTCTATTGTGCAAAGAGTTTGAGCTTGCTGATGACCCAAAAAAGATGAGTTCAAAAGCCAAACTAAATCATATGCGGTCGGACCAGATGGCAAACGCACAGAACGAGGATGCGGGGCTGGAGGAGGGCAACAAAAATTGCTAATTGTTTGTCTTTTGTTAAGCTTTCGTCCATCCCGCTCCGACGATACTTTCTACAATTAAACGGAGATGTTTCCTCGTCTCCGCTTCACTAATCTGCGGCTTGACGAGGTGGAGCATCTTTTGTAGAGTGATTACCTCAGCAGTTGGTATTAAGCTGTTTCTGCTCGGGGATTTGAAAGTGAAAGCCGCCTTGTTGGGCTGGTCTCATATTACCCGATATCATCTGGTGTGGGAGGGAGACTGGAATGCAACAATATATCATTAAAAGAAGAAGGCTGAAGAGTTAGATGAGCTGAATGTGAAGATATCGATCATAGCCCCAGCCCAGTTTCCAGTATAGTGACCCACAGCCCGAAAGCCCGTCGTTTTCCCCAGGGCACCGCCCATTGCCGTGCCCCAATTAAGACCTCACAGCTTATTTAGGGTTGCCAATTTTATTTAATTTCCACTCCAGCTTGGCTCCTGTCCGCTCCTCTCCTCTCCGGCAAGCCGACCGTCGTCAAACATTTGCACGTAAATTGTCAAGAAGAAAGAAGTAAAATAAATATTGGCATTGCGTTGTAATAACGCAGCATTAACAGCAACAGCAGCTCGAGGAAAACCCAAAATGGTGGCTAGCTACGGAAATGAAAAAGCAATTCCCGAAAAGAAACGGGAGCGAAACAGTAACGGAAACGGAGCGGAGCCCGGACCACTCAGCCAGGCCGAAAGCTTAATAATGTAAATTTCGCTCTAAGCTATTTCCAAAGACTAATGGTGCGTTTAGTGAGGGCCGAGCAACCCCTGAAAAAAATCAGAACGGCAAGGCGACTCAGAGGAAAAAAATTTTCCTCACACGCTCACAAGGTGGGGCAAAAAAAATCGGCATAAGACCGCCGCAAGATTGCGTGTGACGTCATCTCTGCCCTCCTCCTCCTCCTCCTCCCATACCAAAATTCCGGATTATCCAAAGAACAATATCCTTTGGGCGATAACAAGATATGATGATGAATAGCAAGGTGAAATCGAAAATGAGCCGGAATTTATACTAAAACTTTTGACAACTAAAACGTGGTTTTTGACAAGTAATCATCTTGAATTCCCAGAAAAAACATTTCATTTTCAAAAAAAAAGTTGAAGAAGTCATTGGAGGAAGGCTTCCTTTTTCATATACTCGCTTTAACACTTTCGTTTGAATGATTTTCACGGAGTGTAATAACGATCCTGATGAGCCCCATAGCTTAGATGCATCCCCGTGCGATGTTCTTTTATTAAAAATATAAAAAAATATAGAATGTTGGTCACACGCCCGGGAAAAAGTCCCCTGAGTCCTTTTGGGAACGCCCCGTGCTTTCATCTTTATGTCAACCTATCGATTTTGCTACGCATCTTTATTTCGCACTTTCCGCATCTCGGGAATCCGCCCTCATCAGGATGCCACTTAAGACAACTTGCAACCCCCAGTCTCGCGCTTCCTGGCTAAAATTGTTTGTTTCGGGATTTGCATGATTTTGCACAGGCCCCATGGCCCGTCACCCCTTTATTCCTGGATGTATGGGAAGTTAACGCATATTTATTGTCGGCTTTTTTTGCACCTTTCGTCGTTTCTTTTCCGTCCTTCGACTTTGAATTTCTGGCTTTCTTTCGCTTCAATGAAAATGTTAATAAACGCCAGTCCTGCCGCCTCTTTTCCCCCCACCGACCGACCGACTTGCTGTCTGTTTGTTTGTTTGTGTCTTTGTTTCCCGTTGCAGTGGGTGTGGGGGGAAAAGCCTTTAGCGCCTAAAATTAGACTTTCGCTTGAGAGCGAAAGTGGGGAGCAGCGAGCGAGGGTGGATATGTGTGTTTGCCGGGGCCTCGACAACTCAATCAGCTTGATTAACATTTCACTGTGCAGCCTTGGCATTTGCCTTGCATTAGCCAGCGACGTCTCAAGTGTTTGTTTTTGTTTCGCACCCTGCGAAGACGGTGGTCGTCCGCGGGGGGTGGTGGGCTGGGTGGGGGTTTGGTGCGATGAAGTGGCTTTCGAGAGAGCTGAGCCTGATTTCACTTTGGCCACAATGGATTTATTGTTTGCAGAGTGCTGAGGAGGCCAAAAGCCCTGCTAAAAGGCTCTTTAGCTGCGGCGCGTAGGAGGAGCGCGCTTGGCGAGGATTTCGTTTGGGGCTTAAATAATTTAAATGCCGAAAGAGACAGAAATGTGTACGTGACATGCCAAATAGCCGCAGAGCAACCCCCGAATATTCCCTCCGAATGATCCCGACGAAGTGAAGGAATTCTAAACAAGGTCAAGATCGAACCATTGATATGACTCAGGCAAAGAGCAAAACAAAACATTACGTGCACAAAACAACAAGACCATTAAAAGCACTGCGAGAAAATAAACTAAAAAACCACTTACCAATAGCTTTCCTAGGAATATTTCAGCTCTCGGGGGGAGTGAACAAAATGGTTCTTCTCCAGCTCGAAACTTTAACAAAACGTTCACATAAACAAAAAGATATAATTTAAATATTGGAAAAGCAAAGGCCAACAGCATATTTTATGCGAGCTCGACGAAAACGAAACCTCCTCGATCAGAAGACTTAGAGAGACTGATGTCCCAAAAACCGATCCCCGAACTTCTTGTCCAACTGTGGACCTCAAGCTCGGCGATCTGTGGAACAGAATCCGCCAATCGATTTGCCGATGGACAAGCTTCACAAGCAATTTACTTAATAATCAGCAAGGGCGGGTAGATTCCGAAAAGGAACCAGAATATACATGGAGTCGTATTTAAATTTCATTTCATACATTTCCAACCAGAGGAAGGGACTCGCTAACGTTTACCGTTAGCAACAGCAGAATCAACAGCCAAAAGCCCCAAAAGCAAGAGAAAAATAACAAGAACACACGCGTTCCTCCGGAGTCCCTCCGCCAGGAATCCCCCCCTGGAAACCCCTGCCCCTCGCCATCGTGACTCCCTTCACGTGCGCTGAAATTTAAGTGAGTTTTTCTTTGGCGACGTTGCCGCCTTTTGGCTTTTAATGACGTCGACGACGACGAGGACGGCAACGGCGACGGCGATGAAAATGGAGACGGAGGTGGGGATGTCGACGACTCTGGGGCATGCTTATGCACATTTCGAAGCACAAACACACCCGTGCACACGTGTATTTATACAGAAATTTAAATTTTAAAATAACAACCTTCTTCTGTTGTGCTTCCCCATCATCTTTTCTTTCGGCGGGTTCCTTCGCCAGTTGCTTCATTACCTGTGCACCAGAGGGCTTTCTCCGGCGAGGCGCGGTCCAAGTCAACTGTCGAGCAGAGCCAAGTGGGTGGGTCATGTCTGGTCCTGGTCCTGGTTCTCCTTCTGGCTCTGCTGCAGGCCCTTCGCTCGTCCCTGGGCTGGTAGCAAAATGTCATTTTGTCACGCAGCGGACGCAACTTCATCATTCGACCCCCTACTCCTCACCCGCACACAGAGTATCTGTCCTGATCATTATGTTTATTAAATTGCCACACGCAGGCAAACTCGAGGTGAAATGGTATGGGGATGGCCTGTGACAGATTTTCATTTTCATGCGAAGCGTAAGAAGTTGTGCTCCCCCGCCTGCGCATTTTAAGGCGGCATAACTAAGTTCCCCAGCTGCCCAAAGTTCTGCGTGTTCTACAAATGATTCCTGCTCCCCAGCCCAATTTGCATACTTTCATGAGTGTGCATGGCCTCAGGTGTACGGCGCACACACGCACACACAGTGCACACTGTAGTACAACTGCATACAGTGGGGCTTGTTAAGGCTGGTCGACAAGTCAATTAGTCTGGCAGTACCTCGCAGTTGTACGACCTTTCACCACCCAAACACCGCCCACCATATCATTTACCACAAAGTAAAATAAGTAGCGATTCCCCGTAAAGCGAAACATTCAGTTGGGCTGGTTATTAATCGTTTCTACGGAACTGCTTTGATTAGGGCTTAGTCCGAGAATGTCCTACTTAAGATCCACTTCGCCGCCACTTTCCCGGATTAGAATATTTATAAAGTTAGAGATTCCGAGATGTTGACATTTCCGTTTACCCCAGTGACTCATAAAGCATTATTTCACAAGTAATTAAAATTTGTCCCACATAAAATCTCGTGGGACCGAGTCCTCCTCCTCCCGCCCAGCTGCCCATCCACATCCATCTGCCTTGAATATCGGTTTCGCTGCGAGTCAATAAAGTTTTTATAGTCAAAATAAATAAATCTATTTTATTTTTATTTCCATTTCCATATTCCCCAAGGGGAGGTACAAGTGGAGACTGAGGGCGGACGACACCTCCAGAGCTCGTCATAATTTGCATGTGTCTCGTATTTTTACAACTCAAAGGCAAACACCTCCAGCTCCCCTCGCTTTTCCCAGCAGAAGGAAAGCAGAGCAGATAGCATGGAAAGCAAATAAAATTCGAGCAAAATTTGACAATATCTTTCGCTGTCACCCATTTTATGTTATGTATTTATGTGGCGCTGATTTTCACACAAGCCCCCCACCCCCACCGATGGGTTGTCTATGTTAATTTTTATTTATCTTATTTATGTATTGTCCTCAGCACATATGTGCGGGTCCAACAAGAGGAGCAAACAAACTTGGCGGACGGGGGAGGGCTAAGAATACATTTTCCGAGCCGATTTTCGCGTTTTTCCGTTCTCCTCCGTTTCGTTTTGTTTTGCCATCGCATTTTATGTTGACATTTCCATTCTGGGCCCTGTGATTTGACAATGAAAATACTTGTTTATTGCGGCGAGGCGACAAGAAGGGATTCTCCTTTGGAGGATTGGTCCTGACAATCTACCTACCATCGAGCTTAAAATATTCATTTCGCAGTAGTTATTGCTTCCTAAAGATTCTTCAAATTTAAGCCAATCTGAATTGCCCTTGCTGCGGTCGGCTTTTGAGTTGGTTACCATGTAATGCAGATGTTTCCAGCCAGATTGCATCTTTAAGATGCATTTTCTCACGCGGCTTTTCGGGTTAACCGCATGGCAGCCACGAAACTGAAACCCAATCAGCCACCATGCACTCTATATGCTCCATATGTGCATTATATCGGCCCAAACCGCAAATTTCAATTAGCATTAGAGACCGGGCGCGCGGGGAGCGGAAAGTTTGGTCGATTTTTTGACATATTAATTGATGTGTCAATATTTGCATAAATCAATACAGTGACGAAACAGAGTGGCGATACAGATGGACAACCGACCACCACACATATCGCTGACCGGCCTCCAAAGAATTCCCCTTAGTAATTGTCGCTCGGAACAGCGTTTTGCGCTTTCGATCAATTAACACTCGGAGAACCGTGGCTTCCACTCAGAAGTCAAACCAGACGCTAATTACACGCCTCACACATCGTGAAAAGCGTGGTGGGGTGGGGAGGGGAGCGGAGGGGCGGGCTGGAAGCGTTCAAACGAACCAAATTAAATGTTTCGCTTCATTCGTATAATTAAATGGAAGTTGTTGAACAAATTTGTACAGCCGTAGCTATAAATTTATCAGGCAGTCCGAATTCGAGACAAAGTTGCATGTCAGTCCTAATTGTTGTTGGCCCAGGTCAGCTCCAGCTGGAAACGGGCAGGTGTCAGTCCACCCACACAGCGCTTTCCAACCCCAAAGGGCATGCTCCAATCCCAGCCAGGCTAACAGCGGGAACTGGAACTGGAACGGGAACGGGACACGTGTCGGTGGCGATGATTTATTAAGGTGGTCAGCGGAGTCGCGTGGCAAAGCGAATATTTATATTTACACAATGGAAATAATAATTATAAATCTGACAAGGACGGAGGATTCAATTGAGTGAGTTTTCCACTCATGTGGCAAACGGCATAAAATCGAAATCGCCAACATTCCCCGCGAAATCGCATTTGGGCACAGCTTGTGGGCCATTTGAGCACGTGTCCTGCCCCAACTTGATGATGCTGGAGAAATTGTCGCAGGATCAGCTCTCCTCGACTTTCCCTGGCCCCTCCGCAGTTCACACTTTTCACACGTAATAAACGAAGCCGTAAAGCGCTGTTGGACGATGACTTTGGCCCAGGGCCCAAGCATAAAAGTTTTCCTCGATTTTCGTGCCGCCCGCCATCATCTGCACCTACCTACCACCTCTCCTGGTGGCCAGTACGCACGATTTGTAGTCGTTCGTGCTGCGCCAAAGTTTCTTCTCTTCTTTTATTTCGCCTTTTTATTTGGCTCTTCTATTTTTCGTCCGCCATGAAATATAAATAACATTTTCAGCGTTGAAAAATTTATGAAACACGCCGCAGCTGCCCCTGCCACTGCCCCGCCCTCCTAGCCTCTTAGCCCCCGCATCGATTTTCAGGGCCAAAACTAAAACTTCATCTTGGGGCATTTTCACACTTTATTAAAGTCCCTCTTTCGTTGGCTAAATAAAAGTCGGAAGTTAGTTTGGCAGTTTGTGCAGTTTATATAGTTTATAGGGAAGGTTCAGGTTTAAGTTTGGTCCTGCACGAGTCTATGCTAATGGATACGGATACCAAGAAACCGAACCGCCTATGAGGTCACAACTCCCGATTAGATCTGGAATTGGGTTTATCTTATGATGATCTATGCGATGGTCATTAAAAGTTGTCCCAAGGACGTTGTGCTCAGTAAACTCCATTCCGAAACTTATATTCCCCTGCTCCCTTCCTGCCCCCCATCCCCATCCAAACACGCTTTGTTCGGCCAAGAAATGCAATTGTTTTACTGGCTGCGTTTCCTTCTGTTTTCGGTCTTTTGTTGTTCTATTTTTTTTCTACTTTGTTGCCGCAAAATGAAATTGGGGAATTTACTTTAATTTGTTTTTCGTGCCGCCGCAGCAGTTGTGCCACTGGCCCACCGCCCCCCGCACTCCCGCTCCAACCCTCCCGCCTTAGCTCGCTTTTTAAAATCAATTTCATCTACTTTTGGTCTTCCTCCCCTCTTGGGTTTTTTGTTTTGTAGTTTCGGGCAAATTCAATTTGGCATAGAACTTCATTGCTGACATCGGGTGGGGGTGGTGGTTGGGTGGTTGGGTGGTGTGGAGGCGGCCTCCTCTGGCAGTGGCTTTTGTAAGCTCGCATGTTTCAATTGCAATTTTATTTTAGTTCTCTCAGCTTGTTTTTTTCCACTCAACCGCAAATTGTTGCATTTGTTTGTTTTTCAGAGAAAATTCTATTAAATTTCTCATCGGTTTGCATATGGTGACGTCAAGGCAGCAAGAATAACTCAAGAGGAGCGGGAAGAGCTTTGCCTCATCCTCGGTTCCGACTCTCTTCTTTGGGCGGAGACATCGCACTGAGGTGCGAAAACATGGCCAAGTCCTGTCCCGCACAATCCACCAGCCGCCCAACGGAAGTGGCCTCCAACTACCGTGTATCTCCCCACACAGTCCACCAATCCAACAATCCACCTGGTCGGTGCGTGCTTTGTTAGCACAAGCAAGGGCAACAAAAAATGGCTCTCCAGGTGCTATCCAGGTGAAAGGGGGCGGAGTGCCAGGTTTTGTTCCTGCCTGCGTCGTCTGTCTCTCCACACGACCAAGTGTTTGGAATTTCATTAATATTTTATTACTTTTTTCTCGCTCTCTTCCTGTGGAAGCTGCGTTGTGTTCTTGAATTTATTAAAAGCGGGCGGATTGCACAAAAAGTTAGCCGTTCGAGGGACTTAAAGTGCCAGGGATGCCCTCAGATTCAGCAAAGGAAATTCCCACACACACACGTGGGGAATTCCGAAAACTGTGAGGACAAAAGTTATTATGTTCCCCACTTATTGATGGCCGAACCGAAAATGAAATGAAAACAATCAAATGACAACTGTCAGGGTACCAAGAAAATTCTTTCTCAGCGGGAAAAGTTTACCCAGCGAAATTTCCAGCGGAGCCAAGTGCATGAAAATAGTTGGCGAAAAGTTTTCCCAGCAGTCGCCAAGCGGAGGAAACGACGAAAGAGTTAGAGTAAATCATTGTGGGGAAAATCCAGCTGGCGGAAAAGAAGTTTTCCGAGCTTAGAGGCTGGGACATCTTTTGTGTGCCCGCCCACTTGATTCTCTCTTTGAGCCTCCTCCTTCTTCTCGTTCCACTTTCTGTTGCACCTGACAAAGGAGGCATTGTCTGGTTTGCAGCCTGACTCCTATTCCCAGCCTGATTCATATACCCAGCCTTGGCACACATCAAATGAATTGTGTGCCGTGCAATAAGGCAGAAAGGCAGCCCTCAGCACAATGAGGATTTTCACTTTTCTAGCTCACATTTACACAATTAAATGGGTGATGGCCCTCGTATGGGGACATTTTCGCTTTCAGCCGAGGTGAGTAGTCAAGCAAAGTAATGGCACTTACCACCAAAAATGTGTTTTATATCTTTAAATCATCAGTTCAGTTACTCACCTGTAATAGAAGAGAAAAGAGAGAAATTTATTAGCAAACATTTTCAATAGTACGAAGAGCCCACTTCAGCTCCCCAGGCAAATCACGAACAAATTGCCTAGAGCCCCTTACAAAATGAGAAATTCCGACCTCTTGCCCTCCCGCTCCCCACCGCTGAATAATCCCGAACATTATTTCCACGAAATTAAAAAATTTACGCTTACACAATTAATCTTGGCAGCCAAGCGATGATGATGGACGGGGATCGGGGAAGGCGGGCGGGCAGTGAAATCTCCATCAGGGTCAGCAGAGAGAAGAAGAAAAATTTCACAGGAAAATGCACAAGATGCTCGAAGAAAGGAGAATGTGGCACGTAGCGAACGCTAATCAAATAAAAACATTCAACAACATTTACACATTGATAGCTTGCTGTGCGGAGGGAAAGAGACAGAGTGCCGCTCTGTGAAACCTGTTTCGGCTTTTTTCAGGCAACTATTATTATTTTACGACACCCGCATGCTGGTTTTGCCGTGGTATTGGTGTTGGTACCGGTTTGCTATGGCCAACGGATGATGGTCCTTTTGACGGGCCCGAAGTCCTTTCATTAGGCTCGCTTCGAGGGTGGGCACAGGTCATACGATACGCACAGAAATGCCTTAAAAAAGAAAACAGAACGAACAAGGGACCGCGCAGTCCTGTAACCTGAAGCGTTGTCCTGCCGCTCCCGTCTGCCCCTGCTGATGCGGCCATTGTAAGGCGATAGCCTGAAAATGTGCTAAAAATGTGCGGTCGTTGGCCGACGCTCCCCGCCGCTCTGCGAAGTGCGTACAGAAATGTATCTGAATCTCTATGCAGGCGCCTAATGCATGACTTGGAAAGATACTTTGGCCTGCCTTGGCTTTTATTTCGGTTGCATAAAAATTGTCAACGCAACAACTATCATAAAATTTCCATTAGCGTGGAGTGTCTAAGAGATACTTTGCCGCGGGACGCTTATGTTGCCACGAAATACTCATTTCCCATCGAATAAACACAGAAACGTTGGCTAGATATTGCCGGGGAACCTCTTCTCAATTACGCTTACTCCGTAGTCTTATCTAGCACTGGATCTCGTCCGTCTGATGAATCCACTTCCCTTGCCTTCCGCCATCCGACATCCCGCACTTCACTCCCCGCCTCTGGCATTCCACGTAAATTATTTTTCGCATCGAAACTACTTCAAGGGCCCGAAGGAGGAACAAAGCAGGAGAAGGCACTAAGACATCCTGCTCCGCTCCTGCCGTCTCCTTCCTTCACCGCGGTACAGCTGCGACATTTTCCCTACTTTGTATCTTTCATTTCATCTGTGTATCTCTCCTATTTCGCTGCCTATTTGTTTTGGTCTCCAATGTATCTTAAATTTTATTTTATTGTTTTCCTTCCCTTTGTTGGGTTTTCCTCATTCGGTCGCGCCGCGGCATAAAATGAAAATCATTTTCCGAGATTTACTTCGCTCTCCTCTGGCGTTGTTGTTGTTTTGGTTTTCCCTCTTCATTCCGTGTGATAAGGCAAACGTTGTTTTGCTATTTTATCGCCTTCGCTCCTAATGATGAAATGCTCCGAAGACTTTGCTCGGCCGCCAAAATTTTATTAGTGTTTTGGCATTTTGGGCGACCGACAGATGTCTCCAGTCCTGGTAGAATCCTTATCTCTTATCCTGCTGCCTAATTTCCGGCTGTAAGCCGCTTTAAGGTGCCAGATTTCGGGGCATTAAAAGTTTGGTTTTCTTTTTCCATTTATTTCGGTTTATTGCACGACCAACTGTGCGCGCATATACAGCTTGAACGGATGATGTGTATCGGTCAGAAGTTCCTATGTGGCTCGCCATTGAGCACTTCCTTTTCGCTGATAAATGAAATCTTTCAGCGACTGTTCTGAGTTCTGTTCAGAGCTGAGATGAGTTGCTTTCCATTCAAGTGGCACACATTATGGTCGCAGTATTTATAGAGTCTCAGATATTTTATTAGCGATAGCGACAGCTGCTGCCGAGTGCCGGAATGCCACGGAAGTGCTCTTTGGAGCGGTGGGCGTGGACAGGCGATGACTGAGATGGGGCGACAAGTGCATCTTGGTTATCGGCGGATCGTTGGTGGATCTCTCCCGATCCCCCGTACCATATCGCAAGCGCGACTCTGTCTCGTAAAAGGCCAGCCACAGAATTTGTCATTACGCTTAGTTTTTACAGCTTCTGAAAACCCAGAAGCATAATTTTTATGGCCCGTCTGGGGACCCTCGGGCAACCCTTTGTCCCACCCACCCCCTGCTTGCAGCACTGGTTGGTTGGTGCAATTAAGGAGCAGAAACAGAAACGGAACGCAGCGCAACTGAAAAAATATGTAAAGTGCTCGTAAAGATTGGGGGGCGGGGTCCCTGAATTTGCATTCAGTTGTGAAACATTCTATAAAAAATAATAAATTTAATGTTCGACAATAAAAGCCAGCGAGAAGTACAAAAACCCAAACAGAATTCACATATTTTTTATGACTTTTGCGTGAATATTTCTCCGCTTCTGGTGGATGGAGGGACGCAGGACGGGGCGGGACTGGTGGGGCAGGACGGTAAGGACTCTTTTTTCCCTACATCAGCAATTGTGCAGCAATTACAGTAAACAACAATCATCAAGTCGGGCCAGGACGTGCCACCCGCTCGAATGCCGAGACAATGTGGGATTTCAGCAAATTTATAATGCTACAAAACAGTCATAAAACAAAGCCAAACTGCAGCTCATTACAAAGTAGGAAGCGAAAACAGATATAGTGGTGCTCAGATACAGATACACATCGCACTTTCGCCAGGACAAGCATTTGTCCATTAGATTGAGTCATCCGTATCCAAATACGCTTATGAGAAAATTAAAATAATTATTTTAATTATGTCTATGAAGGAAAGAAGGGCCATAAACTGGCTTTGTATACAACAAACGGGGAATCAAACAGATTCCATTTCCAGGTTCCCCAAATTCTAACTCAGCGCATTCATTTCTTTGGGCTCGAATCGAACTCTTCCCGCTTCCCAATAATCGGCTTTGGCAGGGGATGAAAAACGAATTATAATATGAACGAGTGGGTTCATTTAGCTTCTTCCATTCCGTGGCCAAATGAGGCATGTCGAGCTGGGAAAGGGGAAAGGGGAAAGGGGGAATCGCCTCTGCCTGCCTGCGTTGCCTGTTTTTCCGCCGGCCTAATCCCGCAATGACAAAACGCTAGCAGCTGATGCAGCCCGAGCACGTAGTGCAAGTGAGAGGGGCATACGAAGAGAGAGAGAGAGAGACAGATATGGGCTGTAGGGATTTGCAGCCTGTTGAAGTTGGCTCGCAGCAGGTACTCCGCAGCGAGGCTTCTGGCAGGTCAGGTCATCCCAACATCCCAACACCTAACAAATTCCGAGCCTTATCTGCCTGCGTCTCCTGCTCATTTGCGGTTGTCTACGCGTTGCGGCATCATTATCGCCTACAGCCCGCCGGTCCTCTTCCCGCTCGAGTGTGTGGGCTTAAGGCCTTTGTGCGACCCTTCTTTTGTGCTCCTTCTCGCAAAAAATGAAGAACACGCTCGCACAGAGGAGGCGTTGTTGGCCTCCTGCTGTTTACGTGTAATTTTCCCAGCACAGCGCGCTCCTTCTGCCCCCGACATTTTGAATTTCCCGTCGCTGTCAATTTTTCTGTTCTACCTTTTCCACTCCTTTGCCAGTTTTCTTCCCTTTTTTCTTTTTGCTTTTTTCCAGCTACAAATCGCTTTGATTTACATAATTCTGCGCACATTTCGACGCATAGTTTGCCGCTCGGGTGTTTGCATATTTTTTGACAGCTGTCAGGAAGTAATAAGTTGGAATTTCGCTCGGTGCCGGCGCCTAGTCTGCATCTCCTGATATTGACAGTTGTAAACGACCGGCGGAGCACAGAAAAGAAAAATCCTGGCCGACACTCTACAAATTTGGCTGGGACAACCTGCGGGGCACCCAGCCCAGGAGCAGCCCAAACAGTCCAAACAACGAACCAAAATCAAATTTGAAATTGCACATTTCTCTATTCGATTGGCCCCCATAACAGGTTCTCCAAATATGACAGCTGGGCTTTGTGGTGTTGTTAAGGGCCTAACGCCGGCCGAGGTCCTTTCTCAGGTTGATTTTGGGGATTAGCCGATAAGCGGCTTAGCTGCCAGCCAGGATTAGCGAGCGGAAGCGGCTTTCAGTCCGAGAATGGGATCGCCGATACTGATGGGATGCTTAGGCCGGGTATGTCAACAGGGATCTGGAGTGCGATGGCGAAATTTTGGTTCAGATCTATGCAAATAGCAACGTTTGGGGTGGATTTTGTCCGTACAAAAAAGTTTTAACGATGTGCTTTTGTATTCAATTATAGTTTGAAATCATGCCCTTTATATGTCGGTAAGCTGGTAAATATTTACGATACATGGCGATTTCACATAGTACCATACCAATCTGATCAGGTTTGGTGGGAGTGCTCTCAAATGCTGTCCAAGGTTCCTGCTGTTTCGGTCGTTGTGCCCCGAAGCTCCCCCAGCTGTCTATGACGCACAGGAAGCCCAGGCAGCTATCCAAAAACACTCTTCTCCGGCCATCCGTGGTATTGCCCCCTGGCAGATCCGAAAATAGCCGGTGCCGCGATCTTCGAGAGAACAAGTGGGAGTGCGGCGCAAGCACAAAATTATTGAAACATGCCCATGCCAAGAAACGGCGGTTTGGATCGAGTCGAATCACTTGGGGAAACGAGCGCACCCGTGTAATTACACCACGCCAACCAAAACAATTGGAATTGTTTTGGTTATGTGGCCAAAGAAGCAAGTGTTAGGCTGTTGGCCGTTCGAAGCAATTGTTCGAAAGGAGATTTCCATTTTGCAAAATTGTAGCCAAGACAAAAATAAACAAAGTGGCCCCATTTGAGTGGGCCATAAACTAATCGGGCGCGGCATAAACAAATATTAATCCATTCCGTTCTGTTCGCTTTTGCGCTGCTGGAAAACTCAGTGTGAGAAAATCGAAATGACTGTGCCTCTGATTCCCAATCTGAGTCGGAGTACGAATGCGATTTGGATTTGGATTCCGATTCAGGGGTGACCTTGCGGAGCTTCCATTTTCGAAATTAGTTGCGTGTTTCTCGCCTTTTTAGCCATCAGCTTTTGCATTGTGATTGGATTTGGAGGCCATCTGGAGTTCGACTCGGACCTGGCTGCGGTTGGCTTTTAATAATGCAGAGTGGCCGAGTTTTTCGACCTAATTTGGCTAATTGGCAGCCGACAAATCAAGCATTGCATTGAGACATTGAAAGTTCGGTGCTCCAGCTTCGAGCGGATTTTCACACATCAACACAGCGTCACAAGTGGGGGAGGCAAGAATTTTCCGCTGCTTTTCGGTCTTTCCTGTTTTGGCTTTTTGGCAATTTTATGACAGCCACTGGGGAGCAGGAAGGCGAGAAAAGCTGCTGCCTGGTGAAGTGTTGAAAATTTACGAGCTCCGCCCCGCCCCAATCGCACCCCCCTGGCCCACTTTATTCAATTTCATTTCTTGCGCGAAAGCAGAAAAGAAATTCTGCAAGTCTTCGGGTCTCAGGAATTTATTGTTTGCCAGTTACGAAATTTATTTGTTGCTGTAAATTTACAATTCTTTCGCCCGCTGCCAGGTAGCCCCACCCCCACCCACACACCCACACGTTCTTGTGCTCCAGGTTCGATTTCCATTTGATTTTTATTTCGTTTCAAAGCTGCAATTGTTTGGCAATTGTTTTTATAACACCACAAAAACGCTGAGAGGCAGGAGAAGAGGATGATGAAGAGGAGGAACAGATCCTTCGATGAGGATGAAGAAGATGAGGAGCGGGGCAGCGGAGCTCAAAGGGGAAATGCCAGAAATAAAGTTATGTAAATTCCGCCTTATGTGTAAGTTCAAATGCCAAGAAGCAGAGTCGGAAATAATAAAACTGAAGCATGTCGGAGCATGTATGTATTTGTGGTTAGGTTGCTCGTGGTCGAGACTCAGGGATCGAAATTATTGGATAGGTCTGGAGTGGCCATGAAGATGATGAGGCTGGACTGAAATCGATAATAGCAGCTAACTTACGAAATCTAGAGTTAAATACGTGAACTATTGTCATTTAAACAAGAGCAGATAGGAATATAAAATTCTGTTCTCATAAGTATTTAGAGGGTATCAAAATGTATATCAAAATGAATTATATTTTGAATTATATGAATTATATATTGCTTTCTGCCAGTGTACAATCAGGCTACTGAAACCGAACTCCTCTCAGAGGTCTCGAGCATTTCCCAGCCGCAGGCATTTTTCCACGGAACGGGGACATCGTCTGGGATTCCCCTAATTCCTGTCGGCTGACAGAGAGTATCCTTTTCAAGTGCGCTTTGTGCGCTGGCTATTGTGGCTCTCGCTTTATTAATCAGACAAATCGTGAAAAAACGCGCTCAGTCGGAAAAAGGGAAATTATGAAATGCGAAACAAGAGCGGGCTCAATGTCAGGCGAAACCCAAACCCCACTCCCATCGGGACTGCCGCCTTAATTTGTTTAATTTATGCAAAATGTTTGGCCGCATTCGCCGATAAGCGGCGTAATTTGTTCAAACTTGTCGCAACTTGCTGGAATTGCTCACCAACCCGCACGATTTTGTCCGCGAAGAGAAGGAATAATTCCTGGAACTAGCAGATAACACGGCAGTTTGAGAAACATTTGAATCCTTTTGCACATACATAATTTGCCATCGTGAAATAATGTTTCCTAACTAACTTTTTAACTAATACTAAAATACACAAAAGCCAAATTGCAATGAATGGCTTTAGAACAATTCTATCCTCTTTCAACGAACGAAGCTATAAACCAAATGTTCTTTATTTTGTTAAAACATTGATATCAATTAGCTAATTTGATTTAGGCACTTCTGTCAAAGAATTCTGTGATGTATACAAAAGCGATGGAAAACGGATCACAGCACAGCTTGTTTAAGCTTGGTACTCTTATCAGAAACGTTTTTATGTTTTTCGATGATTTCCAAACATTTAAGTTACGCACGGTAACTTACGAATATCAATTGAATTGTTCTCGAAATAATCACAAAACTCAAACGGATTTCATTTCCTAAACTTTTTTAAATCACTTCCAGCCGCTCTATCCAGGTCGGTTAAAATCCGGAGTTGTAGCTTTAGGTTTGATCCCACTGACACCACACTGCCCACTGGGTCGGCTCACTCACTCACCTTGTCTGCCGTGTGTCCGCTGCGCCGTGTTGTTGGCCGTGTCCGGCGGACGGTGGGCCAGGTGCTGGTACTCGTAGTCGTAGTGGGACGACTGGGCGGCCTGCAGGTTCTGTTGGTTTTGGTGCTGGAGCGTCTGGCTGCCGTGGACCGGGCCGAGGTCCGTCGCCGGCCGCCCGTGGCCGCTCATGGGGAGCGTGCGTCCTTGGGCGTGTGGGTGGGCGTGAGCCGGGGCGGGGCCGCCGCCCGCGTCGCGGCAGTCTAGAGTCGACTCATACTCGTAGGGATTCATGGCGGTCGCCTCCAGCGGACATTCGTCGTCGTCCGTGTCCGTGCCGCCGTCGTAGATGTTGTCCGTGTGGCGGTACGCGTGGTGGGCGTGCTGCTTTGAGAACTTAATCTTGGCGGCTTGGGGGGCTTTTGGCCAGACAGCCGGACAGGAGAAGAAGAAGAGGAGGAGGACTCCGCGCGGGAGCAGGAAGAAGAGACTTGGTATGCGTTTGGTTACTCGCGATTATTCATGCACTTGCTGATGCGGATGCGGCTGCGGATGGCACTGGACGCACTGCACACAAAAACATTTCTACTGGGCCATTTCCAGGCGGTTAATCTGCGGGCGGGCTGCTGGTCCCAGC
The DNA here is from genome assembly GCF_004382145.1 of Drosophila mauritiana. Taxonomy (NCBI): domain Eukaryota; kingdom Metazoa; phylum Arthropoda; class Insecta; order Diptera; family Drosophilidae; genus Drosophila; species Drosophila mauritiana. The sequence continues at coordinate 21,813,039 of NC_046669.1, forward strand.
TCAATCACAATCTGCCGCCGAGGCCGCAATACTATTCCTTGGGCCTCTTCAGTAGTCGTACACTGAAAACACGGGACACACACGATGGGGAGCACTGGAACGCGACGGGAAAAACGGCGTTTTTGTATTGACGGTGTGTTTGCTTGCGCGACGATCGTAAAACTATGTCAGAATTCGTAAGACGCAGGTATCATTTGCTGCCTGATTCCCGACGATTTCCTATATTTTTCGACTGAAGCAACGCGCTGTTTTCGCTACTTTTCGTATATCCACATTTTCCGCGGCGACAATTCCGACCGTGCGAGGCGAATTTCAAAAGACGAATGAGCTCAAAGCGAACGACGACGAACCGAGTCTTTGGGAGAGAGAGAGAGCTAGAGAGCGCAAGTCGCTGCAAAATTGAGAGAAAAACAAGATGCTTCAAATTCTCTGTTCTTCAGTTCAAATTTATCGCTCTCTCATGCATGCTGTTTCTGCGCATGGCGTGAGAGAGTGCGAGCGGGAGAGCACAAGCGTTGTCAATTTAGCTAATTTTCTGAAAGTCTGGCGTTAGCGGGAAATATAGCTTTTTTGCTAGAATAAAAGGTGCTACTTTTGTAGTTAAGGTTCGTTTAATTGCAAAAAAACAATGGTATTTTCACCATGAATTATATCGATTTCCACTGTATGACAGCTTTATAGAAGAAGATATGTAGGGACTTATAAAAATATCTGTTTTGTACTCTTGTGCTTCTTTTGAGCTACCATCGATATTTGTTCTCAATGGTATGTTTAGCCTTTTTATGACTAGAAGAGTATGCAGCACTCAGATGAGAGCACTCATCGAATCTCTGGTTTGAAGGTTAAAAAGTGCGTTTCGTTTGGCTAAGGGGAAATGGATGTACAGCGGATTCCAATCTACCGTGCTGCACGCCAGTTTCGTTAAGATTATCTGAGGCCAACAGCGCTGTAATAACAGCTCCGCCGGCGGCTAACACCGACACTGTTAACGACTCATTTTACTACAATACTGTTAACCGGTTTACATAAAAGTGCGTATCCGTATACCATACGAATTGTCACTTGATTTCATCTGCATGAAATATCAATGGATATGTGAAAGCATTTAAGTTATTCGGTACAAACTTTAAAAGATAGCTAAGTTTACATTTTCTTTATATATTGCCCTTAATAGAAAACTGGTAGTTTTCAGCTTGAACAGAAAAAATGGGAGGTTAGACAAAATAAAGAAAATAAATTTTTAAAAACAATAAAATTTGTACTTCAAGTTTTTCAAGGTATCTGAAGCTCCTGTGACCTGGGAATTACACAAAACAGTTTTTCATTTACTAATTATGCTGTCAGATTCTGTGGAGCATTTTCACGCAGCCAAAAAATATCCTCAGACTTCATTAGCGCTAGAAAAGTTAGTCAGCGCTGGCGAGGGGAGGCGAAAAAGTTTCAAATCGCTGACAAGTGAAGTTGTCATTCAGCACCCAAGCCAGAACCGAGCGGACCTGGCCAAAAAGTGTCCGAAACAAACAATGGTGGCCACTGTGGGGTGGGTAGGCGATGAGGGGGCATGGTCGAGAAAAGAAGCAGAAAATTGCGTTATAAGCAAAGTAAGGGACATTTCGCTAATGGCTTAACTTTTGAACGCAGGTCTCATCCTGCCGCCTCCAACGACCGCCCCTCCCCCTTCACCTCCGTGCAGGCAATTCTCTGCCATGTAGCGGAAGTTGTTGCTGAAGCTTTTTTGACAGCTTTCCCAGCACGAGAAGGATACGGCGGGGAAGAAGAAGAGATGCCGGAGAAATTGTCATTTCTTTCCCGAGTCTCGCAATGTGGCAACGCCGCGTGACGCAAATTTTTTGTAGTCTGAAAGTATTTGCATAGGACATGGAGTCTTGCTTTCCCGATTTTCTCTGCTGTCGATGAAAAATCAATTTCCTGTTGTATGCAAAAATGTTTGAGCATCATTCGAGAAAGGGAGAGAGGCATTGCTCGCCTGCACTTGACACATTGAATATTATCAGGAGGATGTGGACTCCGAGGGGGAATGTGACTTCTGATTTGGCTAGTTGTCGTAGGTTTCGATCTGCGTCTTCGTACAGGAACAAACATTTTCGGCTGGATATATTTAATTAAGGGGCAATGGAATAAAACTTTGCAGTTTTTGGAAGTCTACTTCCAAATTGAACCATTTGGGTAAACATGCAAAAATTACTCAACAATGGCTTTTAACATAGTTATACAAAAGTTTTTCTTTTAATTCATTGGCTGTGTAGGTAGAAATCGGTAAAAAATGAATTGTAATTATTGTAAGCAGCATGTACGATTCCCCAAAGAACAGCGAGTTTAAACAGTAGAATGTGATAGTTTTTTGGTTGCTTAAGCAGCATTGAGGGACTTCCCTGGCCGGATAAAGTGTCGAATTTCTATTCCGGCCACTGTAACTTCCTCCGTTTGTTGTGCTTGTACTAGTTGCTTTAATTTTAGCAATTACTTGTGCAGTCCCCACACAACACACCTCCCTTCGTCACCCGGTCCTCGGATCATTTGGAGTATCCTGTTTAAGGACAAACAGCTGCACATTGTCTTGGAAGTGGAGCTTCAATCAAGAAATTTGATCGCCACTTAAAACCAGCAGCACCAAATAAAAAGCCAGTAACATTACTGGCCATCGGTGGCAGCAGCAACAACAAGTGGCAAGCATCCGGCTCTTGACCTGAAAATCATCAACTTTGAACCGTCCAACGGCATTTCCTGCCTCAATTTACACTGCGTTGGAGCACTCTCCCCGCTGCCGGAATGCTGGCCCACATATCGTCTGAACATATATCCGCACATAAAGCGCATAAATGGGATGTGTGCTGCATCGATCGGGGCTCACGCAAAAATGCTCAACTTAACTTTGTGCTGGCATAAAAATCGGACAGGACACGCGGACAACGGGCAGATACAATGACTGGCAGCACTTTGTGCCCTGCCCCACAATCAGCCACGCCTCCAGACGCCCACGCCCCGGGCCACCGCTTGTAAGTGGTGGGGGTGGGCGTTGTATGAAATTATCGAGATATTGAATTACGCGTTTTAAATTAAAAATATTTTTTCGCGATTGCATTAAACGAAAGGCGAACTAATTAAAGGCGATTTTTTGTCCTTTTCGTCCTGTCTCCCTTTGTTCATTCTGTCTGCGCGTTTCTCTTTTGCATTGGCAATGCAATTTGCAGTCTGAAATGAAAGTTGGTAAGTAAGGATGCGAGATGGAAGCCAGTTAAGAGTCCTCGAGCCGCTGACTGGAGGGGATTTAAGGCACTTACAATAGCGAACATATTAACTGGGGGCTCGAATTTAAAGTATGGCCTATTCGCTTGAATTCAAGGTCCTGATCGCTGCGACTTGAGACCTTCAATGACGAAATATGTTACTGACCAAATATCAAAAAATAAAATAAGAGTGAATGAAACTTCACCTTGCACGATCAACTATGAATTCGTCTTCAATAGGGAATCGCAACCAGGATTTAGTATTTATCTGCATCTGTCTGTTCCAAATGGAGGTGTCAGGAACGTGTTACCCTAGGTCACAGCTGCAATCTTTGCCCAGCGGATTTCCCGGAGGAAACTCGTGTCGCCCGTCGAAGGGCAAATTCCGCATGATTGAAAGAGTTACGATCTGGGATAGAAGTACTTTGGCACTTAGCACTCCAACTTCCCCGCCCATCTGGTGGCCTCCGGTTCCCGCTCTCGCCCTCCCTCCCGCTCCTCTCTCCGATTTCCATTCCGATTCCGATTTCCAATCCCACTCCGAACTCCTTGTGGCAGACAATGCGGGCGGTCGTGGCAGGAGTCACAGAGTCATTCACAAGCCAAAACAAACAATGCATCAATCAATAAAGATTTCCGCACCTAATAAGCCGCAGACAAGCGGGGGAAACGTGTGGCGAGGCATGTGGCGGTGGCGGGATGGAGGGGTGGCGGGACCATCATTGACGCCGTTCACCAATTAAAGGCCAATAGTTGCCGTTGCCATCTCCTCGCCGCCCGAAAGGTGTTAATCGAATTACGACCCCGAGATCGCCTGCGACTCTGACTTGGGGCTCGACTTGCATAGCTGCACCCTCAATGGTGCATGCGTTCGGGAAGAGGAGCCCGGGAAGGAGGAGGCATGCAGCATCAGCTGCCTCACTTCATGCCCAATGTCGTTGCCGGCATTTCCATATTTTCAAATTTGAATTTTCTATTCCGACGGAGTGTCGACACTGCCTGTTGGTTGGTTGGTTGGTTGGAGCAGGACACTCTGAAGAGCAGACATCGTTTATCAGGCAACACTTTGGACCCGCACCGCTTCCACTTCCCCCAGCTCGTAAAGAAAATTACACACATGTGTGGCTTTTCCTCGGGATTCGTCGAGGAGGCGGGGAAAATGGGAACCCAGTCGCTTCGTTTGGCTGCCTGCGTAAAATTTGAAAACACGTTAATGTCTGGCTGCATTTGAGCAATTTTGTGGTGCGTTCCGTTTTGCCAAGGGGATCTCGTCGTGGCTGCGCCAGGATATGGGGCAAGGGTTTAGGGACAGGTTGGGAGTTCCTGGGATATGAGCAATTAAGTTCTCACAAGACAAGCATTCAATGAGTGAATTGGGTTCATATCTAAGAAATTAAGCACTTGAATTAGCGAAATCACAAAGTACCAAATAGTTTAATACACAATAAATTGGTTGTTCGCCGAATTCGAAAAGTAATCTAATTAGACGGATTGGGGAATCTATTATGTCCATGAAGTATTCTATCAAATACAGGATTAAGAATTGGACATTGCTCATATAAGGTAAGTTATTTGAAACCAATTGTAATATCTTCTCTATGCTTTTCGTGTGAGTACTTTTTGTGTTTAGATAAATAAATCTAAATAAATGTTAAGATAAAAGTCTTAAGACTTTTTCTTAGGAGTCCCATGTCATCGCTAGATATTTGCCAGCTGCTCCCCAGATCGTCCTTTTCAGGACCTTTGACGGGGCTGCTGTCAACACTGCAATTACGAAACAATTTCGACAGCCTGCCGCACCAATTGGACGCCTGAAAATGGAACAGATCCTGGCTTCTGGCTGTCGACAAAAGATGGCATGCAAAAAAGTGAAATATTTTGGGCATAGAATTATGCATATGCAGATGCAGATGCGGATGAAGGCAGCATTTCAATGGCAGAGCTGCGACTTTGCCGGAAAGGAGCCCCTGCTCCCGCACTCGGGTTTTCAACACCTTTCTGGAACTCACGCTTCATTTGCATGTAACCATGACACAACGGCAGCGACACATGGAGCGGAGACCGCACAGACCACCAAAAGCGAAGAGTCCTCCCCGGCAGATTCGGATCCCCTCGTGCTCCGCTCCTGCGGGTGAGTGACAACCGCAGGGTAAGACCGCATATATCAGAAATAATAATAACCAGCAATGCAGAGTGTCGGGCGTTGGGCGCCAAACCCAAACTCAATTGGGTGCCTCCCGCTCCGCTTCCTCCGTTCTCATTTCTCCCTTCTCTCTTCTCTCCTGGCCTGTTCTGTCGCCTTTCTCCGTTCCTTGGGTTCCGGGTGCGGTTGGCAGGGTGCTCGGGTTTCGAGTGGTGTCTACACAATCGAATCATGGCAAATATTTCCAAATGCGAGATGTGTGGAAAGTGCTAACGACGCAGCTGCATATTTTGTCAACTGTGAATGGGGCCAAAGGACGCGGGAGCCGGAGTCCTAACGAATGTGTCTGCTGCGATGGCTGTCATTGCCACAAAGGTGATAAGCAATTGGCGCGGCTTGGGGTGACTATCTCCCCCCCACCCGCTCTCTCCAACCAGTCCACGTTCCCGGCAGAGCACTTGACTCCCGATAATTGCCGGTAAAAGCGGGGGCGGAGCGCAATCAGCAGACAAACCAGAACTAATCAAGAGGACATTGACTCTGGAGGATTCGTGAGGGCCCCTCATTGAATCCATTTTCATTTCATCTGGCTTGGTTTTGGGCAGCTCCCTTGTTCTTGGCTTCGCTTTTGTTTACTAATTATAATTTAATTTGTTTATTCCGCGCCAAGGCGAAATTCAATTTGCACTTTCTCTTTGTGCCAGAGCTGTTTGTCATTCGACTGTTCTATTTGCATAAGTCGCGGAAAAGTTGACTTCTCGCTGGCAGGAAAAATGCGAGCAAATATTTATGCAAATCCGGAAAGAACTTCAGTAGTTCCACCCTCTAGAGCCCCCAACCCCCACCACCTTTCCGAGGCATGCATCAAAAGTATATCAGCGCATCTCCTGCTCTCCTTATTCCAAGACAAATGACCAGCCGCGATCATCAACAAGTTCATCAGCGGGCGCCATAAACGTTTGTTGATTACCCGCAGCCTTGCCACACTTTTTCGTGCCACCTCAGAAAGCGGAGCAGCGGAGCGGAGAAGGGGAGAGGTGGGGATGGGGCATTGCTAGTTATTTGCATTCACTGGGGGATCCGTTACACTCCAAGGGCAACGCGCTTTTCACCGCTTTTCTTCTCTGCTTCGCTTTCCCGTTTATCGTCCGTTGGCTTGTGGCGAAAGATGAAAGTGTTTGGCAGCCGTCGCCGACGGCAAATGGAGCAGGCCACCACTGCCAACCTGCTCCTTGGCTAACTCGCATTAAGTCCACACCTGCCCTGGCATCATCATCATCATCTTCTCCTGCTGCCCCAAAGAAAAAATGGGGAAAAGGGGATCAAAATGGAGCGCTCACAAAATGGAATAGAATCGCAGATTCATTTCACTCAGTGGGATATAGTTGGCCAGATTGGGGTGGGTGGCATACCTTTTAGCTGGTTTATGTTTGCCTTAGCCAAAGGAAAAGGTCAAAGGCCAAATCAGTTTTCCAGCTCCCAATTCCCAGGGCGACCGCAGATTGGAAAGGAGCCGGCCGGAGGAAACCCATTCGAAAACCATCTAAGCAGCAGCTTATTAACCCCACTGCGCCCCAAACGGGATTGGAAAATTCACTGCCCCTTTTTCGACCTGCAATCCTCTTAAATCAATTAAAATATGAAATACGCATTTTTTACTTCCTTGAACAACCAATAACAAGATGCAGTCTACCTAATTAAATATTTATGTGCCTATGTTCCCATTAAAGGTTATCTATTTATCAATAATTGTTTTGATGACATTTTGAAAAGTGTCATCAGTTCAAATAATTTTTATTTTTAGAAGCTTATCTAGGTATTTATTAAGATCTAGGCAAAAATAATTGGTTATTTAGTCTTTTCTGAAACAGTATATCAAATATATAATAAAACTAAATAGTGTTTTATAAAAATAATAATAAATTATAAATTTAAAATATTTCCGTTTCATAATTATTCAAAATCATTGACTTTTATTTCCATGAGCGTATTCCATTCGATGTGCTACTTTTAAGCTTCAAAGCTTGTTTTCGCTTCTCGCACCAGGGAAAATTCGATTTGTCTTTTCTCGAGATTTCTCTCAAGTGAACGTCCTCTTCTCCCAGGACTCCCCCCTGCCCCCGGCAAGCTACTTTATCAGCTCATTCTCCACATTTTCCCCCGCTTTGCTTATATTTTTTCGCTTTGGCTGGATGTGTCTTCTGTCTTCTGTATCTTTGTCTTGACGCCTTGCCCAGCGGCAAAGTTTGTCGCGTCCTCGAGTTCCGCGTCCTTCGTCGTCGTCCTGCGGGTGTCCTGGTGGCTCCTGGCTCACAATAAACCACTTTGCAGCTACTAGTTTTATTTGCTGCAGCTTCTTTCTTATTTTTCGCAAACGGAATTGAATTAAAATTTACATTTTTAATCATTTTTCCACGCTCTGACTTTAATTCAACCAATTCTGCCCGCGCGTTTGAAATGCAGTGCAATTCATTTGCGGCACAGTCCGTCTCTGTCTCATTCGCTTTTAATTAGTGTGAAAAGCGCAAATTATTCTTCGCCTTACTGCTCCACCGACCACCACCCACCGCCCCAAAGCCACGCCCACCAAGTCGTAATTGGCTTACAACGACTGATGATTATAATATACAGGCATTATATTTATAATTATTATCGCCCTGCTTATGCTCAACCCGCTGGCTGATGGCTTCGATTGGAAATTCTTGTTTGCCTGATGCAACATTGTGCTAGTTTTTCAAGTGATTTAAGAACTACATATTAGAGGCATTCGACTTGCATTCAGTCTGCCCAACGCTACGCACCTCGACGTGTCTCTTCACTGAACAAAAGCGGCAGAATTTGACAATCCGGTAAGTGGAGAAATTATAGTCGCAGGCCCCAAAAGTGCTTGCCACAGAATTTGCAGAACTTAGCATTATTCATTCGGGATAGTCGTGGCCACACTGGCTTAAATATGCAAGTGAGATTTCAATTACACTCGTTTCGTTAATTGATTACATCAGGCAGCCGATCCCCTTGGCTCGCGTTGGGATCCATCACGTTGCGACTAAAACCCGGCTATTTGGAGCGGAAAAGCTTTGGCAATTCTCTTGAGAATGTTTGCATTGTTTGTTGCCAATGCTGTGTTGTCGCCACCCCCCCACAGACAAATACCCCCGCACACACACGGATATCCGAAGTTGGTTAATAAATTTAACGTTGATGAGCCAGGGAAGAGTGCAAATTGGCCATCAATCGGGTACTCAGGCAAGCAGAGGGCCTTGTCCTAAGTAGGTCTCAACTGAGGAGATGAGAAGATGAGGAGCTGAGGAGCTGAGGAACTGAGGAGCCTCTGAACTGCGGAACTGCCGACTTGACAAGCTGGCGGACGGGCAAACTGACAGACGGAAGCCAGAAACTGGCCCATTATTGTTGTTAGTGGGTTGTGGGGCATCCCTCGTGAGCGCAAATTAAATGCAAATTCAATTAATTTGAAGCAAACAATTTGCTTAAATTAATTAATTGAATGTGAATCTAAAGTGCTTCCAATTTAACGCTGAAGAGCTCGGCTCCACCAGCGGGCACTGAGGGGGCTATGTGGGGTTAAGGGGGCTTAGGGCTGCCTCTGCGTGTGTGAGTTCGGCATTTATTGAAATTATTGGAGCGGGGGGCCGGGGAGGGGCGTGGCACTGCACTAGGGCGCTGCGGCGAGCCGCAAACTTTGGCAACGTTGCGTATGCGTAATTCTGCATTTGCTTTGCGTTTCGGCCCGACATCGGGCACTAAGCAAACTGTTCACTTCAAAATCAACTCGAAAATAAACAGCAGCAGCCAAAATGCAAATACTGCCCTGTGTATTAGAGTGTTTCCGTGGTGATTCGAGATTCGAGATGGCGGCGTGATCCATTCAGGGGGAAAATCATTTACTTTTGTAGCTGTTATCCTAAACAAATTGAATTAATATATGATATATTTAAACTATATAAACTATATAACTATCCTCTTATGTTTTACGGGACTCACGACTTTTGAAATCATATGGCAAACGCGGTTGTTGTCAGTTATTTAAAATCAAATTAATGGTAACTGAGAAGGCAAACTATTTGTTAATATTACAAATTGTCAATCAATCTTTCTGAAATCAAGCAAATAGGAAATCAATGGTCCAAATGTTAATCTTAATGGAAGTAAACATATTATGATAGGCATGATAATTAGTATTTCCGCTCCACTATTCAATTCTCTACCGTATTCAATCGCGGTGTTGCCCCATCATCACGCATGCATCTCCAATCGCAGCCGCAGAAATTTTCGGTACCACTCTCTCGGCAAAATGGCTTTCATCGGTTAACCGGCAACAAGGCAACTACTATCGAATGTCGATGACTAACAGCCATTACTGCCATGCCACGCCTCCATTGGCAGTCCCATCTGAAGCCCCCTCCCCCCTCACCAACCCATTGGCAGTTTGAATGTTGTTTGCATTTTATATTTGCCAAGTTTTTATCGCTCGTTATTCACGTGGCTCGAATTCGCTTTCTGGCCAAAAGGATGGGAGCTGCGGCAAAATTATGCGCTTGATTAATATGCGAGTTCAATGCGAATGTGCCACGCCCCCAATGGCAGACCTCCCTCCCACCACTGGAGCGCATAACTGTTTATTTTGATAGTTTAATGTGTGTGCGAGTAGGCGGCTGTTTATTTGCTTTTAGCCCGGCTGCTGTTGTTGTTATTATTTGGCCAGCAAATACACACCAAAATGGCAAATTTGCGCATTGCCAAAGTCAACGAATTGTAAATGATTATAATGATTTTCTTTTATGCGAGGTAATTTAAGTACAGCAAAAGCAAAAGAGCAAATTGATCACAATTGCGAGCGGTGCAGATATCGGTTCCATTGGAAATTCGAAAGCCCGTTCGTATTGGAGATTACCTAAATCCTTTCGACGACAATTTCCACGATTAATCACCTCTTTGAGTGCAGCATTCAAACTTGGCATTTGACAAAGTCGCAGCCATAACAAAAGATATTTTCACTTTCGTTGGTCAGAAAACTGGATCCAAGCACAATACATATGTATGTATGGACAAACAACAAGGCAGCGGCAGCCGGAGCGATAATAAATTTTAAATCATTTGTCATTTGACGCATTTCGGCTAACAAGCAACTTCGACTTCGCCGGAGACCCTTGAGACTACCAAGCAAATTCGGAGACAAAAGCAAAGACAATGACTCGCCGACCGATATCGGGAAATATCATTTGTTTGCCTGGGACCCAAAAGACCAAACGGCCAAACGGCCAAACGACCAAGAGACCAGGCCAACAGCATCTTGGGTCAGCTTTTTGGGTCGAGCCGCGGGTAGCTTGGCTCTTGGTTCCCGCAATCTATTGACAAATGCCCTGGCCCGAGCTTTAATTGCCACAAGCTGCTCCCTGAACCCCCTCCCCTTCTAATAGATTTTATCGGCCAAAATTCAATATACATAATTCTTGTGTGAGCTTCGAGGGAAACAACAAATTCGTAGCTGATTAAATGGAGGGAAGTGCAACTAGGAGCCCCGGTTCTGAAGTTCCCCTTTCGAAAGGCAATGTAGATAGCAACTCCTCTGATAGTTCCTATACGATTTTTTTTACAACCGCTCATTGTTTGCTATGCCTTGTTGCGCGATAATCACAGAAGTATAAACGAATTGGAAAAACACTAGAAAAGCAGAGGCTAAATTCCATAGGCAATCGTAAACAATTCGGTTGCTTTTGGGCTTATGTAAGTGCCTCGTAAAAAGTTCATGTTCATATAAACATAAATTAACAGTTGAAACACCATGATTTTTGCTGGCCACAGGAAGTGCCGGTAATACGTATGCAAATCTTCTCGGCCAATTTCTCAGGTTTTGGGTAGCGTCGAGCGGGACTCACCTGCAATGAGAGAATAGAGTGGGTTTGGTAAGTTAAAATTGAGTACTACTCCGTGGAATCTTATGTATAAACGAAAGACAGATCATTCCTATGTCATTTTTTGGCCATTATCTAGACCCCTTTACTGATATAGACTTCCTTCAGGGAACGGTGATGGGAAGAGTTGGGCAAGACTGCTGGCCATAAACAGTTATTGCGGCTGTCATGTTCGAGCCATATGCCAATTAATGTGTGCCTCACGCACCGAGGGGCAGGAACCCGAGCCTCAGTTTGGCAACTAACTGCATCCAGCCCCGAATGCCACGCAGGCGACAAATATGGCCAAAATGCCAGCAGACTTCTGCTGCAGCTGCGACTGCGACTGCGGCTAAGGCAATAAAGTCGCGTCTAAAGCAATAATGGCTCATTACGCCAGCCGCTGATGAGCGCCAAAACAGCGGATCCGGGTGGACCCCGACTGCCCATATCGCGGCAATGAAATCGTTGCTCCCCGCTTCCCGGCTTATTAAGCGGGCGCATGCACAGCGGGGGAGGGACGCTACAAACGGCCAACTGCAAGCTGCCAACTTGCAACTGCAAGTTGGCCAGGCAACTGCATCCGAGATCGCTGGGAGATTGGACCACGACGACGACCAAGACGACCGCAAGTTGCTTGGCATTTGGCCAACTGCCTGGGCGCGCTGGCTCCAACTGCCCAATAATATTTATTTATTTGGGCCTCAATCAAAGCACTAAGCAACACGTTTTGCCCCAAAGTCGAAAGTATTCAATCTTCACTTCAGTCTTATTGAATGGAAAAGTCAATCATCTATCTCCATAAATCGGTAAACTGACTCAAGTTGTTATAGATTCTGTTTGCCGTATGGAAAGCAAGACATAATTATCTGAACTATTAATTATTATTATAATTATTACATTTTAATTTGTTAGTTTGTTGCACACTGTGATCGGGTGAATGCTTCACACTCGACTTGACCCTTGCGTGCCCCGCTGGCCGGTCTCTCAAGGCTTGCGGTTTGCGAGCCCCTCTCCGCACCCAAATAGTTGGGTACCTTCTAATGTTGCTAATTTCCTAACAGAGATTTGATCCGCGAGATTGGCACCGCCGTGGGTGGGTGGAGGCGACGGTGGGGAAGGGGATGGGGATGGGGATCCAGTGGGCAGCTGCGTGTGTTGGCGTTTCCTCCGAGTCAGCGGCTGGTTTTGGGTATCGTTGGGTAATTGGTATATCAATTGTTCGCCTCCATTGTTCGGCGCGCGTATGGCGAAATTTACGAGTTTGTCCATTTGGCAATTGGCCTTATAAGCGGCACAACGTGCAGTTTCATTTGCATTGCAAATAAATGGCCAATGGAAAACGCCTTCGATGGCCGCTGCTCCAGTTTTCCCTGGCCCGTGCTCCATACGCATGTGTGCACATGGTTGATGTGGAATCTCTGCGTGATTACAGCTGAGGATCGAGAACAAAGAGCCCAGCCATAAATTTTGTGGGTATAGAGGAGGGAGGGGTGGCCATAAAAGTATAGTGGCTAAAGCCCACGGGGATCTACAGGTCACTAAACAGTTCGTTATGGCTAAAATAATATTTAAATGGAAGTTATCATAAGTGGAAGGGCCTCGTAAAATCCAATGCACTTTGTCCGCGTCATCGGGAACTTAACGATCACTTAAGAACTAGAGCGCACCGAAAAGATCGTAAAAATTAGGGAAAAGTGAGGAAGGAAGAAAAGCTTAGGCTTTATACACTGCCCACACCAGAAGACACTTCCCTCCCAGTCGGCTCACGATCAGCGAACAGAGAACGCGATGCAAAGGTTATCTCTAGAACTAGCCATGATGAGGAGAGGAGTTGTCGCCAGGCGGGTCGCAGATCCCCCAGCTCACCCGAACCTTTCCAAACGGGATAGGTTATCAATTTCAGCGGCGGGTCAGCAAGACTGCAGTTTCTGTGTATAAGAGACGGTTCCATTGTTCCAGCGGAATTATGACTAAGCTGACAACTTTGCGATTGACCCCTACGCCACAAGTAAAAATAAAAACAATTGCCTGCCCCATGCATTTATTCCGAGTGTCTCGGCTCTGTTTTTGCGGGTTTACTCATTTTCATTTTCGAATTCATTGCACGTTCTACAAATTTGAATATGAACTCTTGTTGTTGTGGTTCTCGTTCTGTTTTTCCCTTTTTTGTTGTTTTTTTTGTCTGTCTCTCAGTTTGTTGGACTTTTCTGGGCAGCTGCAGCGGCGGGGCAAGTCCAATGACTCAGTTGCCGGGCGTTGAAAGATTTAATCGAAGCAAGTTTCGTGGCTGCAACGGAGTGGGGCAGAAAGAGGAATGGCCTCGGAGGGGGGACTCCGGGGGAGACCGCTGCAAGTCCAGTTTTCTGTGGCATTCCAGGCCTCTGCCAGTCGAAGTGGTGTGCCCACATTCAGTCATTTCACTGCCGTTTCTGGATACTAATTTATTTACAAAGAAAACCGTTGCCAAGTCGAAACATTCTAGATGTGGATCCTAAAATCGAAAGCAGCCAGTAGAGATTCACTCGAATAACTTGTTTGGTGAGCAATCGATTGACGCACATTTCATTCATCGCCTTTGCTTACGTTGAATTGGCGAACAGTTTATGCCACTTATGCGGCTATTTTGCGATCCGATTGTTTACACTGGGCCAGAATAGCCAAGGATTTCTGAGTAATGAGGTCTAAATTAAGACTACAACACCTTGGAAAGGTGCGAGTTTCGTTTCTTTCCTAAACCACGATGGCTCATCTCCCACTGATGCCGCAGTATCCGTTTCGCTATCATAAACTAAGATAATCTCTAAGGTGGCTTCCCGCACACATCGAAAATGCATCTTCTAACAAAGTCACCCTAAGACAACAACAACAATCTCATCAACGAAAGCTCCCGCCCGCCAAAGACTTCCCTGCAGCAAAAATGTGAAATATGAAAAGGGGAAAAACCAAATAATGAAAAGTGTTTTCAGCGTCGCCAAGAAAAATGAAAATATTATGTCAGGCAGCGGAATAAAGGAGCAGGAGGCTCCACGGAGGAGGGAACTCCTGCCCGGCAGGTGACATAAGCCTCGAACACACAAGAGCGAGCTCCGGGACGAAGTTAAAGTTCCCAGCCAGCAGCTAGTGAAGTGCGGCCGAGGATGCAGGCGCTCCGGGATCCGCGGAGAGTCCAAAGCCAAGCTGGCAAATGTCAACACAAACAAAGGCAACGGATGGTAGTTGCGGGGAAGAAGAAGAAGCCATCTGGGGAGGAACAGTGGGCCAATTTGATAGTAGTGGCCGGACTGAAAGTCTTTCAGAGCTATACAATTTTACGTTTCAAAAGGATCACCAAAAAAAATATTTTTTTTTATGTTTAAGGTGTTGTAAAGTGTAAAGTGGATGTTCAAGATAGAAATTATGTCACATCGTTAAGGATTAACAATTAAACAATTTAAACATTTTATATTTCGAGATTGAGTATTTAAAGCATTAGTGTTCGCTAACTTCTTAATTAGGGATTAGTAATTTGATATTCACATCAGGTGAGGGTTACCAATACTACAATTCACACAGTGTTGTAAGCTATTTAAAGCAGTTTTACTACTTCCAAGTCAGTCGTTAAATAAAGTAAACCAGTTAAAGAAAAATGCATTATCAAGCAAAAGTTCCTTTGCAATTATCCCGAGACATTCTTAAAGAAAATCTTCCCCATTCAACATAAATGTTGTGGAACTTCTTACGTTACTTTAGATTTTGCAAATAGTGGTCACAAACAGCCGCCTTTGTTCCACTGTGCCTGACCTCCAGTCGCCCATCTCTTGGTGCTGAAAGTGGGTGACAGTGCGGCCGAGTGCAGCACTGGAGCATGTTAACCCCTGTGCCCGCTGCTTAGTTAACCTTACCTATGTGACCGCCGGCAGATTGAAAGGGCTGAGGGGGGCAGTGCGAGTGGGAGGGGCGCGATTGAAGGTGCATTGGGGCTTTCGCTATCAGCCGTCGCCACAAGGCTGTGGATATGTCCTGGGCACATCCTTTGTCGCCGCACAGAACGAACTGAACTGAACCAATCCGAGCCAAACTGAACTGAACTGAGCTGAGCTGAACCGCCGCCGTTGTCGTTGCCGCATGGAATTTTGCAATTTCTTTGGGATTTCGAAATTGCTTTTTCTACTTTTCGCAGCCCTGTGCAGGAGGCAACTTTTCAACCTCCGCCCCAGCTTGCTCAGCGGCCCACAGCCAACGCCAATCCCCGCGCGCAGAACCTCAGCTTTAGCGCCATTTCACCTTTGTGGGGATGTGGCAAGGACTCTGCCCCGCTCCCCGTTCCCCGCTGCTCCGGCTGTCCTGGCATTGTTGGCCTCCGATTCTTTTGAGGGCAACCCCATGGGTTGCGGGCGAGCGAAAGAAAAAGCGCCGAAGAAAAAATCGATCAAGAAAAATGACTTTTGTGGGTTTTCGTAATTTTCATTGCACGCGTAATTGAAAATTTTCAAATTCCTGCTTGCATTTTTCGCCGCTCGCTCGCCGTTTCCCCTGCCCCTCCGCCATCACTCTTTATCAGGCTGAAATGGAATTTATATGATGATAAAGGAAAATATCGCCTTCCCACCATCCCAATATCCCTGCTCACCACCTCGCCTCATGGCTTATTCGTCTATTTGATTCGGCTCACTTCCTTTGCGGAAGCTTCCCGACCTACGCCGCTTTCATTACGCTTTCATTATTTGTCGAAATTGTGTTAATCTTTGAGCTCATAAGTTTCCGACTCTCTGGTGGAAAATATTGCACTCAGCCAGCGAGCAGAGATGGCAAATTGATGGCAATTTGGTGGGGAATCGCCGAGCAGCTGAGGGTCTTTACGATTATTGAATTGGCCAGCATAGTTAGGAGCTGCTGCTCCTGCTGCAATGGGTAATCGCTGCCATCGAACTACGCTTCATCGAGAAACTCTGAAGTTCTTACTTTGCTCCAGTCAAGTACTTTTCCTCATTGCAAGCCAGCAGCTATCAGGAAACCGCCCACTCGAACACCGAGATGCACACCACCCACACACCGGCCACTAAAACTGGAGCATTGTAAATCCCAACTAATAATTTTGTAACCTTATCTGCTGCTCTTGTTGTCACAAGCCCACAAAGCGGGGAAAGGGGGCGTGCCGGGAGAAAAAGGGCGGAGTGGGCGGAGGTCGAAGGCTGGCCACAGAAAAGCGCATATCCCACAACGATAATGAAAATGTCACACGAGCCTCGCATTTTCTCATCACCCAGCATCATGAGCACGACGACAACGACAACGGCAACGGCGATGTCGTTGCTTCAGGAGCTACAACAAAGACGAGGCGGATAGTGGGCTGACTCCACCTTTATAAACGACCCACTACAGGGGGGAGGTCGTCCTGGGAGTGGCGAGGTCGTCCTGGCTCAGTCTCGAATGCAGCGCAGGAAAAGGAACCAGCAGCAGGACCAGGAGCAGGAGCAGGAGCGGCATCAGCGACAGCAGCAACAGCCACGCTGACAACAACGTAAAGGTAAATCCTAAATAATGCGTTGCGCTCACTTCACAGCATCTGAGAAGCGACGAGGATGTCGCCGCGGGAATAGCCCATGAAGGACTTGCCGTGGAGGTGGTGTCGTTGTGGTGGCGCTAGTTAGAGCCCCAGTTGCGAGGACAACAAGTCAGTCGAAGCAAACGAAGGTACCGAAGTGGATACTCTTTTAACAAAAGGTATTTTAACGCTCATGGATAAATGAAAATATAATTTTTAGGCCATATATTAAAATGTATTGTTAAGATCACTTGTGCGTTGCATGTACAATTGCCAATATCCATTGTCATCGTATTTTCGTTTGTAGCGAAGAATATGTTAGACTCCTAGTTTGCGAGATCGTCTGGCAAGGTGCTAGGACACTACAGACTCTCGATTCCATTTGGACCGCCTTCCTGCTGACTGCCCACTTCCACTTCCACTTCCAATCCCTATCCCAATCCCATCTGCACTCCCATTCCATCCGGCTCTATCCCCACTTGGCAGGACATTTTGCGGTTAGCTTAAAGTTCCTTACCCAGCCAAGTACAAGACGATTATAGTCCTGGCTCCTGCTCCTCTGCCGCTCTGCTCCTCCGGTCGCCGCTGCTGCTGCGGACAGTCTTAGTGGCTGTCGTAAGTTCTAATTTCTTATTATTAGGCGTGGCTGGCAGTCGCTGGGCTGGCGTGGTTGCAAGGACCGCACAAGTTTTCTCTGCTGTGGCATGAAATTATGGCACAACTTGCTGCATACGAAAATGGCGGCCTGGTAAATAGTTCTGGCCAACTATTTCCTTGCTGCAGTGGCTGCTCCGCTCTTAAGCCCGGCAGATGATGCTGTTGCTGCTTCTGCGGTTGGCTTTGTTATGGCTCGGTTTAGGGGCTCATGTCTTTGGGCCCTGCTCGCCTGGCCTACAATTGCTGGGCCTACTTTTCGGCGAAACTTTTACAGGAACACTGGAATGGATTTAATTAAAACATTCCCAGTGGCAGCGGGGAAGCCCGAGTGGCCAGGTCAGTGCGATTACCGAGTGCTGGCAAAGTAATTCGCCTCTCAAACGAGAAGGCAGCCGGATCCGGATCTGGGGCCACTAAGACTGGATTGGCAGGAGCAAAGCTGGCCGAATGAGGAGTGAAAAGTGCAAGACAATAATCGAAATCAAGAGGAAAGTGCACAAAGCGAATGGCGAGCGTCAGTGCGGTTCTCGCTCCAGCTCAAGGGCTCTGCCGGATGAGCGCAGTGAAGCCCCAATCCGGTGGTAGTCAAAGCTGAAGCCACGGTCCCAGACCCAGACCCAAACCCAGACCCAAAGCCAGAGACGGAGCCGGAGACGGAGCAACCCAATCCCGGCCCGAGCCCATTATTGTTTCCATTTAACTTACAACATTTTGCACTTTGGCCAAAGAGCTCGAGAGGGTGGAGCCGGGGAGGCAATTCAGCACGAGAGAGACAAGAGATGGATAGTCCAAATAGATAAACGGCCAAGTCGAACAAAAAATGGCCAAGAAAATTGTGTGTGAAAATGAAACTGATTGCAGGGAAGGCCAACTTATAAAAGGGGGAAATTGATGCAGCCAAACAAACCATGATAGCCAATCGAGGAGGAGGCTGCCAAGGAGCAAAAGGATGTAGGGGGAAGCATTAAAACGGATTATAGTCAATGAAAGGGGTGAACTAGTTTATTGGTAACCATTCAATACTAATGACCGAGATTGGTCGAGAAAGTTTACTTAACTTGATCGAGATTATAACTAACTTATTTTCAACTTAATTTTATAGATTTTTATAGATTTAAATACTTGGCGAAGGTAAACATAAGTTTAATGATATACATATGTGTAAAGGTGTCCGTAACATGGAGTCCTTTTTCACTTTATATTGAAAACAAAAAATTCCCCCAATTCACGTTACCTTTCAACTTGGAAACTCTTAAAGAATCGTAGTTGTGCTTGGGAATCTCCCCATTCAACTGCCGCTCGTCAGTGCAACATGTGTCGCCAAAGAGCAGCAGGAACAAACGGAAAATGTGAAAACTAAACAAATAAAATTGTTTTGCGTAAAAATTGCAATCGAGCAATGAAGTGTAAAAGTTTGCACAACGTGCGACGCAAACGGCGGCGATGGCGACGTTTGCCTCCAACAAACTTGCACTTGTTCGTGTGGCGGCTGCTGTGCGCAACAGCAAACAGTTGAATTCAACATGGTATTCAAGACTGTAGGCCCGAGACCAGCGCTTCGGGCCAGCGCGGCAGTAACAGTTGCAAAAAATGGCAGCGGAAACAGACGGCGTCATCATTGTCATGGAAGCGGTGCAACTTTTTATACCCCGCAATGGAGGCTAACAGGGTTATATGGTCATTAGGAAAATGAGATTAGCGATTATCTTTCCTCTGCGTCGTGGTACGGTAAAAGTAGGTTTTGCAAAATGGTCGGAACTCTTCAGTTGCATTTTTTAATAATAATAATATCTTATATCAGTGCAGTACAATTTAGAGGCCCATCTATTCACATAATACTAGAATGCTAAGATTATAGTTTAGGCAGCTAAGCCAGGTCTTCTAGAATAGTTTGAAGAAAGATAACTGTTTGATGGGTAGCTTATAGTCGAGGTCTTACTGGAATACTAAGATCAGGATCCATAACTGAGGCAGCTTAGAAAAGTCTTCTAGAATAGTTTGAAGAAAGATAGCTGATTGATGGGTATCTTATAGTCGAGGTCTTGGCGCGCAACATTGCCTCTTGTTTGGTCTGCGCGGTGGCCACGGTGGGTACTCTTTCTGAAGAACCTATCGCCCAAGGGCGACGCATTGCAGGCACAGACAGCAGCGCTCCTGCTGATGATTATGAATAATGATGATGATGTTCATGGCGGCGGTAAAGTTGTGACATTCGGAGCGATAAGCGGAAACGGGGCCGGCTGGAGGGTTGAAGTGCTACCCCATTTGCGGAATACCCCTTAAAGTTTAGATGCAATTGGAGAGTTTTACGAGGGAATCTGCGTCGCTGTTGAATTAGTGCTGGCTCCGTTTTGATGAACTCGTTTGTAATTTTTCCTGCCTCGGGAAAATGTCTAGCTGCCACTCGCCCCTGATTGCTTATTCTTTGAGGTCCTTCAATGAATTTTTAAGGCTTTACACTCTCGGTTTTCCTTTCATTTTCCTAGAAGGGGCATACGATTTTTCTCAATTTGCATTGTTTTCTTTTTTCACTTAGTCCTCGGAGTCCGCTCATTGCTTATTTAATTATCTTTTGTATTGTCAAGTGGTTGGAACGAAAGTTGGGGTCTGGCCAGAGGATTGAGAGCTCCATTGTTGCCAGGAATTTCCATAACCTCCTTTTTTTCGTATCCTTTTGCTGTGGCCCAGGCACGTGCATCTCAAGGGTTAAATTAGTGGGGGTGAGTAAAAGCCTTTGAGTCTTAATTGATAAATCGCTTAAAATTCCCCATGATTGAACCACCCTGAAATCTTCCCCCAGGCCAATCCAAACTATTTCGGCCAAGGAAACTACGCAAGCAGCAAAATAAAAGTAAACTGAACGGGGCAGAAGCAATTTAAAGCAGGAAAATTGAAGCAGGAACACAAATGAATAAGAATTCTCACTCGGAAAATCATTAAAATGTCTGAAGGACGCCGGCTCCGGACCGGGCCAGAAGAGGACCGGAAATGTGGCAACAATTGTATACAGCACATGGAAGCATCAACAACAGCACGGGCAGGTGAGGCAAATCCTGGCGAAAGGATGCAATTTAGAGCAAAAGAGCATTAAAATGAATGGCAAGTGGGTTGAGGAAATTAAAAAAGCCGACAGAGAGTGAAACTTCAGGCCAAGAGCCCCTGGAAATGTGGGTCAACGAGGGGCTGAAGTGCGAAATGTCAACACCTAGAGATGGGAGCACGAAGGATTCATTTTCTTTAAACTCTTTAAACAACTGATTTCCCTGCAGTTATACCTCTAACTAAATTCATATTTTTAGAAGTCATAAACTTCTATTTCAAAAATGTTTGGTGCGTGTTTTCTCTGTATCGTGAGGTTATTTTTGACATAATTTGATAAAGATGACAAACAAAATTCAATAAATACTAGCACATGCCTTTTTGCAGGCCAGCAAAGGGAAGGTTAAAAAGCGTATAAAGCCATTTGGGACCTTCGTGTCACGATGTGATTTCTATGGGAAACGAGGTATCCTATCCCTATCCCTATTCCTACCCAGACGCCCCAGCGAGGTGGGCGTCGAAATTAAATTTTAGCCATGCCAAGGGAAAAGTAGACGTGGGGCTGGAAGGGGATTGCCTTTGCCCTTTTACGCCTCAAAACTTTTTTAACAAACATATTCGATTAACTGGCCATGGAATGGGTAGAAAAGGGGCAAAAGGGCCGACCCCGCTGGAATTGCTTACCCTTTTTGTTTCTATTTATCGAAAACCACTTGATTATGCAGGCTTATCCTAAGTCCGCTGCCGGGTCTTGTTTTGTTTTTTCTATAATATATTTTTTGTTTTTGCTTGACCGCTCGTGGAATGGAGAAGTTGAGCAAAGCTTGGCTTTAGTTTTCATTGGAGCATGAAAATTTGTTTGAAAATCCTTTTGCTATTTCGATTTCCCCCTCGTGCAATATTTATGATTTCTTCGGATATTCTCGTGGCTGCCTTCTTCTTTCGCTGCCCGTTTGGGTTAATTTATAAATTGTGTTTTCTTTCAAAACTTACATGTTTGCGTTGAAATTGCATTTTCTTTTCGACTTGAATTTTTTATGCTAATTTCATTGGGCGGGCGAGGACTGTAGCTCTTTCTTCTAACGACTGATTATGCCTAATGAATTCCTCGGAAAATTTGATTGCGATTGCTGAGCGCAATCAGTTCTGAAATCTAGTCTGCTTCGCAAAGTGCACACTGGACTTTTCCAATCCCAATTATTTTGTGCCCTTGCTGAGTACATGAAATAATGTTGTTAAAACGCAAACAAAATGCAATAAATTGTGTGTTCTTTGTCAGTGGCTTGCACTATTTGCAGATGCTGTTGTTGTTTCTGCTGCTGGCCAAAGTCAATCCAATTCTGTAAATTAAATTAAATTTATTACACTTACCCCTGCTCCCCACCTTCTGCCCCCAGCAACTTTGTTTGTCCCTGTGGGCTTTGTTTTTTGCAAGAGGATTGAAAAAGTGCGTTAAAAAATTAATTTTCATGTAGTTGCTGTAGTTGAGGCCAATTTACAATGTGCAAAAAGCTTTTGTAATGAAATTTACAAGCCTGGCCACCAGGTGAGTCCATAAATCGCCCGGATTATGATTCATTATTAGGCTGAGTGAGCAGGATTTTATCAACCTTTGGCGATCTATTAGTTCAGTGCTATTGATCCACCGCAGCTCGGCGGCGGAGAACAAATGGACATACATATTTTTGTCCATACAGCGCGTGACAAAGCCATAGAATACAGTTCTGAATTCAATAATGAGGAATGGTAAGCGTAGCTAGGAATTGTCAAAGAGTTGAGCCCAGCACAATTGACAAAGAATAAATTCAAATTTCAGCTGTGCCCCGGGAATGTTAAAAAGAAATCGAAAGAGTCGCTCAAATGACGCGATTGACAAGCGGAGCCACGAAATGCAATTAGACACGCCCTGCAATAACGCGGAGCCCCCTTCTTCCAATGGTCGGCTTCTTTATCGCCAAGCCTTTATCATCTTCGCCTCAATAAGTGAAATGCATTAGCCACAAAACCGTATATATTCGGGTTCAAAAACCTCCCTTGAGGGAACAACGCATAACGGGTAATGGTTTAATTACTCCCAGTGTCTTATCTACCCGGCACTTTGGTCCCAGTATCTGTTTTAGTTCGTAGTGTCACGGCTCATTTCGAAAACTGTTTCGTGTTCAATGATTTCGGGCTCCGTGGAAAACTCGGCTACTATCTCTTTGGCTGGTCCAATCCATCCGAATATGAATTGTTATGGAGTTAATGGAAGCCTCGGAGATTGGGCTGAAGTAATTGTTTCAACCATTTCGGAGGACACGATTAAACTCGAACTCTAACGTATTCGATTTATTTCCAGTTCACAGCTAATTTTTATTTTCTCTGGATGTCAGGCCAGGGAAATCAATCAACAATTGACACGAGAATGTGGGGGACCTTCTTCCATCCTCCCAACTCAAGTACCCGTGCATCAGGCAGACAATAGACTCAACCGAACCAAAAATATTCCGATAAATGTTAATGTACAAAACTGTTGAGCACGAGATGAAAGATCTGGGGACCGTCGCAGTTGTCAGCTCATTTTGGTGTGCCTCCTCCTCATCGGAGGACGGCATCGTTAATCATAATTGAGTAGCCAGCCAAAGGGGTTAGCCGATCTCGGAATGTCGAGTGTCTTTGCTGGAAATTCAGTCACAAATGTAAACAAAAGTGGGACACCATTTTTGAAGGGGGAAGACGATGCCTAGAAAATGTTCAATTGCACTGATAAGAGACTGGAGGTGGAGTTGCGATGCAGCTGGCAAATGGATTTACCCGTTTCCAAAAACTCCTAAGATGCATTCAGAGCTCCATTAGTGGGTGGGAGTCGGAAAACGGGGAAATCGATTAGAGCGGATTTAATTTCCTCTCCTGACGCCACTTGAAAAGTTAATTGCAATGGTACGAGGACAACTATTGGACGGAGAATTCGATTTTGGGGACTGGCTGTGGCCTACTGGATTTCACACACGTAAATTAGTTTTTATTTTCCTGACTCTGCGCACATTGCGTAGAACAAACAAATTAGTTTTGATTTGAAACAGCCGCGAAAGAACCTTGAAAAATGGAGGCGGAGTCTAAATGGAACTGGCCCAAATTGGTAGCGGTTTCAGGGGGATGATCGTCGTGAGTCATATTTGCTTACGAGAAACATATTTTGGGACAATGATACACTGAAAAAATTTCGATATGAATGGAAAGTCGACGGGAATTACAGAAAATGTGGAGAGCGAAACAAAGGATCACGATTTGTGACACATGTCAGCTCTTTACATACAGGACAATATTTTACAAAATGCACCACTAAGTGGTACATTTCTCCATCAGAGGAAAAGGATATAGTAAATGTTCTGTTTTATAAATTTAAACTAAGAAAGAAACCAGCGCACGATGTATTGAATTTAAGGGAAAATACAGAAATATTTTCAAAATTATCATTTGATAAAATTCAAAAATACCGAAACTTACTGTAAATTTCCTCCTTTTCATGTTCTATCAAAAGTGTAAGTATCCCGCTTTAAGGTCCAAAAATTAAATTTAACTCCCACATTATTAATTTTGCACGTGATGGGCCCACTGTGCAAATGGTGAGCCGCAGGAGCACGGACCAAAAATTGCATGCGGGACTCAAGAAATGCACAACCTTGTTAAAAGGGCAGACGGAGCGGGAATGGCGCGGAGGACGAAAGGACGAAGGAGGCAGACTGCTGCTGTATTTGCTGAGCGGATCAGGAGCAGGGTTTTTTATTATAATTTTTTACACACAACATGTGTGCAGGATGCAGGACGAAGGCGATGCTTGCCGGGATGCCTGGGAGAGTTTGTGCTCGTCGTCTGGCCTGCGTTTCAATTGCGGCCAGGATATGCATAAGTGTTCTTGAACATTTTCAGATTTTTTGTCCTCTGTGTTTCTCTTTTGTCAGTTTGGGGTTATGTTTATGTGGCGAACGAGCAATTTTAAGTACACATTTGGGAGCAGAAGCACAAGGGACGGGGTGGCAGTCGGCAGTCGGCAGTCGGCTGTCCTGCGTCCTGACAACTATTTACACAACTGCAATAATATTTTTGTCGCCAGCTTCCCTCGGATTTTCCAGACGCAGATTCACTTTTCTCCGACTTCGTTTCCGGAGCCTCTCCTCACTCACTCACTGCAATTGCTATTGAAATGTTTTCTATGGGCTGCCAACTTTTTTCTCTCCCTCTTTCTCTCTGTGTCGCTGGAGAAAGTGATTTATGCGAGTGAGGAGAGTTTCTCCCCATCAGGAGGCGACTTTTCCTCTGGCTACTTAGGCATTTTCCTTCCCCCTTTTTTTCCACTCAGCCACCGGCTGTTGTTGTTTTTGCCAAAAAGTGCAATAAATTAGTGTTTTGATTTTGTGCATTGCCGAGGAGATTGCAAAAGAAGTTTGTCGCCGTCAGTTGCATGTGCGAAAAGTTTTATCGCCCCGTTCTAAGGAGTTTTCCCCTGGATTTTCCATTCATATACTTGGCTGAAGAGCTCGCCATTGAGGGAGAAAAAGTAAGTTCGCCGAGAACAAAGGCATTTCAGCTCAGTTAGATTAAGTCTGCGGCGGCATGCTGGGCTGGCTATTAGGTTCTGAGGTAAGGCCGCATAAACACTTGAGAATTATGGTTTTCTTTTCACCGAGTTTCCTCCCTCGGTTATGCTTAATTTGAGACATTATCCTAATGTCACAGAGATCGCTTGCCTTGGCAGCCATAACTAGCGTGACAATCTCAGGATCACACACGCAGTTTGTTCGGGATGTGGGGGAGTTCCCAGAACGCAACCAGGAACTGGATTTCCATGAGTGGTTTCGCACCACGACATATAATATAAAGACAATTTTCTAGCAGGTTGTTTTAGCTATAATGTACTTCACCCCAAATGTAATAATAATACTTATCAGATGTTGTACCCTCACTTTCATGAGTTGGTACCACTGTACCATTTTGTCTTAGCTTGAGTCCGCCAACTTACCTGCAACGAGAAGATGAGAATAATAGATGATGTTAGTACAGTGTGTCTTCAAGGGCAGGCGAAAATGCAAAATTCGAATAAGAGTTTCTCTGTGCCATTTGCACAAAGCGGATTGCCCAAACCACAAACTACTTTTACCCATAGTCAGCTCATCCTCGAGGCTGGAGCTGCGATTGTTATTCGGGTCATGCGGCAGTTGTCCCTGTTGCAAGAGCGGCTTCTTCAGCATAACGAATCGAGGACAGCCACACAGTCCGCCTCGTGCGCCGATCACAATGGAGCCGATGATGAAGATGACGATGTGGCGGCGGATGGATGATGGTGACGAGGCAGAGTCACCATGCTCCTAGAGCTTTGTGGCACACACGACTGCGCATATTTAATTGCTCATTGCGCGTGATTCGCGGCGGCCGTAGGAGCGGGAGTGGGATCGGGATCGGGTTGGATATCGGAGGGGTTGACTACATTATACCGACAGTTGGCACAAATTGCCAGGCGAACTTTCTTTTACCCGATCATGGGGAACTCTGTTCTGCAGTCGCCTCCTACGCCTGTCGCATGCCTCATTTGCATTTTCCTGGCGTCATGCTGCTGCATTTCCCAGCTGCCTCTTGTCATAAGCTGTTGCGGCTGTCAATTGCTGCATCTCGCTACTGTATTCAGCGGATCCGAAAGTCCCAGTCATCAGAGAAATGAGCTGCCCTCCGGGTAGGAGAATGGATTTTCAGGGCGACAGCTTTCTCAAGCCAAGAGTTGAGACAAGAGTTGACCTCTCACCCCATTTCAAAAGATAGAAATCATAATTGTTGCGTAAATATTTGGTCAGGTATAATTGCTGCAACAAAAATACATATAATGCTGTCCAAGTCGTTGTAAAACAATAATTTACATAATGTTTCTTACAAATCACGCACACAATGCAGTGGTGGCTTTCCCCTCATTACCTTTCCTCCACCGTGAGGTTATTGATTTATTATTCAAAACTTTGTGCCGCATCATGCTGCAACATTATACGAAATCATCGTCAAAGAACCTTTGTGAGGTGGTTTTGATGTGGTTTTACTGACTACACTTCCTTGGAGTTTGTAACATAGAAGAGACTGTAGGTTAATTGATTAAAGAATGTGCATAAATGAGAAGATAAACGCTAAATTCATTTTTTCTGCACTATGTGTTTTGGCCTTCCTTTAAAGTATTCAATTTTACAATAAATTTGGATCACTCGAAATAAAATCGGCCTTTGGAGAAATGCGGGTCAGGTAGAGCATCTACCATCTGCGTTAGAGCCAGAACCATCTTCTGTTTTTCATATCATCGCCTGGAATCAGTGGAGAATGCATCTAGAAAGGGATGCGGATGGGGATCTCCTCCGTTCCCGGACAGCATCATTAAAATGAACTTGAATGGTCAACCCACGGAGGAGCAGCGAGTTACGTATGCAAATTAGTGCACGGGTCTGGGAATGAAAGGGAGTAGGCACTCCAGATGTCAATGAGATATCTCTGGCTGAGTGGGTTATGCCTTGATGGCCATGTGCCCCGGGGACTCCATATAAATAAGGCTCGAATAATCGCACGCAGATAGTTAAATACAAAGCTCATTGTCGTAAACGTTTTCACACCTTCCCCGAATGTCGCCATCTCCCCAGAATCCGCTGCACTCTCCGTGTTGGCGGGCACTGCACATTACCCTATCTAATGTGGTATCCCAGCAGTCTCTGTCCATTAACATAACTCCGCCAAGAGCCATCTCCTATCCCCAGCTTCCATCTTCCATCTCCACTCGCACGGTACTCAACAAGTTCTAATAGGTTGGCCCGTCTCGACCGCCTACGCGGGTCTGTCGTCCACCCCGTGGAGCTCCCACGCACGTCCGAATTCTCCCCGGCTCGCGCCCCTTTCTCCGCCTGACTCCGATTCTCCGATTCTCCATCTGAGCGCGGATTTATGCAAAAGGTGGCTTGTTATTGTTCTGACGCTAACAGAAATAAGCGAATCGCGAATCGAGTCCAGCTGCAGTCGGAGAAATGCATTTTAGCCAGAAGTTAGTTGCAGCTCGATGACAGTTCGGATTGCCGCGTAATTTCTCCCAGTGTGGAACACTCCCACTGTCCACTACCCAGTTGTCCACTTTACTCCCCGTATAGTGGAGCCTTTGCATATAATTTATATGCATTTGACAGTTTTGACTGATTTATCGATGCAGGAGCATGGCATACATAATGCGTGCGGAGCTGCCTGCTTTTCCTGGAAAATCGGGAATAGTCATGCATTCACACACACAGTGGCTCACTCACACAGCCGCATTAATTTAGCATAATATGCATGTTCATACATATATATGCAGCTTTTTGTGGCTTTGATGGGGCCCACATAATAAACGTTAAGCTTTTGTTGTGAATGAGTTTTCATGGTAGAAGGCAACAAAACTATTATTGTTCTCGATATCTGGGTCTTGCTCTCGAGGTCTATGTGGTATGGTCTGCTCTGTCTGACGCGATAAATGACAGTTAGACAAGTGAAACGGGGTAGTGAGTGACTCAGTTCATTGGCCAACATACGTCAGCCGAATTAGCAGACTTTTATGTGGATATATTGCCAGATTGGCTAGCGAACATCAGGTATTCCTTCGATCATGGCTAAAAGAAGTTATGTTAGTAAGCCCAAGGGAATGGCTCATGATGTTCTCTCATGTTCCCAAATCACCTACTCCTTCCAATCTAGACCTTACTCCGGAAGAAAGCGAGTTGTGGTCGTGGCGAAGGAGAGGGAATGGAGTCATGACTTGGTCGCTGGTCATCGCGGCCCACACGATACGTTTGAATCCGTGTCTCAACGCGTCATTGTTTTCCCATTTGTTTTTGATTTCCCCCTTTTCATTCAGGAGAGTCGCTTTACCGCAGTAATAAACAATCAAAACAAATGCAAAGGCGACGTTTTATTGGCCACGCTTGGTTAGACGTTCATTGGCGCCCCTGCCCCTCCGGCTGACCGCACTACACCCAGTATATCACGAACTCAATCTGAGTCCGGAGCCAAAACAGTCGAATACGTCCAGTTCGCTCTAGGACGATGACTGGGCGAGATGTGGGGGTGCGTGCTGGTTATATTTATGGCGTCTGCTGCAACTTTGCAGCCAAAAAGCCAAAACACACATTTCAAACTGTTTAATGGCATAATGCCAAAAAGTATTCAAAACAAGCGTGGCTTGAATAGGCCCCACCGAACTCCAGTTGCTCTTGGGAACTAAATTTGCGATATCTTTTACAACAAACATCTTTGGCTGAGATTCTTTGGCAAGAAATCTGCAACGCCCCAGCTTCGTCAGGGTATAGAAGAAAATATATTAATAGAAGCTTCGCTTGCATTTTTTAGCGAATGTCGATAATGAGAAATGAAGGCCCTGGGCGTGGATTGCCCTCCTACTCGATACTTTCGCCGTTCGATCCATAACTCAGACGGCACCGGCATATTGGCAAAGTTGGCAAGTTCATTTTCGGTTGCGGGTGCGTAAAATGATTTACCTGACTTCGCTACCAGTGCTTCTACTTACTCTCCTGGCTTTTGCCTGTCGAAACTTTTCTGGGCTTGCCAAAAGTTCAAGTTTTAATCTCATTATACGCTGACTTTTGTTTTTGGACGTGGCCTCCGACGAACGGAGACCGACGGACCCCCTGTCTGTCTGTCTGTCTACGGAGCAGAGGTGTCGGTTGTTGGGGATTTTTCGCATTTCACATTTCGCATTTCGCATTGCGCAGTTGTCGCAGTCGCAAAGTTGAGACCATAAAGTTGAGCTGGCGGCCAGGACCGCAATCCAATTGCCAAATGGCCGGCCAGAGTGGGAGCTGGATGGATTTGGAGCTGCAGCTGGATGGGGCATGGTTGGGGGTTTGGGGGTTCGTAAAACTGTCTGCGGTGTTCATTAGCTGCAGTGCGAAACAAACGTTATGGATTCGAGCGGTGTTGCTGATGATGACGATGGTTGACATGGCCACACACTCAGGTGGGGCTGCTGATGAGATTATGCCAAGGCTCTGGGGTGAAAAGATTGAGTCGAGACGAGGCGACGTCAATAATGTCAGGGCCGAGAGAGAATATAAAGAAAGCCCAGTTTTCACTCCTATTACTTGCAGGGATCTTCCCACCCCGACCTCGACCACCGCTTTCATTTCCGAGTCCATTATTTTGTGCTTACGCAATGGAACCCAGCTCTTTTGCATCCGCTAAGCCCTATCAGATTACACAACTTCTCGCCTCTCCTCAGTAGAGGTGCTTTTGATGCCTCCGTGGGGCATTGATTGATTTTCCCACTACACCCCGACCACTGGCCAGATTAGCATACGCTCGGAAAAGTGTCAGTCCCCAGTTAGGACGGGCTTTGTCACTCCGGCAAATCCCCGATTGACGCTTCGAGTGTGAAGGTTCAGATGTTTACTATTGAATAAACAGCACAGATGATGTAAAGAGTTCATTATGGGCGGCTGCTCGATGGCAGTTCGAAGAGATTACTCATAACAACCCATCCCCCCGCCGGTTTATGGCTTGAAATTAAAAAACCGTTTCGATTCAAATGGGCCAAGTTTTAACAAAAGCTGCTTTTGTCTGCCCCGGCATCTAATAAGCCATTTAATGGTCGGCTATTGGAGAATTGGAAGACATTTCTGAAGGTAAATATTTTGATTGTCGCCGGTAAGTTGCCGATTGTTGGGACTGTTCATTGGAAAAGTCGTAAAGCAGTTGGCGACTGTCTCCACTGTGGTCAGTGAGTCACCCGACCTCGTCTCCAGTCAGCGATCCAGTCCCAGTCGTTCACTCAATATTTCCGCAACAATCCTCGTCCATTTGCTGCTTCAACTGTCAGCGACTGTCCACTTGCATTTCCTTTAAAATTGTAGGTTTCCCTTATTCCATGCAAATGTGGCATACCCCTTTCCACTTCCCAGCCCACATGGGCCATAACCACTCCGTGGAGTGGAAACTGCGGTGGGCGGAGGTGGCTGCCAGCTGTCTACTGGCTGCTGCTGCGGCTGCACTTCACTTTGATTTATCAATAAAAGCCAAAGTTTACTTATGAATTTCCGATTGCAATACTTCTACTACACCACCCATGTGGTGTGCCTTAAATATTTAGGAATTACTGCAAGCAGAGGCATTGAATACCCTTTTCCCTAAGTAATATTCTATATAGTAGTATCACAGTAGATTTGTGACCATCTTCTGTGAACTATAATGTATTAAATTAAAATACATATCTTTACAACGCTACAGTGTAGTTCATTTTAGAAATTAAACTTAAATTGTTTTTCCCGCATTAAAGCATTTTAAGAAAACTTGTCATTTTTAAATCCAATTACTCGAGATTTATAGAAATCAAGCTATTCCATTTGTTGATTTTACCCATTATTGCGCAATTTCCAGGTCGAAGCCACGACGAAAGGGGCAAACAGGTTGCCCTGATCCTATCCTACTGGTGTGCCCTCGGGTCGCCTTGGGAGGGAAGTGGGGCCATCTTCATTTTGCTTTCCACGACTTGTGCGGCGTTCCAATAATCATGATCAATAAATTTAAAACTGCAGCATCGTGATCGCTTTGACCGTCGCTGCTCAATGCTATGGGAATATCTTGATTTTTTCGGGCTCGTTTTTGGCAGTTCTGTTGCGTTCGTGTTGGTACAACATTAGTTTTTCGAGTTTGTATTGAAAGTGTCTGACTAAGCCGGCCAAAAAGTTCATTATCATTTTGGGCATTTTCAATTAGCTCGACGGAAGGAAGGAATTCATTGCCAGTTCGTGTTCGTCGGTCACCCCGTCTATTATCAGATTCAATTTCAATAAACATTAAAGTGGGTCGTCAGTGACACAGTGCGCATAGGATACTCCTCCTCAAAGGGCCTCATAACACCCAGCTCCGTTATGATCTTAGCACATGCAGAGGAATCCCACTGGGGAATTTGCAAGCCCAAATGCCGCCAGAGGCACTCGGCCATGATTGTCTTGCCCATTCACCTTCGGCGAAAAGTGCAAGATTGTGCCCCAAGGAGTCGGGGGGCCAGTGGCTGTACCTCCCGACAGGGTTAAGCTATAAAGAATTCATTGTCTGCGGTTCAAAGATCGCAAATTGAAAAATGTATGCGGCCTGAGAGCGCTGAGATCGCGGAGCGATGGAGACCCAGCTAAACCGAGTGGGAAGTGCATGAGAATATTAATAAATTAAAGGCCGCAGATAAAGCCAAAAGGACAACACAAATAACCCGGCAAGGCGAGGCGCTGAGAAGAGTTCCAAACGCACGATGCATGTTGCACTTGATGAGATCTTTATTGTTCGGCCAGGTTGCACCTCCATCCTCCTCCATGCCCCTGAAGATCCAGCAGACATCAGCCATCTCCGGGACTGGCTGCACTTGCCAAAACCGCATCTTTGAGACCGACTGGCGAGTGTGGGCAGTGCTGGGAGTGAGTTCTTCTGGGGTCGCCGGTTGATTGTTTGGCTGCCCGACGGTACCCGGACCAAAACACGGACATGTGTGTCTCCCTAGGTAGCGATTAGATGGGCGAGCTGGGGAGCACCATCCGCGGAAATGATGCATGGCTGAAGGCTCAGGCCGCGAAACTTATTGGAATGCATTGAACTTTCCTGGACTGGCGCTGATCGCAGCCACAGCCTCGAATTCCTCAAGGCTTGCTACTGCCAATGGCTTCGGCACTCCGATACGCGGAAACTTTCAATGGATCCCAGAAATGCGCCGAAAACAGTAAAAATTACATTTTTGGCAAAGTCCTTGACTTGGATGCCAAAAGTCTAGACTCTGCGCACAGACAATGCCAACAAAAAGCAAAGACAAAGGACATGTCACCCGCGAAAGGAAAGGCAGCGAAAAACGCACCTTGGGGACATGCAAAGCGGTCCGGAGTCCATGGATTCCGCAGCCAAATCAACGCGAATCGAACCAACCTGCTGGTGGGTCGGCGGAAGGAGGGGGATCTCCTGCCTTCGGGGCGTGCCAGTCGAAATGAACTCGTGTCGCAATAATTTATATGAAGCGGGCGGAAGGCGACGACAGAAATAAAAACTGAAACTGAAAGGTTTTGTCCTGGGGCTGGGGAACCCATGAAACCCAGGTCACTGGAGCTCCGCATCAGCGTTGCCCGCATTGTACATCGTACTGCGACTCGGACCCTCTCCTGCCATTGAATGTTTAAATGGATTTCTGCTGTATATGTTTTTGTTCGCTTGTCTACAAGTTCAAGTTTATGTTAACAACGACAGTCGATGGCTATTAAATGGCTGAAAGTATGTTCAACACCGATTCGATTTGACTGCGCACAACTCTCGCTTTTGTGGGGCCTGGCTTATCCTGCCCAGCTCCCCCCTTTGAAATCCAAAAATAACCAAACCGACAAATGATAATGACACATTTCATATTACACACAGGCAAGTTGTGGATGCGGTCTCCCCATTCAATGAGCAATGAAATGTCTCCATGGCCTTTAAATATGAAAACCAAAGCAGCGAAGTTGAAGTTTGGAATATAAATTTCATTATTTTTACGAGTTCAGTCGTTGTCGGAGAATGTCGAGATTTTGTGTTTTTTATTAACTCCTTATGGATTCGCAAGTGATTCCTGGACCTCACAGCTCAAGAAGAAAACTGCGGATGGAGGTGGATGTGAGATGGAGACGGCGGCGATTAAAGCGGTTTTACGACTTAATGAGCCACTCGCCGGCTCGTTTAGTTCGGTGGATAGGTGGAGCATGTGGGAGCCAGATTGCCCACGAGCTGCATCCCAGCTCCTTCCCCTTGAATCCGGACGACAATAAAACGATAATAATGATGATGTGACGCGGCCCGCTCATGGAGGCGACAAAATCGCTGTACTGACAACTCTCGACCAGCTCCAGTTGGCACTAAGGAGCTCGTATCCATTCAGCCTGCGGCCTGAAATTGGTAAAACTGGGGAAAGCACCAGATAAGCATCGACATCGCCGTAGAGTGAAAATGTTTATGAGTGGCCAGCCCATTAGAGATTAGACTAAAGTGGCTAGCGCTCCCTAATGACTGGGCCATTATAGGATCGAACTCCTTTCCTGTGGATGTTGGCATGTGCAAAAAGACAGTTTTCCTTTCTGAAGTTGTCAACAGGTGAAAGTGACTCACATTATTGTTGAGAACATCTTCATTTTCGATCCTTTGTGCCTGGTACACAAGTTGCCTCATGTAAGCCTATCCCTTGAAGGAAAAGCCTATGATTCTAAACTCCAACTGAAAACTAACTTCAAATACTTCAGAAGTACTAAGCATGTAAAAGCACCGATTCCTATATTTTATTTGTTCCTTGGAAGACAAAGATGGGAAACTAGACGGATATTACGATCTTTTCCTTCGCAATATAAAGAAAACCATTTATTGCACCTAAATCGCTTATTATCTCTCAATGAATGAACTACGGATGAATCCAGAACTTTTCTAGAAAATACCTGGTATTGTAGAACAATGGACTCCTGCACAATAAGAAATCCCAGCCAGAAGTTGCAACTCCTTGAGCCAGAACAAAACTGCACGTACCCCCAAATAAGCCCGGAATGCTCCACTGCTCCGCCCGCTGGTTTGTTTCGTTGTTGGGCCATAGTTGGTTCCGCTTGGTGCAAGTTTAGTTGCTTCAATCAAATCAACGAAATTTTCGCAAACTCAATTTAAATCAAATGCTTTTGCGACGCAGACAGGCACACACGGATACCCGCACACACGTGCACATCGAGGAAAGATGCCGTGTTGGCTCTTTTCAGATGCTTTTCGGCTGTTGTTCGCCGCAGCAGTTTTCACTGTCTTTGAAGACTTTGATTGTCAATTTGCGATTGTCTCGAAATTGAAGCCAGCCAGCCAGCCAAGAGCAATTCGAGAGCGTTGGAGGAGGAGGCGAGGGGAGCAGGCGGCTGCTGCAGCATTCGACAATTTCTGGACCCCTTCTTCCATGGGCGGCTCCCCTTCGGCACATATGCCCTGATGTTCCCTTGTCTATTTTTAAGTCGTTTTTATTCTGCCATTGAACGAATGTTGTGTGGCTTGGTAATTGCTGCAAAGGGCGGCCTGGGCCGGGAATGCCAACTTTAAAATTGGTAACGCACCGGGGGAGCGGGCGGAATTCCCTGCCACTTTCAGGACCAAAAGCGGAAACAAATTTCCGAGAGTTACGACTTGTGAAAAGAGAGATATAAAACGGGTTACACTCGGGTTTCGGGCTGCAGCTGATTGACAGGCTCGATTGCATGGATCACAGAGGGGGGAGCTGGCAATTGGCACTTATATTAACTTTGATTTGGCCAGGTTCCTAGATCGAAGAATCGTATCCTGCAGCTACGATTTCTCAGCGAGCATTCGCCGAGCCAATTAGTGGCGGGATTGACAAGATGATTTGCCTAAATTGTGGACGGGTACTCATTTAAAACTAGTGTTTTGAAATTGCTTGGGAATTTCTCGTGCCGGAGATAAGTGGCGGTGCTAAGTGGGTGGGGGCAGCATCTTCCCCGGTCTCCTCATTCCAACCCACTTACTGGGAACACATAACACATCCGTTTGCCATAAAATTGATGGCCCAAAACCGAACCGAAAATGCATCTCTAATACACTATTTCATCTGGGAAAACAAGCAGAAAAAGTACCGAGACAAAGTACAAGTTCAGGAGGGATGGATGGCCATAAAAGCAGGGGCAAACTTCTCGAAACGAACCGCATTTAATCACACATTTTCCAATGAAACTGCAGCAAATTGTTTATTTAATTTTTAATGTGTGCCTCGCAGAGCGAAGTGGCAAGGGGATAGGGCAGGGAACGGCAGAGTTTGGTTTTTACGGCGCACACGTTTTGAGTTCGCGTATCTCTCTTTATGGCCATTAGCGTATGATTTGTCTTAACAATTAAGAGCGGGTCTAGTCCGCCAGTGGATCCGAGCAGGGCGGATGGAAGGAGAGTGTTCCCTGTTCGCTTTTTGTCTGTAACTTGTAGATCCACAGACGTACTGCACAAATATGCAGTGTGGTTGTGGCCAGCGGCTGCCACTTCAAAAGAAATGAAACGCAGCGAAAGATGTAAATGTGCATGTGCATCACGAATGCCGTAGCTACTTCTCCGCCCGCCCACAACTCCCCCCATGTGCCTATATGTTTTATTTCCACTTGGGCTCTGGTGTTTTATGAGTACAGCTAACTGATTGATGCGCCTATTAGGCGAATCCCCATTCCCAGTGGCATCTATCAGAGCGAGGGCTTCGATAGCAGGTACGGAGCATTATTTTGACGCTAATTGGATGGCAGATCTGGTGTGGAGAGAGTGGGCTAGAGTAGTTAACAGGCCGGGTTTTGAACATTTAATTAAGCAATTATTTCAGAACATCTTTCGGTCACCTCTGCAGACACCAGATACCATTGGGGAGGTAAATGCGAGAAAAGCCAGACCGCAAACAATTTCCTCCCTACGGCAAACTCATGTTTTATTAAAGCATTTAATATTTTTGGCAAATAAAGGGCTCTCCAGTCCCGCCCGTGCTCTCCTCGAACAAATTTCATTAACAAAAGCAGCACACAGACTGTAGTTGCTGTGCCCTTTTTTCATTAAAACAAATTTCCATACAAAACCCAAATGACATCAAAGATTCATTTTTATCATGGCGAGGCCGAGGCCGAGGCCGACGACGAGAGTCGGTTGTCTGGCCAAGCTTGGCCCGATGTGACTATAGCTATGCCTGTGGTTCTGGAACCGGGATTGGGACGGGGTCTAGGTCTGGGCCTGGTTCTACTAGTAGTACTCGTTTCTGTTTGCCCAACCAACAGATTGCAGACGGAGGCGGTACTAGCAGCTGTCCCGGCTCGTCTATCATAATACTTAAATATTTATAAATTTAAATTCACGTGAAAAACAAAGCGTCTTTCTATGCCGAAGGGCAGGATGAGGCGACTGGATGCAGCAGCGACAGCGTGGAATTCAGCAGAAGTTGAGAAATGCCAAAAGGAAATGAAGTAATTTCGTAATTTGCACTCGAGCAAAAAGCGAATGAATTAATCTTAAAGCTGCATGTGGGGTGGAGTGGCGTGAGGCCGGAGAAAAGCCACATGCGACACATGTCGACGGTTAGGAGCAACCCCAATTGCTCTTGCAATTCCTGCCCCAACTCCGATCCCGGCGTGAACTCAAACTCCGACCGGAGCCACATCATCGAGCCGGCTTTTGATTTACGTGAAAAATCGCTTATGTGGAAATGTATTCGCATTAAATCGCAAAACGCTGGCAAAAAACAATGTGCGAATAACTGTCGCCGGATCCTGGGATGCTCGGTGCCCAGAGTGCTCCCCTGGCCTCCTGGACTCTGTGCCGGATTTGACTGCAAAATTTATTGAACGCATTTCACGGCCCTCCTCCAACCGTCGCTTTGTTCTACGCACTTGCACTGGCAGCAAAACCAAAAGGCAAGCTGGTAGGGCGAGAAAAATTATACATTTCCTCGTTATTTTTATTGAAAATGAAAATTTATGGCGTCTTTAAGGCGCGACACATTCGCATTCGCATATGCATGTTAAATGGGGATTAGGCCTCGTGCTGAAAGCCTGGGGCAGAATCCACGGATGAAATGGGGCCCTGGACGGCAGGCAGCTCTCTTGATGCCATGAAAAATTAGCTGTCGTATTCGGATTTACGCGCAAGATATCTTCTCACTTGTGAAGTGAGGCACCTTACATATCTTCCCAACTTTAAAGTTCTTGACCTATCTACTGGCCGTAGGAATGCACCTGCACCCGCTACTCACATTATTTTCCCATTCACATGCCATAAAGGCCGAAATCAAAGTTATTCTTCAGCGTTCCCACTCGGATCGCTCACACCGGACTGCTGAGTCAGAGGTTCGGAGCTACGTATACCCACATCAGCCACGCCCACTTTCATCTTTGTCTCGGTCCCCTGTCTTG
Organism: Drosophila mauritiana; assembly: GCF_004382145.1. NCBI lineage: Eukaryota > Metazoa > Arthropoda > Insecta > Diptera > Drosophilidae > Drosophila > Drosophila mauritiana. The sequence continues at coordinate 21,850,517 of NC_046669.1, forward strand.
GCGCAAAATTAATTGCTAATTTCGAGGCAAATAAAATAACAGAATTCTGCGGATGAATCGATCGGAGCGGCGGCGTCATAAACCAGGCTTAAGAGATCGTAAACAAAACCCCTGACAAATCCGCTGACCGACGCTGCGTGGGCTTAGGCGGTGTATCTTTTTATGATTTTTACGTTTCTGATATTAAAATTAAAATCGAAGAACACGAAGCCACAGCCAAAATAATCCACATAAAATAAGGCCACTGAGAGAAGCCGGGAAGTGTGTCTTGAGTATTCTCGGAATTTCTCGCAGTCCTAATCAAAAACTCTCGACTTTGACAGTTCGCAGCGGTCCAAAATTAATTGGCATTTAAAGGCATTTTTCGGATTGCTGGCTGGGGAACTGGCTCCAATCTGTGTAACGAGGGTTCGCAGTGTCGGTTGTTTGGGGGAATTATGAGATGCATAAATGACGCAATAATAAGCCAGGTACATAGAAGTTGTTGTGAATAGATCACAAACAACTCTTCGGTCTTACAGACCACTTTCCCTACATATGAACATATAAATGGAGATCTACATATTTCTGACTTGACTGCTTTTACGTTCAAAATGAGTTATGTTGTCTTGCCACGCAAAATCTCAAAAAGGATCATTAATAAATACTCCGTCTTCCCGGACCGCGTCAATCCAATCTACTTGTGTTCTACTCAACCGTGCTTTAGCTAAAACGCCATCTCCATCTCCACATCCAACTCCATTTTCAGCTCAATCTCCATCCCGCCCAGCTGTCAGAGCGGGGGGCAGATGGAGATCCAGAGACAGAGGGCTTAGCGGTCCCATTCGTCGTTCCTGCGCCCGCCTCTGGGCCTCTGTCAGTCAGCTGGGTGAGATCCAGTGAGCTCCAGCGAGCTCCAGCCAGCTCCAGTGACGGGACCCACCGAATACCAACCTAACAATGTCTAAAGTCTGCGCCGCGTCGCGCAAATAACATGCAAAATCCACTTCTACGCTTTTGGTAATCCGCATTTTAATGACTTATTTTCTCGGCTTGCCTTTTGGCAACAAGATTCCACACATGTGCTCGAGCCGGCTCCTCAGTTCCCCAGCTCCACATCTACTCTGGCTGGCAGGATGGCAGGCGGGCAGTGGATTTGGGGTGGTGCCCCCAGTTCCAAAAGTAGACAACACCTACTGAGACGGCCTCGGGGAGAAGTCTTCTGGCAGACGGCCCACTCCATAAAATTGTCATTTATTATTTTTTTGAATTATATTTCTGTGCTTTCGAACGCCGAGGCTGGAATTTATATTTAGCTTAAACTTAATTTTACGTCTCTCTTTTAAATATCAGCTTTAAGCTGTGGATCCCCCAGCCTTGATTTTATTCACTGTTCCGGTGGCTCTAATGCAGTATGCTGGTCATATTGACTCCTGTGTGGAAATTATGTTTAGAGCGGGCAAATGCAAAATAAATTAACAATCTCACCCTGTCCTCGTGATGGGGTTGCTATTAAAATATTTTACGAAATTAACCCTTTCGCAGTCGAGCCTTCAGATGGACTTAATTTATGGGCTTGCTGCAACTGCGTAGCTATCAATGCGCCTCTCCAGAAAGTATGCAACTGCAACTCTGTTTGGCCGTCTGTATGTCTTTCTGCCTGTCTGGGGCTTTTTCCGCCTTGGACTTGGTCGGAGTTAATGCAGCAGGAACAGGACCCGTGTTTGCCTGTTGGCTGATTAATTGCAAATTGCAGGGGTGTCTGCCTGGCAAACCACATTAAAAGGCACCCAAAGGTCACGAAAGGAGCCACGTCCATCGATCCTGCTGCGGACCCCATCTCATGCGTATTCCTTGTTTATTATTTTCACTTCCCCACCCTCCACCCACCAGTCGGCCCCCGTCATTTATGCAAAGTGGCGCACCATGAGCCTCACACTACCCACCGCCCAACCACCCACTCGGCCACCCCAGCCCCCTCGAGTGCCAATCCAAAGCCCTGCAGCGCCGTTTGCACCTTTGATGTGCGCTCCACTTCGACGACAACATAAAGGGTGGTGGGCGGTGCGTGGGGGCATGGGGTGTGCAGCACTTTCATCATTTTGGCTTTTGCCATTTGCGCCCGGACGCCACTTTTGACCACTTGATGGCGGCGAAGGGTTGCCACTTGGCCAGCTACCAGGTACCATGCGCCCTGTAGTTGTCCTTTGCCCACCTTTTTCCGCGCTTCAGGTCACTCAGTCAGCTCTGGTGGCTTTGGAAGCCGTTCCTGCCAACTGCTGTGTTGGGGCTGCTATCCGTCCATCAGCAAGCCCATATTGGGGCACTTCGCCTTGGACTAGCTGCCACACCCCACCAAGCACCAACCCCATTCGGTAGCTACTCGCTTCTGTTGCCGTTCTTGTTTCCACTGATTAACCTGATGCCTTTAAAAATTCGATAAAGCCGCTGGCCTGAGGAGGGCAAATTTGTCTAGCCTCGTTTTAGGAGACCGGAAATGAGGATTCCAGCGGAAGTAGGCGAAGGATACATGGGCTCGACGCCCGATAAGAACAAGTGTACATCGAAGCGCATAAAATCTAGTTAGGCTAGTTGGAATTATTTGTTAACAAGAAAACTTTACCAAAGAAGGAAATTTAGTTTACACTTTACATAGGATTATGTTTAAACAAGTTAAGCGTAATAGTTTGCATTGGTATACCATAGTAGAGCTTTAAGAAGATCGAGTTCAACATAAAAAATAAATTTCTTACATATTTACCGTCAGTGCTCTTGGAATGCCTTTAACTCAAATGAAAGAGGAAATATCTATATATATTTCCTATGATTAAAAAAGTAATTGGTTCTGCATCTGTGACCATCAAGCCATTATTAGCTGCATTTTTTTCAGCCATGCAACCCGAATCTAATCATTTATCATTCGTATAATTTTTTTGATCTTTTGAAAATAAAGTACTGTTTGAAAGTCTGTTTTTCTTCTGTGTGGAAGTTCAATTGTCGTCTGGCTGCGGACTAAAAAGTGGTAGGCAAATGCATTCATTAATAAATTATCGGACCAAACGAAACCCCAAACTAAAAGGAAGGCACACACGCCCTTTGTGGGGGAGATGGAGACAAAGTGTACAAGCCACCGCAGCCACCATAGACAACAAGGAGCCCATGTCCTGGCATGCGAAAGGATGTGAAAGGACGAGGGCGATATCATTACGTAAACGTAAAACTTCCGCCTTAGAAATTCAATTAAACTAATAAATTTTCCATTATCCTTATCGATGGCATCGAAGCGCACAGAGAGAGGAGGCTGCATTTGATTGTGTGTGCCGGAGTTGCAGCCGGAGTGCGAAGAGGGATCTCCTGATGGGGATGTGGCAGAAAATTTAAATTCGTCTAACGCAAACATTAACATACGAACTGAAGCGGATGGGAGCTGAATTGGGGAAGGAAGGAGCTTGTGGAGAGGCGGGTAACGAACACATGTGTAAAAATAACAGCAACAAGGACAACAAATAGCAACAATTTGCATAAATTAAAACTTGCATCAGAGGGAATGAGAGCAGCAGCAAGGCATCAGGACATTGGGCTCAAAGGCGGCACATTAAAGAAAAAGTCAGTTAATGTGTTCATTAAGGGGCACTTAAGTGTATTAGGAATTACATTTTAAAGAAGGGCTTTAAAAACTACTCCTAAAATAATATTTGAAAAACATTTAGGGTTTATTGCTCCACAGATCCAAAACATAACTTACTCTTTTTAAAATTTATTTGTAAGAAATTGCTTTATTTGTAAGCCATTTTTTCGATTGTCCCATCTCCAGATTGTCTTTACTTTGCCAACCTATGGGCTGCAAATTAAAATGTGCCAAATAACAAGGCAGTACGAGGCAGGATTCGAGTCCTCGGTAAGGCGAGTCCGAGTGGGAGTGGCCGACCAGCTCGAAAGTTCTCTGGTAATTTTAAAGTACCCCGCATTTATATACGACCTGGGCATACTTCGCAAAAAGGCAGGGGACTGGCTTGTCCATTTAAATTCCCAGCATATTAAAGGACACAACATTTGCCTGGCCTGCTTGGAAGGAGCGGTTGGAACGGAGTGCGGTCTGAGGGGCCACCACTCCAAGCAAATGCGACGGCGACATGCCTCAGCTCCGGTTTTTTGCATGTGCAACACCACAGAAGCGGTGGCAATACCACCAGAAGCAGCAGCAGGAGCAGCTGATTTCTTTGTCAGGACGCACGCAGTGCAAAGGGGTCTGCGCTGTGAGGTCCTGGGTGGCTCTTTCCTCTGCGACGGCAGGACAAACACGTAAATTAATCTGACAAGTGATACTTCTGGCCTCGGGTCTAGCTCCCTGCTCCCTGCCCCACGTTCCCTGCTCTCAGCTTCACTCCCCTTGCCTTGAGGGGCCGTCAAAATGTCGCTACCCCGGACAGCAGCCATGTGGCAAGCATGGAAGTCCTTTGGTCGTCACAAGCACACACTCTCGCAGGACAATGCCTGACTGCCGTCTGCTGGCTGCTGACTGTTTCCGAGCTGACTTTCTACTCGGCTGCCAGTTGATGAGACACTGACGTCGGCCAGACACCGCCAGGACGGCAGTCCAGGGAGCAGTCCGCAGTGGAGCACCCAAGACTGCGCGGCCCCAGGATCCTCAGGATTCCGAGGTGGGGTGCCTGCGGTGTAGCCTCTCGGCAGGCCTCCTTTATTTACATGTATTGCAGTTATTTTATATGTAATTTATTTCCCAACGGCCCTTGGAGTCCTTGGGTGCGTTTCCTGGCCCTTTCTTCATATCTGTTTTTGTTTATTGGTTTTCCAACTTGGGGCTCTGTGCTCCACCGACGACGACTGGCTGGTGCCTTCCCCATTGCGAAAGTGTGTTGTCTGCCAGTCGCTTGCCGTTGTCGGCTCTGGCGGTCAAGTTTGAGTTTTGGTTTAATGGGGCCGCCGGGCTGGACAGTAAAGTGGAGTGACCACAGCCGAGCTTCAGGCGGGAACGATGGGAAGGAGGGATATCGTATTACCCCTGTAATGATTAGGTTTCCAGGAGGAGGCGAAGCCTTCCCATACTTAAGCCAATTTTATACTATTTTAAACAGCGAAATATCCATCATCTATACATCCATGTTTATAGATTTTTTTAAGATTTACCATACTTTTAACATACTTAATTCAGTATTATTATTATCGATCCAGACTAATCGTGTTTTACATGATTATTTGCGGGTTAGTGTCTCAGTTTTAATTAAATGTAGAGTATTTAGAAATAGTGTTTTTTTTTAAATATAATGGAAAATGCAGAATGGAAATACAGCTTCGTCTCTGGTTAATTTGGTTTTACTGTCACGGTGAATGTTAATATTGTTATGATTATTACTTGTATTGTATTAAAACATATGCTTATGCATACAAGCTTTTAAGCTTGATTTGGGAACATTCCCTTCTATGTATATGTCGTTATTCAATAAAAGGGTTTAGTTTTAAAATACTTAATTCCAGTATCCGCTGTTCGATTGGCAGCCTAATAATTTTACTTTTAGCAAATGAACAGCTTTTTATATTCCCATGGAATATGCAATGACAGCGGTGAAAACACAACCAGAAAGAAAGACGATTCCCCGGCACACTTCACTGCTCGTTAATCAATTAAAACATTTGAGAATTTGCATAAACATTTTCGCCCCCCGCCCTGCCATGATTTGTTCACTTGTAAGTCTCACTTTGTTTACATGGAAGTGTTCTGATCCCGCCTTCCTCCAACTCCACCCTTCATCATCTGCCGATTTGTGAATGCGGCATACAAAAATTGATTAAAACATCACGTAATCGCAATGTCGTCGTCGTCGCCGGCTCCGAGCTGGGAGCTTGGGCCATGGGCGGCGCCAACGTCAAGTTGGGGATCTGAATTGGCATCTACATACCATATACCCATGCCATATATGTATGGCAGATCTCCGGACTTCGGCGGAGCACCGCACGTACGCATGTGGTTTCTCTGGGCGGTCGGTCTATGCCGTTTGCATATGAATCCAAATAGTTTCAATTGAATTCTGCGAACTCGCAGTTGATTCATCTGACAGCCTTTGCAGTGAATTCAAATCGAGCCAATTATCCATTGCGTATAGGCGATGTATTGAGTCTATTACGGACCGCGGGTATTAACGACAAATTGCGCATCGATGAGGTGGATGTGGACCAAGTGACTCACGGCGGACAGAAGAACCTGACATCTTATCAACACTCACATAAATAAGACACCGGGACTGGAACATGGACATGGACGTGGACATCTGGCATTCGTGGATTCCGTGCCCCGACCGTAACTCTTTCTTGCAGTCTTCATAAATTTCATTTTTACATGCGGCCCAATGTCAGTGCCCTTGGTTTTGGGCCTTCCCAACCCGCGTCTGGGCCAACTGGACCAACCAAATATGCTTAATGACTTGTTTGTGTGCTGGATTTAATATAAATTATATTTTTGGCTGCCCGTGCGAGAAGCGAGTCTTCCCTGGAGAGCGCCAAAGTAACCAGTTCGGTTTGCGAAGTGATTAAAATTTTATTCCAATGAATTTTTGTGCGGCGAAGCTGGCGATGCAATTGCTGAAGGGCAATCCCCGGTGAATTATGGAGCAAGTTGGGGATTTTAAGCTGCCACTTCGCTTGCAGCCGGGACCTCATCCATCATGGGAAATTGAACTCATCTCCAGTCGGCCTGGCCTACCTCCCACGCAACTCCCAATAGATTTCCATGCCGGAATACTCGTATCTGGGTCAGAGTGCTTGATTGATAGTAAATAAAGAGCGAATCGTTCGAATCAAGTCAAATCATATTTCTTCTGAGCGGTACTTGGACATTTTAATTAGTCGTCTCCTCCTCGGCGGCTTTGACACAAGGGGGCAAAATAATTGGCCCAATTCAGGGACTTTCGATTCGATCTGATTGCGATTGTGGGGCGACTGGCAGAGGTCTGTGCATCATTTGGATCAATCAATCAGCGGATTTGGGTAAGCTCGAGTTCTGGCCCAGAAATATGCCACACATGAATCAACCCAGACGCAGAAGCGGCGAAAAGGTTGCTCGTAAAACATATGGAACGGCCTGAATTAATTTGCAATGAAAATGTGCGAAAAGATTTGCATGGTCGGGATTTGTGGTAAAAAATTGACCAAAGCATAAGTTTAACGGCGCGGCTACGAAATATGTTGTCAAATAAATAAAAATTCCAACCGCACCGAATAAAAACCCGAGGTGGAGCGGTGCATGTATACTTTGATATAAATGTGGAGTAGTTAGTTCTGCTCAACCCCAGACGAAGACAGGAAATGTAAGGAATTGCTTTGGGCTGCCGGTCGAGTGGGGGCGGTGCTCTGAACCTGAAAGCTGTCAGTCGATCGATATTTCATGCAAGGTTCGAAAAAATCTCTCTCGAGCATGTTTATGAAAATGCAACCGGAAATCGATTGTCTGTCAGGCTACCATTTCTATAAACTACACTTGGGAGTCGAGCGGAGGACCAGGAATGGCTCTGGCTAGTAGCTTACCCATTCCCCCGTAAATTATGCAAATAAGTCAACACTGGCGAGAGGATGTATGTGCGTCTGCTGGAAAAGTTTCCCCGACGGACCACAAATGAATCATATGCCAAAAGGCATTTGAAGGCCTCAAGCTTTTGTAATGGGGCCTTTGGGTCCTTCTCCAGCCCACCTCCATCCTCCTCGCCATGTCTGCGCCAACATGACGCTGGAAAGTGCATGTTGGAGCAGGGAAAGTTTTGTGCTCAAGTCTGAGCGCTGTCAATTTCAGTTTCCGTCTCCGTCCGGATGCGAGACGATTTTGCCAGATTTTCCCAAGAAGCAACATTTGTCTTTCCTGCAGTTTGGGTGTGATCAAAGAACCGAGGCCTGCTTACCCTTCATAATACTTATAAGTTACTTTCTGGGACCGCATGCCGAGACTCACCTGCAAGGACAGAGATAAAAGGATATTAGAGAGAAATAGAGAACGAAATAGAGAAAGAGAGAGAGAGGCTACGGCTCTCTAATACATAATCTAATACCTAATCCCTGGCCACAACCCGACTTACATCGGGTTTAATTAACGAAGGAGGCGTGCTGGAAGGGCGGACTAAACTTAACCGGAACACAACTTAAGCGCATAAATTATAGCCTGAGCTCGGACTTAGGAATGCTAATGATGTCCTCCAGCTGTCCTTTCTCCACTCGCTTCGTGGTCCGGCTAATAATGCTTTTGCATATAATCAAGCAGCCCATGCATGACCTCTCCATGGCCACATCTCGGGCTCCCCGATCCGTCTTCTTGGGAGGCTCACGGTGCTAATCCAACGACTTGACTGCCATTACCCAGGACACTGGAGTCGGGGTGGGGGAAAAAAACGTTCATTTGCTCAATCGTGCACTCGAAAATGTCAATTTACATTTGCGGACTGGTTGGCAACGCATTTTCCCCCGAGAGGCAATCCGGCCCCAGCCAGCTTAAGTTGACTTTAACGCCTCAATGCATCCAACTAGAAGGCCCAGATGGAGGCGGAGACCAAGGGAAATGCGAAGGCATTCCATATAGGAGAAAGTTTTTGTGTGTGCAACAGGGAAAAAAGAAAACTTTTTATTAAAGTCAGCTGAAATGGGTGGAACTCGTTTCGGTCTCGAATTTCAATGCTCCCAGAAACTAGCCCTAGTCCTCCACGTTCCCTCAGCCATCCTCTTTCCACGCCCCTTACTCCTAATGTCCGTGTGTGTGTGTTTGACAATGTGGGCGTGGTTCCCGGCTCTGTCTGTTGCTTTGGTCAAGTTAATTTGTATGTGTGGCCGTAAACTTTTGCCAGCTTAGACTTTCCAACTGGCCAGTGGGCGGTCAGGATGGATGGATGAATAGCTGGATGCTGCCGCCACGGAGATTTGGACAGTTGGGTGCGGGCCGGAGAGTTCCCCCGGTATCTCAAATGTCCAGTTCTGGGCTCCGACCAAAATGTGTGAATTTTGTTGGCTTATTGCTTTTCTATGCCGCATAATTGCTGACTTCTTTTGCACATTCGCACACATCATTGGAGCGGGATGGACTGGGTTGTACTGGACTGTTCAGGAAGGGACCGATTTGGGTGGGACTAAGCATGTTTGTCCTCGGACAAGGCGCATAAATCATCGGGGGCTGCCGCAGAGCCCCGAAATTTATGCTTGGTTGCATTTTTGATGTCCGGGACCTAGGACGAGGACGAGGATGGGGACTGTTTAAATGCTCGCCCAGTGGGCAGGGAAGATAAGAGTGGTTGGGTGCGCTGTGGCCGTCAGAACAAATCAAGAGAAAAGCTTCCGGAAAGCGTATTTCAATTCTGAGCGGTCGGATGCCTATACCCAGCTATCTTGGCACTGAACTCCACCTACAGAGTCAACAGAGTGTTTTATAGATAGTTTCGCACGTTATAGGGGTTGCATGGCTACTTGGTGGCCACCAAGGTTACCACCGCTTGCTACCCAAACAAGTTGTCCCAGCAACGCGAATCGAATTCATTTTCCCCCTTGGTATCACTCACTGAAGCTTAAGTCCTGATCCAGGATATACTCTCCAGGCACGGTTTTTAACGCCTTGTTAACTAGCTTACTTTAAAAAGGATGCCCTGCTTTTCCGCCTCCAATGTGCGATTCGTCAGTGCAGAATCTCAGGTGCAACAAAAGTGCAATGAGCTGAGAGCCAGGGCACGAGCCCAAACGGCAGCCTATCGCCCGCCTGCTGGTGGCTTCCGCCCAACCACCACATCTTTCGGGTCCTTCAGGAGACCACTCTGCGACCAGTCGGCGGCTTATGACCAGAAGCAACTAAAGCGCAATGAACGCGATCGAAAGCGCAATCAGGGCGCAAAACAGGTGGTGCTCCGTGCCGGGGAGCTTCGCCGTCTCAAGGATCAGGGAAAACTAGAAACCGTGAGCGAGAAGCTGCAGAGGATTGACCAGCAAGAGGAGGAGCACCGCAAACAGCTGCAGATGGTTGAGGAGACGCGACAACGTTTCAAGGCCATCGATGAAGCCAAGGGAGTGGGCGCGTCCGAAAGCAGAACCACCCTGCTCAGCGAGATCCTCGAGGAAAAGCAGTCGGTGCTCAGCCGCGCCTTTCTTGCCCGTCAAGAACAGGAACAGGAGGTGAAGCAGATCAACCGCATGATTCTCGACGCAAAATGCAAGGCTGTGCGGGAAGCGCAGATCCATGAGAAGCACCTCCTATCCAAGGCGCTGCGCGAGGACGATGAGCGACTGGCACGTATGGTCAACGAACGGGCCCAGAAAGCGCTGACTGAAGAGGATGAGCGCGAGCGACTGGAGGTGGAGAAGCGGAACCGCTATGCCCAGGAGATCCGGCAGCAGCTCTCAGAGCGCGAGAACGTGCGCTACTTGGAAGCCAAGCGGGTGGCTGACGAGGCCAAGGATATTCGTCGCGCCACAGAGCTCCTGCGCAGCCAGGAGGAGCAGCAACGGGCCTTTGCCCAACTGCGCAAGCAAAGGTTCCGGGAGGAGCTCCAGCGCATCCGGGACATGTCCAACGTCTTTAAGACGATGCTTAGCGAACAGGAGCGATTGGCTGACCTGCGGGTAACCGCCTACATGCGCGATAAGCAGGAGAAGGAGCGCCAGCTAAAGGAAATGAAACGTCTGGCCAAAAAGGAATTCGAGCGCCGCCAGCAGCGCATCTTCACGGTAGCTGCCGAAGCAATGGAGACGCGCCAGACAAACGACGAGCTGAAGTATCTAAAGGAGCGCGACCGCGTGGAGCGCGAGTATCGGCAGCGGGAGAAGGAAGCAGCCATAGCGCGGCGGGAGGCAGAGCGGGACCTGCTTGAGGCACGGGCGCAGCAGGCCCAGGAGATGAAGCACCGCCTGGCTCTGGAAATCGCCCACGCCGGGGAGGAGTTCGCCAAGGTCATGGATCGCATGCGTGAGGAGGAGGAGAAGCAGAAGGTCATGGATCGCCACCGGGACGCTCAGCGGCAGGCGTACCGCCAGGACTTGCGCCAACAGATGACAGACAAACAGGCGGAGCGTCGTCGTCTGGCCGAGCTGGAAGCCGGAAGGGTGCAGAAGTGGCTTGACCAGGAGAAGCAGCGGGACGTCAACATCCAGCAGGTGATCAGCGCCAAGATCGCGGCTATGCGCGACAATTGCCTACCGGAGAAGTATTTGCGGGAGGTGGAAAAGCAGCTGAAGAACATCCAAAGCTCTCGCAACCGGATCCGCTGAGGATAGCCTAATCTCACAGGTTGTTGCCTAGTGTCGGGCGCTCTTGGAATGCCGGTAGTTGGGTCTATGTGGGGCCACAAAGTATGCTATTAGTTCCAGTACTGTAAGGCTTCAAAATAAAGTGCACTTGAAAGTAGGAGCGTGGTGTCATAGATATGCGAGTGAGGAACTCGTTTCATGGCTGGGCAGGTAGCTCATCTACTAGACAGATCTAAGAGGTTCGAAGTTCGAAGGCGATTCCCAGCCCAAAAGTATGCCGTTAAATTGCCAGCCAAAAGTAACTGGCGAATCGAAATCAAAGAACCGCCATGATGACGAAGCGACATTGTTGCGCGTGCGGTAGAAGAGTCCGCCCACACATCACGCTAATTTCCAACTATGTGGGCGTTTAGGCCACCTCCCCCCAGCAACCCCCTTTTCCCGCGGGTGGGCACAAACAATTACGGGTGAGCGGGAATGGGGTGGGGAAAACTACTGCCTGGGTGCCATGGAAAAAGTGGTAGCCAACTTTTGGCTACAATAAAATTTTATTATGCCACACACATACGCTGAGCGTACACAAGCAAACAATGGAAAGACGACGACGAAGATGAAGATGAAGACGGAGCTGGAGCTCCAGCTTGAGTGGAGATGCCACCGCTAGCGACAACGGCAACGACGAACTCTTGTGCATGGTTCAATTATCGTATTTCATGATTCGTTAAATTTTCGCATACGCCAAAAAAATACCCAAGATAAGCCCCCAGCGCCCACCCACCCACCTACTGCCACCCAGCAGGCTGCAGGCGAGGAAAAGCCAAGGAACAGGTTTCCCCTGACAACCATTGTGATTCCTACCTACGACATGTCGGGGACCCGCAGAGGGGCTATGGGCTTGAGCCTGAACCTGGGCCTGGGCCTGGGACTGCCTGCCTGCCACTCGCATCGCATATGGCAGTAATAATTCCAATGACAATAAACGTTGTCGTATTTACAAGTACCAACACACACGCTTACACACACACACACACACACACACCCTGACGTGAATTGATGAGAAAAGTTTGAGGAAATGTCAATAGAGAAGCGGAGACAAACTATGCTCCGATGTGCGAGGGAGTCTGCACGAACCGTGGTTCGAGAACTGGAAGTCCGGAGGAAACCCTCCATGTTGCCTACACTGGGGTAAAAATCATACAGGTCTTGTTGTTTTTGTATGTATATTTTAAAAAAGACTTATTAAGCTTAAAAGGGGAACTGTATTCCTTAATAGGGAATAGGTTTTTTAAAGAGTTCAGAGGATTTCAGTTCATGTCCATAAGCTTTAACTCTGGGTTCAAGACAAATGGTTTTTGCTCACTAATTTGCCTCGATCCGAGCTTATTCCTCTTAAATTCACTTAAGATATGTATCTTCTGAAGCCTTATAAGCCCCATCCCACGGTGCCTGTCGCGGCATCTTTGGCATTTATAAATATCGTGCTGGGCAAAAAGGTAAAAGCCAAAATATCGATATTGTAATTGGAAAAAAGTACGACGCAGCTGCCTTAGTGTGCACTGCATCGCTCCTCCGCCCTTTCACTCCCATCAAAATTTATCTGCAAGATTGCACACAATTGTTTTGTATTAGCCGAGTGATTCCATTCCTTAGTTCGCTCCAGTTCGGTTTGGCTTCCTTGGGCACTCAATAGTTCGGTAGCGGAGAGTAGGGATGAGCTACCTCCGGTATGTGTGCTTAAAAATAAATTGCTCGGCTTTAGTTTTGCGTTTTATTCGTATGGCTTTTCCTTTGTAGTTGCGGCTTGGTTTTTCCGCCACAGCCGCAGAAGCACTTTCCCTTCTCATGCCCGCCCCTCTCATAAACTCAAAGTTGCCCCTTCAAAGCGGCGCAAGACAGATGAGCAAAGTGGTTTCGGTATCTGTGTCCGTATCTACATCTGCAGAAAGAGCCTCCTCCATATCTAGGTGACTGGGTAATGGGTCTCAATTGCGCCTCAAATTCAAGGCATCAATCGTGCGTCCGTTTGCATATCCATACGCCGTTTGGGCGGGAAGGCGAAATTGAAAATGGAAAATCAATATAAATGAGGAAGCCGCTTGATTGGACCGCTGCGGAGGTGTCGCTGCAAAATGGATTTGTGGAGGTCACCGGTTCCAGGCAGGAAACTGCGCATCGAGCAGCAGACTGAGCGCAAAAATAGCGAATTATAAATAGACAAAATTCGGTTTAATTGGACATGGCAAATCAATGGAAATCAATGGGGAAAACGGTCTTAAATTGAACACCGCAATCAAGGAGTTTCGCTTGGGGGTATTGATTGATGGCCTGCCGATGCTATCTGCTCCATCTGGAGAACCTCTTTCGCCCCTTAACCTAACCCTCTAATCCGACCGATAAGGAGGAGCGTGCACCTGCCAAAGGTGGCGCCCACTTGCCGCGACCCCGTCCAAAGACCATTCCATTCGTTGAGCTCTGCGAATCTAAGACTTTGTGACTATTCTTCCAGGTATGTGGGAGAACGACTGTGCGATTATGAAATACATGGGTCCGATTAGATACGCGACACGCTACAACGACAGGTACAATTAAACGGGCCAGGAATGTTTATTTTCGTTTTGTTCGATGTGGAATGTGTTGTTCTAGTGGTATTATGACCACAATTACATATTTATTTATCTTTTTATCTGATAGTCGGAAGGCCTTATCAAGCCTTTGTTTATGGACAATCTAGCCTTCTTGAGCAAAGGGGTTTCCTGGAAATGTGGTGCGCTGGAAGCACAACCGAATCGAAGTGTCGAGGAGCCAAACTTAAAAAATTCCACCTCGTAAATCACTTGGGCAATAAACATTTATTCAGCCTGTAGAGCAAACACTTAGAGTAAGCCTTAAAATCTGTCGGTAGCCAAACATAATTAACATAAAACAAATAATAAAATTAAACTCGACTTAATTGATTTGTTCATAAATCCCCCTCTGCGAGTGTTTCGCGTCTGTGCAGCCATAAGCGCGGCATTTATTATTATTTATTATTTTTATGCACTATCAGCCGCAAGGCGCAGCAGTCGGCGTCGCTGTCCAGAGATTGTCGCAGCTGATTGGGAGCTGGAGCTCCACGTTGGCGGGCTGGCCACTTCAAAAGCGGCAGCGGCGACTGCGACGTGACTGCGGGATTGTTTACAAACAAACAAGTGGCTAGCGCAGAGTCAGTAGCTCCGCCGAGATACTGCGGCTCGATCCGGCCTTGCAATATCAGCGGCAGATACTTTTGGCGAGATACTCGCGCATAGCCGAAATTCTCGTGATCTCGCCATCGAGCAATAAGCCGTCGAAGGCCGAACCGATTTCCCGGATCGGCAGCGGAGTTGCACAACCGATTGATCGCTTTGGATTTCGAAAATCGCCGGAGGAGTGTGGGGGTGGACATTGGCATATCAGGTAAAGAGTGCGCCGCGCGCTTATCACATATTTCTATTTGCTTCGATTTCTAAATGGAAAAATAGTCGAAATAGCAGCCGGCAGGCGATAAGCCTGATTATTCCTCTACGCCATATTTCCAGCTTAGTGTCTCAGACGACGTGGGTCAGATCGGTGGGCGGAGTGGCGGGCCGCGACATTTGCGGCTTGTAGACCTCCTCGTTGTCGTCCTCGTCCTCTGCGTGCGAGTCCTGGGAGTCGTGCGAGTCCTCCGAGCCTCTGGAGTTTCTGGAGTTTCTGGAGTCCCTGGAATCCTCCACATCCGAGTCCTGGATGTCGTCGAGCGGCGTCGTTGTGGTCATTGAAGCGGAAGCAGCTGCCGCCAGGAAGTGCACCTTGGCAGAGGCCGTCGAGTTATTGTTGTCCGCCATTAGCTGGTGGTGCAGGTGGTGACTGTAGTTCAAGGAGGGCGGGATTCTGCCGGTGGAGCGGGTCCGTCGCCGCAAGAGGTCACCCACGTAGGCGGCTGTGATGGCGGCATAGGTCACTCCAAGGAGGGCGCCGGCCAGGACGTCGGACCAGTGGTGCCAGTAGTCGGCCACGCGGCTCAGGGAAACGCAGAGGGCAGCCATAAGGAGCAGGAACTGCAGGACGTGCCGCAGGACTCGCACTCCCCCTCGGCTCCTCCACACTCCGTGTACGTAGAGGGCCAGCAGGACCATCGAGTAGAAGCTCAGGCTGCTGTGGGCACTCGGGAAGCTGACGTGCAGCTCGCGGATCTGCCGCGTGGAGAGGTTGTGGTTAGAGCAGTGGAACTGCTCCACGTACAGCTCAGCGTTCTGGGGGTCCGAGCAGGAGCTGCCATCGTCGAGGCGCGGCTGGCAACCGTGGAAGAAGTGCGGCCTCAGCCGCCCGACGGCGTGCTTCGCCAGCTCGGTGGTCAGGTAGGTGGCTATGAAGCCGAAGCTGAAGGTGGCCTCTGCGCGCCACAGATTGCGGAAGTAGAGCCTGGTGCGGAAGCGCTTGCAGATCCGCATGATCTCCACCACGGCCACGAAGAGCATCGGGAGCAGCAGCATCATGAGCAGCAGCATCGGCACCGTGATCGTGCAGTCCTTGTAGGGATACCGGATGCTCAGATCGGAGCAAAAGAAGCCCCTTTTGAAGGTGTGCATGACTTCGGTGGCTATTCGGCTACTTGAATGTATGTGTTATGTATTTCAGCCGCGTTCTTATCGCGTGGGTTCAAGCCAATCCATTGACACTTGGCACTGGTTTTTGTGACAGTACATTTGTTTCTGCTTTTCACGCCCAGTATCTGTGGCCATTCGTTTATTCGTTTCACTTATTTTTCGGTTGTCACACAAATTGCGCACTTACACGCCGGCCCGAGCGTTGTATATTGCGATTTTCGCTTTCGAAAAACGCGCGCACGACTTCTCCGACCGACCGGGTTCAAAGGCGATTTTCTTCGCGGGAAATTAGCGAATTACGGCTAACAGCCGTCAGTCAGCCAGCTGGACGTCGCTCTGCACCGCCTTTCGCAGACCGTGAACCGAACCAATGGCAGCGCGGGCCCAGCAAACCACGAACTAACGGCTTTGTCCGCACTCCGTTTCGATGTCTTTGGGGCTCTGGGCCGCTCTGACGCTTTGTTTGGGATCGTCGGCGAATGTACCTAGCTCGCTGCTAGTGACTACAACTGCGACTGCGACTGCAACTGCGACTGCGACTGCGACCGAGAAGGCGACTGAGAAGGCGACGATCGCTGCCGAGCTGCCGGTAGCGACTGCCCCGCGTCTTCGAAACAGCCGTTCGCCTCTGGCCCGCTGGAGTGTCTGCGCACCACGCTCCACGCTCTACGGTCTTCCGTTTGCGGTCTACGATCTGCGGGCTACGGCCTACGGTCTTCGGAACGGAGAACGCAAACACAAGCCCAAACAAAGTTGCTTCTGAGAGACGGCCCACCGCGCCGAAGGTTTCCAGCGCTGTGTGCGATTCGCATTGATATTGGATTTCAATGGTACTTGTACTGCTCCTTATCACGACCGCGCTGCTCTCAGCTAGCTCGTACACTGTGAAAAATGTAGTAAGATTTGATGTCATAGAAAAACCCGAGCAGCCCAGATGAGCGTATTGAAGAATAAAATTTCCTGGGAATTTAGATCGATACCTATTTGATTATTTAATTTCTTTATTATTAGCATTTTATAAATAATAATAAATCAATTCGATATTTTATGTGACGTAGTGTTTCGTTACTTCTTAATTAAAAAAAAAAAGTGTTTTCAATAGTTTCAATACTCTATCGGTTTTGGATTGTTTTGGATTGACTTGGAACTTAGTTCTTATAGGATCGAAAAAAAATGTAGATCAGCAAATTCAGAAAGAGATGCCTTAAAGCTATATACCATATTATATTAAATAGAAAGGACCAACCTTGGATATGATAGCAATGTACTGTCATGTACTTAATTTATTGTAGGTTAAAATGGTAATCATTATAGCCATTTTTTAAAATTTAACGTTACTGATTTTCCTATTAGAAGTATTTAATGCTTTAAGCGGGTCGCATACAAGCATCTGAATTTGAATCTGGTTAGGACCAGTGTATGCCTGCTCAGACTTACTACTCTTGTCGCCTGTTGGCTTTGGCACGAATGTTGCTAATGAGGAAACTATTGAATTGTTTCAAGGTTTGCTCTGCTCAGTTTGCTTAGGCTTGTTTGCCTGCGACTTGCCGTTTGCGCATAATGAAAGAGTTGCATTCGAGTCGCTGGAAATGCGGACGCCGAGGCAGATGGATGCTGATGGAGGATGGCAGATGGCAGATGGAAGTGTAGTGGAGTGGAGTGCAGTGGCGGCGTGGAGGAGTTCCTTCGGCTGCGTGCGGTGGTCAGAGGAGTAGGTCATTCCGACGAGACTTAAAACGGCTTGCTGCTCCGCTGCGTGTCTTTAAAGCATTTGTACTGATGTAGGTCGTTGCTCGGACCCCACTGAGTAAGCGGACCTGGGCGGAATGGACTTCGTCGCAGTAATGGAGACGAGGGCCAACACTGGCAGACCCAGACTCCGAGTGCTGGAGCTGCAACTGAGGCTGGAGCCGCAGTGCATAAACTGCAGGCAGTTTATGGCCACTTTGTATTTGCACTACGAATCGGACTTCTTTATGGCAATTTGCAACTGCTCAATTTACATCGAAATTGCTGTGCTTGCAACTATTTGCTGTTAATTTATGCTAATTTCAGAGTCCCACTGAGAGGAAATTACTCCAAGACTTCGCCGGACAATGGCGACTCTGACCACGGATATGAAAACATACGAACCGACTGTTTCTGGCTAAATTCACACAAACTGATTGAATGGGACGGAGGCATTCAAAGAAGAGCTTATTTCGTATTTTATTTACAGTTTGTACTTATATATGAAATGCAAATGGCAGAAATGATGATTTTAAGTTGTTTAAAAAAATAATTCTAAAACGAATATTTTCAGGTTAGCGCAACCGAAGGTCTGAGCGATGGCCCTGAAATGTGGTTAGTTAATGTATGTTAGGTTGACATCGTTACGTAACACAGAACTGTAACCACCCGGTGGGGCTTACTGTAAGCTGATCTGTGCAGAAATCCACTACCAGATCCGCCCCTTTTCCCAATCATCGGACTGCCAAGTCGTATCAATGAACGACCGCAGCACGCGCCAAAAACGGGTACCTCATGGGTATCATTATTGCTATTACACGTCTTCCCCGAGAAGCTGACGGGCTGATCATAAGGTTTCTGGTTTTATATGGCAGCGGATTCTCATTTAGTGACACCTTCGACTGCGGCGACACTAAATCAAAATTTATTATTGGCATAATTCGCTAAATACGCAGATCCAGGGGGTAATCGTCGGTTACCCAACCCACGCGAATTTCTGGGAACAAGTAAATAGTGAACACGAAAATCTGACTCCGCACATGTACGGATCGGTTTCTGGCTTGGCGAAAAGAAGAACCACTTCCTGCCCAACAACAAAATGCGAACTGCTGAGGCAATATTTTTCAAAATCAGTGTTTTTGTTTCACTGTCGGTTGCAGTTCTCCAAGCCACCGTTACCGTCGCTGATAAGAGGAGTGTAAGAATTGGCTCGACGAGGTGTGAGCGTGAAATCGCGATGCCCAGCTGATAGTGAATCGGACGCAAATGGGCGGGCGAGCTGCGACGCAGTATGCAATGAGGAACTCATGCCAGTCCAACCCGATCCGATCCCATCCGATCCGATAAAGATTCCAACGCAATGCCCCTCCCGAGGGAAACACTTGGCAGTGACATTCCGCGATTAGCTTGGGGGGAATTCTGTTTGCGTTGCGACAATAGATTGCTGTTGACACTACGCCGACGCCAAAGCAGAGATATATAATGGGTTTGCGGACCCTAGTTCATTTTCTCAATGGGGAGTCGATAGGCAAAGCGTTGGATATGCAACGGCTGTCAGGTGGGCACATCGAGGAAGCTAATGATTCGGCCAGGAAGTGCGATTCATCAGACAGGTGACGAACGGCTTCGAACTGCCACCGATCAGTGGGGGTGAATAACCAGACCTGACGTTTCCAGATCGATTCTATGAGGGAGCAATCATAACTTGCCGCCAATCCCCTCAAGGTTGCGGACCTAACCCAACGCTAAGTTCTCCGTGGATTGAGCAATTTAACCGAGACCGACTTGAATTGATTTTAATTCCTTGCACGTGCTATGCACCCAAGCGA
Source organism: Drosophila mauritiana (assembly GCF_004382145.1). Taxonomy (NCBI): domain Eukaryota; kingdom Metazoa; phylum Arthropoda; class Insecta; order Diptera; family Drosophilidae; genus Drosophila; species Drosophila mauritiana. Next base: position 21,869,880 of record NC_046669.1, read on the forward strand.
ATGAGGTCCGTAAACCCCTTTTGCAGAATTCTCGCACTGATTAACCAATAATAACCAAACTACCAGTAATTACTCATGATTTGATACCAGGGACGTCATTGCATGGATTCCATTGAGCCAGTGTGTTTTCGTTGAATAAGAAACTCTTAAAGATATTATGTCGTTTTACTGTTTTCTTGTATAAAATACAATTTAGAAATTATCTCGAATCAGATACCTGATCAGATACATGATACCAGATACTTATCGAGTCAGAGCAAGAAAGAAATTTCAATATTTTTTCTTATCGATGGACACTTTTGAAAAGTGCTGGCGGCTTACTGGGCGTGGCAGTCCACTGAATTAAAGATGCGCTGCATTTGCGTCAATAGTAGATGCATGCTTAACCGTAACCATGTAGCTTTAATTTTTTTCGGTAGTCTATATACCTCTATACGGACACGAAGTAGTATGTGGTCATGAACACGAATATATACACTTTATATGTCGAATCTTCGCTTCCTTCTATCTATAACGATTCTTTTACTTTACGAGTAATGGACATAAGAAGCATTAAAATGTTGTAATCGGTCCTCCTTCTGACTTGTTAACCATAAATAAGAATTATTAGAATCTGAAATCATAAAGTTAAGTGTTTGTTTGCGTTCCAATCACATTATAATAATGACTAAATTACCACACAAATACTAAAAAATTCTTTTTTATAAACGCCGAATTAGATATGTTCGAAGCTCGGTGTTAATTTGAAAAGCTAACGAGCCGCATCGCCACCCGCTTTTGGCCCACTCCAGCCCTGTCTGTTGGTCGTTTCCATTAGCAATCCCATAAAGATCAACACCGAACAGAATCTCAAAGCAAGCCGGTTTCCCCTCGCTAATCGCCGATCGAGCAGAAGCTTTAAGCTTTGGGCATACGTCACACCAGAGGAGCGTCAAAGCCACCTGAAGAATGCACATCCGACTGGGCGACGTCACAGAACAGGTGCGGAATCACCTGCAACCACCATGCCCCCAAGCGCCCGCCCCCTTCCTCTCATGCGGCGCGATCGAAGCCGCGGATCGGTGAGTCACTGGGCGAGAAATGCCTAAAAGTGAAAATTCCCCGCTCCAACTGAGCCCAGCTCAGCGCCAATCGATGGGGCGACTCATACTCGTTGGAGCAATTAACCAGCGGCAGGCCAAAATTACCACACTTGAGTGGTGCCCATCGTGGGTCCAGCGGGCTTCTCGGCCTTTCTTGTGTCGGTTCCACTTGCTGCCCACTAGGAAATTATGCACACGCATCAAAAAGAGCTCGGTCTGCGGCGAAAGGCGAGAACTGATTCCGAAGAAACCAGTTTGCAGCTTACCATCTCTCTTCTGGCGCAGTCTTATCTTTTCGCCAAGATTTTCTCCTGGCTCATGAGCAATAAGTGAAACCAGTTCCTCGATCTGGGTAAACAATGGAGTGCGGAGTGGGTGTTGCACCCGAGTCTGTTTATTTTTGCGCCGATTATACTCGTAGATGAAATATGAGAGTGCAGACTGGCGTTTACCTTATGAAATATGAGTGCTTAAGGAGTTTCCATTTCTGGTGGCATTGCACCGCGAGAATTTTCGCAACCCACCTAGAACTTGATTGCCCTTTGTGTGCCAATTAGTCAAATGTTTCCCGTGCTGTCGGCGCAATGGAAGATTGACTCGCTTGCAATTAAAAAAAGCAAACAACCATCAAATGTTTATGGCATGTCGGCGGATGGGAAGCTCCGCCGTTGCCAGGCAACACCAACAACAAAAACACCAATAACAGCAATAACAGCAGCTGTTCGGAAAGACTCACGCACCAGCCAACGGACCGCAAATGGCTGCGAGAGAGAGCCCCCAGAAATCACGGTCAGGTTGGGCGACTCACCAGCCGCGCTCGGTTAGTTAAGCGCTGTTTGCCAGCCGGTCGAGTCGAGTCGATAGTCGATCTGCTGTTCGGGCGATACGAGAATCCCAGTCATGTCCAAGTACTCAAAGCTGGCCCGCGGGCTCTGCGACCTGCTGATCTGGGTGGCCCTCAGCGTGGCCAGTGTGCTGCTCCACAAGATGGGGCGTCCCTTCCGGCGCGGCTTCTTCTGTGGCGACGAGACCCTCAGCTATCCGGCCCGCGACGACACCATCAGCTCCAAGGTGATCATCGCCATCGTCCTCGGAGTGCCCACCGCAGTGATCGCAGTGGTGGAGTTGTTTAGGCAGCTGCCCGGTGGGCCGCTTAGAGAGGCGGGCGGCAAGCGGGATAGCTGCCGGATCGCCCACCGCCTGGGGGTCCTTTACCGCCAGGTCATCTTTTACCTGTACGGCCTGGCCATGGTCACGTTCACCACGATGCTGACGAAGCTGTGCCTCGGACGCCTGCGACCGCACTTCTTCACCGTGTGCCAGCCCATGCTGCCGGACGGAAGCAACTGCCAGGACGCCCAGAACCTGGGACGCTACATAGACAGTTTTACGTGCAGCAACGCTAACATGACCGACTACCAGTTCAAACAGCTCTACCAGTCCTTCCCCAGTGGCCACGCCAGCATGGCCATGTATGCTATGCTCTACCTGGCCATCTACCTGCAGGCGGCGCTCAGTACGCGCGTCTCCAAGCTGCTGAAGCATCTGCTGCAGTTCCTCTTCGTCATGTTCGGTTGGTACATCTCGCTGACACGGATCATAGACTATTACCACCACTGGAGCGACGTCCTGGCGGGGGCGGCATTGGGCGTGGTGTTCGCCTGGCTGACGAGTGCCTATGTGGCCGACTTGTTTGCCGGCAAGCGCTGGCCGAAGGCTGGCTACTCGGCCAATACGCTGCGCAAGCCGCAGGTCTCGCCGAAGAGCTCCACCAAGTCGCAGGCGGGAGGATCCACGTCGGGAGCGGGTCAGCCGCCCGCCCTGCCGGCCTATACCTTTGGAACGCTGCCCTACCTGGCGGCACATCCCGCCCAGGCGCAGGCGCAGTACGCACAGCCCTATCACAACTACGGCTACGTGCCGTGAGCTCAGTGGCGGATCCATTAGCGAAACCTATCTTAGAAATGCCCACAAACGTAAACACACTCACAAACTAAGACTTGCACGGAATTCCTGTTTTGTTGTCTGTATTCTAGCGAAATAAATATATTCAAGTACGATACGAACATCCAGCAGATCATTTAAGTCGGTGGAATGGCGCATCGAAAATTGGCTAATGGACTGTAGGAATAGAAAGTGTTTATCGATTGACGGATGATGGCTAACCTCGCATACTTTCGAAAGTTGTGGCAACAGAACCCTGGAGTATTTCTGTCTTCATATTGATTGAGATTGAGGAGAACCGGAGTTTAGGCTTACCTGCAAAAGGAGAAAGAACAGAGGGGCTTTGATTAATATTCACATTCCGAAGATATTACAACAGATATATTCTGGGGACTAGAACAATTCAATGGCGAATAGGTTGCTTAATTTACCGCTACTCTTGCTTTTGTCTAGAAAGTCATACTAAGTCATAACGCGGCGCTCCAAGAAGTTAACATTTGCTCATTATGAAAATTTAGATTTATTTAATTTAAATACGTACATGCAGCATTATAATCTATGAAGACTTTAATTGAGAAACTTAGTAGTTTATAATTTGTTTTTCTAAGTCTTAAGCTTTGCCTGCAAGTTAGTTTAAGGGAAAACCTAAATAATAATGTCAAAGTTTGCATTAGATCCTTGTTAATTTGGTTCGGTTTTGAGTTATAGTAAAACATCAACAAAGGACCTAAAAAGCACCCACCAATTTTAGGGGATTCTTGAAAACACGCAAAGATTTGGAATAGGGCTAACCTCTCTTCTGATTGTAGAATAAATTATTAAAGTCTTTGCATACTTGACCATTCGATAACCGAATGAGACCCACCGCCCGATCGGAGAAAAGAGCATAACAAAGGTTTGTGAAACAAGTTTACATGTTTAGTAAATTCCAACACCGCTGGACTGATAGAAATGCAAATGAGCTCGAACCAGGTCGAAAGAATCCGACGGCTTCGATCCGCTCAATCTTCAGTGTGAAAATGTGCGGCAATCCGAACACGCGTCTCCTCTCCCGGCTGGTCATTGACTTCCTGATTCTCATAGGAATCTATGGAGCGGCCCTAGTGGTGCTGCCCCAGCAGTTGTCCACGACCCAGCGGGGATTCCACTGCAGTGATAGCAGCCTGAAGTATCCCTATCGCCAGCCCTGGCTGACCAAGGTCCACCTTACGATCGCAGTGGTTGCTCTGCCCGCTGCATTTGTACTCGTGGTGGAGATGCTCAGGGCAGCCGTGGTGCCCAGCTCCACGGAGCTGACGCAGCGCTTCGTCTTCGTCGGGGTCCGCATCCCCAGATTCATCAGCGAGTGCTACAAGGCCATTGGCGTTTACCTTTTTGGCCTGGGACTGACATTGGTGGCGATTCGGCTGACTAAGCACTCGACGGGCCGACTGAGGCCCTACTTCTTCGATATCTGCCAGCCCACATGGGGCGTAGAGGGCGGCGAGAGCTGCTCCGACCTGACCGCGGAGAACTCCACCCTCTACCTCGAAGACTTCAGTTGCACGGAGTTCGCCGCCTCGCAGGATCTGCTCGCCCTGGTGCGCCACTCCTTCCCCAGCGGGTTCGTGTCCACCACTTGCTACGCCATGGGCTTTCTGATTTTCTATGCCCAGGCCAGACTGTTTGCTCCCTGGCTGCGATTAGTCCGAGCCTCCCTGCAACTGGCATGTGGCTCGCTGGCCTTGGTGGTTTGCTGGGAGCGCATCTCCACCTACCAGAACCACTTAACGGATGTGGCAGCGGGCGCTGCTCTTGGTGGGTGGATGGCCTTCTTTGCAACGGTGTTTGTGGCCCACCTCTTTGTGGAGGTGCGAGTAAAACGCCGTCCCATGCCAAGAAATGAACAGATCTACGGCTACGCGGGGTACTACACCAGAGCCACCTACGGCTACTGACGTTCCATGTGTTGGCTTTTCTGGACTTATGTACATAGCTATGGTAATAAAAGTATTTTCATATATGAATGCAACTCGTTTCTGTTCAGTTGATAGGGGTAACGTTTTAGGTTAGTGTATTTGAATAGAACTTAAATAGGCTTGTTCCGATGCCAATTGTTTTATGTGGAAGTCGGGAAAACCAATGCTTAACAAGTAACTACAAATTACATGCTAACAATAGTAATTAACTTAAGCATCGCAGGAGTGTACAATCTAAACTTTAACATATCATATTCTAAATATTATTAACATATTCACGTTGTTGAAATTGTTTCTTTTAGCATTACATATTATATTTTATTTATAATTTGAGCTTTGGTAAGGAGTTTTAAGGCGATTTTGGGAAAACCATATATTAAACAAAGACTCTATTTAGGGATCCTAATATACCTTTCACCAAATCATCTATTAATAACTAAGAGTCGACATTTTTTACGTCAAGTACTATGCACATTATTAGTTTAAGAGACTAGTGCGCATAAACGTAATTTTGACATACTAGTTAACGTAATGTGGGGTTCGCTAATATTTCAACCAAGCGAAAGAAACGTATTTACCTATATGGCTCATTTAAACAATAATGTTACAATTCTAAATCGAGATGGACTTACAGAGGTGGTCAAAAGTATTTACACAACGAGCTTTTTTTTCAATTGTCAACTAATTGAAAAAAAAGCTCGTTGTGTAAATACTTTTGACCACCTCTGTATATGCTAAACATACATATTATCCGAACCTTTCGGAAAACAGCTTTTAAGCCGTGCTCCGAACCTTTCGCCACTTACGATCCACTCGGCGAGCTGTTGTCGATCGTCACTTTCGCTACGTAACGTAACGATCGTTACGTTCACCGGTACAAGAGACGCTCTACGGATTTGTTTACAAAGTCTGGTTTCATTCAGTCGCAATCGAGAAGCGGCGCCTAGATGTTTGCGGATCGGGTTCGAACGGGTTATAAAAGTCGGTTGTCAGCGTCGTAAAACAATTAGATTGCCGTAAAGGTGAACAATTATTTAATTATACGGCGCAGAGCGTCACAGTGACAATAAAAACAGAAACGTGATGACATATAATCAAGCTGGCATCTTAAAGGATCTACTAAATGTTGGTTAGTTAACCTTTAGAATCTTGATTAAGCTCGAACTTCAAAGGGTACCTTAAAGCACCAGCATCCCGTACTAAAATAAGTATCTCCGATTAAGCGCCATGGAGCCCTTGTCCGGGTGCGTATGCTCCAAAAAGCATACGGTTCAAATGAATATGCTCAGTATGGGCAGTGGTAATTGTGGGAGGGGCAGTGATGCATACTCAGCGTGGCAGGCCGCCTTAATTCAATCAAATGTCGCTTATTCATTCAATTAAAGGTCGCGCCATTTGACGTTCCACTATGAATGCGTCTGTGAATACAAATATCAAAGCGAGTGAGTGCTCCCGAAGCCAAGACGGCGAGGCGACTCTGGGGATGATTTGGTGTCCGCTTTGACTGTTTTCCATTTTTTAATGTAATTGACAGTTAAACTTTGTGCACATGTTCGGCAGACACTCCTCCTTCCCCTTTTTAACTCCCTTCAGGGATGTCATACAGATCACAGTCTCGGAAGCAGAAGAGAGGCCACAATGGAGGCCATTCTTGGGCGGGAGATTAGCGAGTGCTCGAGTATGGCGCTCCATCCAAGCGGAGCTGACAGTCTACGTTCCCGATAATGCAAATCTCGTAAAGAGACGCGCCTATTCGACGGCTGGCTGCCCTAGCACAATAGTATGCCATTTAATGAGTAACCTGTGAGTCACTCCAAAGAACTGCCTGTTGACCCGGCCTTATCGATGCTCTGCAAGCTTACCAAGGCGTAGAAAACCCTTCTCCAGATATCGACAAGATACCGACAGAGATACTGAGTAATCGCGAAAGACGCTGAATTGCAATGATCTGGCACTAAAGAAGCTTTCGCGACTATCATGCACACTCTAATTTATCTTATCAAACTGATCTTGAGCTTGTTTGAGCAATACACTGGACAGAATCGGGGTCAAGGAAGATGTCATTTACACATATGAAAAGTGATTATATTAATTTTCGTATGCGCAGTCATCCGCTTTTATTATTAATATTTTCATTTTGGACTGCTATATAGGTTTGTCTTTTAGTTAAATAATTTTAATCGATCCAATGTTCAATTTCAGTGTTTCTGGCTCTTGTCTAATCTGTAAAAATTAAGAACCGCAACAATAATTAGATCCCCGTAGACGGCTAACTACCATAAAATAGGCCATAAACAAGCTGCTCTGACGCAGAGAATTGAAAAATAAGAGAGCACTGGGGAGCCAAAAACAATGCCGAATGTCGGGAGAGTGCCGTCTATCAAATGAGCGTTAAATTAAAAGAACGTTACCCAAACGACGCCAACTCAGTCAGCCACTGACAACGAACCCGACGAAACGATCGACGCGGCGGGAAAACAAGCAAACGAATCGAAAAGCTAATTACCAGCAGGCAGAAAGGCCATTTGGAATATTAACTAATTAAGCCAGTGAAATGCGCGACGCGCCCGAAGATCAGTCCGTAACGGTCTCCATGCCGGCATCGGCATCCGTCTCTGCCGCCGGCTCCACCGGACCGTCATCGGAACGCCGGATGACGCAGCGCCTGCTCGTGGAGCTCCTGGTGGTGGTGGTGCTCGTCATACCCATCTGCGTGTACGAGTTCGCGGTGGATCCCGTACGACGCGGCTTCTTCTGCGACGACGAGAGCATCAGCTATCCATTCCAGGACAACACCATAACGCCTGTAATGCTCGGCCTGATTGTGGGCTTGCTTCCGGCCCTGGTCATGGTGGTGGTGGAGTACGTAAGCCACCTGCGCGCCGGTGACATCTCGGCCACGGTGGACCTGCTTGGCTGGAGGGTGTCCACATGGTACGTGGAGCTGGGCCGCCAGTCCACCTACTTTTGTTTTGGCCTGCTGCTCACCTTCGACGCCACCGAGGTGGGCAAGTACACCATCGGACGCCTGAGACCGCACTTCCTGGCCGTTTGCCAGCCGCAGATGGCGGATGGGAGCATGTGCTCCGATCCGGTCAACCTGCACCGCTACGTGGAGAACTACGAGTGCGCCGGCGAGGGCTTCACCGTGGAGGACGTGCGCCAGGCCCGCCTCAGCTTCCCCAGCGGCCACTCTAGTTTGGCCTTCTATGCCATGATCTACGTGGCACTCTACCTCCAGCGGAAGATCACCTGGCGGGGATCAAAGCTGAGCCGGCACTTTGTGCAGTTCATTGTGGTGATGGTAGCCTGGTACACGGCCCTCAGCCGCGTGATGGACCATTGGCACCACTGGTCCGACGTCCTTTCCGGATCGCTACTTGGCGTGGCTGGCGCTCTAATCACCGCCCACTATATAGCAAGGATGTTCGACGACCGGGCAAGCAATATTCTAAGCGTAGGCCTGAGGAGGGAAAACACAGCGGCCACTCTTCAGGAAGAGGTCTGCCCCACCACCCCGCCGCCGTACTCCGTGAACAACAGCTTCAACGAGGATCAGTACTGCTCCAAGGTTTAGTGAGAAGGATAAGATGCTTTCGTAGCGATGTAAATTCGAAACATTCCAAAGGTAGCAATAAAGACTAGATAAACTATCAGCACGAATTGAATCTGTAGTACTTGTAGAGCATTAAGTTAGAGATCACCCATCTGTATGTATGGCTCATGTGAGTCTGTTCCTGCAATCTCATCTAAGTATAAGTCATAGTATTATTAATTTTATGTATTTTAAATGGTACCACTAAAATAAATACGCATTACGAATGTATCGCACTGCGTTGTTTAAGCACTTTCCATTGTTTGTTTGTTTTAATTTCTCATTTCAATATCAAAGTTTGATAATCACCTACAGTCGTGGCCACGCAAATAGTAAGTTATATTTAGTTATTAGCTTACAAGACCGTTTTAGCGATTTTGGAACTTTTCAACTTTACATGAAAATATTTTATGATACATATTGTATTTGTTCAGAGGCCAGAAAAAGTTTTCAACATTCTTAGTGACTAATTTATATACCCTGTTTATTTTTAAACTAGAATTTAATTTTCGATTGGAAGCTTTTGTTTGTTACATAAATACATATACATATACTCCCTTCCCTTATGACGTACATATTTCCCAACGATAATTATTGCTTACGTAATTTTGGAAATATTTATTAATATTTATAAACAATTTGCCAAGCCTTTCTTCAAATCCAAATTCTTTTGCAGCTTATTGGGTAAAGCGTTCTATTTTTACAAACTCGTCTGTACGTTTTCACTTTGGGTGTTTGTTTATCGGCTCGATTTTCGCGCAGTGTGTCATACCTGGCTGCCTTGGCTACTGGTAACGCTTGGAATGTGTGCTGTCCCATTACTCATCAACGTTTTTGATGATACGATTTTGTGCTGCGTCAGAGTTGCGCAGCACTGTAACTTGGGAGGTTCAAGAGGTCAGCTTCTCCCGAAATCCTCTACAACGATCGTGAGAAGGCGCCGCGTCTCCTACTTTTTTTATTCAATTGGAGAAGCCAGACCAAGAATCCGGCGATGCTAATCTGATTTTAATGAACCCCTGACCCAGCAATTAATAAAATGGGAGGAGAACCGCAGAGAGGGCTTGAGCGGAGCTTTCCCAGAGCTTTTGGGGCTTTCTCTAACGGCGGCCTACGTAAGCCTGAGATTTGGGATCCGCAGTAAACAGCAACTCGCGTGTTTTGCGCAAATTACTTCAGGGCCAGACTGGGACAAGGTAGTGGTTATAGCGCCAGCACGTGCGTGGCAACAGGCTGATAAGTCCCCAGAACAGCAAGATCGGCCGATGGCGCGTACTTTGTTTTTCGACCCGGCGTTCCCGCCCATACAACGGGAATTATTTGCGACGTCAGCTCAAGCCTCTGTCTGATTGGAGCCTAATAATAACACAATCAGCGGCAAGTACACGAATGGTTAAATAATAATCCGAGGTGACTGTGCCCGAGCCCAGATTGCTGGGGGCTGTTGCCCGGCTTGAACTCAATTTACTAGTCAGTGACTACTGAGCCGTTGAATCGATCGCACGGATCGCGGGTCGAGCATTAAAAATGAGCTTCAATTTAAGTCTACGCCCCCCCATTCGCCTTCTGGTGGACGTGGTCCTGCTGGGCCTACTTATTGTCCTGGTGGAGAACTTCCGTCGCTTGTGGGGGCCTCCGACGAAGCGTGGATTCTTCTGTGATGACGAGTCCTTGATGTATCCCTACCACGAAAACACAGTGAGCCCCACGCTGCTCCACTGGCTGGGACTGTACCTCCCACTGATCAGTCTGGTCGTCCTTGAAAGCTTTCTCAGCCACCGGAAGGACAGGGGCCCCTGGGCAACACTATGGCCGGTGTACAACACTGTGCGCTGGTTCCTTTACGGCTACGTATCCAACGACCTGCTCAAGGGAATCGGAAAGCAGGCAATTGGACGACTGAGGCCCCACTTCTTCGCCGTATGCAGTCCACATTTCCCGGACGGCACCAGCTGCTCAGATGAGTTGCGTCGAGGTGCTCTGAAATACCACACAGACTACGAGTGTCGACCGAATCTTTCGCAAGCCACCGAGGAAATGATTCGGGACGTAAACGTGTCCTTTCCCAGCGGACACTCCGCCATGGCCTTCTACGGCTTGGTGTTTGTGGCGCTGCACCTGCGCCGCCGCCGCTGGCCTCTGCCTGGATCCTTGCTCAGTCCTGTGCTGCAGCTGGCTTGCGTGGCTCTGGCCTGGTTCGTGGCCATCAGCCGGGTCATGGACTACAAACACCACTGGTCGGATGTTGCGGCCGGATCGCTGTTGGGTGCCGGCAGCGCCTTTGCGGTTACTCGGGCTGCCGCGTCCGAGGAGCTACAATGGAGGTGCCAGGAATCACTGGCGAGTGCGAAGCAGGAGGCTGCAGTGGTCGACGCGGCCGCCGTCAAAGGGGGCCAGCAGATGCCGCATGATTTGTCTCTGGTTACGTGCCAGATCTCTAATTAGTCGTAGTTTAGGGTCGACAATAAAGCTAGTGACAAGATAACCGCACCAGTTGTTCTTGTGGTTGTAGGGGTAGAAACGGGAAGGAAATATTATTAAAGCCGGATCAATTAATGCGCATATCGTGCCGATTCGGTGAGAACTAGAAACATCAAGATTAATCAAGCGGTTGATTGAACTAAAAACAGTGATTAGCTAAGCAACTGCACCGCCAACAAATATGTTTTTACATCAGCACAGCTTGTGGTTTCCCCAATTTCAGTTCCATCTACTATTTTCTACACTACCGCACGGAAAATTGTATTTACTCGCTAAAATCGTAAGTACGTAAGAATTTTGTGGCTACCTTAAAAATGCTAAAGCTATGCCAATATTTGGACGCAGTGACTGGCACAAAAAATGGGCAGGTTTGTCTTTATGATCTTCCCGGGGATTTTTTATCGGCTTCTCTGGCAGGGTACGCAAATAAATTTCTAAGAAATACGTGCTTTGAAGGTCCCACAGTGTTTTTAACATCATGTCTCCGATGTGACGTATTTAAAACGCACAGCAAGAAATTTAAAAGTTGAAGCTTAATAAACCTTTAGATATCTTTGTTGTTGCGCTGACAACGTGCCACGAATTAGCTGCTCCTTCAGATTCATTACCAGCGAGCTTTCGATCGACTTAGCCGCAGTCAACAAGTCCAACGACCGCCACCCCATCCCAGTCCCAATCTCAATCACGGTCGGGCTGAAGGGAGGCATAAATAAATTTTTAGCAGCAGCGCGTAAATTGGGAAAAGCACCCTGAGCCATCTCCGGCGAGTCTTTGCCACTGATGATGATGCGCAACACCTGGAGCCAGCCAAATCCGAGGTCGGATTTGCGACCTGGCCCACTCCGCCTCTCCACACCCTCATCAGGTGGGCCAAGGGCGCCTGGGCCGCAGCTTAATTGGCTCATTTATTTTAATGGCAAAGAAAATGCTGGGAAATTGTGGTTATTTTTTCCTCGCCTCTCTGACTAATTCCCTGCTCCTCGTGCCCCTCCTCGCCCTGGCTTTTATTATGATTAATTATGGCTCGCATACACAGGAAAACTGACCCAAAGCTCCACTTTCTTGCCAAGTTTTGCAACTGTGTCAAGTTGTTGTTGGCTCCAGATTCGAATGATAAATTTCTATGCAATTTATTTTAATCTGCAGCGACAGTTCCTGCCACACTAGCGCCTTCCCCGCTTTCCATCTACCCTTCACCGTTGCCAGCTAGTTTTCATGCGTTAATTAAACGGAAAATATTTGCATACCAACACCGAGTGTGCGGAAGTGGAAGTTCAGCTGCAATCCGAAACAATGACCCACATCCAGCATTAGCGAAAGTTTTGTTTTGTTTGGCTTACTTCACTGTGGTGCACGGAAGGGGCCGCCGACGAAACTTGGAACTCGTGTTCCTTGGGAGTTCATTAAGCAGCGGTAACCGGAGGAAGTTTTCCCTGCGACAGGCTAATTGCAAATGGTCAGGACATCTGGAGACCCCACTCCCCACTCCCCACTCCCCACTCCCCACTCCCCACTCCCCACTCCCTACTCCCCACTGAGCTGTCTCTCTTTAATCCCCCCCGACCTATGCCATCAATCAGAGCTCTTGATCAGCCCGGACTTCCTATCAATCGCTGCAGCACATGAAATTCAAGTGCTCCGCTGTCGTCGAGTCTCTAATCACCGTCAGGTGTGATAATGCGGTCAGTCGATGTCCGGTCCCGTCCGGTACGGCAGTTTGTCACTCCGCATTATCTCCCCGTCGTCAGAACACTCGTCCATCAGATGTCCATCGTTCGAGGCAGGGATCCGTCGCTCCGAAGCTTCGAAAACGAGAACGATGCTCTGCTGCATTTTTGCATGGTTGTTTGCTCAACAAAATATCCCAAAGCATTTCGGGGATTTCCCACTCGTCCTGCTGCAACAAGCGCTTCATATTTCTGCGGTTGTCGTCCTGGTCCTGGCCAGCTTTCCACTTGCTATTTGCCATCAGCAGTCATCAGTGCTTGCCTTCCGATCCCACCCCAGACCACATCAGACCAGACCGGCACGGACCAGACCAGTCCAGACCCAGACCGCCCCGCCACTCCGCTTAGCTCCGCTCGAATCGTTGGCTTCATGTGTGTAAAGACAATTTGATAATCGCAAAATGCAGCATAGTTTGAGTTAATGAAGCTTGTGTGCCATGTGTGCCACCTTCGTATGGCATCCCCTGAAAGTTCCAGCCAGAGGACTCTGTCGTTGTCGTTGTTTGTTGGACAACAACCGGAGCGTTTTGCTAGCCAATTAGTAATTTGCTTGCTGCCCGACTAGGGAACGGTTGGCCAAATCCAACCAGACACTACGGTCTGTACCTGACAACCTGAGGGAGTTTTAAAATACCCGTGGTGAGGTCTGAATTGACTCGATGGAAGGGGAGCGACTAGCCTAATCTCGCTTAAAGGCGCTACTTTAATCGAAAACATGCAACGAATATACCGAAGGGCATTCGAGGGAGTGAGTCGCTTGTTACATCTTACATTTTTTCAATTCAACGGACCCACTCGGTTATCCCACTGCGAGCTATGAACTTCATCGTTTATCTTCCATCGAAAACTGATGCGACAGCGCGACAACATTGCAGTTTGAATGGAAAACAGCGAGAGCCAAGTTGGGAAAAACAAACCGGTCGTGCCCAGCGTCACCTCTGTGCCCGGTTCGCTTCCCATTCGAAGTCCTGTCCTGATGCAGGAATCACACGCAGCTCCGACACGTGACATCAAAGGACAGACGGCGGCCATTTTGTCGCCGCCATCATTATTAATGGGGCCGACACAGAAGCTGGAGAAGGGGGGCCAGGAATTTTTCGCGGCCATTTCACGCCCGTGCTTTCTTTTCGATGTCTCTGACAATTTTGACTGTTGTGCAGCACGGAATCAGGGATGTCCTGCTCCTGTGCTCCGGACAGCACAGCAGTCGAAACAGGTGTGGCCGTCAACCGGCAATCAACTTTCATTTAGCAGCATCATTTGTCACGCTTGTTTATTGCCCGGTTACGTGTTGGTCGCACTTAATGGCTGTTATTGTCGCCAGGACCCAGCAGGGAAACCCGGATGCAAGACGCCGCAAGACGGAGCGCATTGGCCAGGTCCGGGCAGCGCCATTGGAGATGTATCGATTGGAAATCAGATCAGCTGTCAGTGGGAGCGTTATAGAAATCTCCGATTTCATGGATGGAGTCACTCCATTATCTCACCCCTCACAAATCACCCGCGCACTGCTCACGAGCTCATAACTAAAACATAACCCCAATTATGCCACAAGCTCCGTTGCTGATTCATTGATGAGCTCCGGCAGAAGCCAAAAGCGAAATAAAAACGCAGCCACAGCTAATGCCGCGTTGATTATGAATATTTCAGGGTCCCGAACAGCCGCTTCTATGATCATTCCCATGGCCATAATGATGGTGATGATTATGGGGGGCATGGGGCTCCCGCGTACGTGGGCAATAAATTTATATGCCTGCCCTGCCTGCCGGGCATATCAGAATTTACATTTTGGCAATTTCCAGCTGTCGAGGACCCACTCTGGCCACCAGCCGCAGGGCCGATAGGAAATCTTCGACGGGTCCGGGCCTGGAGCCGCATCCGTGGCGGAGTGCATCGCGTAAATTCCGTTACGTCGCTGCCGTCTCGTTTTGCCAGCAAATGCAATTTCCTAATTTCTCATTGGGGAAATGGTGCTAAGAACTTGAACGGGGTCTGCTGACCACTCGAGCCGGGTCGCTCCGGCTGATTGAGCGGCTGGAGCGGGAGAGGATCCCGGACCGGACGGAGGTGGTTCTGGAGGTGTTCGCTTTCAAATTAATGACCCAACGACGCAGACGATGAGCAGCGGCCACAAGTGCAGGGAAGACAGGCGGAAAAAAGAAGAGGTGCGGCCGCAGACAAAGGCGCATAAATGCATAAAGTGAAGTCGGAAAATTGCTGCAATTGGAGAGTCTCTCTGGGGGAATCCCCCAAAATCCCCCTATCCCTGCCCGCTGCTTATGCAAAGCAAATTGGTTTATGCATGAGGCGGCTAACAGACGAAACCAAACCAAACCATACCGAACCATACGAAACGTAGCAGGAGGATGTAAGGAGCTTCACACTAAAACAGCCAAAGCCGGAGCTGATATGATGGAAACTTTGGCGGGAGCGGTGGATAGGAATAGGGGAAGGAGGAGCCACTACCATCAGCTCGGATCGGAGGTCGGGGCTAAGTAAATTGTTGGCTCAGCCCTTGATTAGCTTAGCCGAGTTCAAAAAGGGAGGTCAGCATGTGCGCGGTGGGGTGCGAGACGGGGGGACTGATACAGAGAAGCGGCAGGATGCCGTAATGCATTTTGAAAACCACACGAGCGGAATTTATGTATGTGCATCCGTTCCGACGAGGGCTCTCACAGATGGGCGTTGCATTAAAATTTCAATATGCAACTCCTCTTTTATGCCGCGTTAAAGCTAAGTGCTACGTTCTCCCAGAAGTGGATAATGCGGTCTCCTTTGAGGCCGAAGGTCTGGGGCCTTATTGCTGTCTATAAATCGCAGCCCTAGGTAAACATAAATTCTTTTAAAATGCTTATTAAACGGTCATAATACAAGCCACGCTCCAATGGAGTATCTTCCATTCCCAAATCCATTTCCCCATTCCAACTTTCCTTCTGTTCGGGTACCAAAATCAATAAGCGAGCACATCGAACATGTCGAAGGCTTGGAAGTGAAATTGGATTCGCAAAGGATCGTGGGATTGGAGAACCAGCACCAGCACTCCTGGCTCTAAGTAAGCAGATAATAATAAAGAGCGAAATAAAAGTAAAAGCGCCCATTGTTTCTGGGCACATCCAGTACAGATTAAGATCTGCACGACAATCGATGATGACATGAAGGAGGAAATGTCTGGCATGGCGCTAGAGCAAAGCCCATTTCATTTTATAGAACGAAAGCGAAAGGGTGAACGCATAATCATCACTTTTAACGGCCGCCGGACGAACGAAAGAAGGTCCTGCGAGTGCTGTGCTGGTCCAAAAATCGCGCGTATGACTTTTCAAATGAATGGCAGCAATTAACGCAGTCAATGATGGTCCTGCCATTGTTTGCTCTTGTCTCGTCCTGCATTCCTGCTACTGTTTGCCTTTTGCGCCTGTTTGGACGGCCATTAAAGGCCGCCGACGCTGTCAACAGGCCCTAACCCGATCCGCATACACGTTCTTGTCCACGTCCGCCATGCCGCCATGGTTATGACACATAAAAAACAACTGGTCCAGACCACCGACTGGGTCCAGTCTGCTCCAGGACAACAAAGGCGCTTCCGTTATCAGCCAGTGGGTCCATGGATACCGGCTTTTGGCTGCTGGTCGAAAGGCTCAGAGCTAAAAACAAACAAAACGCGAAGGGAAAGACCACTAAGTCGGTTATTTATATTACATCAGCGGCCATCGAGGGATGGGCAATGCGTTTGTCGAGCATATTCTAGACTTTTTATGTGCCCACGCCGAGGAGGTCTGGTAGTAAGGGGAGCTAGAGAAGCTGAGTCGGCCGATGCAATTGCCTGTGATTTCGGTAGAGCTCACGGATGCCTTTGAACGCCCCGCAAACTAATTTAATGGAAACGGCCATGTAGCTGGTGGAGCCAGTGCACAACCCTCTTTGACCACTTTGCCACTCATTTTCACACGCTCCCATTGCCGGAAACTCGCCTTTCGCCTGCCGCCGTTGATGCCTACATGTTGATCCCGTCACAAACCGAACGAGCTCCCAGCTCCCAGCTCCAGTTGAGCACCACTTCCCTCATGCGGATCCGTCGCCCGGGGACTTTTGGCGTCTGTTGACCAAAACGCGTAACCAATTTTGGCCAACGCCTGCAACGTTCGATGTGTTGCAGCTTGCTGCTGTCGCTGGTTTGCTGTTTCGCCGTCTGGATGCTGCTGTGTCCCGCGGCCAATCTCCCTGCTGCAGCTAGTGCCGCACTTCATCATTACCCGGTCGTTATCGCTTTTTTGAATTTAAATAATGGTCACTGGGTGGGGCCGGCACAGGTCCATGGAAGCCGTGGCAAACTGATTTGAAATGTGCCCGACACTTACAGCGAGTCGCAACCATGTCGATGGACCCACTGCCAGGTCCTCGTGGCTCTGGCCGCTTCTCTGGCCTGATTGTTAATGAGATGATGTTGTGGCCCAGAGAAGCGAGAGTTCAATTCGGGCTCCTGCTGCCGCTTGAAGCCTAACCGCACTCGGAACGCTCTGGGGGTTTTTATCACACATCCGACCCGTGTGCATTCGCGGCCGTATGCATAATTTGCATCACCGCGGACCCTTCCCGTTCCCACCCAGCGAGGCTGTCATGAAAATGATCATTAAAGCACGCGAAAATGTTGTAGGCGAAATGTGTTTTCGGTTTGCCTTTGAAATGTCAATTTCGGTTGCCGCCGGTTTCCACTTTATATTGATGTGTCACAAAGTGGGTGCGGGGCGCAACCAGGCGGTTGGGGGATAAATGTCCATATTGTTGCGGCGAGCATCGATATTTTGACATTGTATGCGTGCATTTTGCATAAGTTTCAGAACAGTAGCCACGAATAACGAGCTCGAATCGCTTGATTTTAAAACAAATGCAAGCATCCGGCCAAAATGCACGGTCTAATCACAGTTTAGACAGCTCCGGAATCCCGCCCCAACCCTAAAATGAAGTCGTATGGCCGCTGCAGTGGTTTTCTTCTCTATTGGCAACTGCAGCGGAGCAAGAAATTCGGCCAGTTCAAGATGCCAAGCACGCTATCTCCCCCCATTCCACTCTTCGATTTTGTGTGGACACTCAAAGCTGTTAGTGAAGTGCTCGTTGACTGGACACCGAAAAAATGCAAAAAAAAAGTTTGCTAAAAAATCGAAAATTGGGAATGGCGCAGAGGCGAAGAATTCGCAGACTTCCAATCAGTTCGTCAGGCGGCGCATAAAACGGCCGAATGGAAAGTGGGCGACGTGAAAGGGAGCCGAGAAACGCCAAATGTCCATCATCTGCAACGGCAATAAAACTGGCCAAAGGCGGGCCAAGGATTCACTGGGCAATGCAACGCATATAAAATATTATCCGCAGAGCGGCCAACAAAGGGTGGGATGTGGATGCGGATGCGGACGTGGACGTGGATGTGGCTCTTTTGCAGATGGGTCAAAGATGAATGCCGAAAACGGCGAAAATTATGCTGAGTGAAAAATTGCCTCCCTTGGGCAAAAAAAAGGGGGGGCGGGATTGGGGTGGTTCAGTTCAGGTGCAGATAGAACCGAGCACGCGTGAGGGGAACAGATTATTGTTGCATACTTTCTGCGGCTGCGGTTTCGTCCTGTCCGAAACGAGCTTTCCCAGCATCCAGAGTTCTTTTTGCCCGCCTGTGGTTCGCATATATCCTAGCTGTTTCCTGTCCTCCTCCGCACTTTGGCTGCATATCAAAATCTCATAAAATCAAGCATACACGCGACCTTTCCTTTCAGTCCTTTTGGGCATCCCCATCCTTCCCTGTGTTAATTGCGCAACGATTCTTTGGCATTTGCTTTGCTGCGCTTGCAGTTCGGCTCCTTTTTTATGGCCACTTTGTTCCTCGGCTGCCTAAGCACCAGCACCACCACCCACCCGTTCATGTGCCATTCTTTGAATGTAATTGTTTGAGGATTTCGGGCGGATTTATTGTTGCTCTCCGTCTGTGTTGTTTTAGCCCTTGAAAGATTTGTGTAAACGGGACATTTGATGGGAATTTGATTTGTCAGTTGTTTAATTTATGGCTGCGTGGATTTGTCGAACGGAGTATTAACATTTCGCCTTTCCTTTCAATCTCACTTTATCAATAGTTCGCAGCTCACCAGATTCCTCCTCTGGCAGTTTTCCCAGGGCCAGGACTCGTAGCTGGTTAGTTTTATGCCTTGGCCAAATAAACTGTTAAAAATGCTGAGAACGCGCGATGTGAGCCAGCCGGAGAGGAAGTGGAAATGGATGGGCAAGTGAAAAAAGTGCAACAACTGACGCCAGAAACAATAAATGCCGCTGCCGCTGAGCACTACAACACAGCCACTACCAACCGCTAGAGCTGGGCAAAAGGGGCCAGGGCAGGGTACTGGGCACCGAGGAAATACAAAATAGCAGAAGTGCCAAATGGCCAGCGGAAAATGGAGAAAAAGTCGCAAGTAGCCTGGCAAAACAACACAGACGAGGCACTAGAAGTAGAGGGAGAAGGGTGAGCCAGTGTTTGTGCAGGGCGAGAAAAGCGCCGGAGGAGGAGGAGGAGGAGGAGGAGGAAGGAAAGTCCTCCTTCCCAGGAAAAGTTCGGGCCACACATGGCAGAAGCACAGATATAGCACTCGAAAATCGACGAAAATCCTTTTGCATGTTGTTTTGCAAGTGGCCAGCCCTCGCTAACTCCTCCTCTGTTTGAGTTCCACTCTCTCCCAGATTCCATTTCGCTGATGCAGCATCCTCCGCTGTTGTGTGTCCTGACTCCTCGCTTTTATTTCGGTTGTATCTGTGGATATTTTTGCAACACTTCATAAACCATAAAGGCAACACCAGACGGAAAATTTAATTTCAAGATCATAATTTTTGGGTTAGCGCTTTCTTCCCTTAAGGAGGAACAGCTGCGGACTAGTTGGCATGTGTTTAGTTTCCCTCAAAGGATCATTTGTATTCAATTTGTACTATTATAGAAAATATTCACAACTAAAATAATACTTCGCTGTATAATGGATCCATAGGTATGTCAATAGAACATATGTTTCGGTACTGCAGAAACTAGATTATGGGAATCCATATGCCCTTTAAAGATTCAAGATTTTCTGCGATTGCGGTTGAATAGGAAGTGCAGTGAATGGATAACAGCCGTTTGCGGATGATTAAGAAGCAGTTGTTCTGTAATCCAATATTTTAAGTGTAAAGCAACTTTAGTACCAGGCTGCAAAAATGGATATTATTGCCTTCAAACCCAGTTATATATTTTATGAGTCGATTCTGAATGAGGGCTTCCCCGGCTCAATTTGTTGTCAATGGCAGCAACCAGGTGGAATTTAATTAAGGCTAATCAAGGCGCAGCTTTCGGCCGGAAGCAGGAATGCGCTCCATTCAACGCCACTTCCGGTTGCTTCCCACTTCCCTCTTGCCGCTTGGACAAACGGATGCGCGAGTGACACGAGTGGCGAGCAAACATTTCATTAGAGCGACTTTCAAGCGGTCTTCTTTTCTTTTCTTGTCACTGAGCAGCTGCTAATGAGAATTTTTGGCTGGCCTGCGAATCCTTTCAAGGCGGGCACTGCGGAAATGGCGTGAAAATTAATTAAATTTAGCAAAAGCAACAGAACTAAAAGGAAGTCGAGAACCCGAGCTCACCTGAGCTCTCTGGAGCAGGGCTGAGCAGAACCACATCTGAAATTGGCGAACAAATGCCCGCCTAATGGTTGCTGATTTTGTTTGGCGATGATTTTCGTCGCATGAATAACAGATGTCGGGGTTCTGGGGAAATGGATAAAGGAGGATAAAGCAGGGTCGCCCGGCTGTCTAGCTGTCTGTCTTCGGGTGGTTCTGACGCAGCGGATGTCTCCCAGTCAAATATTAAAAACTACATAAATCACAAACAGATGACGCCGCTTTGCATTCAATTTTTTGTGTTCTGAGTCGATGTGTTGTAGCTATTGCTACTTTGCGCATTATTTATTCATAATTTCTTTTTATTGTGTTTTATTGTCGGGGCTGCGCTTCCACCAGCTCCGAACGGTTCGTTCATCACACGCACAACGAGGCGTATACGTCACGTGCAGGAGCCGAGACGAGGACGATTCGTCGTCGTCGTCCTGTTTTTTACGCCTGCCTAGCTCAGCGCAATCAGTTGACACTTCCTTTAGCATGTCGTCATTTATCTCAAAATGGCCTGGTCTGGTCTGGCCTGGCCCTCTGCTTATTTTGCAAATTTGTATTTCTTGTACAACTGTCACTGGAACAGCGGGGTGGGGGAATCGGCATTCCTACTCCGACTCCGACTACCAGTACGACTGGGACTGGGACTGACAGTAAAAAGTAACATCCATGTCTCGTTTGGCCTTGGCTCCTGATGCAGCTCTCCTCTTTGGTTCTGCGTTCAGACCGGTCTGTCCATCTCCATTCGCAGTCATCACACATGATTCCTCCGACTGCGACTTCTCGCTTGGCTAACCCACCAACGCAGTTGTCATCCAAGTGAGAGGCGGCGTCTGGAGGCAGGAGCAGAGGTGGATCTGGGACGAGGCAAGTTCGCCAGCTGCGCAATCATTGTCATTATCAAATGCGTCATGATTTCTTTCGGTGACGTCAGTCAGTCAGCCAGTCAGCTCACAGACTGTGATGACATCTGCATGGTCGCCATTAAGGTGCAGGGTGTGGACTGGGACATGGATAATTTCCCGTTCAAGAAAACGTGCTACAAATTGAAGTCTTAGCTGCTCTTACGACTTGGCCCACTCGGGAAATGGGATCTGCAGCTAATGCAAAACAAGTGATGAGTTCCCATTGAATCTGAGCCGCAAAGAAACCGTGAAACCAGCCTGGGGCTGCGAATCGCACAACACTTCGGGATTAATTTTTCAACGCGCTGCGCGTGTGGAAGAGGTCCTTCAGGGGGTCGGGGCCTGTACGAAGGAGCGCATTTCACGGCAGTTAATCCATATGTCGCAGGCGACATCGCAGCCCTGGGAATGAATTATGTGCGACATGTACGAAAAATTACGCGCAGAAATTGCAATGATGAAAAATGAAATTTATTGTGAGCTGCTGCGGGGAGGGTTAAGCTCCTTGTGGCAGCGGGCTGGGATATGCACCCCTTTTAACACGCTTTTTAAATTTATAATGACGCAGGTCGCACGGGATGCAGGATACAGGGCAGAGGAGTCGGCATCCAGTTCTGCCGAGTCGAGCAGCCTAATTTTCAGGGGCTTGGGCTAAAGTTTGTGCGCATTTTAGCGTAGAAAATGCAATAAATTAAGCAAAATACTTGAGTCACCTCGAGCACAGAGTTCCTGATCCTTAAGCCCGCCCAGCGACTGCTGCTGCTGGGAGGGTTGGTGCTCGAGCGTCGTCCTTCGGGCGACAACACGGCAGCCGTTGTCAAAAGTTTATTTCTGCCCTTTTCAGTTCGCTCCTTTTGTTTGACTGAGCGCGTGATTAAATGTAAAATTGGATTTTTATTATTTGTTTGCAAAATATCCTTCGCTCTTGTCCCAGCCAACGCCTTTTTGCAAGTTTTCAAATTGTGAGTGGTGAAGTGGCGAGGATGCGAAGAAGGCGAATGCCTGTCCTAGTGCGCATATTTTGCCCATTTCCAAGGACCTTCCTGGGCCTCAAACCCTTAAAATGCGATTTCGTAACCTTCAGCCCCTGCGTCAGCTGCCGAGCATGCTGCTAGCATATATAATGAGTGCACTTGACCAGGACGGAATCGGGTTTACTCGTATGTTAATTTTGGGCACAGATCATGGCATAGCTGGAATAACTAGGCGCAGGTGTGTTCGGGGGCTGAAGATGTGCCGGGAATCGAAATGAAACCCAGTGAGCAGGAGCAGGTCCGCCTTGTGGCGTACTTACCAACTGCGTAAACATTTGGCGCAATAACAAAAACCCATGCTAATTGACACTAATTGCTACCAAACAGAACGGCCGCCGATTATCGTCGGGATGCAGGCAGCAAATGAATGAATGGGTACTGTAATCATTCGGTGCGAGTAATTGCAACAAATTCAACTGCGGCGCAGTCAATATGAGATATGGGCTCCATAGCAGCAGCAATCAAAACGCCCATTCAGATTCAGACTGCCACCGCAGCTGGAAAAACTGTACTCGAAACTTCAAAATTATGATTGGCAATTGGTTTTCCGACACTTGTTCGCCAGCCGCTCAATGGCAAAATGTGATTAACTTAATTTCCCGATCATTTCAATTCTGAGGAGTCATTGCCCAAGTTTTATGGGCGCCTTGCAATCAGCTTCATTTGCCCCAGACAACAGCGTAACCAAATTTTGCCACATTTAATTTGGCCACATTTAAAACACATTTGACACATATTAAAATCAAATTTTATGGCCAAGAAAGACCGGACGTAAAGCGAAGCCACCTCGAGCTGCACGTGAGTCCTGTGGTCTCGGAACCCCGGCCTTATAATGGGCAAACAATTTCAAAAATTTCCGTTGGGGGAGCGATGAAGGCAATCTCGGCTCTGTCAGACAGCCCGATTGGGCCCAAACATGCTCGGCTGGCGTTGTTGCTGTCGAATGTACTTAAATCCAATTGACAATTTGAAATTAAAGTGCCAAAAAGTACAACACACACGACCGCAACAACGAAAAGAGCTGGGGAGTAATGGCACAGAGCGATGCACTAGCAGATGCAAAGGTGCTGGAAAGCCCGGGGAACAAATGAGATCCGAATTAAATATGGATTCCTATCGGATACCCTACTGCCAGAAAAATATTCAGAAACACTGAGTTGGGTGCCCCCAGCGCGAATCAAGGACGAGGCACACTCTACTTTTTTGGCAGTGTATAATGAAATGCAACGCTGCGCTTTGCACACGCAGCACATCTGGGAGTGTGTTTATCTACGAGTGTGCGTGTTTGTCCCTGGCAGGAATAGAAATTGCAATGTCAGCAATTGGCAGCAGCAAAATCTAAATAAACATTGTCACAAAATGCAACCGAACCCCTCCAGTCGGCATCAGCATCAACTTCAGCATCAGCATCAGCACCAGTGGAGCAGCGTTGCAAAAAGGGTTGGGTTGGATTCAAGTTGGTTTTGTGGGGTTGGTTGGGTTGCGTTGGGGGGAGTCCACCCATCCGATTGTTGGGTTGTCAATAAAATTGCCAACAGCTACAAGACTGGAGGGGCTGTCCTGGGCGGTTGTGTGTGTCCTGCCAATAGGTAACTAGTTAGACAGCACAACGCAAATGCAGTTTTGCATTTGTGCCATGTACGCGATGCGATACCGGGGGAGATGGCTAGCGATACACTTGCCGATGAAGATGCGGATACAGATACGGATCCATGCTGTTGCTCCTGCCTGCCCTGGCGCACTTGGGACTTTTGTCATTTGGTTTATAAATAAATGCATTTTCATTTGATCGGGGGCGACGGGGTTGGGTACCACCCCCAGTTTGCTTGATTTGTCAGCTTGACGCCATTGATCCACTGCCCGCCCAATCGAATGGTTCCTTCAGCTTGTGCATTTCCACTCTGTGGACTCTTTAATGCTCCCCGGCTCCATTGTCATCTCGGACATTAGTTCGTTTCATTTGGTCCCGATGCCATGCAATCCGTTCACAGCACCGTACTTCTAACGAGCACGAGTGTCTGCAAATATCTGCAGGACATAATTTTAATAAACTTACATGGCATCAGCTGGCTGACTGGTTGAGGAGGAGGTGCTGGCGGAAGTAAGCGGAAGTGAATGGCCTTGTATGTCCAGCAGGTTGATTAGAAAAGTTCTGTTATTACAGCAGTTTTCAATTGTTATAGTGCCGTACGAGGGAGTTGGCCGCGGGTGGTGCTGGAAATGAATGGGATGGTGCAAAGCCCCTGGTTGCTGGAGCGTAACAATCAGTGCGAGGTAGCGACGGAAATGGGATTACGAGATGGCAACTTTAGCTCGGAATAATACTGCGAATGGGGAAGGGCGTCGGAATAACTCATTTCTAATCATTCACGACACTCGCTACATGTGCAAATTAAACCTCACCATTCGGTAGGTGAAACTTTTGCGACTGGCATACTCGTACGAGTTTTACGCTTGGAAGAGCGCCACTTGAAGATGCGAGTGCCGAGCGCAATTTACCATCTTGTTAATTCAACTTTTTTCCCCGGATGCGCCGTAGCGTGCAATAATTTCCACTATTAAAATAAAAAGCGAAAACAAAGCCAAATCGGGCCACGACAAAGCAGGTATGGCAGCAAGGGGCGGTTTGTGACGAAGGGGTGGCATTCGTTACCCCTTCGCCCGTTAACACGTGTTCGTTGTTGTTGCGACAAACCAGCAGCAATCACAACAGCAACATTGGCAACAACACCAACACAAAAGGCATTAAAAGTCACCTTTGGTGGAGGGACATTTGCCGCTTCGTCCTCGTCCTCATCCTCATCCACATCCTCACTCCCATCCACTCGTCCTGCCGTCGTTGTCCTTTTCCAATTGTCATTCGCTTTTGTTTTATGTGACTGCAGTTACCCACTCACTCAGCGACGGTTATTGTTGTTTTCAAACTAATTGTACGCAACAAAGAGCAGGGAATGAACATTTTTGTGTGTAAAACATTTGAAAAATTCTTGCAAGGGGCAATTGCATTCGGAGTGTGTTTTTTGCCGCATTCAGGAAGATTGCTAGGATATGGAAATGAATTCGAAATGAGCCGGCAGAGCTGAAGCTGTAGAGGGGCTAGTTGTTGCTGTGCATGTTCTGCACGCTCTGCAAATTAAGCCACATAAATAAAAATATATTTTTTATTGTGTCCCCCCTCCTCCCTCACCACCACGGAGATTCTAGTCCATTCGCACTGCTCCTGGCACACTACGAAATTTAAATTAGAATTTACAGGGGCGCGAGGGGTCGAGCGAGCAAATGAAACGCTATAAATTATCGCATCCTTTTCGGTGGTTGGTCCTGTACCCGGATCTACTTCTATTTCTGTTCCTGCTTCCCCCTGGCAGGTAAATTTAAATGCGATTTGTTACGGTTTTGGCTTTTGTCGAATTTCGTTGAAAGTCGCGTGTCCTTGCTAGGTTGGGAACATGGTAATTTATTCCGTACAACAGAGAAATATTGCGACAGGTTTTCTTAATTCGAATCTTATGGGTGCTCGCACTACGGGCTGTTCCACTTTTAATTGGAAACGGAGACAACTCGCATCCAAAAGGGTTGCCAGCTTGTTAGCTTTTGGATAATCATAAGTGGTTAATCCAAGGGTATCAAATTGTGTGATCGCCTTTCGCATGTAAAAATCAATTCTACATGAAATTTAAAGTAACGACAAAACATAATATCTTATGAAAGCGCACTGACCCTCATGCTTTAATATTAAAACTTACTTTTCGTCATTTTTGAAAAAAACATCGCTAACGACCCAATCCTGTATTTACGAGGTCGCCTCCTGTTTTCACTCTGATTCCCAGTGTCCATTTGGGTAATGAAGTCAACGACTTGGAACCATTGGCATACAAAATTATGAATCGACACACCGAAGTTTGGAATGCCCTCTAAGAGAGTACAAAATTATTAAACTATTCTTACCCAAAATCACTACATCTCTTTAAAACGTGGGTACTAATAATATTCAACGTATAAATTTTTAAGCTCCCAGCGAAATTGAAAAATAAATGAGAGTGTTAAGCAAACCGTGCTTCTTCTTTGGCAAAAAGTTAAGATATCATCAGATAAATTTACGGAGAATGTTTAGAAGTGGGTTCCTCCATAAACGTGGGGCCTTCGCTTAAGCACGCCGCAATTAGTTTAAAAAGCAAAAATAACAGTTGACAAAAAAAGTAATTTGGGTGGAATTTTCTGAATAGAATTTGAAGATAGTAGAGTTGGCTTTTCGCCTCGCCTTAAGTGTCAACAGTCAAGTTGTCTCATCTTTAAAATAACACTGGAACGTTTTAATACTGGGGAGCGAACAGAATATTTACCATTGTTTTAGTTGGATTAGGATAATAACAATGTTCAACTTCCCGTTTCCCTTTACTTAGACTTAAATTGGCAAGACAAATAAAAAAAATGAAAAAAATCTGTCAGTTTTTCAACGAGTGTGTATAGCGAGTAGAACTACTTACTCAGAAGAAATTTTCGTTTGTAAGAGGCACTTACCTGAAAAAGGAGATTTGTATTTTTAATTGAGGTTTGTTATTAGTATACATTGAAAGATATTCATAGTTAACAAGTGAGAACGCTATAGTCGAGTTCCCCGACTGTCATTTGTGTACGCAAATTGACCTTTTGATGTATATATACTATAAAAATGTATCTATGTTCAGTTACTCGCAAGAAAATGCAAATCTTTCTGTTGGCCGATATATTTTTGTAGGATACCTGAAAACACACATTTCGCTAGCTACTCTTTTGCCGAGCAAAAATGATAATTAAAGTCAGAACGCAATGGTGCGGAAAAATGTTTTCGTCCCAGAAGAGTGGAGAGTAAGGGTAAAGTACAAGAATGGGAACTTAAAGGACGACTTGGTCATCTGCCTCTCACCTAGTTTGTCGTTGGGTGCACTGGGTTTGTTCTCGGCATCAAATTTTAAAGCACAGTGTCACCCGAAAAAATTATACTCCATTTAATTTTCCAGTTCAGTTCTTGTCTGGTCCCGGAACGGTCGTTTCCCGGCCAGTCCTTCTGCTCAACATCTCCCTGCACCCGGGTGGGTCTATCTGCTCCCGGAGCCTGTGTTTGGTGTCAAGTTTGACTGGCCCAGGCTCGGCGGCACTACGGGTTTTAGGTTTTGAGCTTGGGTTCAGGTTTCTGAGTTGACGTTATGCATTGAAATTAATTAAATCGCAGCCAGCGCAGCGCCGCTGGTCTGCTTCGCCCACAATTGTACGAGGAAAGTGTCCTTTCTCTGGTCCTGCACAGTTACCAACCGAACACCAAAGCAACGGGAAAAGCGGAACTTAAGCCCTTTAATTAGTTGGCCCCGAATACGGAGCAGACCACCAGTCGGGCGGCCAGTAATTTGCAATCACTGACTTATGGGCCATGAATTGGCTGCTTAAAGAGCAATGCCTGGGAATTGATTTAGTGTGCTTAAACTAAAAACCCACAACCAGTTAGTTGACTGGTTCTGCCATTCCCTGAAACTCTCCCGGCCGACTGGAAATGCACACAAATTTGTGACATGGAAATCATTTAAAATGCAGAAAATATATTGAAAATTCAGTCAGGCACTCTGGAGTCTACACTAAACAAACTAAACAATGTCCTGTCCTGACAAAGGGTGTTCGGTGCCCTGGGGAAGGGGAAAGTTGTCGTATCTATAGAAATTATGCAGGCAAATTTATTATGGCACAGAATTTAAATGAGTTGAAATCGTTGTCATTGTTTTATTTATACAAAATGGGCACTTTGTTGTTGTCAGTCTCTGTCGTTGTTGTTGCAATAATGAAAGTTACTCAATCGGAATATTTCAACTTATGTGCTTAACAATCTCGTAACAGCCACACACCCACACGCAAGGACAATGAAAAGTGAGCATTTGACAATGCATCCCTCTTCCCCCGGCCACCGACTGCAGTCCTGTAGCTGTAGCTGTGTACCCATGGGAATCGCCAATTTATTTGTCACTCTCACTCGACCCTGGGGGCACACCCTCCCCCATCCCCCTCGCCCCTCTATCTATCCCATGTCCATGTCCTGCGTCTCCCAGTCCATTAGTCCAGAGTTGGCATCCTTTGTTGACTTCATTCAGTTTTGCGGTACATTTGATTTGTATTTCGCTCTGCTTCCCCCGCTTTGTTTCTTCATTGGCATTTTGTGCTTTCCTGATTTTCCCAGCAGACATGAAGAGCCAAAATCGATTGCCGTCGTCCCCCGCCCGATATCCTTTACTTTTCCCCTTCGAATTGTCATCATTATGTCATTGCTATGTGTGAAATACGTGCGAAAGGGGTAATGACGGCGAAGAATTCGGGCTAAGCCTTGCGTCAATCGGATGCGGGGATGGGGTGGCTCTTTGGCAGAATTTCCGTATGATGCTGGTCAGATGCTGGAAGATGACAGGAAAATCGGGGAAATCCGAGAATGCTAATGCGTTAGAGAGTAATCTCTTCAGGCTTAATTTCCACACAAGTCTCACGCAAAGACAATCGAAAGTGTCGGCCGAGAACTCTATTAAAAATCTTTTAGAGCTCTTAAGTATGAAGAAGATGATAAAGGGAGGTGGCTGCCGGTAGACAGACAATGCCCCTGACTGGAGGACCTCCAGCGGGAGCACTCGGTGCACCGGCAGCAGCAGCATGGGAAACAACACGGAACACTGCTGTGGATGAAGATATTTATTTTAGGGATAAAAGGAATTCAGTAGGGCTTAAAAGTGCGGATGAGTGCCACTTCACGAGCAGCGCAAGGAGCACGCGGCGAGAGCGAAGGAGCGACTAAGGAGACAGGCAAGACGAGCAGGACACACACGAGCGACAATGACAAGGACCAAGATGGCACAATGGGTCCGCGGAGCGGGAGGGGCTCACGGGAAAGTGGGAAAGTGGGAAAGGGCGTGCGAAAAGCGCTCGAGAAAACACCGAAGAGTTGAAAATGACGTTAAAGTAAACAAGATGAAAATTAAAAGCCCCGAGGACAACAGAGAGAAAAGCCGGAAAACAAAAGCGGGCTGCAAAGCGGGCAGGGGCAGAGGCTCGCGGCCTGGTGTCGGGATTTGATTTAAAAATGGAGTGGCATTTAAATAAAAATCTTGTTGCATATTTACAGGCGCACAACCAATCACGAGCGCAGAGAGTGACAGAGAGGGAGAGGAAGAGGGCCGAAAGCAATTTGAGTGCAGCTTAATTGTCACTACCAACGGTTGGACGGACCTCTCGGCCCTCTCGGCTTTTGACCCCTCGGGCGCCCTTTCTTTCATTTTTCAGTGCCCGTTTTGCTCGGCTTTTGTGTGCTCTCTTTGAATAATTTAAAAGTGCCAAAAAGTATGCAAATGTTTTTCCGTTTCGCTCGCCACGCTGACCCACGCCCCTGGCAGTTGACCCGATCCAGAAAGCCCATCCGGCTCAGTTGGTGCCCACGTCTCCGCACCTGTTCCGAGCGAAAGTCCTAAGTTGTCCTTTTTCAGAGCTTCTCTGTCCAGAATGCTGCGCCAGAGTGGTTCCTCGAACATAGTCGAGATTGCACTACTGTGCCGAACGTGTTCCCTGCATTGGACTGCAATCTGGACACGGAATCAGCCTACACCCAGATCCGGTCGCTAAAGCACAAGCTTCGTATCAGCAATTTTCCGTAATGCCCTACATGCGACATGCCAAACTAGGATATTATTATAATTCCAGCTCTTTTTCAGGCCCTCCTGAGGCCGAGCGGCCTTCAATCAGACACGAAGAACCGGCGCCCGTTCCCCGGACCGCTCGCCATGACACATTTGAATGCAAATTTATGCAAAACGTGTCAATGTGCTAACAACAAAAACAAACGGGTGCCGCTCTAACGTGTGACTAAAGCTGAAAAAGTGCAAGAAAATCATCGCAGTATAATCCAAATCCACATCAGGGCCAACTGGCAGACTGACTGAATGACTGACTGACTAAATGACTGACTGGCTGACGTACGTGGCAAGTCAACAAGGGGCGAAGCTATATGCCAGTTCCTGGGTCCTCGGCGATTCTTCTGCTCGTGCCTGATTGACGTGACCACCGCTCGCTGCGCTCTCTAATCCGTTAATAGAAACATTAACGAGGCATTTTCCGAAAATTATTTCGGGCACGCGATACGACCAGCCTTTCCATCGCAACACCATCACATCCCAGTCCATCCCCGCTCATCCAGTTTAGCCCGGTTCAGCTGGGCTCGTGGAAGTCAAGTCGAGCCGCTCTTCAGGACGTCAGTCAAGTTCAAAGTGCAGTGGCTGGTACAGTGCCTGCTGCTCGTCAGCCACCGCTCAGGTCGGATGATGGGAAGCCTTTTCGCTTCGCTTTAATTTCCCGTCGATCGTTAACCCTTCGGCCGCGG
The DNA here is from genome assembly GCF_004382145.1 of Drosophila mauritiana. Taxonomy (NCBI): domain Eukaryota; kingdom Metazoa; phylum Arthropoda; class Insecta; order Diptera; family Drosophilidae; genus Drosophila; species Drosophila mauritiana. The sequence goes on from NC_046669.1 coordinate 21,900,645, forward strand.
GTGGTTGTGGGGCAGTGTGGGGAGGTCTTCGTTTCGAGCTCGGGGTGGACTGCTACACCAGCTCCTTCACAACTGTGGCAATCAGTGCACGTCATGGACTGGTGGTTGCTTCCAGTTCAAGCAGCCCGAAATAATTGCATTGTAATGTGCAAAGTGTCTGCCACCCAGCAGTCAGCCCGCCCCACCCATGCTGCAGTGTTTGCATGTCGGGCTGTTGTAATTTTTGCACGTTCATCTATGCCAGTGTGTTGTGTTTGCTGGATGTGCGCACACTTCAAGCAGCCACTGTTCCTGGGGTGTGTGTGTGTGTGTCTATGTGTCGGTAATTTCCAATCTCACTTTGCAATCGCTTTACAACATTTTGCTTTTATTTTATGCCAAAAGCGCTGCTAGCAACTTTTGATAGCCCCACCCCTTCTTTTATGGCTGGCTCCCCGCTCCGCTCTCGTTTTATTGCAGTTTACTATTTATGTGTCTGCTGCAATTATAACGGAAACTAGTTGAGTGCCACAGTGGGACCCTTCGCCCGGCGAAGCTCGGTTAACTGTCTACCAGGGAACACGGCTCCATCCACTGTGCCGGTTTCGTTCTGGCCATCGCCTTCAACCGTAGCAGGGCAACTTACTGCTAATTAGTTTTAGATCGATGACCAACGACGTGCGGAATTTTTAGAGCCACGTTCGTGACCAAAAGCGGAGAGTTGGGCCCTTAAACTGGCCGGGAAGCAGGGGTCTTAGGGGTATCTGCCACACTGTGGGGGAGTGGCGGACTGCAAGTGCTAATCTGAAGATCCCAAGACAATCAAAAATAGTCGAGGAGAAAGGAACCTATGTACTGATCATATCTCTCAAGGATCTTGTGCTGCACACTGTACTTATACAGCAGTTTCTGAAATGCATTACAACTTCTAGAAATGCATATTGTGATCCCTTGTTTTGGGTAGTAGTGTCAAGTTCTGGTACACAGTTGGAGTTTTGTTTAGAGGGAGATCCATTTAAAAGCCTCCACTTATTTTAGTGCTCCTACATTTCTATATGGTAAGTTCAACGAAACGAACTGACGAACAACCAATTTCTGGATCTCGGCGGGCTTTGTGCCTCTTTTATGGCCGTGTCGTGGTATTCGGGTTGCCTTTTGTTCGCCGCGCCGCACCACTAAAATGTAATAAAATAAAGTGTCGGGGATTTTCGGTTTCCGCTTGGATTCCCTGATTGCAGGAGGAGACAGGTATCCGTATCCCCTGCTCGGAAAGGGCGGCGCAGAGGCCGCAGGCCCGTCAATGGTGTGAAGTATGCAAAAAAGGAAACCAGAGCGAAGCTAGCAAAAATCGATTGAACAAAAAATTCCCCCGAATCAGGATTGCATTGCGTGTGGTTCCGAAAGGCGGCGAAGACTGGGCGGGCAACCCCATCTGGTGATCTGGAGCGAGGCTGGTGTACAGTATCTGCTCGTCCATTCCCTTGAACGAGTCCTGCTCGCTGGTGTTTTATAGATTTGCTTTTATTGTGCGGTATTTATTGCGGTATTCGCCGGCAGACTTTTTTCCGCGCAATTCTTGTTGGCCAAAATCGCGGCAAACTTCAAGCCGAGTGGCGGGCAATGGGGCGTGGATGGCGAGTTGTTTTGGGGGAGGAGACATAAGCCGCTTAAATTGGTTAGCCTTTTTCCGGCCCAATTTTTCCGTTTCGTTTTCATTTTTGTGCCGAGTTTTGGATTTTGTCGGCTGTAAAACTTCGGCCTGCTCTGGTTATAAAAATTGTTAATTAAGTTAAGTTTGAAATGTTGTTTTACGGCTGTGTTGCGCTCCTTTTTATGGGTGTGGTTGGGTGCGCCCGGAAATGAAGGCAATGAAACGGGTGTGCGGCTTAATTTAATTCTCGACTGGAATTGCTTCTAGAATCCCCAGACCCTGTGAATTGTCAATCGAAATTGGGCTCTTTGCCGATCTCCTTTCGTTCGAACGGTCACGAATAAAACCCCTCCCTGAGTCGCCCGGATTTTTTCACCCAACCAGCACAAAGACGATCTCTTTGTTAGTTTTGGCAACATCATTAGGGACCTCCCCGCACCCAGCTGAGCACCTGCCATGTGTGTTTACCTCAGCTCGCTCCCTCGTTTTGTTTGCTTGCTTACCCCGCCCATCTCAGGCGCAAATCCTGCAAATGGCGCATTGTGTTGCTTATCTTGCGGAGAAAGCAGAGAAAGCGGAGAAAGCAGGCATCGCACCGCGGAGAAGTGCTTACATTTGCGCAAATGCAGCACAACAAACACAAGCAAACAAGGACAAACACTGGGAGCCGAGGAAGACGTTAGCTCTGTTATTTAAATAAATCGTTGCATACTTTGTGGCGCGCCTTGTGTGGGCGCTGAGTGGGGTGTGTTATGTTGGGTGGGGGGTCATGGTGGGGCAACGGAAGCGGGGTGGCTCCGAAGTGGATACAGAGTGAAACTTTAAATCTCATTTGAATTATTATGGCGGAAAAAACCGCTCGACAGTTGCGATGTTCGCTCTTTGTCTGCATTCTGTTGCATACTTTATGGCGTTTTAAGTGCTGCGACGATTTGCAAATGCAGCAGAATGTGTAGTTGCTGCCACCATGCTGTCGCTTGTTGCCTGTCAGTCGTAAAGCGCCCGGTTAAATGCAACCATGCAACACTCACTCGGCATTACTTTCTGCTCCTGACCCAATTTCGCCTGCCGCGTGACAGTAATTACACAAGCGGCTGACAACGGCCAAAAGTCCGATCATTTCGAATATGAGAGCGGCATCGGGCTTACATTTCACCAGTTCAGCGGTAAGCCGAGCTCGAAACATGCTAATTATCACTGCGAAGTGCTAGTCGGAATTTCGAGGGGCTCCCTTGACACCGAACACCCGGCGAAAGGGCAATCAAAATGATATGTTTGTGCCATTATTAAAAATATTCCCAGTGCCCAGAAAGCAAATATAAAGTAGCTTACTCGATTCCACTCTTACCGTAACTTATAGAAATCCGGGTTGATTTCCATTAATTTCCACACGCCATTAGCTGCTCGTGCTATTTCGCGCTATTCCAGTGTGAACCTCAAGCGGTCGCGGGCAACTAACCGGCAACTCTTAAGCTGCCAGCAACCACAGCTACCGCTATCCCAACCTTCGCCCCTCAGCAGGGTTCAAGTCAGGATGCCACTTGATCATTAACAGCGAACCACGGGGTGCGGAGGGGCAGAAGCACGCGGGATGCCAAGCGCGGTAGCTGCACTGTTTAACAGCTTCGAGCAATTGCAAACGTAAATCAAATGCCACATTTCGCAGTGGCAGCAGCGCACCTCCGAACGCCCCTCCACGCTTATTTTATTTGTAATTTTTAACAACTCGAAACTTGTGTGGGTTGAACGGGCAGAAAGACATTCTACTCGCACAAAAAAGGTGTGTAGCACTAGTTCATACACTGCAATCGCATATCGTCTTTCGGTGAACTTAGAAGAATAATACTCTTAGCCCTAACTGTCATTGAAATATTTGTATACCATAATTAATACAGCATTCTGATTGGATTCGAATTTACATTGTGTTTGTTTCTGTGCAGAGAAGGCTGCGTGGCCAAGGACTCTGCCCCGCGTCACGCCCACACAACTGACTGTCGAAGAAAGCGCGCATGGAGTATCCTATGCCGTGCGCGTGTTGGGGAGGTGGTAACTCCTGGCTGGGAGATGGAGCAGGGAGCTGCAGAAGTTGGCTGCCAACTGTTGGATGGTGCTGCTGCACAATTTTGATTTATTATTTTGATTCCTGTTACTTTACTACCTGCCAGGATGCAGCAGGACCTGCCACGAGGCCCTCCCCTTCCAGCACATCATTGTGCAGAGCGCGGTAGTCGTCGAAGCTTTTCTTTATTTTTATTCACACGGTTTCTGGTTTTATTGCTCCAATTACTTCATGTACTATTCGTTTCACCCCCCACCCACCATTACTTCACAATCAATGGGTGGCACTCGAGAAGATTTAATATTTTCCTTTCCGCTTTACTTTAACTGTTTTAATTTATCGCGTTTGTAGAGCTTTTGAAGACTTCTGCGGCAGCACAGTACAAATCAATACCGATATGTAATTTGTTTCATGTCATTTATATAAGAATCAGGGGATACATTGAACTGCCCTCTTTAAGCTCTGCAGTGGAATGAAGTCCCTTTAAAAAGTGTACTTTTTCGTTTAAGAAGCACCATCCTCGACTCCCCTCTTATTCGTGTAACGAACATCTAGATGTACATATATACCATCTCACAACAACTTGATACCAATTAAGCACTCACAATCATATGCTGAAAAGCTGCAGCTCCCCATTCTGTCACTTTCCCCTGGAAAAGCTATTTTGTGCCGCCGTCCAGAGGGTCGACACCTGTTCCTGTTATTGCTTCTGCCTCAGAGATGCAGTATGCAAAACGCTTAACTGCACATAAAATATACAAAACTAACTTAGTTCGCGCATATCGCAGGGCATAACTCATGGCCACGCCACTCCACAACACCCCACCTTGTTTCCCAGCGAATCCTTTGCAGCGTGTGCCACTTGCCATTTGTAACCGACTGCACAAAAACAAAACTGGCGATAATAAAAGAGCGAGAGGAGCTCTGATTCCTAACAAGCTTCGAAGTGGTCGTTGCCACAGTTGGTCCTGAAGCGGTGTTGGGCTTGAGCATTGGCTTAACCGGAAGATTGGGCTTGGAAAATGGTGCTCTGAAACAAGATCTTTAACTCGAATGAAGATTTAATAATTCCATACAATTCAGCAGATCCAGATCCGGATCCTGATCGGATTTGATCTCCGACGCCATTGCCGTGGACACAGCTTAGACACTCTAAGCATTACCATATCAAAGATATGTATTTTTAAATCCCCACTAGCAACTCGCTCTGCTAATGGCAACTGCTGAGTGGATGCAACAAAGCGAGTGCACTCTGCGCGGAGTGCGGGGGGAAAAGGGTGCCTACTCTGTGGTGGAATGGTGGGGTGGAGGGTGCTGGGGCCTGGGGTGGTACAGCTGTGGCGGGTTATGTATAAATTCATAAAGAGACCCACAGAGCGAGAAGGGGAAAAGCGACGAGAACGACGACTGCGACTGCGGCAACATGTTGTAATTGCGTATTTTATAGATATGCGCGGTCCTTTCGAGAGAAGAAAGGAGTGGGCGGCTGTTGTATCTGCCATTCGCTCTGTTTGCTTTTGTTTGGTGCGGAAATGGCAGCCGGTGTGCAGCGAAATATGGCAGTAAGAGCAACAACATCACGCATACGCCATGTTGCGCCATTTGAAGTTGCTGGCGTATACGTAATTTTTATTTTACAAGCAAACAAAAACGAAAAAACGGGAATACAGAAAACATTCAGCGCTGAAAAATGCATTCAGAGCCCAGGCATCAACAAAAATGGCACACAGAGCACAGAGAAATTTTAATTGCTCCAAAAGCGAGGACATCGGACGACGGGCCAAAACATATGTGCATGTGGGATGGTGGAGATGGTGGGGTCTGCCAAAAACTAAATTTGTGTCCGTTATGGGGAACGTTCCTTTTTATGACTTTTAATTCAATCAAAGTTGAATGGAATTACGAAAGGATAACATCAATTATTATTTTAGTATGCTGTTTGTTTGGCCAGATTAGTGTTTGGAGTAAATGAAATTTGAGAGTACAACTCTGCTCGGTAGTTGTGAGGTTCTGAACCATTGAAAGAATGAAACATACTCGCTCTCATTCCCTAATAGAGGTGCCCCACGTGCTATTCACATTATTTTCTTGGCACACTTTTGCAAACGTTTACTACCACATTTTATAGGCGGTGCGAATTTGTGTACAGGTAGAGTGAAAGCCCGGTTCAAAAATAAAAAGAAATTCACAAAAAGTCACACGCAAATGCGCACTTACCTGCCCTGCCCTCTCTATATCCTGTTTTGGGAATGCTTTGTTGTGTGCATTATCAGCCATGTGTGAAAATCAGGACATGCGCGTGAGAGGAACGGCTTTGTTTGGCGCCGTTAGAAACTAATGATGATATAAGAGACTCGGTCGAGGAAAGCTCTTCGTTTTATTTTCCCTTACTTTTAATGTGATATTCATCGCCGCCGTTTTCCAGGGGAGACATTTAATGTGCAGTGGCATTTGAGCGTGAATGTTTGGATAAGCATTCTGAATTTTTTCCTTATCGGATACTGCTACGACTTAAACGCTAAGTCGACGTATTCACAGTTATCTTTCAAAGAAATTTCAAATTAAACAGACAATAAAAATGATGCATGATGTAATTATTTCATTGTTTTTGCTTATCGTGACGGCTTGGCAGCAATCTTTAGGCTTGGAGGATGGCTCCATGCAACTCTATTGCCCCCTGGTAACATACACCCATCTCGAGCTGCTTTGCGACGGGGTCTATAACGCAGACTTATATTTAAAATACAAGGACGGGCTAACTTCCGTAAATGCGCCCTACAAGATCTTCTACTACAACCAGGATGGATATTATTTCTTCCTCGTGAGCTTTAACGACTCTCCAGTGCAAAGTTGTAACGGCTCGATCCAGCTGGACAATGAACTCGATTTCTTTTGCGGAGTCAGTGAATCACCTTTGATAGTGTCCGGCACGCAGTTTTTCTGCCACAAGGAACTAATGAGCTACGTAGATGACTTGTTATACGAGTGCACCAAGCCAATAGCTCTGCGCTTCTTCAATGTTGAGTGGAAGGGCGAGGCTACGATCCATTACGCTGCCAAAACGGAGTCAAAAAGTGGGACTTCCAGGGGATTCCCTGGTTTGGGAACCTGGCTGGCCTGCCTGGTGTGCGTCTTTCTTCAAAGATTGAAACTGCTGTCATCCAATATATTTGAAATTCAAGTGAACTACCAGTTTGCCAGCTTGAAGCAAAATGCGGTTGTGCTCCATGTTCGTGCTCGTCTACATAGTTCGTAAGCTGGAGAATGCCAAGAGCGGATGCAACACTACAGAAGTGCTGGGATTGGAAGGATCCTCAGCTGCAATGACCACGCAATCGTCTATCTCCCAAGGACGCCAGAATAAAGAGCTGTTTCGCACACTGTTCAAAATTTGTCCCAAGTGAATTTGTACCAATGTGTATCAATACAATTTAAAAAGAGCTTTGCTCTGCGTGTTCCATTTGCGACACAGAGCCCTTTAAAACTATAAACTTAATGACTCCGCTTAAAGTCCTTTCCCAAACAGCTACCCGCAAGTGTTGAGCTTTGTGGGAGCACCACAGGCCAATATGGCGGCAGTCCATATAAGCACATAAATTACGCCAACGCCAATGACAATGACGACAATGAAATGTGATGCTCCCCATCCTCCCTTCTCCACCGAATCTCCGGCTGTGTGCGTAAAATGGCAGTTAGCTGAGCCTCTGTATGCGGCTGTCCATGCCTGCATCTGGCTGCCATTGTTGGGATGTCTAAAATTTCATGCCACAACAGCAACTACAGCACTACAGCAACTAAGGGCAACTACAATGGACTCTGCTGAACTGCTAGTCGGCGAGGACCCGCCCATTTTGTTTACCCGAGTAAAATAAGCAGCTTCGAGATAATGCATGCAATCACAGGGCAAACGAGGGGGTCGATGTGGACGCGGATTAGGTGGCAGGATAGAAGAGCCGCAGATGAAGCGTTGAGGTTGCCTGCCCGCCCGGCATTAAGCGACAATATAACTATTCGGAACCATTTTATTGACATAGTAAAATACCAAAATATCGGGATAGGAGAAGTGGGATTATGGGCACAAGAAGGGGGACAGCCGCAGGGCGTTTAACGCGAGGTACAGCCTCACTAGTCCTCCTGATATTGCTCTTCATGTAGGCGATCGCCACTGCAATGGGCGGCGATCCTTCCGAGCACGGCTTCTTGGCACACGCATTGTACAGGTGTAAGGTGTAGTGGAACGGATAGTTGAGGCAGTGCATCTGCTCGACCTCCGTGTTCGGCTCTATGAAGTTGCGCCCGTCGCAGTAAAACTTGCCTTTGTGCATAACCACCGTGTAGCAGGAGAAGAGCGGCGAGTCGTAGAAGGAGATGAGCAGGTAGGACGGGTCGTGGGTGTCGGGACGCTTCCAGATGGCGTACGGGGTCCCAATGGCCGGGATGCGGTCCTTGTGCTGCAACCGAATCTCCTCTATGTAGCTGCTGTGACACACGTACTGCAGGATGTAGCCCTCGAGGAAGGTGCAGTTCTGGTCCTTGCATGCTGCAGGCACTGGTCCGAGGATGAGCAGGAGCAGCAGGAAGGGCACTGGCCGGAACAAGGGGCACGGGGGATGTGGTTTGAGCTGGGGCGGCGGTAAAGTCGTAGTCGAAGGCGGTGGGCTGCAGACCGGGCGCAGGGAGTGCCGAGGATGCTTGGGTTGCTTTGTATGCTGAGGAGGACGGAGCGACGGACGGTCGATCCACTTGTTATTCAGGCTTCGTGCGCTTGAGAGGCGCACTGGCATTGCTTATAGGCAAATGATTCTTTGATCATTTTCGAAAAATTTGATGGGAATTTCCAGGAGAATAAAAACGGTTCCGATCAGTTGTCCCCCGGTTGACAGAAGATTCTCTAGTTGCCCCCGGCCCGGCGTTTAGCATCCGCTTAGCATCGACTTCCTCAGGGAAGCCTGAGTCCCAGGGTCCAAGGACGAGGCCTGGCGGACCGAGAGGGAATATCACGATTGGGAACCCGCCGCGCATACAAAATGGCGACGCGATCGAACTTCGTGGCCGGCGACAGGCCACAGTGCTTCATCAGGTCCCGCACGTAGGAGAAGGAGAAGTCAAAGCAGTGGATGCTCTCGGGTCGAATGTGTATGCCTAGCTCATCGGAGTCCGCACAATGGAGGCAGTTGAGGCTCAGGCTAACGTTCTCACACGCCGATATGGGCGACTCATAAAAGGAGATCAGCATCTCCACACTGGGCAGTCGTCTCCACCAAAGCCAGTAGGGCACGTCGGCACTGAGCCAAATGTCTCGGTAGTTCAGCTTCAGGTCGGTGCTGTATTCGGCCTTGCAAACCAGCGTAAATGGAATTTCGTTTTCTAGCATGAAGTGGCAGGAGTCGAAGGAGGCCTCGGAAGAGGCCAGAAGTAATGCGATCGGGAGCAGCCACAGTTTCCGTGTCATGGCTTTGTAGGTCGATGTACATAGAGTATGGAATGTAGAAATGTAGACTAATAAATCATGGCTGACATTTGAAAAGCGACGCTTCATTTAGCCCAACAATTTATTCATTCAATATTCAACAATATCACTTTTACATTAAATTTAGAGTTTTTGGGTACAAAACTTTCATGTTAGTAAATGATCACCGCACACACGACAAGGAACAGGTTTCTCTTCAGACTTGGCGAAGTTGCATCACTCTTTGGCAAGTCGGGGGTTTTTATACTAAGCGAGCCGTAGTGAATAATGGGGTTCTTGGTAAGGACACCTCCCTCACTTATGTCTTGGCCCAGACAGTGCCTTTTTAGCTCATTCGTATAGCGCAGACCGAAGGGGAAGCAGTGAAGGGTAGACGGTGTCACAAAAAGAAGATTGTTGGTATTTCTTCCCTTGGTGGCTAGAAAGAATTGGCCAAGATCCATCTCGCCTTCCTGCAGATTGATGGTATCATAGTTTGGAAACATTGTGGTGTAAAACGATACCAGGAGAACGGAGCCGTCCTCTTCGGTCTGCCAAACACTGTAGGGAGTGTCGGGCGGAGCTCGGTTGTCCCGAAACATTGTATACATATCCTTGGGGACATTTCCCTTGCACACGAACTTAAGAGTGACATTCTTGGCGAAGGTGCAATTCCCAGTGCTGTGTAAGGCAAGAATTTGAAGCAAGGGAGCCAAAAAAACGATTGATATTCCAAAAAAGGTAAAGTATAAGCGCATTACAATAAATTTTAGGATGACTCATTACGGGTTTCCAAATTTCAACACAACTGACAACATGCTCACAGCTTTAAGGACCCAGATTCATTTTTTCCAAGCCATGTTAAGATTTCTCATTAAATTAAGTATATTTATCTTTATTAAGTCTTACTAACTGTTTAGTTTTCAGGGTTTTCTGCTATTACATTTCCCTTATACCTTAATAAATCTTTTTAATTATTTTAAAGTTACAAAAAAACTATTTGCTTTCATTACAACGCATACGACTGGGTAAATATAACCCAGTAAAGAACAAGTTTTTATATCCGGTCACTTTCATTTTGATACTTACGCACTAGTCAGGCCAAGAATAGAACTTCCGGACTTTGTGCATTACATTAATGGGTTGAATCAGTTTTCTCCAACGGTTACCGGATTTTAAAACCATTCGTTGATTGTGAATACCAGGCCCCAGAACTCTTCTCCACTTATAGAACTCATTGCTTTGATTTGGTCATTCCATTTCTTCCTCGATCTCATTGCAGCCACTATGTTCCAGAAAAGTCGAAGGAGAACAAATTCGACAAATTGATTTACACGTCTGTTCCCAAGCTTGAGTCAGCAATGTGAAGGCACAGAGTTGAAGAGAACGAATTTACTTGACAATTTCTGGGATTTAACTACGTTTCCTTGGAGTTCTCGGCCCGGGACTGGACTTCCCTGCCTTCCCTTCCTTTGCCTGCCTTTATTAAATTACAATGATAATACACAAGGGGGGAGTGTATTTGGCCTGCGAGGCTGACAGAACATATAAGATGCGCCTGAGAAATGGAGCGACAGCTCAGTGTGTAGCGCAGGTGCATTGTGTGGCTGATATAAAGGCCAAAGAAAAGCACTGAATTAAGTCGGGAAAATGCCAAAACTGCCAGTGAATGACAATCTTAAGGCGAACCCTTCTGGCACACATATTCATCGCTGGAAATTACAATTCCTTCCTTCCATTCGATAGAATGGCATCGCGCACAGATGTCCTTGCAACGCCCAAAACCTCCGCATTATCCTTCTAGCGCCTTGTGCCTTCTTCATTGTAATTTTAATACATATCACATGATTTACAGCTGACGATGCCTTCGGCACTTCGTTCGTGGTGACATCTGTGGCCTTCCTCCTTCAGTTATGCTGTCGCTGACACATTGACAATGCAAAGAAGATTCAAACACGCTGCCTGGAACTTTTTTGTGCCAATGGGGCATTGACAATCAGCAGTAGCGGATTTCTCGGTCAAATTTCTCGGTAGAAAACCAAGAGAATTAGTAATGAATCGAAATACAGAAATATGACGTCCTGCAATGAGGAGGATAAGTGGATCAGGAAATAATTCCATTAGTGAAATAAATAAACAAAGCCAAACTAAATGATTAAACAGGTACAGTCGCAATCTTTAGTCCTGTCAAGCCCAGAATCAAACGGTGAGTCTAAAAACTACGTTCGTCGCGTGCATTATTCAAGTGCAAACACCCCAAAATACTTACAAGGACCTCTCCTTCACTCATTTCGCTGAAATCTCCAAGGATGTCACTCGACTGCGGCCGGCTGAATACATATTACATGAGCCGCCCAAGTGGAGCGCACACATATTGACCCATTTCGATGCTGCCAGGTCAGACAGGTCCCCACACCCAAACACACCCAGCCACCTAGGCCAAGGAGCCGCCGAATAGTTTTGGTTAATAAAGTCAAATGCCACCAAAATCAAAAGGAAAGCGCCACTTACGACTAATGGCATCACGGCATCGGTGGCAAGATGCCACATCCTGACACAACTGCCTGCCACCAGCAAACACACCAGCAACAACAGAAACAAAGGCCCTCGGATATCCGTCAGTAACTTAGGGGATCTGTCGAGCTGAGGCGAAATTGGGTATTTTTAATTGTATTAACATCGCAGTACAGTGGGCCAAATTGAAGGTTAGGCAGAGTATAATCGGCTTTGGTTTAATACTGTAATATAAAATGTTTATCTGCCCCAAAATAAGTTTATATTTTTATACCCGTTAATAGATTCGTTAAAAAGTATGTAACCGGTACAAGGAAGCTTTTCCGGCCATTGTCAAGTCGATTTGGCCATGTCCATCTCTCTGTCTTTTTGCCCCGCCAACTCTAACGGCCGACCAAAACTGCTACGCACAAATCTTTGAAAAATGTTTTGTTATTTTTTTTCCACGTTCACTCTAACGCCCACAAGCCAACTTAAGCTGCCACGCCCACACTTTTGAAAAATGTTTTTATATTTTATCATTTTATTATCCAATATTGGAATATCCCTGTGCAGTGTGGCCCACTGTTAGTCAGTTTAGGCCTACTCCCTGGACATCGCGATTGGCTCCGCTTTGTGTAGCACTTAAGTGCTTACCGAGGCCTCCAGATAGTCGACATTGGGTTATTTGATTTGGCTCCCAGCCTGATTGCGGCTTTTAGTTGGATATGGCAAGAGGTAAGAGAAATGCAAATAGTATGAGCAATGCGCGTCCAGGTGCATTAGTAATTACAATATCAAAGCGAGTTTCCATTAACTCTTATAACCGTTACCCGTACGCTAAAGGGTATATTGCATACCTTGAAACATGTGTAACAGTTTTTACCATTTTTCGGCCTAAAACCGCAGAATTGTTACAAATTGGGAGTAAATTGAGTAAAAGGGTATACTAGAATCGTTGACAAGTATGTAACAGCAAGAAGGATGCGTTTCTGAACCTATATTGTATATATACATATTATTAATTAGGATCGATAGCTGAGTCGATCTGGCCATGTCCGTCTGTCCGAACGACGAGATTTCGGAAACTATAAAAGCTTGAAAGTTGAGACATGCAGACTTTTGCGACGCCAACGCTGAGCGCTTACAAACCGCTGAAAACGCCACGCTCACAGTTCTAAAATTGTTCTGTTATGTATTAATTTCTATTGATGATCTCTCGTGTCTTACATTTTTTTATCAAAAAATTTTGAATGTAACGAGTGTTCGCTGAAAAATGTAAGCATACTGCACTGTTCCATAAAACTACTAGAAAGGATGTTGCAGACTGCCAAGCAGCACCTTGAAAAGGTGCAAAAGGAGCGCAAGCGACCTCACGTGCCGCCACAAGGATGGAGTCAACAAAAGTCAGCTGAGGAAGTGGAGACCAGCACAAACGACAACGAATTACTCGCTGTCAGAACAGGACAACGGAGCAGCAGCAGGGACTCGTTTGTGCGTGTGGGAGAATTCGTAGGACAGTGCAGGGGATTGCGTGTCTGGCAAGTCGGCGACCGAAAATCAAAAGAAAATTGATATTAAGAAATTGCACGAAATGAGTAAATGAAGCGTGGACGCCTAATGGACTGGCGTCTGAGCTGAGGCGGGCCAAGAAGGGCGACTGATTGCCACCTTGGAGAAATATGTATTAAAAATTCCACGAAAACTAATCAATGTCAAATGTCCGTCGATTGTTCCTCGCCGACGTCCGACGTCCCAGATAGATAAGTTCAGGGTCCTAGGCGATTCCACGCGTGGTTAGCTGAAATTAGAAAATAATTTGCTTTTGTCCCGAGTAATTTATTGGCTGCCATAAATTTGACGGGGGGTGTCGTGAGGAGTGTCATCGGAAGGGCGGTTCTCCAAGGACTTGCAATTTCCACCCGCTTTCTGTTCATTTGAGCTCCCGCTTAAACCTACTTGTATTCATCTTTAATTTAAACTGCTCTCTTCCTTCTCGCTGCCTGAATCTGTGGTCTTGGGGTCCTAAAACTTTAGTAATTGCACATTTTCCGCTCAATAAGTCAAAGTGAAGTGGCTGGCATCATAATTCCTGCAATAATAGGTTAAACTTTCAGCCCGGACATACGGAATGCTCTGGATCTGTGTACAGAAAATCAATATGCACAAAGCAAAGCTCGGCTAATGAGCGACTTTGGTAAAGAATAGAAGGAATGGGCAGATATGGGTTAATGGCTTATCCTTTAGACTTTTATACTTCCCTTGCTACACCTCATTTCTGATCGCTTGAACCCTGTTCGAAGGCACTTTGTAGAGTATTAGCAAGTAAGCTCGATAGCAATACACACATCGCCGTTCAATACGCATCGCTGTCATTGAGTTGGTTCCCTCATCAACTGGCGCACTCTTTTGGCCAGACGACAGCTGTCATATTGACATTTCTACTTAACGTCCTTGCTCGCTGCTCAATTTTTAATCGGGTTTTCAAGCCGCTTCCGCAGGAGCCGCTGCCAAAGAGGAAGCGGCAAACTCATTATTTTTATTAATATGATTTTCACTGCACTTCACCTCGCTTCACGTCGCTGCAATTTGTGCATTTTGTAATTTTAATTTTCATATTTAAGGGCATTGCCTGGGCTGCTGATGCTGATGCGATGAAGCTGACAGTGCGCGCCAGTGTCAATGCATCTCATTGTTCCCTCCAATGAACATCATTTATTTGCAATTATTTGTTTTAAGCCTTGATGGCCCGGTGGTGGAGAGGGCGGTTGCATCCTGGCTGTCTGCCAGGCTCCCTTGTGGGTATATTACTTTAAGCCCTTCGGGGAGAGTTGAGCAGCTCAAGTGAGGAGACCTCTCTTCCGCGAGGCACCCGTGTTCCCCGCATCGCATTGCGATGGAAATGCGTTTTTAATTGCTGTCAGAAAGGGACGCGATGCCAACTGCGTGTTGAATTATGTCAAACAAGTTGTCAACCGAACGCACATCGACCTCATTGACACACTTTACGGATTTCGTTTAAATCGTTCTTTATTCTGTCGCCCGCGGTGTAATTGTAGGTTAATACTTTGGTGCGGCAATTTCTTTGCGAGAAGTGTACAAGATCATGGCCTGGACCTGCAACGGTGCTTCCGGATTTTCCCATTTCTCGCATTCCCGACTGCCACGTACACTATGAAACAATTCCGGTCCGAGGTGAAAAAGTCACCCGGAGGCAATTGTCAGACACAACTCTTGGGAGTCTGGAGACTGCGAGTGGCTGACCAGCAGTACCCTTTCCCCGAAGTTGACAGGAGCTCCTGTTCCTGACCCAAAACGCTTGGCACCTCAGCACCTGCTGAGCAGTGGCTAAATGCTGACTGCTAACTGCTAACTGGTAACTGCTAACTGAATAACTGACAGGTTTCCAGGCCAAGGAGAGCTGCCAACAGAGATGTCAAACGCAGAATGAAATTCTAGTTTCACTGGACTGGACTGGCAGAAAGAAAAGTCCTCTTAAAGAGAACCAATTTGACCATTGGCCAGGACGCCGCCTGGCTGCTGCGTAATTTATGTAAACTCCCACTGCAATGAATAATAATTTGCTTCAAGGACTCCCCAATTCCCAACGCAGAAGCTCCCAGGACTCTAATCCGGCGGGCTTGGATCCAGCTTATTGAGCTGCAATCGACGAGCCCCAGCAGAAATTGAATAAAAATCGAGGGCCAAAGGAACGAAAATATGGCAGCAAAGGTCGGAGTCGCCGTCTGGTCTGATCCGACCAAAACAGGACTGAGGCTGAATGGTGGACAAGGAAACGACAGCAAAAGTTTCGTGCAGTTCCTTGGCTATGTCATTGGCCTGTCTGCAAATCTTGCCGTTGTGGTTTGCAGTCAACGTAGAAAATTGACTTGATAAAAAGTTTACTATTTTACTAGATTCCTTTTGCTCCTCGGCTGCGTTTAGTTTGCCATCCCGGGTCCGCTGGCTCCGTAAGTTGTCAGACGCTCTTTTGATTCCCATCTACACGCCTTATGAATTATAATAAAATGTGCAGTCCCTGGGTCTCTCTTTCAGAGTCTAAGAGGCCTAGTGGCCGAGCAGGGCATCAAAGGGCAAATCGAAGCCCAGCAAGGATAAACTCGCTCGTCTAGACTCCTTCTTGCTAAACCCCTTCGCACCGATATTAAGTTATGCAAATGTGTTTACAGGTTCCCTTTCTTAGGAGTCGAAAGCCAAACAGATAGGCGACAATTCACGTAAAGTCTCCCTTTAATAAAATATAAATACAACACTCATTTCTTAGGTAAAATACTTGAAATTTATCTGGATGGTCTTGAAACTACGCTACGTAAGTAGCAATTCAAGCACTACATCAAGTAATCCCCTTCAATAAGCTAAAGTGTACTAAAGATGACATATCCGATTCAAGCAAAACTAAGTTATCCTTCATACCTATTAAACAAAATATGTCACAAAAAAATGTTTCTTTTCTGGACATTTAAAATTAAGCCATAAAATAATTTGCTTATGAAGAAAAGTTTTCCTTTTTCCCGAATTCCGCAAAATATTCGTAATTTTATAAAGGTCTCTTTTGCAACAAAGTTTTAATAGTTATAGCCATTTAAATTATTAAAACAAATATCCAAGCAGGAGATAATGCCAAGTTTATTTCCTCGACTAACAGACGCTTTAAGGTTAAGAACGCTTTCACGCCCACTCTAACGCCCACAATCTCCCCAAACTCTACCATAACTACAAGTTTGCTTAAATTGCCTAATTTTTTTTTTTTTTTGATTTGCAGAAAAACTTCTATCTCCCACAAATCGCTCAAAATATTTTGATATGCTGAGTATCAGATATCTGATAATCGATAAAATCTAATTAGGCGTTCTCTTTTGTTATACCCGTTACTCAAAGAATAAAGGGTATAATAGATTCGTTGAAAAGTATGTAGCAGGGAGAGGAAAGCGTTTTCGACCATATGAAGTATATACATATATTCTTGAGCAGGATCAATAGCCGAGTCGATCTGGCCATATCCATTTTAACGCCCTAAAACCGACCATTACTTGAAATTTTTTTTGATATTTTCGTAAATTTCTATCCATTTGCCAAAAAACTTTTTTTCACGCCCACTCTTACGCCCACAAACCGCATCGCCCAAGCTTTTGAACAAATTTTAAATTTTTTCTTATTTTACTAACCAATAAATATCGATATCTCTGAAAAATTATCAAATCGCGTTTGCACTCACACTAGCCAAGTAAGGGGTATCTGGTAGTCGGCGAACTCGACTATAGCGAACTCTCTTGTTTTATTTTATTTTCGTGTATGTAAGCTTTTATGTGTAAGAAATTCGTTGGTATTTTTGCTATACACACCCATTTGCACGAATTCACTGTTCCATTAGCAACGGTACTGGACTTAAAAATGGGGGAAAATAAATCATCTGGCTGAATCGCATATTAATAATGGATTTGATCCAATATATGGCATTTTATGTTCCCTTTGCTTTACTTGTGGAACAGGCATACCCGATTTTCCATCTCAAAAAGGCGCGCACATGCAGTTATTTATGGGGCCAGTGCTTTTCGGCTTTATTTGTTTTGGGGACCCGATTCAAATTGATATTTATTCCCGCGAACGAGGAAGAGCGGAGTTCATCCTATGAAGGCTCAAAGGCAGTCACCTCAGCCGCCTTTAAAGCAATCTAAGATATTCCTCTAGCTGTGCAAAAGTGAATTGCGAGCCCTAGGCTGTCTGTTGCCAAAATGTAGCTAATCTCAAGTGTGCAGAGGCTAAATTTTCAAGCCATTATTAGAGATAGCTATTCAAGCAATTTAGACCCAAGCCTCTTTTCTCCTGTTTAAATGTAATTCAGAACTAGATGCATGGTTGTCCAATTCATAAGTCCCATGTGTTGATTTCCTTATTCTATTTAAGCACATTTTTATTTCGGGAGAGAAGTCTCTTTGTGGAACTTTGTAGTAAGTAGGATATTGACGGTAAATTTTGCAGCCTCCAAAAATATAATATATAACGTTAAAGATTTTCTGGGCCCCTCCGTGTTAAAAATCATTCAAACAATAACAAAAGGTTTTCTATGTACGATTTGCCTTCAACCAGATAGTTTCATAGCTCGCACCTTTTCTCGATCATCTTTAAAATACATCCCAATTTTGTCAAATTTAAGGCAAATGCCATTATTTATAATTAAATGGGTAAATTAGTCTTTTATTTCGGTCTTTAAAAGGTATTTAAGCTTCGTTCACCTTGTTCCCAATATCCGTTAAAGTTTTTATGCAGTTCCCCCGTTGTTAAGTTGCCCCTTTCCACGGAGGTTTTGGGCCACGGACTGACGTTTTGAATTGCCTGCTAGGGCCGCCTGCTGTCAGGCTGAAGGGTTCCAGGACTCCGGCCGTAAAGGACTCCGGGACTCGACAGTCGTTGCCGGCCCTACCTACGCTGCACTTCATTTTGCAACTTTCGAGTGTTGCATGCATGCTGCTCTGCTGGTGTGTGCGTGTTTACAAAATAGTTTTGTACTTACTTCTACTTGAACTTTTCAGTTGGCTTTCTTCTGCTCCGGTGTCCCCCGCAACTCCTTTTTTTCAGCCAGAGCGGCACAACAATTTTGCCGCAACTCTTTTGCCTGCATTGTTTTTGACTGCAACGCTCCGGCCGGTCACCCCAGTTCGTCCGTATCCTCCAGCTCCCATAACGATTCGGTGGGCTCTTGCTACTGCTTTTACTTTGCGTAGTTGGTTCTCTGCAGCTGTCTCCCCTCGCTCCTCACACTTTCTCCGCCCAGCGCTTTCTCTGCCAGTGAAGCCTGTAATTTATTTCTTGTTTTGATTGAAATATTGCTTTACAAGCAAAAAGACACAAACCCGCACAGCCAGGACGAAGGACGCATGGCGGAGGTCGAAGGAGGTTCAACTCGGGCTGAGCAGCCAGGCTTAGCATATACGCAACATAGGCTGGATCGGTGGGTTGGGATGGGATGTCAGCTTGTCTGCCAAACGCATACACTTCATTAGACGCCGGAATACACTGGGAGAAGTGCGGCATGGCCGACGGCGGGCGGAGTTAGCTGCGGGCCACTCTGATTTCTGACGGTGCACTTGGGCCAACTAAAAAGTTATTCGTTTCCCAACACAAGGACTTGTCTACTGTGTTTTCCCTGGATCAGCTTGTCTCTCCGTGTTTGTGTTTTCTTGGGTGTGTGGGCTTCGCAAACAGGCATATTTCAATCAAAATTACATATTGAATTCTCACAGCAACCAACCGAAAACTCCGACCAAGAGCAAGCTTCAGCCTCAGGAGCTGTTTTTGTTTTCTGCCTCGTTGTTGCTGTTTGATAGTTTGCAAGTTTAGAAAATGTGCAATTAACTACAGGAAATTAGTGTTTTCAGTTAAACTTTCTGCTTTTTTTGTCGTTGCCAGGCTACTGGAAAAATATTTTGGCTGTCGGTCTCTCCTTCGGAATTGGTACCTGTTCAAGGGTGCAAGGGCCACCTGTGAAAGTGTTATCTCTCCGAGCTGATTTATGTGTTCCCCCGCCGGCTACCCCCAATAGCTCCCATCCAAATAGCCCCAGACATAAGCTGAAGCCCTCGCCCGACAATGCAAAATTAATTCCGAGTGCTTGTCATTTTAATACGTCTTCAAATCCCAACGATTTTGAACGGCTTTTGTGTAGCAGATAATGTAGGCGATGGCAGAACGAACGATGCCAGCTATCCTTGCAGCAGAAGTCAAATTGAATCAACAATATTAGCAACAAAAGACCAAGCCGAGCTCAGCTCAATTCACCGTCCCGCCAGAACTTCGATGTCGACGAAACCCTTGCACAGCTTCATCATCATTATCATGCTCAATATCTCAGAGGCGGCTGCCATTTTATATTATAAATTGCATTATAATTCAAATTCTGCAATAAATCTCAATTTCGAGCACAAAGGCTCGGCGGAGGACGTCGGCGGGTGGAAAGGCAAAACTTTATAGCCCTCGACGCACCTTGAAAACGTAAAATGAAATCACCGCCGAGGCAAATCAATCGATTACGCGACTTAACTTTTCAATGGCCTAAACGACGGCGAACGAGAAATGGAAAATGGGTTGTGGCAAATGGGCGAGGTAGTCGGAACTCCTTTATATTTATGATAATAATAGAAGGTCCTGGACGCCGGCGATGGACTGTCAGGCTGGATTTATTTCATTTAAATGGATCTTCCTTGCACAAGGATGGATGGATGGATATTGCTGGTAGAAGCTGTCGATGCTGGTCTTTCCTTTGTGTCTGCAGCCGGGATAAGTTTATGATTGTGTTACTAATAGTAGCTGCTCTTGGCTTTGAGATGTCAGCGAACGGCGCCGGGACTGCCTCGTTATGGCCAACTTTAATTGTTAAGAAGTTTAACTTAGCATACCGCCGAGAGTCCACCAGCACCTGTGAAATAGCCAAGGGAGGTGGAAAGAAATCATCTGTTTTTGGGACTTAAGCTGCCCCCCATCTTCTTCTGACACCAGTATGCTTTCTAATAAGCGATAAATCTGTGCCAAAGCTGGCAAAAGAAAATTGAATCAGGCACAACCTGACTTAGTGCCCCTGCTCTGATCCGCTCCATAGTCACCAGGAAAGTGCCAATGGCAACGATTTATATTAAATATTTAGAGCCACACAACACAACGCAGCATGGCACAATGCTCATGTATGCCGTTGTCTCCGCCAGGGTTGCCATTGTTGTGTCTAAAGCAATAACTTTTGCATGAGCCCGGGACAGAAAGGGGTCACCGAACAAAGACAGGTTGCCTCGCCCCAAATCGAGTTAAAGTGCAAAAGAAATGGAGAGCCCTTGGATTCGTTCTTTTTCTGCACAGTGAGAAAAAATCGAAAGCAGTTTGGATAGACATATATGAATATGTTAGGGCGATTACAAGTGTGAACCAACTAACTTTAAGTCTTACATACGTTCTAGATAGAGACTGTCATTTCCGGTAACTATTTGATTAAATTTTTCGGTCAGTGCAGCTTTTAGGCTGCTCATACGGACACTTTGACCCGGTTGGCAATTCCTCAATCAATTTCGAGGACAACGGGCATAATGATGATGGGATGGTTCTTGGTTGGAGGGTGGTAATATATGCATTAAAGTGGCGACCTGAATGGCGGAGAAATCTTTCAATATTCACACCCACCCAAAAATAAAGGGAAATTGGTAAGAGGGCGCGGCATTAACATAATTTAGCAATTTTCATAACCTCAAAAGCTTTCTTAACCCTTGTGCGCCAAGGTAATGGCCATTTGGCAATTTAATTTCCCTCACGCACAATCGACGAACTGGTCGCTTCAGTGCCCAGGCAATCCCCTCGCCCCTTCCCCCACTGACATCACGCACACTCACACACTCACCAAGAATGCTGGGGAAAATCTTCCTTTTCGCAATATTGCCAGCCATAAATCCTGCTTAAATTGTGCATGCAGAGGATTTTTGTTCCAGAACAGCAACTCCCCAGCTCCCCAGCTCGCCACCCCGAAGCCTCAATAACCCCCAGGACCCCTTCGTGCCACTTAGCCGGCTGCAAATTCCTCACTGGCTCATCTCGCCTCTCGCTTTCTCCCACCCCTCGCCTGACTCACTCTCCCTCTCGCTCTGACGCACGCTGGCTTGTCTTTTGGACCGTGCATATGTTAATAACCGTTGGCTTTGGCTCCTGGGCCACTCACTCGCTCTCGCTTTTCCCCTTCTATCGCCCCTCCCCCAATCGCCCGCCAGTTTTTTATTTGATATTATTACGATAATTTATTTCGGCAATAAATTGCGCAAGGAAAAATGCATTTACATTTTCCTTTGTGCCATAATTTCAAACTCTTTTCTGGCGCGCCAAAGTTACGAGATTACGAGGGGCTAACCCACTCAAATCGATTCCGGGCCAAACTATTTCCACCGTAACTCTCTATTAAAAGCTCATTTGAATCGTTGACTCGACCATGACTCATGAAAAACTGGTAAACAGTAGAAACTGCGAAAAGCGCGATTGAAAATAAGTTTCGGTCATAAATTTTCAATGAGGTTTCCACACAATTGCAGTTGGATGCATTTTCCACGATAATCATCATCATCAATATAATTATTATTAGTAATATTATTATTAGCACAGCTATTCAATTGCTTTTATGCATGCTAAGCCAAGAAAAACGACTGGAAAAATTGTTAAAATTTAAAAATAAGACGTAGTTTGAAAAGAGGCAGTTTCGAAAAAGCAATTTTAAGAGCAGGCTAAAGATATGAATATGATAGCATTGAACCAGAACACAAATGAGAGCACAGCATTGTAAGGAGAAAGATGTATTTTTTGGCCGATTATTGTACAATTTATAGAACAGCATCTGAGATGCAAGGGATGCAAGAACACACTGCAAATTAAAACGCAAGCTCATGCTAACAAAAGGGAACAGATATAGTAAATTATAGCCGATACAGCAAAGATTGAATATTTGTTATATTTCCAATTCATATAAAGTAAATAGCTCGCAAAATGCATAAATCAATGCGTTAATTACAGTCACTTTTGTTACCCACTTTGTGCCCGCTAGGGAGGGCTCACTGTACACCTCACAGAGCTCACTGTACACTTTGCACTACCAATTTATCACATTTACAAACAGTCGAAACACTTTTTGCCGGCATTTCTCGGTTTTTTCAGCTGCATTGGCACTGTTGACACGCTAATTTAAGCGCGGGCAAACAAGGTAAATGGCTCGTAGTTGAAATGCCGTTAATAAATAAAACAAAACAGTTTCAGCAATAATAAAAGAAAAGAAACTCTGTATTTGTTTGCAGTGTCGTGTTCTATTTGAGAATTTAAATGATCGTTTTTCCTTTTGAATCTTGGTGGTATATTGCGTTAAGTATATCGAATAGGATATTGAGTTCGTATTCGTATTCGATTTTTATGCCGTGTTTCATTTGTTTACTTGTTGTGGTGGAATATTACTAAAAACAAATACGCTTGGCCTTCGTGACGAATCAAACAAATACCGAATTACATAGCCAATAATAATACACAATATCCAAACCAAAGTCAAAAAGTATCAAATCAAATGTGTTTTGTGTGGACTGCAAATAAAATGAATGGAAAAGGACGCGCTGGTTGGTATCGCTTTTTGGATAGATGCTCACGCCTCACAGTTGGCCTCAGTTTTGGACGGTTTCAATCGGAATAGAACTCCCCAGCACACCAAAACACGTCGAAAACTAAGGTCTATTGTGGACAACACTACGGATACAATGCATTCTTGGATGAACAGATGGAAGTTCACTTTTCTTGGGCACTGGATTTGTTGAATTAGCTCTGACTTTGCAGGATCGAAAATAAAAGAGAAGTGTGCATTCGTAAACGAAAACTTTAGCTGCATAAACAACCTACAACAAATACTGACTAGATAAAAATACTTTACCCGTTCCAGGAGTTATTGAACGAATATCTATCGGTTGAACTCACCTGCAACGGAAAGACAAAGAACAAATTCATTAGCGAGTCAGGCACATTATCCGCAATTAGTTAGGCCCCAGCAGACAAATCTGCAAAGCAAGCAAACAAACTGCGAACTGCTAAACCATAAAACCAGAAAAGTCGTCCAACTTTTCCAGCAAACGACCCAACAACAACCGCCCGAAAAAATAGCCCGCCCCTCCCCTGCACTGATTTCGACCCCAACGAGGATGCTATCCTGGAGCTGCATCCTCGCGGCGAGTATATCAAAACTTGTTCCTTGTTTGCCGCAGTTTTGCGCGCGCGGGGAGCGCGAGAAGTTTCCTGCTGCGGAAGTTGGGCGGGCTGCTATCGGATATGCCGCGTTATGCGCCGCCATGCACTTGTGTTTTCGATGGTCCTGCAGCCGAACCGGCGGTGTAGGCAGTCCTTGTCAAAGGTGACCTGCCGAAATTGGGGCTGTTCCATTTTAACGCTAGCCTTGTACGGTGGAAATGAATGTCCTTGGAATGGCTTTGATTCTGGTGAGGGGATATTGGAACTGAATGGTCAAAAATGTTTAGTAGAGTTCCACGACTATCAGATACCCATTACTTATTCAAAGAATGTTGTGCAAAGCTAGTGCTGTAGCAAGTAGAAATGGGTAAGCAAGCAGTAAACATTACATTGCATTACTTGATTTTCAAAACTTTCATATGGTCGGACTTTTCGTTATGTATCGATAAGCTTAAGATAATTTTTGTAAGATATAGATGAATGCCTAAAGCAGACAGACGGCCCTGTTTCTATAGTTTCCTAGAGCCCCACGTTCATACGGGCCTAAAGGCCGCAACTTTTAGGTACACTGACTAAGAAATGCCCTATGTATTGTGGGTGCTTGATGCAAGCAACCACAAGCTCAGTAAAATTTAAATAGTTGATAAGTGGGGTTCAAAAGGGGCTTCCACTTAGCGGGCAGACCGCATCTAATACAGACACTCCAGCCGATTAATTAATCAATGCAAATTTCTCTCCGCATGGCACTCGTTGGGGAAAACTTGTTCGGCGGAGGACTTCACTTCACCGGGGCTCCAAGTGCCATCGAGCCTCACCTAATGCGCCCACCCACTCCACTCTTTTGCCATTCACAGCACTCAAAAAGCCACACAACACTTCTGGCCAAACGAAGCCCCAACCCCAACCCTATCTCCATCTCCATCCACCTTCCCCGTTTCCTGATTTCTGGGATCGGACTAAATTAAAACACGAATTGAATTATACAAATACATGAGTCCGGCACAACGAAATACGGAATGCGAGCTCTTGCTGAAATGCACGTGGAAAAACCGCACAAGAGGCCACTCTCCGGTTAAGTTGACCGTATTTAATGGGCTTGGTTGGCAGACCTCTTCACTAATGCAGCCGTGTGGATGTGGCCATGTGATTGAAAAGTGAGGTACGAGGATGTGGATGAGGATGTGTGTGCGTGGCGAGGTCCTGGAGCTTGCTCATATTTTCAATAGCTTAAAATAATCACTCCTGCCTGAGGGGGGCAGGATGTATTGCACACACGCACAGTTCTAATTAAACAAACATTTTGTAATTTTCGTTTAGCAGCAAAACGACGACACGTGGTCCACCATCGAAGGAGGAGTGGAAGGTGGTCGGGAGCAGGAGTGGAAGGAGTGAAAGGAGCAGATATGGGACAGGGCGCAAACCACTTAAGTGCCAAAGCAATTTAAAGCCGAGGCCAAAATGCCAAAACGAATTTACTCCGCAGTCAGGGAAAGCCAGAGTCGGGGGGTGGGTCGAAGGTTCCAAAAACCGGAAGGTAACGCATGATGGCTCTATGCCCGAGTGGGTGTGTGTGGCTGGGCTTACATATGTATGTACTTTGTGTAAATATGTGCTCAACATATTTTGCAAAAATAAACATGGCCTCAAGCTGTAGACCGACTGTGTATAAACAACGCTTCACTGACCTCCTTCCTCTCATTCTCCTTCCCCGTCACCTTTCACCTTCACATTGAGCCCAAGTTTTTTTGTTTCCGCGCGTCGGGGAATTGCCGGGTCAAATATGCAATTGGCAACCCCGGCGAGGGAGACGGCCGTTTATGTATTTTAAATTTATTTGTTTATTTATTAACTGCATTTTATTTACTTCCTTATTCGAGCCGCGGGCAGTGGGTTGATTTCCGATGTTGTTCCATCCTCCTGCCATGTTTCGCGGTCCTGAAGGTAAGAGCCCCTGCTTGGCAATCGGGTCAAAGTTCGAATACTGTGCTTGCGATGATACTTATACACACTACTTCTCTGTACCATCTCTACAATCGAAACTCCTCAATTATTATCCTAAAGTAAGGTGTTACTTCATGGATTCTGATGAATGTTAAAATGAACGGAAAGAGTTATTTTTCGTGTAGCTCGGACTGCTTTTTGACTGAAACCGTTTAACTTTTTGTTTTTTCGTTCTGAACAGCAGATCAGTTAGCTGTGGTCGAAGCGGAAATGTAATTGCCTTGTCGGCATCTAGCCTGTCAACATATAATGGTTCTTTTACCCCACTTCGCTATCAATCAATCAAATTACGCGCTATTATTGCACGGAAACTTCGGCGCAAAATGCTGACAGCTGTCATTATAGCAAAAGGAGTCCCAGGCGCAGAAGGACGAGGAGCACGGAAAAGCAAACAAACAGCGGCGAAAGGACAATTAAAACCGGGCCGGAGGCATTGAAGTCCACTGTCTTTGCCCTGTGCCGATGCAATATTTATATAAATAAGTGGAATACGCATAACAGCCATCACCAAGTTGGCCGAAAGCGGGCACAACTTTCCCTGTCGGCGGCACAACTGTACCTAGTTGAACATAGGGCCGGGAATCGGAAGTCTTCTTCTGCTCGCTGCAGTTGCTAATAACTTGGAAGTCATCAAGGAAATTAAAAATTATTAATAAGGCAGCCGCGCGGCCAAGGACTGGCTCCCCATTTGATAGTTTATTGCACTTGCTATTTGCTCCACGCCGGCTAGCTGGAAACTTTGCTGGGCACTATCATTTCGCAGTTATAGCTTTTGAGTGCAACTATTTTTCGTGTAAAACTTTTAATGGAATTCGCTGGCAAAGAGCACCCCCAGAAGTTCGATAGTGCGAGGGAAGAAGCGCGTCAAAAAATAGACACCAATTTGTAAGAGAGTTTGGGTAGGGGGAGGTGAGAGGAAGTCATAGTAAAATGAGCGGAAATGAATGGTTTTAAATAACAGCAAATTATGAGTTAAGTTTGCCCAAGTAAAAGCACAAGAAATTGGGCGAGTTGCTGGGGAAAAGTTTTCGGCTCCAGTTGGATGGCTTAATAAATAATTTTTCGGGATGCTCGGGTACTTTGGCCACCCAAAGTTACACTAGAAATATATTCGGATGGGGATAATACGCATCCCAGCTTTCTTTTGAATTGCGAAATTAATTATTACACGTGTCCTCTGTCAGAACCCAACAAATTGCAAAGCCCAGGCCCGACAGACAGACCTCAAGATCTCGTCCGCCTGCAAAAACTTTGCCGAGCTGGCAGCAATAACTCAAAAAATAATTTAGATTTCCCCTACGAATTCCAGGATTCCCGGAGATGCCAAGCGGGCAGTGAAGAAGGTTGTGGCAACTCTGCGTCGTCGTTGCACAATGCCAAAAATGTCATTTGTCAAATGCAAACAGCTCTAAGAATAAACATCAACGGAAGTAATGCAGCCGCAAAATACATAAAATAAGCTCCAGCAAGAACAAGACAGAAGACCCTCAGAAGAAACGCAGGAGCTGGGAGCCCTTCCTGAGCAGAAGAAACAACAGACAGTGCAGCTAATTATCAGCAGCCAGAAGAACTCGACAACTCGTTGGCCAAGGCAAACAAGGCCAACTGGGGGGCGGTGGGTGGTGACGCCACCGTTGGCGTTGGGTGTGGGGTAGCAAAAGCAAAACTAAGAGTATTAATGAACGGAAAACGACTCTGACTCGGCCGAGAGCGTCCGCCCGGAAAGCCCGCTCACTTTTTGGTCGGACGCTGAGTAATATACCCAAAAAGCTGACGATGATGATAACGATGATGGGGGCCTTACCATCATCCCTACCATCACAGCGATGATGCCGATGCTGATAATGGAAATGCATTGAGCCTGCAGCCAGCGACATTGGCTATTAATCATCTTTAAACAAAGGGCAGGGCACTACAGCAACAACTCCGGCAACAGCGTCTAAAACATAAACATCAGGTTAACCCTTTCCGACGTCGCTGCATTATCGTTAACTTAAAACTAAGCTGAGCACAGTGTGCAGAAGTGGCAGGACCATACTTATTTACGAAGTACTGTGTTTTAAAAATAAAAATAATGATTTTGGAGGACACATTTTGGAACATCGCAGTGCAGGGCAATAACTAACCGTATCTATATGATAATATATAAGTGTGATTTAATATATGTTTTCAAATACGGATAAAATCAAATGAAGGGATTTATCCTGATGTTCATATTTCCTCTTACTCTATTATGCTGGCCAGATTCTCAATCACAATGTAATGTCACGACAAAACCTGTTATTAACGATGCCCTCTATTAACCAGTTGGTAAGTTTTTAATATCCTTTCACGACGGTACACGCTGTTGTTATCGATGTTGGTCCCACTGTACGTCGCCGCGGTGGCCGCCTGCCTGGGAGCACAACAAGTGCAGTCAACAATGACAGACGAGCAAATGGCCTGATGTACGACGGGCTGCCTTGCGCCTTCGCCTTCCTCGGACGGGATGCATCTCCGCCGATGCGATCCGATGCAATGCTGCTCTGCTGCTGGGGGCTCTGCTCTGTTGATATATGTCGCTTGGCTTTCTTGTTTGTTTGCCTTCCCGGCGGGGGGATGGTGACGGCGATGGAGGGTTGGTGGGCAGTGGATATTGGATAGTGGATATTGAATGGAAGGGGAAGTGCATGTTACTTGTCCTTGTCGTCGTCGTCATCGTTTGTCGCATTGTCAAGAAGATGCATGTTGCTTGTCTTGCCAAAAGTGCAGGCCTCCCCCGTCACAATCCCACAAAACTCCCCAGATCTCCCCACATCCCCACCCTGCTCCAGCAGCCCCTTTCCTCATCGGGCGCCGCATTAAATCAGCAATTGAAACAACATCACTCATGACACGTTTTGGTTGGGCTTGTCCCGAGTCGGGTGGCCCAGGAGGGAGGCTAGGAGGTGGGCGTACATTCTGTGTGCGTTCGTCGTGCTTAATTTGCGTCCAGCTGCCCCACACACACTCACTCGCTTCAGCGGCCCCCAAAGTGCATTTAGTTGCAAGCATTTATTGTTTGCGGTCAAATGTGCCGTCCATTGTCTTTGAGTCCTGCGGCCAGGACGAAGACCCCATTGTTGTAATGCAGGGCGAGTGTGTGCCTGTGTGAAGTGTGCGAGCGTGTGCGTGGGGGAACATATTGCAACGACATAAATGCATAATTAATTTGGCTTTCCCAGTTTCGGATCCTCTGTGCGAGTTTTCCCGACATCGATTCCCGTTTACTGCTAGCTGAACCACGGTCGGGGTTCATGTGGCCGCCGACTGCGGATGACAGAGAACAAAGATCGTCTAAAAGAAGCAATTCGATTGAACTTTCATAATCCTTGGCTCCCCTCCAATCACAGTCTGCCGCCAGGGCCAATTAAAATTTAAGCAGACTTCTCCTAGCCTTAATGTCGCGGGATATAGCGAATTTTATAGAAATCACAGGCGGCAGAAGATGCTTTATGACTGCACACTGAGCTCATTAGTATCCATAATTTATGTCAAACTTCTTTATGCGAAGTGCCAAAGAGTCGGAGCCATTCCCACAAATAACTCCACGGAGCAGTCGTAGCAATCAGGGCAGCACCATGAACCTCACATAATACTTCCACACTTACTGCGCTGGGGCAAGTTGCAAGTGCGTTGCAAATAAATTTTCGTTATGACTCGAGATCGCGCTGTAATCGTTTCATTTAATGGGAAGCACGTGTGAACGGCAATTTCTCAGTCGGATAGAGGGAGCCGAGCAGACGTGGAGCTGCCAAACTAAAATTACCCTCAGCCAGAACGCAGCGGGAAAAACTGCAACAGCAGCTTATTAATGTCGCGTCGACATCTTGCTGCAACGGAGTATGTGGAAGTGGCAAGACATTCAAAATCGGACGGTGGGAACATGGCATTTGGATAGCCGCTTAAAGACGCGCTCATGCAACAGATTCGCCAATGATTTAGCTCCAGCCAGGCGTCGAGTAAATCATAAGCCAGGCAGAACCGAACCCCGCCCCTGGTGTCTGCATAATTTATGCACTCCGCTTTAAAGTGTCACAAGTCGAGGGAGCGCGCAACTGTTTTTCAATTAGGGCGGCACAAATGCAAATTTATGCAAATCCTTGGCCAAAAACTAAGCAACATCCGCATGGAACATGGACACAACTCTGTCGGACCCGCAAGCCCCTCTCTTGTACGGTACAGTTGCCTCCGTGGCACTGGAAGGCGGGCGACGCCATTTTGTGTCATTGTTTCTTGCATAATTTGCACCTCGAAGGAGCCGAAGCCGAAGCGGAAGCGGAAGCAAAAGGCAGAAGAAGATGGCTGGCTGCCAAACTACCGCTACATTTCGCAGGCACTACATGGCCACCGTTAAATTAATAAAACGTCAAATTTTGCATTTTAATATTTATGGGTTGTGCAATGTGCCCAACAACATTTCTACGCTAATAAAATCCGGGAAATGCTTAGCCCTAAGCAGAAAGACGTCTCGAAATCATTTCAGCTGGTTCGAACTAAACTGCACATAAGAGCTAAGGAAAACTGTTCGATAGTTTTAATAGGTTTCGAAAACTGTTAGTTGACAGAGGTCTAATCCAACCGTAGATGACAATCTCAGTCTACCAAAAGGACTGAGAAGAGTGCATGTGCCAAAAAAGGAGGGTAAAAAACAAGAACACATTCACCGGCCATCGTTTTGCATCTTTCCTCTTCCGTTCCGCAACGGCCATCCTCCGTTTGGCTTTCATTGTGGGCTGGTCAAGTCTTTGGCCACCGAACGATTGAAAGTAAGCGTGCGAAAATAAAAAGTCATTCCCCAGTCGTTGCCACTGGAAGTTGAAGCCGTTGCGTCCTGCTCCTGCTGCAGTTGCAAGGAATGCACGCAACCAGGATGAAATGGGAGTGGACGAGGGCTTCAAAGTCCGATTCAGCTCGCTCGAGCAACATTGGCTCCCACTTCCCCCTGCGCTATGTTTAATTGAATGCGATTTCATTACGCCGATGCCCCGCCCCCCATCGTCCTTGCCGCTTGCCTGGCTGAGCGGTCGAGCTCGCCTGCACTCGAGGACTCGAGCACTCGCAGCCTCGGACCAGCGGAAATTGAGGCATTATTGTGATTCAGTGATTTTGCTCTTTCCCCAGCTCAGCTGAACGAGTGGGCGCACTGGGAGGTAGATGGGGGTACCAGGACGCAGAGCTACCTTGTTGATTTTGGCATTTCAATGGGTTTTTGTGTGTTGGCGATTCGATCAGGTTATTAAGTGCACACACGCATACAGCGCGATAGCGAAGAAAAGCCCGAGCCTCCCTTCCGCCCACTGACCAGAAATCCGAACGGGGGCATTCAGTTTGCCATTCCCATTCAATTGCTTTGTCGTGTCGTTCTATGAGGTGCGAAACTAATTTGCGCTGAAATTAGTTTTCTTTCTCTCGTCGTGATTGCGCTGCAACCCCGAAAAATTGCAGAAAGCTCTGGGCAGCGGGCAGTTGTGCGACTGCCGGATTCGCACATTTCTTCCGCCATAGCCATTTTAATGAGCCGCACATGTCCGGCGATTGCAGGAGCGCAGTTTGGCCGCTTGTTAAGCATTCGGTGGTGCAGGGCTGTGGTGCCACATTAACAAGGCGTGTGGCACATCGGACGCCAGTGATTAGAGGCATACGTCCTGGGATTTGCTGATGGACGTGTTTTGGGGTCACGGAGAACCCTGGAACTCGGACGCCTCCAATTGTGATTCAATCAGTTGTCTGCTCCTGCCATCCTCTGAATAATTTAAATTGTCATACTTATACACGCCGAGCAAGAGGCAGCGAAGCGAACCCCTCATTAATGAAGACGTTCCCGATGTGAAAATCCATACGCCCGGGCTGAGAAGGAAACCCAAGAACGCTCAGCCCAAACTCAGACGCTGGGCTGAGAATCGGAATCATGCCCAGACTGCGGGTCCTCCCCCATCTGGAGACAAAGGAAACGGAAGCAACTGAACACACTTAAGTGAAGCGCGTAATCCGAGCCACACAACAAATGCCGCAATAGTGGCTGACGGAGTCGACGGAGACGACGGAAAGTGGTTGGGCTTAAGACAGCTCCAGCAGGAGCAATGGAAATGTTAAGGAGCAAAAAAGGATCAACGGAAGCTTTGCACGTTGGCTGAAATCAAATACACACACACACAGATGAGCAGCATCTCCGATGGAGTTTCCTTCCCTTTCGACTGACCAACCAGGCGAGGCATTCTCAAATGGAGCTCCCGTTATGTGACTTCTCCAGCACGCATGTGACACCGTTAAACTGAAAATCATTGCACGGTCACGTGTCAATCTTTAATGGCCATTCCCCGTACCCAGCCTGCTCCTCTTTCCTCGGACTCTTGTCAGAAATCATTTAACTCGGCTCTCTACCCCAAGTTCCTGCATACAGTGGGCGCCCGCTGGCCAAACTATTGTGACTTGGTGAGAAGTCCAATGGAAGATAAGATGGGGTGATTACGTGGGGCTCTGAAGCCTGGAAATAACGCAGCTGATATGTGAAAAGTTTGCCTAGACCTGGAGCACAGGAAAACGTCCTTGGAACTTTGAAATTGAAGGCAATGGTCCAAGACACAGATCAACGGATCTAAAACTTGGGAAAGGCTTTCTGCCCTCATCCCGTTAATCCATTGAATATTTAACAGCTGAAATCTGCTAGAAATCATTAGCATTCAAAACAATGGGACATCTAATTCTGCCTCATCCAAACTCCTCCCATGACGCTCCGCAACGAGGTAATAAATGCTCCGGGCAATTGTCTCCCAACTAATAAAGCCCTAAAGACCCCACAACCAGAGTTGGCCAAAAAGGACGGACACTTAATTTCAATAGCTGCAATTAAGAGCAGCCCACATGACTGGCGAGCACCCATAAATATGCTTTAAAGAGTTGAGCCCGGGAACGGAAAAAGCCACCCCCACCTGCTGGCCCCACTCACGTGTCTAATTAAGCAGGCCGTCGGGGGGGAGGGGCCAGCCAAAGGTGGCACACATGTCACTGGCGAAGCTGCCCAGCCAACTTTTGCTGGATGACCTTTTTTCTAAATCACTACCCACAGAACCGTGGCTCTCAGGGCCACTGTCATGGCCACAAGGGCCAGACGGCGCTCCCAGTTAGTGGCAGACAGCCATGTCACTCCACCCGCTCCTCCTTCGGCTTGCCCTTGGCTGGATGGCTGGATGGCTGGATGGCTCGACTGCTCGACTGCTCCTGCTGAGCGAATCATTCAACCCTTAAATTGGTACGCAATGTCAGCGATGAATTATCTGCAACCTGCTAAACTAGCAACGCAAAGAACCGGGCAGCCTTTGAGCCATTTACATAACGTTGCTCTGGGGGAAGGCTCCTGGGCCAGGGCAGGAGTTCCAGGGCCAGAGTAGTTCTCGCAGAGCTCTTGTCAAATGTCGGACGGTGTCAAAGCAGCTCGCGACGTGGCCATAAATCACCAGACGGCCGGGTCCGTTTCTCCTTGGTCACAGCAAAATGTTTAAAGTGAAGGGGTAGGACCGACTGCTTTAAGGTTCAGTGAACTCAAAAGTGGAAGCTTTAAAGCCCCCGGAGATGCCTTACATATCGATCAGATGGCGATGCTTAGTAGCAGATATATAGGTTTTAATTTACTGATTCCTGCTTCGGCTTCACCTCTTCAAGAATTCAACTTTTGCCCCCAGCTGCCGGGGTGTTTTTCGAAGGGCTGGAGGGGCGTCGGTCTCAACTCAAGTGTAAAATTAAAACTCGAGCAATGAAAAATCATCAACGTCAGCCCCATTCTCTCCACGTCCCCAGCAGGGCTGTTGTAAGGGAAATACAAAAAATACGTAAAAGTAGCAAAAATGTTTCTTAGCCAGCTGGGGGGAGCTGATGACAATGCACCCGGCGTGGGGATGGAGTTTTTTTTAGGAAGGACAGGGACATTCGGGACAAAATATGAGCTACAAAAACGCCAAACGATCAAAGGCATCCCACAAGCTGCGGGCAACTCACCCACGCCGCCTCATCCAGCCACGCCCCTTCGGACGCCTTGATGAATGACGCGGACATAGACGAATCGGGGAGACGGAGATACGATGACAATGTCAATGCCGACATCGAAACCGGAAAATTGCTGCGGGTCCTTCGCCAATTTTATCAGCTCTCCGCACTTGCCGTCTCCCGCCCAGCGCTTCGATTTCCCATTTCCCAATTCGCATCTATTGATTATTTTTTAGAGGAGAGTGGAGAAATCCATGCCTAATTGGGACGATTAGTGGGCCGACTTCGCAGGGAGCGTCGTGGCAGGTGACCTTTGGCACGAGAGCCGTAGATATAAACTAAATTGCGTCCTGGGGGAGTTCGTCCTGGGGGCGTGGAATCCATCGAGGGCCAGCAGACTTCAGTCTGTCAGTGACATATTGCACGTCATCACAGAAATATTAACTGTTCATTGACAGTTCCTTCCCTGCCCGATTCCCGATGCCGGGCTAAGGTTTATGCTTCCGGTGCTGCCGACCCGCAAAAAGTTGAGAAATTGCGCTAATAAAATTTAAGTCCTGTCTCCCGCTCTTCTGCTTTTTATTTACTCCGTCCGACAGACAGCGACAAGTGAAATCGAATCTGTCTGGACAGGCGTTTAATGAGACGTTCAATTGCCGGAGTAGTCCGGTGATGAGCTGGATATGTGTCAGGGTCCGATAAGTGACATGGACTATGGGCACTTCTGCTCGGCAATAGCCTTAACGCACAGAATGGATTCCTTGGTCAACTACTTGGCAACTCTGCCAAGTGCAGACGGGCTCCGAGTGCAAAGCACTTCCCCAGAGCCAGTTCCTCCCGGCCACAACTTAATTAATCCGCCCACTTTTCGCCTTCTTTCCGTGGTTTTCAGACCCACTTTCCGTTGGTTTTTTTCTTCTTCCTTTTTCGAGGAGCCAAAGAAAAATGTCAATAGCACAAAACCGTGGATTTGGGCCGAGGCAAACGGCAGAAAATATGCGAAAACTAAAGCGGATCGGAAGACGCAAAGTTTCGCTGTCGTCTCCGTCGTCGCCGAGGATATTACAAAATCCATTAAAATTCTATTTCCTGCCATCAAACTGCCCAAAGTTAAATAAAACGCGGCCGGAACGCGGTGAGAAGACGGCGGGAAAGTCGGGCGCGGGGCGTTGGCGAAAGCCAAAATAATAATAATAAACGACAAACAGCCAACCGGCAAACAAACAAGCTGCAAAGTTTTCCCTTTTTCTCGTTTTTGGCCGTGGACAAAATTACACCGGGCTTGGATGGGGCCCTTCCTTGGACTTCTTCAGCAGCGCTTGAGCCACTTGACGATGCAGTCGAAGAGATGCTGACTGCATTTTTAAGCAGGAGCTTTCGAGGCAATACGGACGAAACTAATAAGCCCATTGAGTGGTCCTTCCCGCCCCGGAGCATTATAAAGGTATAAGGCGCAGCTAATAAAGTTGCAAGTGGTCGCCGTCGTCTGAGTCACAGTCTGCAGCCCATGGCCGGATCTAGGAGGCTCCGGGTACGGATTGGCTGGGGCCCCCTTGACTTCGGTCCCGGAAATGCAGCATCGTCGCTTACTAATCCCGCGTGCAAATCCCCACCCCCAACCTCTTCCTTCGAACTGTGGCCATAATGCCAAGCGAAGCATCAATAAATGCTCCACTACCAGGACAGAAGTAGCTACTCGGTGGCGGCGGAGCGGAGCGTGCTGAGCAAATAAAGCATAGTTTAGAATATAATGAATGCAGCTTAACTTGGCTAAATGAGCTGGGAAGCACAACCTCTTAACCCCCATCCGCCACATTTCGCTGTTGTTTGCAGTTCGCCCGCAATCCTCGCCGGATGCATGCGCTTGGCATAATTTCCATCGCCATTCGGTGCTCCGGAATTTCTTTTTTGCGATGGCTCACGGGATTTATGTTTTAATTTTCACGGATTTTAGCGCATAATTAAAAAATGCTGCCCGGCTGGAGCGCGCAGAGTTATTGCCAAGCATTTGAGAATTTATAGGATGCAATAAGCAGCTCATAATGAGGCAGCTAAATCGCTTTCCAACCCAATAATTCTGCACTCCAAAAAGGTTCCCGGAAATTGCCGAACAAATTCAATTTGCAACAAATTCGCTGCGAAAAATAGTGCTTTTTGAGTACATTTTGCATCAATTATTGACAAGGACAACAAGGACCCTTCTGCGCAATGTTCGTTTCACGTTGGCGCGTAATTGTTGTGAAAATTGTTTTCAATCGTCGCTGTCACTCTCGCAGGCTTATTTGCCCAATAATTTATTCAAAGGCAACTAAATGTTTCCAATTGATTTCATCCCCTGAGTTGCAAGGACGAAAGGTTCCTGCAGGACGATATTGCAGCCACTTTTCTCCGACTGGATACGATCGATCCCCATCCACAGCCCCATCTCAAGCGATTCCAATTATGCAATTCTCAGCATTCATTCGCGTAAGCACACACATTACTCAATATGAATGCCCAGCTTATCCCCTTCTGCACTTATTGTTTTACTGCGAAAATAAGGAGCACAAAGGACTACAGGATGCAGAGGCTGAGGCACCGACGGAGCCGAATGAATAACAAACAACAAAACTGAATCCTCCCGAGTAACTGTTGAAATGAATTAAAAACATGCGCCATCTGCAATTTGTTACGACAACGAAGGACAAGGATGGTTGTGGACTGAAGTGCAGTGGATTGGAGTAAAAGCAGTTGGCTGAAAGGAGGTTGTCCTGCATTCTCGATTCCCGCCGCTTGCCATATTTTTTGGGTTCAGTTGCGTTTTCCTGGCCGAGCACAGACTGGAAAAACTGCAATAATGTTGGATTACGTGTGGAAATTACTTAAAAAGATTTTCAATTGTTCTTGGAGAAAAGAGGGGAACTGGGCAACGGCTGCTGTTTATTTTCGGCTGCCTGGAGGAAAACTTGCCCAAGACTCCAGAACTCCAGAAATAATGAACTTTGTTGCGACAAACTATAAATTTATGGCCCGAGTCAAAACCAGCTGCCCAGGGCCACGCAATTCTTGAAGACAATTTATAGACCGAAATAGCCCTAAGCCTCGGAGATGGGTTTACCAAAGAAGGGTCTAACCACCAAAGAGATATACACCTAGCTTTAAATATCAATCTTAGATGCGTATGGGAATGAAAACAATCCTTTCGACTCAAGAACCAATTCTGTAGTTATTTGTCTTTTGTATTAACGTCTATTCAATGCATATTCAGTTGTATCGATTGGAATTGCCTACACAAATAATTAAATGGTAAAAAACAGCAGTAAGTGTGAACTAGGGTTTACCGAAAACGAAAACCTAATGATAAGGCTCTGATTCGTTTTATAATATTTTAATTAATTTCCCTACCAAGCAATATTAGTCATACAGTCATTGAATAGAGTGTTTCCAAACCTCTATCTACAGTTTTTTATATTCTTTAGAAGAAACCATAACAGTAAAAACGGCCAACAGTCGTATATCTAAAGTTCTTTATATCAATATCTTTAACACAGATAAGAGGATCAAATTACACTAGAATAACGTGAAGTATCATTTTTTTGTTCAACGTAATTTTATAATGGGCACGTATTAGCCGTTACAACTTTTACTCCTTTCCCAGACAAAGGTGTTTAAAGCTAAAGTGTGTTTAGGTCCCACATGTTTAAAGTATTCTTAAGTGTGTAAATTTCCTACATTGTTTGCTTACCAGAACCCATGTACATCGCAAAAATGAGGTCGGCAGAGTAAATGGTATCTGATAGTCGAGGCATGCAACATTCGCGTTCTCCTATCATATGTATTAAACAGTAGAAATTATAAATATAATATGTAATATCTAACTAGAAATAATTGATAAACAATAAATTACTCTTTTACCTTAAATTACCTTTAAACACTTAACAGACCTTTTTAAGGAGTATATCAGACTTCCTCCCACAAAACTATACAGCATGCCCTACTTCTTAGGGGCACAGGGTATTTTCGCGAAGAGTACTGCAGCTAGTTGCTGTCAGTCGGAGAAACGTTGAAGAACAATGAACCCATGAGACAGCCAAACGACACTTAATTTTTTCGGAATAGTCGACACCCGGCGTACAACACCTGTTCCGCGACACCACCCCCTCGGGGGGAAGGACGCAGGTCCCAGGAGAGCCTCCAGCCTTATGTTATCCTGCCGCCCGGCGCAATTTGTCGCCCAAGTAATTAGTAAGATTTAAATTGCTTCTCGCTACTGCCAGGCCTCTCCCCTCGCACTCCATTGACGTGTATCCTCCGTTGGGGAAACTTGGAGTTGTGCTAAATGCATTAAGTGCTTGTCGCTCCTAAGACTTGTCTAAGCGTTTCAATTAATTTTCATAGTCGCAACTTTTCTCTCCATTCATTCATTTCCCCTATCCCTACCCCAACTCCTATTCCTGTTTTTTCTGTAGGCCCGTAATTAGTTGCAGTCATATGGTTCTACCTACCCAAATAAGCTTTCAGCAACAATACGCAGCGGACGGGAGGCGTTTGGGGGGCGTGGCCACCGCGTAATGCGAGACAAACGCGCCAAATTAGCACAAATTGGATTTTAATTATAAAAATGTAATTTCTCCTTCGAGCCAGACGGATGTGGCTCGTTCCATTCGAATCCGCAGGTGGAGTCATCCAATGTCTGTCCCAAAAGTGTCTCGTCTCTGATTGCGTAACAAGATGTTTCGCCGACCCGAAAGCCGTTTATTTTTGAGTGGAGTAGTCCTGCGAGTGGAAGCACACACACGTGCTCCCTGCAGCTAAGCAAACATATTCGGGCCTTTAAGGACATCGAAGATTGTGTTTTTCCATGCCACGTGCGGCGCTGCGCAAATATTTCCCCAATCTCTGCCCTGCACTTGGCCAGTACGAGGGTGATTAGCGAGGGACCTCATCAACTGCGTTCTTAATAATTGATACCGACAATCCGGCCTTCTTTAAATTTGAGCCTTTGCGGTGCCGGCCTTCAATTAGGAATCCTGCTGGGACCTCTTGCCGTCACTTTAATGAACGCGCGGACCCCGGGGGAAGGTCTCTTGCCAATCAGTTTTAATTGAAAGCGCGTTTAATTAGTAAAACTTACTTTGCCCAATTTCATGTTTCGATGGAAAATTTGCGCTAATTTCGCAATTAATTTGCCAAATTGCACATTCGTTATCATGCATATGTGCGAAGTGCGGAAAGTCTGGGGCGAACGAAGGAATGTTCCGCTTGAAATGATGATTTGGCCCAAATCGGCGGCCTTGATGTCGGAGCTGTCGCAAATGTCGGGACTCCCATTACTTGTCAAAAATCCAATTAGGCAACGCGTTGAGCATTTGCATCGGCAATTTAGGGATATCCTAATGAGGCGTGGACAAGGAATCGTGTAATTGCGGCATATTTGCCATTTACGAGGTATAAATCATCGGTTAAATTAATTTACCCACCGATGTAGTCACAGAAAGCAGCTCCTAGCAAACTGCGTTGTTTTCACAGGCCCCTTTTCTATATTAACAAACAATTACGGAATTATGAACAGGGTTTTGGGAGGACGGTTCGACCTATTTTCCAACACCGTTTCCCCCGACGAAAAAGTCGCAAGCATTGGCCAAAAGTGCCAGCTGTAAGAAAAGATACAAATTGCGCAATTGCCAGGCGCCACTGAAATATTTAACTGCGAGCGTGATGAAGACGGGGGAGGGGCGGGGCAGGGATCTGGAATCGACTGAATGCCAGGACGTGCTAAATGGGCGAATAGAAAGTTGCAATCAAAGGCGAAACTGCAAGATGTAAGGGAAGTCCGTGCCTCGTGTCGCCTGTCTATCATTTGGTCAATCAGTGGCAGTGCCACGCCTCCTTCACTTCTGTCCATGCCATACCGCCCCTTTCGCCAACTCAGCGGAGCGGCTAAATGATAAACGCAATTGCTTAAAACGCCTTGGCGGGATCGGCGCTGGCGAGGGATCGGGTGCGGCATTGGTCTAAGGATGATTTGGTGGCATGGCGCGTGTCCAACGAAATACTGTCATTTGCCAAAAGCAGCTGGAAATCGCCTGGATCTGAGTCTCGCTCTGTGACTCCAACTTCTTAGGTTTCTTTTGGCTCGTTTTCCCTTTTGGCCATAAACTTTGCTTACGTGACAACTTTAGTTTATTTCTCAGAGCGATACAGCAGCAGCAGAAGGACTTTGCGCAGGACGGGAGGACAATTGGGTTGTCGGGAGGACACAGCTGCTTCCGGCCAAGCGGAAGCCAGCAATTTGCGCCAATGAGCCTGAGCCCGCCTATGCAGATCCTCCGGAGTCCGACTCCGACATATTCTGGAAGCCCGACTTGACTGAGCCCGAAGCAAAGCCGAAAACCACTAAGCCGGGCGAGTGCTAAGCCTTGATGGAATCCGAATCCTGGGTTTGCCGCCGGGTTCAATGTCATATTTGCATGGCAGGGACGAGCTCCGTCCTGCCCCGCCTTCCCATTCCCTGACAAGACCCATCTGCCAGTTCTCGAGGATGGGCAAACAAAACTGCTGCGAGTGCAGGAGAATCGCTTATATAACCTAGATTTGTTGTGACATAAAATTATTACGAAAAATGGTTATTACCCCGTTTACGTTTGAGTGAACGCATTTGTACGTGTTGACAATTTGTTAGCTTAGATAATGTTACAGGCAGCTAAGGAGAGGACCAAGTGGCCGGAGGGGATGGGTGGATGGGGATAAGGATGTGAATGCCTGGAGGGAAAGTCATCATCTTGCTATGTGTGCCTTTAATGTTTGCGTTTGCTCTTCTTTTCATTCCACTCCACTCCTCTCCTTTCCGTTCCTGTACTTTCCACCCCGTTGGTCCTGGCCATTTCACAAAATTTTACTTCTGCAAAGATTTTTGCAAGGGTTAGACACACACACACACATGCTCAGCGGGTGTGACAGTTGGTCTGTGCGTGTCACCGGGCTGTCATTTTGCTGGCCACGCCTCCGCCTCCGCCTCCACCCCCGACTCCCCCGGCTGTCTGACATGCTGGAATTTTAAAATTCTCCCGTCGCTCTGCGTGGCCATGGAAATTGTCAAAGTTTTAAAGCTGCCCCAGTTCTCCACCCTCCGCCGCCAGCTGTTGCCATCATTTGGTACCCATTCCAGAGGCTATCCCCAAGCCCAAACCCGAATGGGAGCCGATCCCGATCCCCATTCGAATCCAAATCGGAACTCTGCTCCTGGGCGCCAATTTT
Organism: Drosophila mauritiana; assembly: GCF_004382145.1. Taxonomy (NCBI): domain Eukaryota; kingdom Metazoa; phylum Arthropoda; class Insecta; order Diptera; family Drosophilidae; genus Drosophila; species Drosophila mauritiana. The sequence continues at coordinate 21,941,271 of NC_046669.1, forward strand.
ATTGTCACGCTGATTGTCACAATCAGTGGTATTTGCCTTTGACCAGAGTTGAGCTTCATTGTTTGAAGGTCCCCTTCTTAAAATGGCTAGCACTTGTGCAGCATTTTTCCATCTATTCCTGGATTTGCTCTCCTTCAGATTTCAGTTTTTAAATAAATTTGGTTATGGCTATGCGGACTGTGGACAGTGGGGTTGGGTGAATGGGTACGGAACAGATCCCAAATCCGTTGTATAACGAATCCAGTTTAATTGGCGGTCAGGATGCCACCCCCTTTGGAACTTGACTTTTAGTTCACCCACTGCATTTTAATGAGACCTAGACGTGTTTCCCAGGGAAGTTTCGAGGTCTACTTCAGATTCAGTGCCGGTATGTATGGGATATCCGTATATTTATGTTCATGAAAAAAAGCAGATAGATGGATCATTCGGGCAGACGGATGTGTCTCTGTCCCGCGGGCATCGAATTAATGTCAAATTATACTTCAAAATGCGTGCAAATTTTACGCGCGCTTACGAATGAAAATGATACCCGAGGAAAAAACCGACAGAGGAAAACCGCAGAAGCCGCAGCAACAACAATGCTACAAATTATAAGCCCGCAGGGGGCTAAAAGTGGGGTTCCCTGCCGACGTCCCACCCCACCCATTTCTCGTTTTTTACTAGCCTTGGGCTAACTTTAGCGCTCTGCAACAGAAGTTTCGCCCGCCGAGCTGGCTATGAAAATCCGCCAGCAGCCATGGGCGGCTGTTTTGGGTGGGCGTGGCTGCAGCGAGCAGTGCGCAGCGAGACGAGCGTGCAGTTTTTCAAGAACTGCTATTTTTGAAGTTGGTTTTACTTTTTGTCCGAAGCTTTGTCGGTTTTTTGTTTGGCTGCGTGTCTGGTGTTTTCGGGATCATTATTATCTCAGCTAGGGCAGATCCTGCACCAGCAACAGCCCCCATTCTTTCCCCATCGCAAGAGCCCCATGGGCTTGTTGTCATTGGTAATGTGCAGGCAAATTTGCCGCCATCCTCCCCTCACCCTGCGCTCTATGATGCCCCGCTTCGCTACCCGTTTCATGTTGTTCAGTGTAGTGAAGTGTAAATCTGCGTGTCGCGCGTTTGCTTTCCAGCTGCGCGGGTGGGTGCGTCTATCTGGGAGTTTCTGTGCGTGTTTCAGTGCCGTCTAGCACATGATTAAGCTGCAAGCAGCCCGACACTCCAGGGACGAAATGGGAACGACAGCCCTTGCAGGGCAGGATTAGTTCTTGGTCTGGGGATCGTCGCATTGGCAGCACACTCATTAGCTTTTTAAGTCGAGCCAGTGCAAGCAGAAAAGTCTTGAGCTTGTCATTGCAAGTAAATGTATGAGTTCAAAAAAAATCAAAAGTAGCAGTAACTCGCACTTCTCAACTTTTAAATAGTTGAAACAATTTAAATAAATCAAACAGAAGAGCGTGGATGCGAAGATCGGAGCGAAAAGCTTTCCCAAAATTGAATTTCCAATGATGAGCAAGGAAAAGTCAGGAAAGCCAGCTTAGACGCCTCAATCCAGGCGAGATTCCTCGATGGGTGGTGGACAGGGTTGAGTGACAGCGATGTCCCAAAACGAAGACATGCAAGGAGCAGAAAGGCAGCGTCCTGGAGGATAATGCCCGACTTGGGTATGTGAATGTGAGCAGGGCTCCGTGTGTTCTTTTGTGTGAGTGCGCGGTTAGCAAAGCTGCAAATGCGCTTTCAGTTGATTAAATTAAATCGCTAAAGCAGCTGCAGGCTATGAAAAATGCAGCTGAAGAGAGCTCGAGCACCACCCCCCGCTCCATCATCATCATCATTGTCATCATCGTCGTCCCTTTTGGGACAGAGTGGGCGTGGCCGGGGCCAGTGCACTCAGCGTAATGGCGACAAAAGGCGAAGGAGGAAGACCGCAAAGTATTTACCTATTTCTTTTCGACTTTCGAGCGCAGGAAAGACATCGACATCGACAGCAGCGCAGCAACCCGAGCAGCATCCACCTGCATTCCAATTGTCACACACCCACCCAGACACATCGTCGCTACCGGCTGCACTTCCGTTTCCGCCGGGCTGCGCTGCCTTCTTCTGCCGCTCCAGCTCCATTTCAAGTGTGTTTCCTCCTGCGGCAGTGAGACGACTCCCCCTAAGTTACTAGGAATAAGTTACCGGGGTCTGAGCTATATCCTCGGGTTTCGACTTCGGTACGGCGCTGCACGGGGATTAGAGATTTTTGTCAATGAAGGTAATTTGCCGAAGATTTTGTCTAGAATTTCAATTAGATTGACGTTTTCTTATGTCGTTTGTGCGGGCAGCTGCACAGGAGGGGGTTTCTTTATGTACTTATGGTTATTCTTCCATCAGGAGTCTCAACAGAAGAAAGAAGAAACCGCAATGCCAAAACGGTTTATGGGATTTTCAGTTTCAGCGACTTTTGTTCGAGCACATTCGTACAGCCCTAAGAATGTGGTAATGAGAAAGGTCCTTTGCGCTCCAGCAGCTCTCCTGAAACTGATCCACTTAAAGCAGCGATGCAAATGAGTTTATTAACTTGGGCATAACGCAATCAACAACTGTGGAGACGCAACAGAACGCTGGCCAGGATCAGGATGGGTTAGCTTTGTCCACACCGACGAGGCACTAAAAAGGGAAACTTAAAAGGAGCCTGAAACTGGGAGTCCGACTGGGTGCCGGCCCCGGGGATTATCAGTTGGTTAAATTAATGCTAATTAGTTAAAAAATATATGAGAGTCGTTTGCCCCCCTCCGATGAGTAGGGGGAAAATGCCAACGTTTTGTTGCATTTCCGCTTGGCGCTAAGAAAAAAATTTGTATGAATGCATAAAATATGAAACAAATGCGGCGCAGACATGACAAACCAGGAGTCGACACAGTGGGGCACATTGGAAATTAAACAAGTATAATCCATTTTCGAACATCATAATTTGAACATTTTTGGAATGCCTCTTGCCATGACTGATATTCAGTATTTAAAAGTCTTTATGATTGAAAGGCAAAAACTTAAGGGATTTCGTTTACTTACTCTCATATCGTCAAACAGTATTGGAATACATACAAAAGTTAAAATATTTAAGAAGAACTATTCGTTACTTCCCATAGAATGTACTAAATTGATTGTTCATACACCTTCTGCATGATTTCCTGTCCTTGGATGCCCACCGTGCCATTCGTGCGCTTCCTGGCTCATAATGAATAATCATAAAAATTGCATAAATTATGTGCCGACGCCGTCTTGCCCAACGCCTGCGGCGGCAGCGACGGACAACAAGGAGGCAAACAGGAAGGCGAGAATGGGATAGGACGAGAAGGGAAAAGGGGCGTGGCAGTCGCAAAGGATAGAGACACAACGGGCACAAATGAAATGCAGAAATGTAAATCTAAAATAATTTACGCGCCTTTGTTGACTGCAGTTGCCGTGGCCATAAAAACCCGTCCTCCGCCCGCGCCCCATAAGCCATCCCATCCACTGACTACGCTCCTTGTTGCCTTCTTTTCCAGCCGTGTAACTGTTGCTACACAAAATGGCGTCATCGTTGGTAACTTGGCTGAGTCCTGGCTCGGCCACCTCCACCAGTCGGCGGCAGGGAGCTATGCGCCATGGCCTGCATTTGCATTTATGGCATGGAATAATCCATTATCAGGCATTTTGCAGGTTGCCTTGGCAAGTAATGCAGCATTCTGAGCCGGCAGCAGCAAAAGAGAGGCGGAATAGGATTGGGTCCACCGACATATAGCTAAGCCTTCTGGCTTTAGTTTAAAAGTGGCCAGCACGCTGCAGATTAATTTGCCCTCAGACCCGCCCTGAACGGGGATTAAAACATTTTAAGTTAGCTGCAGTGGAAAAAGAATCAGAGGTCACGGAGTAGAGGTAACTAAACGAACAGTATCATACTGTCGTACTTAATTGCACTAAAATATTGCGGTCGGAAATTTTAACAAGAACAAGATCATAAGATCACTATGGCTTGAGAATGGGTATAGATTGCGATTGGTTCCATGGTTGAAACTCATTGGCATGCACTTTATTTAACCTGTGTTGAAGTAAAACAAGTCCTACAATAGGCTTGCCTAATTAATTTAATTGTTTAATGCGGTCAGGTGTCTGGCTGTGCGTTCGATGAATGGCGAAAAATCAGTGTAAGGGCTCCAAGGACACACATGCCGCCCACGCGATGGGAGGTCGGGATAAGTGCGATGAGGAGCATTTTAGCCATGGTCGGTGAGACAGGAGCCCCGACTGACATTTAAAGAAATTGCGTTTTACTTGCTTTTGTAAATGATTTATGGGACAACAGGCGATGCTCCCACCACAGCTCTTATACTTTGGAGGTTCTCCCGAACATGTGCTGTGCATCGAGAATGGGGATATGGGGGCCCGCATAAATAGTTTCTTGCCTAAAAACTTTCAGGCACAACAAAGCAAAAGCCTAATGAGTTGTCATCAGTTAGCCACGTGTGGACCGCGGAAAGGGGGCCAAAACAGCAGCTGAAAACCATCCAAAACCTCCCAATAGCGGTGAATTCTAAGCTTAAAGGAAGAACGCTAAACGCCGATGAAAATAGCAGTTCCACGCAGAGTCCTGCGCAATTAGCCCCGAATTGTAATGGCAAAATAGAAAAATACACAACTGATATTTGTTCTCATTTGGCAAGAGAAATTAATTATCTAAAACTCATTTGATGAAAAATGCAAACAATCTGTGGGAGCGCGTGGAAAACTTTTAGAAAAATTCAAAATATTTTCACAACAATGAGGGGCGGGGGTTGCACATGCGTGGGCATGTCCTTGACTAGCTTTTGGTGCCATGAACGACGTGTCCTCGACATCGTATTCCTATTTCAGCTTTTTCTTTTCGTCCTCGCTCTCGTTTCAGGCTTTTGGGCTGTCAATCATGCAAAAACTGCAACCGCCGCATAACCGCTGGTTTATAATAGTTAGCCCGTAGAACGCTGCAGGAAAAAGGACGAGGCGGACCGGAGGCTGGCGGCAGTTCTGCGGGAGGGGATGCGTCCTGGTTGTTGCCTGGTTTCGGCAAAAGCTTTTCAAACTTTTTAATTATGCAGCAAACAGAAAACTTTGTGGTAATTTCGTTGCAACAGTTGGCTAGGACTGCAGGACGCCAGGACTCAACGGCAGGAACGTCAACGTCACCAGCAGCAGGCAGGTTGACTAATTGAGTTAGGCACGGGGGCCGGGTACACGTAAGGGTGGGCAGTGGGGGTTGCGGGTCATCGTGCCTTTTGGCAATAATAATTTGCCAACAATTTTAAAGTGCATCAATCACAATTAGTGACCGGAATGTCCTAGTGCAAGTGTGTGCGGAGAACAAAGTCCGGCAGAAGGACATTGCGAATTCATAGCAAATTGTGTCAATTTTGTAAGCGTTTAGTCGGTTACACATTTCTATTTCCAGTTTCTGGCATTTAAAACAAATTGAAAGCTACTCAGCTATCGTCTTCATTAGATTATAGAAGCTTATTTTTCCTTTACCTCCGAAAGCAATTTGGTTTCGATTGTAAATCAATATTCTTTAAGACTCATAAAGGAATTTTCCCCTACTTGCAGACAACTTTCCATATAGATCTTCAAATAGACATCGCTACTTAATCACAAAATCAGGCACAGTGAAAAAACAAAACCAATCATAGGCTTAAATAAACTTGTTTATATTCACTTGAAAATTAACTAAAAATACACCAAATGATTTGAAGAATAATAATTCAATTCACATTTTTCAAAAAAATTTTTCAATGAGTATTCTTGAAATGCTGAAAATGTCGATTAATTACAGGTTTTCTAATTTCCCCAAGTGTAGTTTCACATATGTGCAAAGATGATGTACATGTACAATAAACCTAAGCCGATTTAATAAAAGGCATTAAAAAATATCTATTTTGCCGAATGAAAAATATGAAATCGGCACAAAGTCAGCATCAGCAGAAAATAGAACAAGGGTCCTTTCACTCCCCCTTTCTTCGCACACACACACAGGCAAACGCACACATACACTCAAGTTGATTGGAAAAGTGCCCGCCTCTGGCTGGAAAAGGATGAAGAAGCCCATAAATGTTGTAGCCCCAAAATGAACACACATCCCTTGGAGATTAAGGAGCTCGGTGGGGCGAAGGGCACTGCAGAGCAGATGATGGGGAAAACGAATCAAAGGCTAACTGACCACCCACGCATGATTAAAAACTGGAGTTTTGGGACCTTCTTTGGGGGAGTGGCTGGGTGGCTGGGGAAGACCGACTGTGCACCTTTCAAGATGAGTAAATGAGCATTGAAGCGTTCAAGATTATCAATATGCATGAATGCGGCGACCAAATTGTAGTTAAGTTCAAGTGGACACCCAAGCTGGGATCCGAGTGGAAGAAAGAAGAAGATGTAAGAAAATGTGATATGGGTGTTGCATGATTAAAGGGGGCCAAATGAAGCATTTATCCACTCACTTGAGCAAAACGTTAAGTGTGCAAAAGGATTCGATTGCGCAGAAATTCTTTCTGCCTTCTGATATGCGAATCAGGCCTTCAAGGACTACGAGATTTCGCGGAAAGGGAACAAGCCAGTTCTTCGAGGTACGAGATGCTTGGATACGTGGTATGGATATCATCTGTGGGCTATGCACAGTTTATTGTTTCACACCTGCCCATTATCCCATCGGCAGTTGTCTCCGGCACTTTCCCAGCACTTTTGGTAGCAGCAGATTTTATAACCACAGAAACATGCAAAGAGCATTTCAACTTTTACCTACGAAGCAAGGTAATCCAGCAAATATGTAAACAACTTACCAAAAACCCATATTATACACATATAAATTATATGTATCATATATTCAACTACACCTCGCACTCAATGCCATTTACATGAAAAACTTTTGCTTGTCGAATCTTTCAAACATCAAAACATTTTCTATTTTGACGATGATGTCGATGTATACCAACGGAAATCTTTAAAGAGCTCGGGCTCCAACAACAAGCCAAATTGGGTGAACAAAATCTAAATCATATTTCCCTGATAATTTCCCCAGCCTAGGATTAATTTATTTATTGCAATTGACCTGCCCAGCCAAATCCGATTATGGGATTAGTCGAATTGTTTTCCGAAAAGAGGATACTTTAATGATTTTAATTTATTTTTTTTTAGAAGCAAATAAAAGCATTAAATGTGTAATTAGAGCATCGCCTTTCATATTTTACGATCCCTAATTGCAAGCAGGCATAGAAAAATGAGACAATCGCGTTTAATCAAAAGATATTTTTGCATTAACCAACTCTAGCATCATTTATTTCACCACAGCTGCAATTATCGATTTATTGCAATTCCAGTTCATGTGTTTTATTGCTAATTAGGACATAAAAATACCGTTCGACCAACAGACATTGCGGCATCCACTCTTTTAGTATATATTATTGTTCACAATATATAAATAAATGGAGAATTAAAATTCAGTTAACTGCTACTGTAAGATTACAAGCATACCAATTTTATTAAATTATTTATTGATTCATTCGACGTTTTTCCTTGCTACAATATTTACTCATATCCTCATACAAATTGTTAAAAGCCCTTAAGTTCATTTTTTGTAATTTTTTTTTTTTTTATATTAAAAGTTTTTAAATCAATGCAATTCAAAGACAAATTCAAAAAATATTAAAACACTTCAAAAGTGTGGCGGTTTCAGATTTACAAAAAACTCTTGGCACGTGGTTGCCATTAGAATCGATATCCCTAACTTTTTTGACTTTATGGCACCCGAGACCTCGAGGTTCCTAACTACATATGTATGCATACATATATATATATATACATATATATATATATATATATATATATATATATATATGTTTGTATGTATACACGACATGGCAAGTGATCCTGGTTCTATACTCGTATCTATAAATAATTGATTGCATTATCTACATAAAGAGTCGGAAGCGGATCCTTCCACCTGTATATTAAGATTACATACGTGATACGTGATTGATGCTCCTTGTGTGTGGCTCTGAGATACTTTTGGTTATGATAACCTACTGATCTGTATCAACAAGGAGCCCATTTTCCCACTGCCAATGCTACAATGGTTAGGTCAGCTACGATGAATTAATTTATCACAATGCTGGTCAACTGCAGGCAATTAGACTCATTGTAGAAAATTCGAGATATATTTGGCTTAAAAGGTAATAGCTAGATAGAAAGCTGTTTTCGAATCAACTACAAGTGTGAACACACAACTCCACTTCCACCTCACTGGCGTCCAAAGTGAGAGAGTGTTTTTCGGTCGAGTGCTGTGCTCGTAAAAGAAAGCCGCACTGGGAGCCCAGCAGGAAGTGTTGTAACTCGCACTTTACCAGACTCACCAATGCCACACACACAAAAAGTGTGGCTATCATGTCGTATACTTGATTTTGAGAAGGGCACTGCGTCGGGGTCCTGGAGGGTAATATCTACGCACAGCATTTTGCTGAGCTAGCCTTGGTTTTAATTGCGGCTGGTGTAGCTGTTGCTGGCCACATAACCGGAAAATATATGCAGGATACCAAGCGGTTTATGTGCCATTATGAGGCTGATACCCCCCCACTACCAAACAATTTGTGTGTGGGCGTTGGCTTTTATGAGCCTAGGCGAGCTCTCGAATGCTAGTTATGTAATCTGTCCAAAATATCCGTCTGCAATTAAAAACATTTTCAAGTCGTTTATTCTCTCTTCGGCGAGGAGTCGAACATAGGGGAGGGGAACTCAACAGAAGGATCGTAAAAGCGGCTTTATGAAAATGTCTAACGAATTTTGTGGATTTAGGTTTATGAATTTATCGGAATTTTTATAGCCCACTTTTATAGCCTCTGCCAGAATGAGGGTGTAAGGGAGCACAAAAATTGGTATTTGAATACCAATAACAGTTTTAGGCGAAAATAGGTATAGTTTATTCTGAGATTAGCTGTGGACTTAAAATTCTAATTAATTCATGTAAAAGACGAAAATCTATTTGGGTTTTCCCAAACAAGCAGATTTCAGTGACCGAAGCGAAATCAATTAGAGAATCCCACTCCGCAAATGCTACCCAAACAAATGTACACTTAAAACACATTGCCTATGCAAACTAATCGAAGGCCGAGCTAAAATCCTTCTGGCTGGGAGACCAATTCCGGAATCCTCGTCAATAGCAACGGTTTCAAATTAATTAATAAAATTCTCGTTTCAAGTGGGCCAGCTAACAAACAAACAGGCGAACTACAAATGAAGGCCGCAACCTGCCCATGCCCGATTGGTTGGGAAAAGACTTGCGTTTGGAACGAATGTTGGTCAAGAAGAAGTGGCATGTGCCAAGGCACGTGTGTATGGGGCTCCTGTTCCCAAAAATGCCCTCTAACAGTCAACCACCTCAGAAACTGTTTGTTAGCCAAACCAAACAGCAAATACTTCAATAAACGAAATTAAATATTTGAGCATGGAATGAAACATTTTCCTCAGCTTTTAAGGCGGGCACAACAGGGTAAATCGAAAAAGAATTGAACACTTTATGCCTCGCATTGGCAACAAATTAAATAATTGCTGCAAAAAGTTTGCCATCCGCAAATATTTCGACAAATAAACGTAAATAAACCATTGGTTCTCTCGACGCTTTTTCGGTATTGTTAGAATTTTTGACCAAATGTTGGCTTTTTGTTAACTCACTATAGACATCCACCAGTTCTGGCTTTGGCCATTCCCGACTTATGTCAAATATTTTGTTTGCCACATTGTTTAACTTTTGACCCGATTCGTCCGCCTTGCTCCATGGTTCCTCTGTAATTAGACTTTAATTGGGCAATTGTAACCATCTCAGGCGAGTGTAATTCATTGGCGTTCCGGCCAAAATTCAGCCTCGGGTCCAAAGCCAACACCTTTTTGATGTCTAACCCTGGGCAAAGGAGAAAAGGCAGCATTTTGGAGCTGAATCAAACTAATTAGGCGCAAACTTAATTAATATTTGATGATTTTTCTTTGCCGTTTGTCTTATTACCATGACGGCTCGGCCAAACTCGCTCCGGACCTCCTCAGACCTTAAGTGGCCCTCGTCATTTGCCTGGCGACAGACAGAAACATAATGATAACTTTAGAGGATATTTCGGGATTGGGCTTAATTTGGCTGAGTCTGAAAACATTTGATAAACTTGTCGCTAGGCAGGTGCCATCGCAGAAAGGGATCCGCATTATGCCTACTGATTTTGTGGGCGTGCAGAGCGATTCAAATCACAAAATGGTAAGGTGAGATGAGGCGCAAAAGTTTTTCTAATGTTTATTGGCGAACTTTTTCATTTTTTACAACTTTTGTGGAAGTTTACGTCGTACATTTCCAGCCCCCCGATTGCATTCTGCCTTTTCTGTTGTTGCCTAGGATCGTCCCCGGTCATTTTAAAGTTTAAATTATACTAGGGGGGAGTCTGAGGTCTGAGTGGTCTGGAATCCAACGATTGTCAGCACATTAGGCCTACGAAGTTGCCGAGGAGGAGTGGGGGGCAGCCATACTTTGAATTAAACTTTTATCGCATCAATTCCGAGAGTTTTTCCGCGTTTCCATGGCAAAGTTTCATTGTTGGAGAATTTTTAGATAATAATTCCTTTATTTAAAATCTCCCTAGTCGGCAAGATAATGCGAATAAACGGTACTCACCCTTCTGGGGATAGGTGCCACTTACCTGCAAGTGAAGAAAAATATATGAAAACAAGAGAAAAATGCTATAGTCGAGTTATCCGACTATCAGATACTCGTTACTCAGTTAGTGTGAATGCGAACGCAATTATAATTTTTCTGGGATATTGACAGATATTGGAGAATGAAATGAGAAAAAAATTAAACTTAAAATTAAAGTGTGGGCGTGACCGGCTTGGCGGCTTTATGGCGTTAGAGTGGGCGCGGCAAAAAGTTGTTTGGCAAATCGATAGAAATTTTCCTTCTAGCTTATATAGTTCCTGAGATCTCGACGTTCATATGGACAGATCGACTCGGCTATTGATCCAAATCAAGAATATATATGTGGTTGGAAACTCTTCCGTACCTATAGGGCACTTAAGGGTATAGTTACTTGGAACTTCATAGCCAGAGAAAACGATATTTTTTTAGTCAGCAATATAGTAAAGACATTAACTTCCATTGTAGTAGTATGGGATCAACCCTTCAAAGTCTGATACAACTATTGTATATTTTTTACAGCCGCAACATGGTTTTCATGCCTGCTCTAAACTTGCTTGTGTACAACGTCCTTGTGGGTTATATAAGCACGGAAATCAATCGAATCATTAATGGTAAGTTCTTTGTAAGGACCATCTTCTAATCACTGAAGTCTCTTTAGTTTCTACGGCCCAGACAAGTCTTTGGCAGCATATTCCTATTATCGGCCAGATGTTCGCTCCTTTAGAACCTGAAACCCATTATGGAGTGGAGTTCGGGGAACGCATGTGGAACTTCAACCTATATATAAACATCTTCCTGCTTCTCCCCGCATTTTTTCAGGTATAAGCCCGCATAATTCGGGGACCACATTAATGTACCCAATTCACAACCAGATCTATCATATCTCCTTGCTGGTGGCGCTTGTTCTCATGTGGAACTGCTACCTTCACCAGTGTCTGGCTGCTTTCCACCTGAAGATGGTGTGGCACTTGTGGTGGAGCGACCTATGCTGGAGCTACTACGCTCCTCTTGTCTTTTTCGGATTCCTGATGACCATGCTGCACTTTAGTCTGATTATAGCAACCGTGATGTATCAGATGCAGATCGACGGAGATCCCAAGCCCCGGATCCAGCCCGAGGCTCTCCCAGAGCAGCAGCCACATCCCGCAGATAAAATTCAGAAACGGATGCCAATGGACCAGCCCATTGGGCTCTAGAAAATCTGACACAGAACGCCGGAGCACAGGTTCAGCCGCCTTTAACTGGGTCACCATCAGTCAGGGGCTTAACCTTGCCGCATCTACAAATACACTGCGTCGGTGGTTCAACTAATAAATATGCCAGAAAACACCAGACACACAGATACCCCGCACGCACACCAGCACACTACCGCTCACCAGGACATGTACAAATGAATCGCAGCTGAGGGCCGGCCGGGCATCGGGAAATAAAACCATTAAATATTTGCGGTTAAACGCACCAAAAACAAACCGCAAAAGTAAATCATATCCAGAGCAGACATTGGACATGGCCAAGCATCCAAGGCAAGGAATTTCTCTTGCCTCACCCGACCGTCGTCCGGCACTCGTAGGCAAAAATATTAGATTAGAAATTAGGAAGGCATGGACATGGACTCGGATTGGATTGAGATTGGGCAGGCAGCAGACCAGAGCGCCATTAAATTGGGGATGGGATGCAGGGCAGGAAACTGGCTGCCAACGGCCTGCCAAAAATTCCAAATGGTCCATGGCCGAGAATCATAAATCATTGAAGCTGACATTTCACCATTTCACTGGATTTGTATGTATATGCCAAAGGTTTGGCCAATTCTTGGGGAAGAAAGTGTTTTTTTGGTGGGCGAGGAATTTGCGTAGATATCCGTCGTTTTTCCCAAGGAACTACTGAGACACTCGCCCTGGAGTCGAAAATATGGATCCCTGTGTGTCCTTTAATAGTTCCCCTTGTACTAGTTCCCCCAGAGTCGAGCATATCAGGGCTCCGAAACGAAATATCGTCATCTCTATTCCATCTAAATCCAAGCTAAAAGCCAGTTCCCTCCAGTTGACGGGAATGTTGATTCCGTTTCACATTCGTAGGGATTTGGCAGGATGTGTCGAATACCGTTAATGGGGGTTAATTTAACCAAATCGCAAGAAATGTTAAGAAAATATTGATATCTGAGCCAGGGGATTTTTTATTGTCTTAAACAGCCTAACATTTATATTATTTAGCGCAATTATCAACTTTGGTTTTTATGACATCCTGGCTTTTTGGGCTGTCTAATAATTTCACAAGTTGGCAGTGCCGAGTCGTAAATTTCCAGTTTACCTTCTTTTTGAACTGAAATTCGTTCCCGTCCAATTCATCAGTCCAATATGTCGACGATAAAGATTCTGCGATCCTCCACACACAACGCACTTCGATCCAGCCTCGGATGGTGCCGCCATGCTGCCTCAAGACCACGCTACGACTACGACCTTGTGGTGCTCGGCGGGGGCTCGGCGGGATTGGCGTGCGCCAAGGAGGCGGCTGGCTGTGGAGCCCGCGTGCTCTGCTTCGACTACGTCAAGCCCACTCCAGTGGGCACCAAGTGGGGCATCGGCGGCACCTGCGTGAACGTGGGCTGCATCCCCAAGAAGCTGATGCACCAGGCCTCGCTACTCGGAGAGGCTGTCCACGAGGCGGTGGCCTACGGCTGGAATGTAGACGACAAGAACATACGGCCCGATTGGGGCAAGTTGGTGCGTTCCGTGCAGAACCACATCAAGTCCGTCAATTGGGTGACCCGCGTGGACCTGCGCGACAAGAAGGTGGAGTACGTCAATTCGATGGGCTCCTTTCGCGACAGCCACACCATCGAGTATGTGGCGATGCCAGGTGCCGAGCACCGCCAAGTGACCTCAGAGTACGTGGTAGTAGCCGTCGGAGGAAGGCCACGCTACCCGGACATTCCCGGAGCCGTTGAACTGGGCATCACCAGCGACGATATATTCAGCTACGAGCGAGAGCCGGGTCGTACCCTTGTGGTGGGCGCCGGATACGTTGGTCTCGAGTGCGCCTGTTTCCTCAAGGGACTCGGCTACGAGCCCACTGTCATGGTGCGCTCCATTGTGCTGCGCGGCTTCGATCGCCAGATGTCCGATCTGTTGGCCGCCATGATGACTGAGCGAGGCATTCCCTTCCTGGGCACCACAATCCCCAAGGCCGTGGAGAGGCAGGCGGACGGACGGTTGCTAGTCCGGTACCGCAACACAACCACCCAAATGGACGGCAGCGACGTTTTCGACACCGTGCTGTGGGCCATTGGGCGCAAAGGTCTCATCGAGGACCTCAACCTGGAGGCCGCCGGAGTGAAGACTCATGACGACAAGATTGTGGTGGACGCCGCGGAGGCCACCAGCGTGCCTCATATATTTGCAGTTGGAGACATCATATATGGTCGACCAGAGCTAACGCCGGTGGCCATCCTGTCGGGCCGCCTGCTTGCCAGGCGTCTGTTCGCCGGCTCCACGCAGCTGATGGACTATGCCGACGTGGCAACCACAGTTTTTACTCCGCTGGAATACAGTTGCGTCGGCATGTCGGAGGAAACGGCCATCGAACTGCGCGGTGCTGACAACATCGAGGTCTTCCATGGCTACTACAAGCCCACAGAGTTCTTTATTCCCCAGAAGAGCGTGCGTCACTGCTACCTCAAGGCCGTAGCCGAAGTATCCGGGGACCAGAAGATCCTAGGCCTGCACTACATCGGCCCAGTCGCCGGCGAGGTCATCCAGGGCTTCGCCGCAGCCCTCAAGTCCGGCTTAACCGTGAAGACGCTGCTGAACACGGTGGGAATCCACCCCACCACCGCCGAAGAGTTCACCCGGCTGTCAATCACCAAGCGATCTGGTCGGGATCCTACACCAGCCTCCTGCTGCAGTTAGTGTCTTGGAGATAGGTGTCTTGAGGTGGTGAGAAACAATGCATATTTCTTCCACTTCAAGTATGTTTCAGCCCGTATCTACTGTCGATTTTGAATAACAGATTTTCTAACGTGGAAAGGATAAAAAGGGTGCATTTAATGTTGGTTGAATGGTGCAGAGAGAAATATAATATTTGGCAAATAATTTGCAATCACTTTCATACCCTCTCTCGTTGAAAAGCATGTTGCAGGTACAAATACATATCCTTGATCAGGACCACGAGCCGACTCGTTTGAGCCACGTCGGCCAATTTCAATCGATATGCCAAAATTTCTACTTCCCAATCGATCTCGATTAGGGCGTCCTAATTTTTTAGACATCGAAAGGTATCGGTTCCATTCAAATATAATATGATAATATGATGCTAGTTTCTGCAAACCAAACAATTATTTTTATTTATTTCGTAATATAAGGCAGGTATAAATATAGTTTTTCGATCCGAATAGTTTTGTCTTGTATAATTGAAATAAGACATTTGGGAATGTTTAAGCAGACGGATTACTTTGCGTAGACGACAGCCATGATTATATCAACTCGCTTGATCAAGAATAAGGCGGAATTATGGCCCGAAATGTGGGCTTTACTGCGTTGAAAAACTTATTATCAATATCCCTCTGCAAGGGTAAACAATTTATAATTTCGACAAATTTTTTAGTTATTTCAAACTTATACGGTGTGAACGCATCTACTCGTAAACATGTCCCAACCGGATCTGAATTGCACTTCTCTGACGAATAGCTCGTCGGGATGTGCGGCTCACGTTCTTTTGATTTGACACTTTATTATAAATGACAGAGCCACACTTAGTAAGTCGGGGAGCACTGAAAACCCACAGAGCGATTGCCATTTTTGACATATGAAGTTTTAATTTATGAAGTTGGTGGTGAAAAACACTTTGTTCCCCTGGAGGTGACCTGCGTATCCGTTTCCGAGTCCGGTGGCGTATCGGTGACCCGGAATCTTGCGAGTGGCGCCAGAATCTGGGACACACACACACCATGGCTGCTCGTGGCACGAGCAACAACAAACAACAAGAATAAAAAATTTTGATTAATGTTTACTTCCGATTTGCATAAATCTTACTTTAGCATTTTGGGCTTCGCACGCTCTCGTTCTTGTTCTCCCAGCCTCTTCCTATATTATAAATTATTTTTTTATTGCAGCTGGCCGGTTTTGGGTCCCGCTTGGCAGCCGTATGCTCCCCGGTTAAATGTTTGCCCCGGCGTTATTTATTCGTTTGTTTGTGCCGGTCATCAGAGGAGGGGGCCTGTCCAGGTGGGCCGGGATCCAGGTCAAGGCGGTGCATCTGCCCGTGAGCGCCGCGCTCCCACAGTCTCCGCCGTAACTTTTCGATTAGCTTTGCCAACTCATTTAACAAATGGTCTGGCTGACAGTAAGAAATATAACAAATTTAGCCCGGCCATCGCAAGGAGCTGGTAGTTTTCATTGCAACACCTTAGAATCATAAATTGTGACCTGACCGCCCAGCTGCAGCTGCAGCGGGCGGCAAAAGTTTTGCTCATCCCGAAGTTTGGCTGTAAGTTAAAGCACCCGCGGGTAATTTGATAAAGCGTAAAATTTTGCACTTAAACTATTTTCATCTTCAGCACCCCCATCCGCAATCCGGGTCCCGAACCCGGAGTTGGCATTTGGCAATTGCATTGTTGCTCCCATTATTGTTCTCCGGTTTTCGGTCATTGGCAGCTTGACCCGCTCCCCTCCCCGGTGGGCAGGAAGGGAATGTCTTGAATTACAATACGGGGAAAGTGCGGAAAAGTTTCTCTGATTGCGTGTCCAAGTGGTCGGACCACTGCTCCTTTTCAGGCTCCTTCTCCAGATTGAGTGCTCTCGAGTGCAAGGCGGCGGCACAGGAATTGTTTTGGCTCCGCCGTTGCGACGGTGGCAAGTTTATCGAAAGTGAATCGGGTGGAATTATGTGCGTTGGAGTGGGTACGAATGGCACAGTCCCCAGCCCCGGGCGACACCTCGATCACACAAGTCCGCACAACTTGTTTGCGAAATTGTGCAATCAGCGCTGGAACAAAGCCCGCTGCCGCTGCCTCGATAGACTAAAGCAAATTAAAAATCTCATTTAAATTAATCCTCGTCGAGGGTCCTCGTCCGCCACTCCAGCTTCCTTCTGATGGAAGACGGACGGTTGGCGCTCTCATCAACGCATTACAAACAATTCCACTTGGGGAACGCAACCACAGCAGCTTGTGGTTACTTGGTGGGCGTGGCAGCTCCAGCCGCACACTGAGCACTTTCGATCGGGGGAGGGGAGAAGCCTAAGTCTTGTTTAGCAATTTGGAATTTTTAAATCCTATTAAATTTTGCAATCACAGTTTGATTTGTTTGCCCAGTTGAGACTGGTCTGTGGCACGGACAGGTGAGGGGATCGGAGCAACCGGATCGGAGCTGGGCACGTTCCACGGCAAGACCGAGTCAAAGGGCTTTCAATGATTCAATAGTTTAATTTCGAATTTCCATGCAAATAAACAAATATCCA
The DNA here is from genome assembly GCF_004382145.1 of Drosophila mauritiana. Lineage (NCBI taxonomy): Eukaryota > Metazoa > Arthropoda > Insecta > Diptera > Drosophilidae > Drosophila > Drosophila mauritiana. The sequence goes on from NC_046669.1 coordinate 21,958,407, forward strand.
TTAGGATGCAGAACGAGGCGGAGTCGAATGGTAAGCAGGATGGCTTTCTATTTAGTTTAGTTATTAAATGTATCCATTTCCATTACCAAATTACGCCGCAATTGTTGCTCGTACATATACGTATATCGGTTTGTCCGTCAGTCTTGCACATGTTTGCGATTCCCATTGTTGGGCTGTGTTTGAGCTCCTCGGCATCTGCAAGGATCCAACTTTATCTGCATATGCATCGCCATCTGCATCTGGGTCTGCATCTGCCTTTGTATCCGCATACTGGATCTGCATCTTCGCTGCGTGCTGAATGTGTAATTACGTAAAAGTTGATAATGTGTTGATTATTTGAGGTATTTAATTTATTTATGCAATTTTGGAGTTCCTTCTGCGCTCTTGTTTCCCGAGCTTAATTGCAATTATTTAATTACAATTCAGCTTTAACTTCGGCATGTGTCTATTGTGTTTTGCGGTCAGTTTCCATTCTCAAACTCGCATTCGAGGAAAAAACAAACACATCTCAAAGGAACGCCAGCATTTGTGTGTTTCTGTTGATTGCATTACAAAGAGGCTTCTTTGTCCGAGCGGGCAGACACTTGACGATAATTTTATATTAAGTCTTCATCCAATTACTGCAGTAACTCGAATTAAAATTGATTATCGATTGCGACGGAAATTAATTGCTTACTTTTAGCCGTTTAGCGCTGGCTTCCTTTCATCCCGCATTCAGTTCAACGGTTCAAGGATGTTGATGCACCGAATCCACAACCGCTACCAGCTCCCTTAACACAAGCTTCTTTTCAACGATTCCGATTGCGATTCCGAGTGCTTAAATATGTGTGCCGTAATTTAATTTCATAAAAGCAATTGTGCGTCTGACCCCTCGGCTCGTCCCTCGCCACACAGCCCTCGGCAAACTTTGCTCGCATTCACAGAATGACAAAATCATGTGACCAGGAGGAATGTGGCAAGGACTCAACTAAAGGCGGGAGTTTGTGACAGAGGTGGTCGCGTGAGTGCCGACTGGGCTCTGATGAAAAAGTACCTGAGCTCGCCTCAAAATCACTACTGTTTAAAAATAATCACTTCTCCCAAATTAAAACACATGGCTTTGAAATCATAATGTATTTCCTATATCCATTTTATTACCTCTATGTACAACTGGTTTTCCTTCTTTCACTATACCATAGTATATTATACTTATTTATACATACATATGTATATATGTTCAAAATAAACTCAAAATGAATCTTCAAAACCACTTCGAAATTATTATTATTAAGTATAGCTCCTGACTATACTTAAATACACAAAATTTACCTTCACCCCCTGTTAGTATTGGATGCCTAATAAAGAACAAGACTACCTACTTTTGAATAATCTGGATATGGAGCTGACTTTGAAGACTGCATCACGATCGCATCTCTTTGGCGGTCGAGCGTATTTGTTTTGTTGTTTAAAGCCAACAAGGTCCGCCGCTGCCGCCACCAGGCGGGGCAAACAGGAACTGCGTTGAACGGGGGGTGGGGCTGGATCCTGCGGAATGGAGACAGGAGACAGATGGGGAAGTATTTTCATTGTCTTGTTTGCCAACGTCGGGAGTCGCATATTTGACATTGGACTCGTGTGCGCTCTGATGGCGTGCCAGCCAAAACATCACAAATGGTTGGCAACCCTGGCAAACCGTCCGGCAAACACACACAGACACACAATTGCGAGTGTGTACTGTGGTGTGCGTGTGAGAGTGCGTTGATTTGCTTTCGTTACTCTGCGGCTTTTGTGAGAGCCAACGCGGCGTATGAACAACGTGTGGTAAATAAATGGAAACATTCGCACAGAAGGAGAAACCTATCATTTATGCACAAACGGTGCCAACTTTGCTTGCACCAACTGCAGCAAAAGCGCGGCTTTCGACTGCCTTTTGCTCAGTTCTCCAGCGAACCCGGGCCGAGATATCCCTATCCTTCACCACCGACTCAGGATATAGTCCTGCACACATGGGCCTGCCACAATGCGCGACTTCACTCGCATAGAAAGGCAGAGGCAGAGACAAAAGAATGGCGCGTTTTAAGCATTTTCAAATTAAATTAAAAACTGCACCAAGCAGTCGAAAGCCGGCGGAAAAAACCAGGAATAGAGGGGAGATTTGGAGGAGCGGGAAAAGCAGGAAAAGCCACCGCCAACGACAAAAAAAGATTGAGATAAACGAGAGAATGGAAATGGAAGGCCGCCTTTGAAGTTTTTCTGATGCTCCAGCACTTTCAGCTGCTTTTGATTGCGTGAAGCAGCTTTCTCTTCGGCTTTCTGGCTTTGTTTTGTCGCCGGCTGAGTTTTTAGCCAGACGACTGAGCGACTGAGGAGTTGCATTTTCGAAGGGCCCGCCCAAGGGCCTCAGATGAAATATGGATACAGCCATCAGTGCAGCTATTTGATTTTCACTCGTAGAAATCCAGTCGTTTATTAATATTTCAAACACCAGAAGATGTGGATTCGCTGAAAATGGTGGGCAATGCATGTAGTGAGTCGCAGTGATCTAGTGGAAAAGTATAATCAAACGCTAACAACGATGGAGGAAGAACTAAGAGCCCTATTCAGAACTGTAGCAAAGGAAAACCCGTGGCAAATAGCACTCAATACTTCTTAATTCTTGGTTAAATTGATTATCTGATGTCCCATGATTAATAGCCATTTTCTTTAAGTATTTTTAATAAGTTTGTACATAATTCTTGAAGTTGAGTCAAGAATTCACTTCAATTGTTTATTGTAAAAGTTGTATTCTGGATCAAGATCACTAGCCTAGTCGATTTGGCCATGTCCGTATGTTTTTCCGTATGAGCATCGAGATTTCCATGCAGCGCACCCAAAATTTAAATCGTTAAAATCTACCTAGTTGATTAACTTATTAATATTTATCTACATGTGCCAAAATGACTAAAGCAATAAAATTCTGCGTGAATATCTCCATATCATTACACAGTATCCAATAGTCGCGTCCCTTGCAGTATAATAAACAATTAAGCTTTCTTATCTGTGCAATATTGGTGCAATGTGTACTCTCCAGTAATAATCTAATTGCAGAGTTTGATTTTTTACTTTTCCTTTTGTTCGGTTGAATGTACTCCGCGTGTGCTGCTGGTTGCAGTTTTCCAAGCGGAAAATTTGTCATTGTTGCCATTGCGTTTATTAATTAATTTGTCCGACTGTCTGTCTGGCGGCTGTGTGTGCGGGTAATAAAATATTTGCACATGACTGAAATTGAATAGTTTCTTGCTGTTTTGGCTGAATTTCTGCATAATTTGCAATTGCCATGGCATCGTTTACTGAATTATACATGGAGGGGTCGAGGTTTTTTAGGCTGGCTGAGCACGGCACTAAAGGGATGTGCATAATTTAATCAGAGCTGCAAGTCAACAGGGTTTGCTGCATCGCAGGACACTAATTGAAAGTCCTGCCTGCTCCGCCATCAGGCCTGTCTGCCAATCGAAAGTCAACAACCTATTAAGTCACATTGCTGCCAACTGTGGACAATGATCGCTGTTGTCATGTCATCAAAACTTGCACCGCACACATGCCAAAAATCTTCCTTCGTTCTCTCAGCATTTTTTTGCGAACGGAATGGAAGGGACCGCAAAGCAGAATACAACTAGTATCCTTGGAGTCTAGAAGTTTTCCCCGGTCCGTTCCCAGCGCCCAGCCCCATTTCCCCCTCTCTCCCCGACCGTGCGAATTGCAAACAAGCCTTTTGTTACACGAGAAGCCCCAGACACATGGTAAACATGTCAAATTGACGGCCTGCGAAGTGAAAGCGACGTCAGCCAGCCCCCGGTGGCAAAGGATCCGGTGGCCGTCCGTCGCAGGACCCGCCTCCTGCCGGTCTGCTTTCCATTTTTTAACCCATTTTTTCCACTGCCACCGCTCGAGTGTCCCCTTTGTCTTTGGGTGTGAATTATTAAAAGCCACAGAGCACAACGTCTAAATTAGCAGGACGGGGCTGCTGCTCTCAGCTGTTTCACTTTCAGCGAACGCAATCATCGCCATCCACCCCGGCGTAATTATCGTCATCAGAGCCGTGATTATCATGGTCATAGGCTGCTGGGATCCGCATCCTGCCATCCTGGCATCCCCATGTCCTTTCGCCTGTCACTCATTCGCATAAACAGTTAATTATGCATAATATGCATTTTGCTGTCATGTTGTGCAATTTTCGCTCCCCACTGGGGTCCTCCCTGCACTTTTATTACTCGCCAGCTCCGTCGTCTTTGTTGTTGCAGTCGCCCAGCGCGGTAATGTTTTTAAATGCGCTCATTTGTGTTGCTGTTGCCATTGCTGCGGGTGTTGCTGCTGCTGCTGATGCAGTATCTGTGTGCGCCCGCTTATCTATGGCCGTGTTTGTGTGCTTTGGGTGCGATAGCTAATTGGCAGCCGGTAATTTAATGTGCGACCGAGCAGCAGGAGGAGCAGCACGATTATAGTTAAAGGAGTTGCCGGCTTAATTGGAAGTGAGCAGTGCACAAAAGAGCGAAGCACATGTGATTAGAAAGAGCGATAATCGAACTCGGAGCCATCACGGATCCGAGGATCCTCCCAGAATCATTTCATATGCCAACACGCCGAAAATATCCGGCGAAAAATTCAATTTGCACTGCTATTTGCCGAAGAGGGAGCGGATACAGACGCTCGTGTTAGCATAAAATTCACTTTGGCATTTCCGATGGTTGACAATTTTTTGCGTGGACTGCGTTTAACTTGCACCGCAAAACTGCTGCTGACAATTATTACATCCGCAGGACATTCGCCAGAAATGGGGGAATGGACGCCGGAAGAGGGAGAGGAGCGGGTGATACGCCCACACATGCATATGCACACAGCGGAAGTGGAGGAACGGAAAGGAATAGCAAGGAAGAAGGTCCTGCTGACACGATATGACACTACCCCCGAAAAGCGGCATTGAAGTGGGACGAGCACATTAAATAGGAAAAGGAAGAGCATAAAAAATGGAGACGATTGAATTTAAATGCCCGACCACTTGAGCCCGGATTCGGCTCCGTCCAGACTGTCCACATGCGGGTGAAGTCCATTTCCCATCCTGCCAATGGCCATTTGAGTAAGTCACGAGCTGCGACAGCCGGCGCCCAGATTTCCATAGCTCCGGCTCGGCCATTTGGGTTGCCTGGCATTACGTGAAAGTAGGTTGTTAATATGCATGGCCTTATGCTTTCTTTTGGGAGGAAATGGGGGATGGTGGATCCCGTCGGAAGAGCGATTCCTCAAGGCACTATATTCCCATCTGCTTCTGTTTCGAGGAGTACCTCACGAATAAACCAGTCCCAATTAGAACTATGTCAAAGCAAACATGTGCTCGCACTTCCACTTTCTACGCGCTGGGGCCAATCAAGGACCGCACCGAATCAAGGTCCTTCTGCTGCTGCCCCCTCTTTCGGGGCCTTTCATTTAGTGTCGGAAAGTTTTGCCTTTTGGTCATTTCTCGTTCAGCTCGTTCAGTTCCTTTCTGTTTCAGTATTTCAGTATTTCGGTGTTTTTCTTGTTCCATTTGCATACATCGAGGGAAGTTTGAGCTGCCTGAAAGCCAATGAAAGCCAAAGGAGTGCTGCTTGAATAGATCGCACATGGAACTCAGCTCAACCTTGGCCGGACAATGCCGGCCGTGTGCGTTGGTGTGGGAGAGGCCATTGTATGAATGACTGAAGAGACATTGAATTAAATTTATTTGAAAACGCCAAGCGAAGTCTCCGAAAACTAAAGTTTTGCCTCCACTTTGTTCGCCCCGCCTGATTTTCCCTTTGGCCGCCAGCAAAAGTTGGACCATTGCTTCGACTTTTAGCCGGGATCCATACCCATACCCATACCACATCATCCGTCCTCCGTGCTTACCAAATGTGTGATGTTGTGTGCATGCCTGTCTCGGTATTTTACGGATGCAGTTTCTCGGCTTCTACTGTTGCATATTTGATGTTTTTGTTGTTGCTTGCCTGCCGTCGCCCAAACAAAATTAACTTTGACAATTTTAATTAAATTTTTTCAACATTTTGCTTAGCAGCTACAAATTCAAGAAATATTAGCCGGACATGGACAGCAGAAAAGAGCATTTGTCCCCAGAAGGTGGATAGCCCACTTTAAGAATACTTCCCGGCATTCCTGTAGGGTCCCCATCTCCTAGGTGACCCAGATTCGATCAAAATGCTAGCCGCCCGCGTCGGCAATCTAATTAACTCGTAGAAAGCCGTCGGAGATCATTGGGAGCTGCATGAAGGCTGGAAAAAGAAAATTCCCACTCTCATTTCCATAATCAGCTCAAAGTTGAAGGGCTCCAAGCAGCTCTCCTCCCCATATGTAATTTCATTACTTTGCCTAAGAAGGAAGCCAATGCGACTAGCCATCAGGAATATGGGAAGGAACTGGAGGAGGGGCTGTGGAAAGGTCTCAGTAATGGAGAAATAAAAAATATGTTGCATAATTTTGAGCTTTGTTCCGACTTAGTACCAGAGAACTGCAGCCCGCCACTCGCACTCTACGTCCACCCGATAAACACTCGGTACTCTAGGCACCCCGTGTTTTTTGACACCCTACTTGCGGCAACACAAAATACTCGAGTGTTTTACCAACGTGGTGTTATTGTTACGAGTAAAAAAACCACCCGAGGCCTGCTGCGCAATAACCATTTGGGTGAGTCGACGCACAGTCAACGATCGGCCGCACGTCATTTTTTGTATGCGGGCTGCAGTTCTCTGGTCATTTTTTGTACGCCTAAAATTTGTATGGGTGGAAGCGTGACGGGTATAAGAAATGAAGGGTAAAAGGGAATACCCAAGAAAAATTTCGTGCTCATGTCTTTGCTCTTCAATGGGTGCCACCCGTTTCGAATCATTGCCTTATTAATTTTTCACACGTCGCTAGCTGAATACTCTACTGACAAATAATCTTACATAAAGTCATTTTTGAAATGAATTTTGTGACATTATGTACATAGATTCGGCTATTAGCATTATTACTATTACTATTATTTTTACTAGAATCTATATTTAAATAATAATAACGTTAATAATATATAATAATATTTAATAAAATATATATAAGATATAATAATATATATATATATAATAATTAAATTACATATATATATATATATATTAATAATATATAATATAATAAAATATAATATAATATATATAATTATAATAATATATAATAATAAGATGAAGGGCATATTTTACAAAGTATTCGACAAAGTCTAGAGCCACGCCGAAAGTATAGTGTGTAAACGTATGGAGTGTAAAACGTATGGAGTTACGCATCTTGTCTGTGACTCGACTACCTACGAGACCACTCGAGTATTTTTGGAAACACCCGAGTATTTTTGGAAACACCCATGTGTTTAACGGTAAACCCATAAGTGTTTTTCTCACTCATCCCTTTTTAGGCAGTGTGTGATCGGCACCCGCGACGCAGAGCACCGTATTGATTCGGGTGCGCGCACAACGGGGTGTCTTGTCTGCATGTTCAGATTTATACTGTGTGTTTGTAAGTACCCGCGATGTGCGTGGCGGGTAGCACCCGCACACAAAATTGTAGGGTGTGAGTCGAGTGGTAAAAAAGTGCCACCCTTGCAGTTCTCTGCTTAGTACCTTTTCGCACACACACACACACGCAAACTCTGGCCTGAAGGCAGATCCTGGAGATCCTTTTGCGTCAACTTAACAGCATTGAAATATCCAAGGCAACAATAAGAACAATAGTTCTCCTGGGAGCATTGAGTCCCAGAGTCCTGGTAAAAAGGCAAATGGAGCTCACCCAGACACACTCGCCCACACAGATACACGCATGTAAATCCTTTTGCCTGCCAGCTGCGCTTCTTCTCCTGGCTTTTTATTTATTTCTCATCTTTTTGTTTCTTAACATTTTTATTTTATTTTCACGACGCCTTTTGTAAGCGCCTTTTGGCCTCTACTCGTGGTACGCCTTAGCGCCATCTTTTCAATTTTTCATACCCAGCACACAGTGGGCCAAGCGTCATAAGATCCTTGTTAATTTAGTATATCCCATGGCCAATAATAGTATACTTCTAAAGGTGTAAAGGTTCTGTTTTTGAGCTGAATTTCAATTTAAAGTTGTGTTAATCCGCCAGACTCCAGAGAAAATAGTGTTAGACTTTAACCGAACTTCATTCTCAATGCAAAGATGTTCAGAATTAGGTACGTTTATCGGAATAGACGCCCTTCTACCCACTGTGCGCTTCGGAAACGAATAACATTCTACATATTTGCCCTACCTTTAATAATAATTTTGCCAGCGTTTTCCCGTTCGCTTTACTCTGAACCCGCTAACTTGAAACGGAATTCGAATGTATATTTAAATGCGAGAGACGGGCTACAACACATGCGACGAGATGGGAAGTGGAAGTAAACTGCAAGGCAGACGACGACGCAGCCCAGACAAAGAAAAGGCAAGTGGCAGAAGGAAGAGAAGACAATCTCTAAAGCAACATCTCATTCGTGGCTGCGGCCATCACCGCTTCCCCAGGAGGAGGAGGAGCAGGACCCACTACTGCCTTCCCGGCCTGATGATTTCCTTACCCTATGCAAATCGCATGTGTGCTTCTGCCCAGGTTCTCCTTCCACCCGGCCAGCTTAGGCGTGCGTATGAATACGTCTTCATGTGGGTTTTGTACATTTAATATGCGAGCGAATAAAGCGAAATAAAATAGAAGAGTGCGAGCTGCAAAATTGAAAAATTCCGACCGGGCATCGCCTTCAGTTACCATTCCCACGTTGAATTGAGATAGCCCTTCCAGTTGGCGAAAAGGTGAGGAAAATAGTTCGAGAGCTCCGGTTGACCAACTAAGTCTACAACTAGATATAGGATATAGTACTAAAGTTACTAGCCAAATTCCGTCAAGCTTTCTTTGGTTAACTTCGTACTTGTCGGGACTCAGGCCGCATTTATAAGTAATGAGCAGCATGAGGCCTTTCAAAACAATAGAGGCAAAAATGCAAATGCCCACAGAATGAAAAGCGAGAGGCAAAGGACCTCCTTCGCTGTGCGGACGGGGCGTATGTGTAATATGATTATCATAACGTCTCTCCAGTCGTTTGCTGCATGGTTTCTTGAATTTATCGTACGACTATTTCCCCCATTCGACAACAAAGGAGCATCCTAGAGAATCCACCGCCAGGAAACCCATTGCCACCCGGCCAGGACTCAGACCAGAGCCAAGTACCAGGCTTCCCATCCTGCTCCGGATGTTTTCTTTCGTTCTCCAGCGTTTGCTTTCTTTTTGTTTTCAGCTGCATTATTGATAAAATATTTGCAAGTATTTTCTCGTATTTTCTTTTAATATATAATAGGACCAAAGGAATCCTGCAGCTGCAATCATTTTGCGTCCGGGCAGATGCGTTAAAAGCCTTCACATTCCGTTTGGCATTTGGATTCATATACGTTTTTTTTTCCCGTATGCAACAAGTGAGCCAATATGTCCGGAATCCGAATGGTTTCTTTCAGTAATTTTTAGAGTTCTCCCTTTTGAGATGATATGAAAAGGAATAAGTATGATTAGCTCACTTACCTTTTGGACAGTCAATTTCATTGTGCATTTAGTCTGCGACACTAACACAAGTGCAAATCAATGATTAGCGGGGACTGAAAACGCAATTGACTTTTAACTGGTTTATTATTGAAAAGACTATTGTTTTTGTTTAGATACTAGTGCTGTGAGGAACGTTATAACGCTTTTTCCACATTTAGCCATATACTTGTTAACTTGAACTGAGTCCGAATTGCGGCTATTTTATTATTTGCACTGCACTCACGTGAATTTACAGCCCTTCTTAGCATGAAAAGCCCTATTCAGTTTGTTTACTAATTCGAATTTCGGCAAATAATCGCGCTCCGCCGTCGGCTGTTTTGGCACAATGTTTGTGTTGTTTTAGTTTTCAAGTATTTCGGCCCACCAAGTGCCAGAATTCGCGGTCTAACTGCTTATCCTCGCGGAGAAGAAGCTTGCGGCTTCCTGTTTTATAAGGGAGATGCGATTTACTCGCAGTTGGCCACGTGAGCTGATTTAATTTACACTTTGCGTAAAGCTATCGCCGGAGATACATTTGCGGAAGTGCTCTTGAGTTTATTAACTAGCAGCCGCTTGAATTATTTAATTACATGCTGCGAAATTAGTTATGTGGCCAATGGGCTTAACGATGCTCTCTGTTGAAAACGTTTCGTATACGCAGTGTTGTAATCCAGTGACGTAAGGTCTGTGTATCAGATAATGAGACTCATTCATTAGGCAGCCAATAAGGGTTATTTAAAGGAATAATTCGGTAAGCGCACTGCGAATACGCACTGATTTGACATTTATTATAGCCCAGGGAGCTTTGCTATATCGTTAGTAAATTGCTGAATGCCAATGTAGTAGGCTTACCAGCTATGGCCGGAGGCATCCGAGAGCAGTTAGCAGTGCCAACTGTCCAGTGGACAGAGTTTTTCTAGCCACATGCTTGCCAAGTTGATACACAAACTCGCACACACACTCACACTTGCAGATGCGTGTCGAACTTTTTGGCGCCAAAATGTAATAATTTTGCCTTTCTTTTCACATTTGTTCATTGAACTGGACTAGAGTTGCTGCCGGTGGCACACTGGCTTTTAAATTGCGATTGCCAAAGCCCACAACTAAGCTGCAGTTGGGCTTCTGGGCCAGGGCAGCAAATAAAATTAATGCAAAATTGCATACACACGACACGACGAGCGACTGCGACTGCGATTGCGACTAGGACAATTTCGAAGGATACAGCGATGAGCAGCAGGAGCAACAGCGGCGGCAGAAGCAGCTCATTGTTGCGCTTGCCACATTGAATGCGTTGCGTTTTATGGCGGCGTTAGCCAGATGCGACGATGCGACTACCGGCCGCATTGCCAGCTCCAGCTTTCAGGACACGTCCGCAGGACGCAGATACACGCACACACACACACTCTGGCACGGTGCACGGACAATGGCGTCGTCGGGAGATGAGCAACAGTCGGCTACGAGCGAGTCCACTTCCGCGTTCTGCTCTCGTCGGCTCCTCGCGCTCGGCTCGTCGGCGCTCTTCGCCCGAATTCGGCCAGCTGTGTTTTCAACAATAAAAGTTATGCAAAAGCCGAAATAGCAGCGCAGCGCCAAAAAGTGTGCAGCAAGAGTGTAAAAGCCATCGCTCATTGTGTAAGTCCTCGGTCGACTGCGGCGTCTGCGTCGCAGCAGCCATTAATGAGCATCAGTCGGGAGTCCTGCGGAGCAGCCCTCTGCAGAGATTCCATCCTCCCTCCGAGGAGCTTTTGGTCAGCTTTGCTGTTGAGTCTCCCCTAAAGGACCTCTGCTAATAACAGGGAGCTTAGGCCTGTTGGTGAACTTTCGAAGCTTTTGGGACTAGGGGTCTAGGCTCCGTTGGAATGGAAGAGAAGGGATGTAGACAGTGGGATTATTTTACTTCTGCCAGTAAAATCTGTCTACATTTCACAATTGGCATTTATTTATGCCTTATTATTAAATAATTTTTAAATTTCTTACACTTTAAGAAAACGCTGTAAATCACTTTATGAGATTGTCGTATTTAACAGAGTTTAGAGACTATATTCTGAATTAAAAGGGTCTACCATTTCTACATTTCATTTACAGAAAGCGTCGCATACCATTCGAAAGGACTTATGCACAATAAGGGCTCGCAGGGGTTGCAATGTTAACAGAATTTATCTAACTACCCCTGAGCAGGCAGGGGAAAAGAAAACTTGACGAAGTTTCTGCAAGAGCAAATAGGGGAAGCTAACAGACGTCCAGAGAGAGTGAACATTCGGAGGAGTTGAAAGAGCAGAGCTACAACCCCTTTTGGCAAGCGAACTACAGCAGATAATTCCGAACAACATTGCCATTTCCAAACAGGCGTACGAATAACTTGCTCTTCTCTATAAATAAACAATGGGCTTTTTAAATCCACAAAAATCAGAGATGCCGAGAGAATGGTAGTTAAATGTGCGCAGATAATTTACTGGGGCTAATTTGAACTTAAACGGGAGCAGTCTTCCACTACTGCTGTTAACTGACATTGTGATTGGGATGCTTTCAGTCTTTTACGACTCAGCTTTTTCAACAACACCACCTAGAGGAGCGAAGCTTTAGCGAGCCCCAATTGCAACTATCGTAAAACGCTCGTTTTATAGCCGAAACTTGCACCATAAAGTGCACTATAACGGAAGTTGTACTGAACTATATTAGAATCCCCTTAGGGAGGAACGCTGCATGCTTTCCGAGGTCTTGGGAATCCTATCAAGGAATACCTGTGCACTCACTGGGTCAAACCTATCCTATCCTTGTTCCACGCTTTTCGCGCGCTAAGCACATTTCTTTCGCCAGACCCTTAATTTCCTAGCATTCGCTCGACGCTTTTATGGTATTCATGACTCCTCGGGCTCCCCCACTCATTCTGAGATGTCCTACATCCTCGCAGGTGGCCGTGCGAGCAGCTCACGTATAAATATTTTACGACGTCCTTCAGTCATTTACTTTTATTGCAATATTTGCTCACTCAACGTTTATGATGATCATTTTAAGCCATTTTTATGGCCAGCTGCTGCCGTTGCTGCTCTGCATGAATCACAGTCGAGTGGAAGAGATGAACAGAGGGACGCAGGAGCCATGTGAGTGCCCCGAGTCCTTCCATTTGTGTGTCTGTCTGCGGAGAGAAAGTCCACCGACGTTGCTAAATATTTGTCTGCCCCCAGCCCCTGGTTCCCGACTGTCGACTGCCGACTACCGGCACTTGGCTACTTTGCTCCTTTTTATATAAATGGCAGCTCATTAAATTGCTAGCATCGTTTTCGCCAGCCGAGGGGTCAAGAGCGCAAATTGGCCAGGTGTGTTGGGTGTCGAGGGTCATGCGTGGGGCTTCGGACCCATCGCATCTTTTATCTGCTCACTTAAAGTACATAGGGCGCAAGGATTCTAATTTGCACACAACACTGGTGGTCAGAAACTTCTCACCCCGTTTGGGCTGCTGGCCACGTAATGAGCTGCAACTTTCGCACTTGGACGTGCCTGGTCCACCGAGAACTATGTCAACGGCCGGTCCCGAATTGTAGCCCAGCAAAGCTCATAACTAAAGTCGAAAAGTGTGTTAAAGTTTTCGGCCCTTAACTTAACGCTGGATTGCTTTGCCCCGAGCACTTTTGTCCTTTAACTGGGTCTTGAGTGCAGGCAGGGCAGCCCAGTCGAAAGTGAAGGATGGGATGGCCCAAATTGCACTTCATTTGATTTAAATTGATACGTTGTCAGCTTGCATTTCATTTGCAAAATGGAAGGACTAAGAAGTGGATTGAAGCAGTCCCAGTTATAAGTTATAATGGCCTGACCACAACATCCCACTTGACGTCGACCGAAAGACCTGCTCAAGTGCTTGGCCAGCAGTTGAAAGCAAAATTTTGTCATCTCAATGGAGATTGAAAAGTCACTTTGTGCAGTTCCCGCCCCTTTTCCAGCTTGGTCCTTTTGCCCTGAGTGTGTGTGGCCTGCTTGAGATTACCAAATTACAGTTGCACAATATTTGAGGCATACACTTAGGCGCACTGAGGGCAAGAAGCCACTTTCGGTTATCAATAACCATCTACATCTACGGAGAGCTTTTCCACCGCCGCCCGTTTGGCGCGCACTCTGAGTCGGCCGAGCGCCTAAAAGGCGGCTGCACTTTTTGTCTATTACTTTCGGTGCATCAAACTGCCATTTTGTTTGTTTGCCAGCCGTGGGCGGCTGTGCTCCAGTAGACTTTGCCGATTCGACAAAAGCAAAAACGCTGGCGAAGTAACACATGATTGGAGATTGCCGTGGTTGGATGGCAAGCCAGAAAACTTGTGCGAAAGTTTGGTAGAGAGAAATAGGGCTTACTTTCTAATTCAATTTGTCAAGCGGCTCTGTTGCCGTTATCGTCCTCCAAAGTTCATTCCAAACTGTCCTCAATAATCCGAAATTGACTAACCAAATAGAAATCTCGCACAGCAGAAAAGGCAATGAAGCGTTTATCCCATGTTATTCAATTGAACATTTGCGAAAAATTAAACACAGTCTGCAGTCTGGACACAAACAAATGCAAAATGCCCCCCTGCACGCCTGTAATGTCCCTGCACCCCAAACCTCCTCACTCCTACCGCCCACGACCAACCCTCCGTGGGTTCAGTCAACAACAATTGCAATTGCAGGTCTCCCAAACAGAGAGCACTGAGCACCGGACCCGGGACAAAAGAACACGGAATGAAAAACACAGTCCATTGCACACATCGACAATGACAAGTACATGGGCATAATAAAGTCTTGGAATTTATTTTTATGTGCATATAATAGAGGGCTGCACCCTTGTCCCTGTCCCCATCCTCGCATGGCGGTCCATGGTCCCCCAGAGACGCATTTCATCTGCAAATGCGGAACGTTTTATGAGCCCAAAAAAAACACACTCTGCAAGGACTTCCCCTCGTGACCGATGCGTTTTGACCCGGGCCTAGTCCGCATCGAATCTTCGAAATTTGCCAATATTTGCTTAGTCATTTGGAGATTATCCTAATTGAGAATCTCGGCGTTAAGCTTGGGGGATTGATGGCTGGCAAGGGTGATGCCCCATCGATAAGACAGGATGGATAGATGTGTCTCTTCCAGGCACCGTCCTGCAAATAAGGCGGAACCATGAAATTGTCGCTATCACAAGTGCAGGGTATCTTTTGTGTATCTTTCTGAACTAGAGCGGATTCATCTGGGGGTGACCTGTAGTCCTCCCCCTGGCCACGGGCAAATGAAACCCAAACAAAGTCACATCTTGACCACTTGCTCCCCCATCTGCCACTCTCCTGTCACAATTCATTACGAGTCTTCAATGCTGGGCAAAGCAAACATAAATAAACTTTTTGTTTTAGATTTCGTGACAAATGTATAGAAATAGCAATTTCCATCAAACCCCCCAGTCCCGCAACGGAATTATCGCTGGAAAGAAAATATTTGCACAGGCGAAAGGTTCAAAGATTCTGGACGGACGAACCGGCGGGCGGACAAGTGACTGGGCCCACGCAGGAAGCCGAATGTCGGGGCTGAAAAGGATTACTTATCGCATATTTTGACATAAGTTAAGTTCATCAGTGAAATACGAGAGTCAATTGTTCGTTTCGACAGGCTGGAGTGAAAGGGGAAGGAAGGGGGGCCTTAAACCAATGTCCAGACAGACAGCAGGCCAAAGGCGTGTGATGGGTCAATTGTGATAAGCCGAGTGGCCGAGCCACCCCTGACTGCTCCTTTGTTCTAGACCCACTTTGGCCGGCGTTTATTTGCATTTGCCTTTGTGTTTGCAGTGAAATCGAGGCAGGACGACTGTAAAATTGGTAAATATCTATCGAACAATTGACAGTTTAGGGGCGGATCCCGGCAAAAAGCCCTACAATTGACGGACAGCCTTCTGGACATATGCAATGTTCCAATCCCAGCTTTGGTTATTTACGATGTGAGCGGAAAATAATGCCAAGATTTGACTGCAAAAAAAGGGTTTAGCGTCGGCTTTACTTCTGGCTTCCTGCGTTCCTTTTGTGCCAATCAACCAAAAAATCAAAGAGTTTCCTGAAATCTTTTGTTAAAGGCCAAATTGAAATGTGCTGAATACCCGTAAGTGTGGTGCTGATTATATTCTATTAATTGGATGACATGCTCTTTAAGGCCAGCTCCAACTAGTTTAAAACTGGAAAACATATGTCCTGTAGCCGAGCTAGTCAGCCAAGGGCAGTCGCCCCCAAGTCAAAACAAAACACGCCAAGCAACAACAGTCGGCCACTCATCTGGGAATATACCAAGGATACAGCGACGGGAGCATCTTTGTCTGCTCATCCACAGCCGCGCCTGGTTGTAAAGATATAAAGTCAGACAACTGCAACAACGGAAAAGAGTCGGGCAGAAGGAGCAGCCACCGCACCAAGGAAGCCAAAGGACAGGCGGTAGTTGCGTCCTGGTCCTCCGGGTTGTCAGCTGCAGCGGTGGCGATTTGTAGCGCCACAAGGATAATCACACTTTTAATCGTGATTTAAGTTTATGGCGCTGGGCGCTCGTTTAGTTTTCTGTTACTTGTTACTAGTTCCTCGTTACGAGGACGATGCATCTCGCAGCGCCTGCCATGATTTTTTCAATTCCTTTCTCACGGCTCTATCGGATCCGTCCTTCGCAGGACGAGGGGGCGGGGCAGCTGTCTGCTTGTTAAGTTGGCCGCATTCATTTTTATATTTTTTAATGATTTTTATTGCATAACTGGCGGCGTCTGTTCGACCTACGCCTCATTCCTGGCCTGCCAGGCAATTGCACTTTGCCACATTTTATGGCCCCCCTAAGGAGCGGAGCAAACAATGGCAGGAATACGATGCTGGTTCTCGGAAGTTGAGCAAACGTTGAGAGATCTGGCAGGAGTACCTTCTGCTTTCAGGATGGCTTTAAGCGGAAGATACCTCCATTACCTCCGATTGGAGTACACGTACTGAGCCGGGCGATGATTCAATTCCCGGATATCATCATCATGGCGATGATCCCGATTCCCTCCGTCGCTAACTGCACCCACATAAATCTCAGGACCGCACTCCTTTTCGAAGCGCTTCCTGCGTAATTTGTTGCTAAACAAACTCTCGTTTACCTCTTGCTCTGACGGGGTCCGCTCTCCGGTTCGTTTACTTTTACAAATTATAAGCACTCACATAAATTTCACTTACTGCCGCCGGACTGGGCGCCAAGTTAGAGCCATGTTCCGGCTCCTGAGACTGAAGCTGCCTTGAGCTACGGCCACCGAGCACTTTTTGTGAGACGTAATTAGAAGGAGCGCCGCCCGGCCACTGGCCAACTTGAGGTGATGCGAGCAGGGTGGGTGGGGAATTGGCCACTTGAAATGCAAATTGCGTGCAAATTATGGCAAGCTGGCATCCAACCGGGCAGGTGAACAAGTTCCTCCGACCGCTGCCTCTGATTCATTGCGAAGGTTCCGGAAAAGGAAATATTACTTGGCAGTTCCGGAAAGTTGTGTTTTTAATTGCACGAGTCCTAATTCAATTTGCAGCCCTGCATTTTATGCAACCATCCAACCAGGCAGTTCTCAATTTCTAAATTTCCTCCAAGATCGTGGAAATAAACTTTTAACTTGCTGTTCTGCATAAAATTTGTAAATAATGTTTAAAAAAAATGTACAAGTCTTTTCCAAATCATCGAGACTAATCCTATGTGACTATGTTGCATAAGTAGCGTTTAAAATTTAAACTCTTAATGGCACTTACTAAGTTATCTGCGTTTCGACAGCTGTTATCTTATTTAGTTATCTTATTAGTTGAATATCTTCAATAGCTTTTAACGAATAATTAATTAACACCCAGTATAAAGTCCATTCCCCATTAGAGACTCACCGTTATTATGAGTTAGGAAGGCGTTTTCCGCTTCCGACGAGGATGATCCCTGGTGCTCATTGTTGGCGTTGGAGGAGGACGATGAGTTGGAGAAGTCGTAGGGATGGGTCAGGCTGTTGGTGCCGCCAGCGGAGGCAGCTAGCGCCTTGAACAGGTGGGCGGTGCGCTGCTGCGTCTGCTGCTGCAGCCGTTGCTGCTGTTGCTGCTGCTGCTGCTGCTGCGGCGGAATATAGGGGTTGTTGTAGATGTTGCGACTGTCATTCGATGGCTGCAGGTTGTATTGGTTCTGCTGCTGCTGCTGGAGCGTGTTATTGGCACTCAGAAGACCGTTGACCGTGAAATGGCGGGACTTGGCTGAAAGAAGAAAAGAGTAAAGGTATAACGGGGCCTGATGGATGTTTTAGAAGGTCGGTAAGGATGGTTGAACTTTTTTCCACGTCAAGGCAGTTGCTGCCTGCTAAACTCCACCCCACCCACACCACCGCCTCCTTGCGCCTAATTGCATGCATTGAAATATGCAAATGAGCGCCGTGGTGTGTGAGTGACTGTGCGTGTCTGTGTGTCTGTGAGGGTTCGCTTCAATTAAAGCATTTTCGCAGTTAGCTCACAAAGGTTTGAGGTTTTCACTTTTCCTCCGCTCATTGTCGTCGCCTATTGTTGCTTTTCTCATATGAATTATGCATGGCAATAACAAAAACAACAACTCTGATATACCACCCCCACCCCAACCGCCCAGTGTTGCTGTTTTGCGGAAATAATGTTGACGCGGAAGCTGTGATAATGAAGCAGGCAAAAGCAAAGTGTCGCCCGGCCTAAGCCCCGTCCCCTCCGATGCCCGCAAAAAAATTATGCTAACCCTTTCAATTTTCCACGAGCAACTCGCTCGGAAAAGTTGCTCCTTGCCGGCTGCTCCTGCCATTGTGGCTGTTGTTGTAGTGGTTGTTGCCGCTCTTTGCATATTAATTATGCATGTTTTGGTTGGTGTGAAGGCATCAACACATTGTTTGAATTTTAAGCAACACAAGCGACAAAATTAGGGGTAAACTGCGCGTTGGGAGGGGTTGGCCTCCTTTTGGTCCTTTTCGGTTGGCTTTTACACTGATTTCAGTTCAGCTTTTGGGAGCCAACTGTGTAAGTATAAAGTGCAAAAGATAACGAGCTAATAACTCTGTTCACTCGGTGTTAATATGTGTGAGTTTGGTTGTTCTGAGTGGACGAATCCAAGACAGCACTAGTTGTGGTACATTTGACTGATTTGAAGCGATTCGATGAGCCACAAACTAAAACCTATTGCTACTCTACGCCCCCATCAAACGATTACATCCGAACAATTACCCATTCGCTGAACATATCCCGCTTTAAAGGTCAGTTCCACTCGCTCGTCGCCAAGCCATCAATGTCAATTTCCTGGAGATAAAAATTCAGCGGCAGCACGCGTCGCGGTTTAAAAAGCAATGCCAATAAATTTTCACTAGATCGAATTTATTGGTAAATCCCCACCGTAGGCGGCTTTATGACAGAAGCCAGGCCAACTGGAATCAACCCGATGAGACCGGGCCAAATCTGCGACGCGTCTAAATGTCAATAAAAAACACATTCGGCCACCCAGCGACTTCAGATGCGAGGAGGCGAATTTGCCTCGTTTAGCGAGGGAATAATGACACAAATCGCATAATTCGACGAGGCAGAAAGGGTTCGACTTTGGGTCGAGACGACGAGGGTCGGGGGGCAACAACAAAGAAGCCAAATTGTCGGCCCAGTGAAAGGCAAGGAAGCTTCACCCAAATGGCCTGATTCAGTAGACGCTTGGGGCACCAACTCCACTGGGGCAACAAAGTATGGGCAACAACAAAGGAATAAAGCATTTGCGTCTCCATGTGGCGAGGGAAAACTAGCGCCAGAGAACTGCAAGGGTGGCACTTTTTTACCACTCGACTCACACCCTACAATTTTGTGTGCGGGTGCTACCCGCCACGCACATCGCGGGTACTTACAAACACACAGTATAAATCTGAACATGCAGACAAGACACCCCGTTGTGCGCGCACCCGAATCAATACGGTGCTCTGCGTCGCGGGTGCCGATCACACACTGCCTAAAAAGGGATGAGTGAGAAAAACACTTATGGGTTTACCGTTAAACACATGGGTGTTTCCAAAAATACTCGGGTGTTTCCAAAAATACTCGAGTGGTCTCGTAGGTAGTCGAGTCACAGACAAGATGCGTAACTCCATACGTTTTACACTCCATACGTTTACACACTATACTTTCGGCGTGGCTCTAGACTTTGTCGAATACTTTGTAAAATATGCCCTTCATCTTATTATTATATATTATTATAATTATATATATTATATTATATTTTATTATATTATATATTATTAATATATATATATATATATGTAATTTAATTATTATATATATATATATTATTATATCTTATATATATTTTATTAAATATTATTATATATTATTAACGTTATTATTATTTAAATATAGATTCTAGTAAAAATAATAGTAATAGTAATAATGCTAATAGCCGAATCTATGTACATAATGTCACAAAATTCATTTCAAAAATGACTTTATGTAAGATTATTTGTCAGTAGAGTATTCAGCTAGCGACGTGTGAAAAATTAATAAGGCAATGATTCGAAACGGGTGGCACCCATTGAAGAGCAAAGACATGAGCACGAAATTTTTCTTGGGTATTCCCTTTTACCCTTCATTTCTTATACCCGTCACGCTTCCACCCATACAAATTTTAGGCGTACAAAAAATGACCAGAGAACTGCAGCCCGCATACAAAAAATGACGTGCGGCCGATCGTTGACTGTGCGTCGACTCACCCAAATGGTTATTGCGCAGCAGGCCTCGGGTGGTTTTTTTACTCGTAACAATAACACCACGTTGGTAAAACACTCGAGTATTTTGTGTTGCCGCAAGTAGGGTGTCAAAAAACACGGGGTGCCTAGAGTACCGAGTGTTTATCGGGTGGACGTAGAGTGCGAGTGGCGGGCTGCAGTTCTCTGACTAGCGCCAACAAAAACAAAATAAATGTGTAAAAATTGTGTGGCAATAAAATTTGCGTAAATAGTCCAATTTGCATTGAATGTTGCCCTTATTTATGGGGCCATGGCGCAATCAGGCTGCCCTGTAAGTGGGACGGGAATCGCAATCGGAATTGGATGGTCGGCCGTTGTGGATGTGCTGTTGTTGTTTGCTGCCGTGGCAGCGAAGTGTAAATTTGCCAAATTTTGTTAAAAGCAAAATAAATAAAAATCGTATAAACGCGCAATGGCTGGAAACGAGACTGGGAATGGGCCTGTTGGGGATCTGGGGACAGTGGCAGTGAATAGGGTTCTATTTTTCAGGATTATCAACGGAACATTTTCGAGCAGAAATGGGGCATAACTCATGGGGCGGGCGGAGTGTGGTGTGTGTGGAGGAAAACTTCAAGCTAAGTTGGTTGCTGGGGATGATGAGATGCTGCCACGGGGGATTATGTAATCTTGCGCAATCCACGTAATTAATTCACCAACCAATCAATCCGCTGGCGAGGCTCCCTTTGTTTCGCCACAAACTTTCGCCAGACGAAAGCACTCGAAACTTTTCACTCACAATGCCCCAATCAGGTACCCACCAACAACAACTGGAACAATTAACAATCGATGCAGCCAATTAACAATTAACAGCGAACTGCGAGCCCGAAATGGAAGCCAAGGAAAGTTGCTGGGGAAAAAACTTTGTATAAAAAAATAAAGCCCTGCGTGGGTACAACTTTTTAAACCGATTAACCCATGCCCAAAGTATTTTATAAATAAATGACAAATCCCGCATAAATATTTGATGTCCTCCGAAATCAATATTCCAGGGACACTCGCATCAATTGATCCTCATCAACGATTCATGAATACCACTTGGTATTGACACGCACGACCCAATCGATACCAACTAATAATAGTCACACTTCCTAAATTGTTTTAAATTGGACATTCAAATGGTAGCAATTATGGGAAATTAGGGGGAGGATGGGAGTGAATCACCGGGTCACAGTTCCTTAAGTTCCGTGGCACTTAGACACGCTTTCAGAACTAAGCGCATTAAAATCGCTTGAGGATTGGGACTGATCCTAAAACACTTGAACAGATGTCCTGGCATTTGAAATTCACAAAACTAAAAGCACTGGGGAAATGCGAATGCCAGTTTGAGTGCGAATGTGAATGCCGCTGACTCATCCTTTCCGTTTGGGCAATCGCAGCCAACCTAGGGCCGCAAACACCTTGTTGTCCTGGCTGATGGCAGTGAAGCTGTCAGTGACAGTTGGTTGTTGTCACCCCGACGAATCCTCCGCCGCCAGGAAATTCGCACAGCTGAGCGAAGACGGCGCAGAAGTTATCCGCCTGAATAATTCCGACCGGGATTAGAGGTGGAGGAGAAGGAGGTCCGCTGGCCTCTAATGCATGTTTGGCATTTACATAATTTCCACTGGAGCGTCAGGGGTGCACTTGACTCTCACCAGTCTGAGCCTGGAAGCCCAGCCAAGCCAAATATCAATTACATCCACGCAATCCGAACAACACTCGCAAAGGATCGGAAATGACACAACAAGCGAATTAATTGAAATCAATGCAAATGCCCAGGCAGGACCTGGCAGGACTCGACTTAAGGGTTGCATCCCTCCGCCGACGGTTTGGGTTTTTCAATTTTCATAGGCAATCGCATTTGTCAGCGGCTTAAGGCGCCCCTCCCGCACTCGCCCTTGGTTCACCATTGTTGTCAAACATGTCAAAGCAACTGCAAACATTCGGGCCCCCTTTCTTCATTTATTAGCGAGAGTTGAATCAGTTCTCTTTTTTCACCCGTCCGCTGATCTATGGATTCGATTTCGCGGTTTGCTGAGCACCGGCAGCGGGCAGATAACGCTCTGATAAATAGAGTCCTGCTCATCAGTTCGTCCTTGCCAGCGGCAACGCTCATTGTAACCCATTGGATAAGTAACCCACTTGGACGGCGGCCTCTCCCTTTGTGCAATATGTCAGCGTGTTTCCGGTGGCCTTTGCGGTCATTCAGTGCCTCTGCGGGGCATATTGCATCGAAGGGGTCCTTGAACACATGTTTCAATTATGTGTGCCCCTTTAAAAAAGGAATATGCAAACTCCATTCAGTGTTCATCTTATGCAAAAAGATTGGGAGAATATTTCAGTGTTACCAATTCCGTCAGTGGCAACACTTACGAGGTAAAACTCTTATCATCGGACACTTAATTGAGTTAATGAAGTTGTAAACAAGTCACGGAGGATAGTTATTTTCAGCAACTTACTCGAGTATTGCCATCTGTCATATAAAATGCGCTTTTAAATGAATTTGGATTTTTAAAGAATCGTACTGGATACATGTTTTTATTGTTCATTATTGACTATCGGGTGAAACTTAACTTTTAAAATTTTGCATTTTAAGGCAACAGATTTGGTTTCGCAACGGCATTTATAGAAACTGCTAGACCCACCCATACTCTTTAGATAGTTTTCTAATATAAATTCTCTTATTTTATTTTTATTAATAAGACGACAAAACAAGCAGGGCAAACAAATCCTGTTTAAATCATCTAGTGAGGAAACAATTTTTTTGTAAAAATTTACAGAACTAAACACCAAACCACAACATCTCTTAGCAAGGTAAAAACAAGTGACGTTCGCACTTTTAACATACAAAAGATTGGAAATAAGCTTTTGTGACAACATAAATTTTAAATTTTATTTTATTAATACTTTAGGATATGCGCATGTTCAAAAGATTATAAGAAAATCGTATATATTTAAAATAAAAAATAACTTCAACCAAATAGTTCCTTTTATTTTCCTGTAATATTTTGCAATTGGCTAAAATACATTATAAAAGCATAGATATTATTTAAAAAAGCCTTTTCTACGACACATGACACAAGTCTTTTAGCATCAGGGTTTTGAATTCTAATTATTATATTAATTACTGTTTTCCAGTAAACTACGAGGTATTCTGTGCTCGAGGGGTCAATCAATGCAGGGTCAATCGATGCATATGTTTAACAGGAATTTGTTTATATTTTCTTGTGGGTGTTATTACTCCCCACCAGTCCCATTTATCGCATAATTTCTAGGTGTTACTTTTAAGCTACCACCTCTACAGTGATTATTTAGTGATCTTTTGTTAAACAACAAGTAACACAAATATTTAGGATTCTATTCTCAACTATACTTCTTTTAATATATATTCCATTCTGTTCTTTCACATCATTTGTAATCTCGCCTTCGGCCGCCTCACCACTGAAAGTTCGCTTTCTTCTCAATGTTTCATTTTCCGTTTACCAAATATTTTGCGTAATTTCGAAATGCTAATGACCGCATTGCTGCCCCTGCCAGCCGCACGGCATCCATTGACATATTCAACTCATTAAACCAACATTCACCGATGCCCGAACACAATAGCTGCCAACTCGACAGGAACTAAAAAGGCTCGAAAAGGATCGCCGGCTGGCGTTTCGACTTCGGCGTGCGGATGTATTTGCCAGGCTAATAATAAACACCCATCCACAAAAGGTGATGCGGGAAAAAACCGAGCCACGCAAATGATGAATGCGGTGCGCGGAGAGCAGTGTGCGAACAATGGCCACAATGGGTAACAGGATCAAAAATCAGAAACCAGAGAGCCGCCACTACGAAGTTCGGG
Organism: Drosophila mauritiana; assembly: GCF_004382145.1. Taxonomy (NCBI): domain Eukaryota; kingdom Metazoa; phylum Arthropoda; class Insecta; order Diptera; family Drosophilidae; genus Drosophila; species Drosophila mauritiana. Next base: position 21,982,542 of record NC_046669.1, read on the forward strand.
GTGCGCCTTCATTAAAACTGCGTCTCGCCTGGGACGCACACGGGGTGTGCTGCTTCTCGGTCCAGGATGAACTAGAACTACCCCGGAGCGGAGATCAAAGCGAGCTGCAACTGCCATCAGCACGAGCATGTTCCTTCTTTTTACGGCCAGAGACTTATTACAGAAGTTGACATTGTGTCAAACACGGCGTAACGAGCGCGCCACACCTTTCGGCAATCCCAACTCGAATCGCCATCGGAGCTACGAATCCCACCGAGCGTCGTGCGGTTCTCAGTCGCAATTATTGCGTTTGAATTGTCAACACCCCCGTGGAGAGATGGCAGTGGGAATGGGAATGCTATTCGGAATCGGAATGGAATGGAATGGAAGTTGCAACAGGAGGGGACGGTGGTCAAAACCGAAATACGCCACGGGTCATGTCGAACCACCGAACCAACGACGCCCGCAATCAACTCGGGTGTACATATATGTGTGTTTTTAACGCGCTGGGTGTCGATTGTAACAATAACATTGCCCAGAGCGCAGATTTGCGCCTCTAGCGACGATGGTGATGATGACATCGTCGATGGGTTGCTCGCATCCCTGATTCAGGTCCGGAGCTGACCCCAAGGAGGTGTGGGAAATGTGTCATTATCTCTAACAATTTTACTGCGTCCGTGTGGCTCGTAGCACCTTCTGTAATTTATGACCACGCTTTGATGGCAACTGATGGAACTAGCTGACGATAATTGACCGAAGCCAACCGGGCTCCTAATGGGAGTCAGGAGGCTATTGGCGGAAAACCAACTAGGAGTATCTGTTGACTTATACCCACATCGATTTCCATTCATGCATGATACCCCGCCGAAGTTGGTACCATTTATCAGCTTTTAATCCCACACTTTGCGTCAACTTCCTGGAATTGATAGAGCCGCAGAGTAAACCTCCGATGCACACAGAGAAAAATCCGAGCTTAAAACGTAAATGAAGAGAGGCAGCTATACGCGGACAAGCGCGGTGGTTGGAGAAGGGCAGCCAATAAATCTGATTTATTGGTTTTCAAAACAGATTTTCGGAGCGCACGGAACAGAAACCACAATGCGAGTAAAACGAAATGAATGCATCCGCCACTCGTCCCGATGTTCGCCATGACACTTGTGGCCATATGGCCATATGGCCAGAATGCCGGTCCCCGATGTCCGAGCGGCAACTATGGCTGAAAATCCATCACAAGTGGAGGACGGAGAACTCGCGCCGATGGCACAAAGCGTGGAAGGATTAAGCCGCCGCCGTGCCGGCGAGGGACAATGGAAGTTCATCATGGCCAGAGGATGATGACGACACTTGGTCCATGCTCGTCGGCAATTTGTCGCTCGTTTAGTTGAGTTGTGCGACAAAAATAGAATAAATGGCACAGATAATGGAAAAAATGGACAGCTGGATGGGAAGGGATGAGCATAAACCGCTGCCCCGGGCAGCAGCCACGTCCAGAGTCCTGCAGCTCCTGGTAATCCGACGATTAATTAAAAACGTTGGCCCTGGTAAAGGGCTTAAAAATTGAAATTGATTGCCGGCGCAGCTCGTTCGGCTTATGCAAAGTTTTTCCGCGACCCCCTCGCTTTCGCTTTTCTTTTGCAATTTCAGGAATCTTCCACCGGTAAATAACAATAAATACAAATACAATCGCAGTTATTACTGGCAAATACTCCTGGGAGCCGAAAGTCATCAGCAGGGAACAAGACGACATCATTTTCATCGTCATCACCACCTGAGCATGCGGAAAGTCGCTTAACAAGCTCCCGAGAAATCCCTGGGGCCAGTTGCCAGTTGCCAAGCATGAAAGTAAGAACAAAAGCAAAGCGAAATTAAGGAAATCCATTTAGAAAAGAAAAGTTCACAAAAGCTACACGCAATTACCTCCGCCAGTTTTTAGTTCTTATCAAATTTCCCTTCCTTGGCTGGCGAATATGGTCATTCGCTAATGGGGAAAATTCACATGCAAATCATCCTGAATCGCGAACCACCCTTCGCGGAAAGCACACGCTCACGCACTCGTCGGGCATGATTTCCAGCGAGTCAACCCCCACGTGGAATAGAATCTGGGAACTATCGAGGACCAGGCACCAGACCTTTCTCATATCAATTAGTTACGAGCGAGTACACTTGATTCATTAGCGTGATAATTACGGGCAGACGAGCCTGGGCAGTCAAAAGAACGATGCTGATGAGAGTTCGACATGTTCCTAGCGAAGATTCCCACGAAGGCGCCGAAAACAAAGCAACGGCCAAGCCAAGCCAAACATATTATGTCACGATGAGTGGGTGAAAGCCAGAAAGGCGCAGATGGAGACGACATTCAGGACTCAGCGAACGACAAAAAATAATGTCAACCATTTTGAGCAGCGAAAGTCGAGGAATTAAAGCGTTGGGTTGAAAGTGCAAGCAGCGGCAAAGGAGAAAATAAGTAAAGGAAGCTGGGTTCCGGCAAGGGGAAAAGTGAAATGACAAAGTCAACAGCCGCGACAACAAATTGCCAAACGAGCGGAGCGTGAAACTCGACTCGGATTTTCAGGTGGGACGATGCGGCGAATCGCCTGGATGGCGGACGGTCGAGCCACTGCGAATGGAAGTAATTCCTGAGCCAGAGCCCAAGCCATCCGACAATGAAGTGAATCCTTTCGGCACAAACCCTTTTAATTGGCGCACAAAGGGAAGGCTGCGAAATCCGGTCGCTTTAAAGCGCGCAATATTGCACAATGGGATTGCCGTGTCTGTTGCCAAGACAATTGATTTCAGCAGCCCCATAACTCAGCGCCCCGATCAGTCCATCCCCTAACCCGTTGACTCTCCTCAAATTTCCGCATGTCTCGGAGTTTTTGCTCGTTCGTTCCCGAATTCGTCACGCGATTTCCCTTTGATTTCCATTGAATTATACCTTACGCTCCGATCAAAATCCGCCCAAGCTCGATCCAACCCTGGTCGAGTCTCTGCACAATGGTCATGTTTACCCCTGCGTAATTGCAGTTTGTTCAGAGGATGAGGCTTTGAGTATTTGCTCAGCGGATTCTGTTGACTGGTTCCCGGTGCGTTGATGATGTGAAGTGATCCAAATTGAAATGTAATTTTGTGCCCAAGCAGGAAGCTGGATAATCCCCTTGGCAAACAGCAAGGCCAGATGAATTCGATTCCCATAGATGCGCCACCTTTGGCCCACATTGCGGCTAAGTTCTGGTGCAGATCGATAGAATCGCTATACCCAATTATCACATAACAATTTCCGCTGCAGCTCAAAGAGGGCTCATTTCCCCCCACTCAATGTTTAATTTCCTTTCAATTTATGCTGGGAATCGAGGTCGCCTCCCGATAAAAGAGCCATCCAGCCAATTGGCCCAGCTCAGGAAAAGCCGTATGTGTACCTAGAGATGGCTCCCCGGCAGTGGAGTTATGTACGGGTGCTTATTAGATGAAGCCTGGCCTCGACGTCGCTCAGAGTCGAGTGCTCAGGACGCATATCAATGGCCCCTGAGATGCGGGTGCGGGCAGGGAGTTGGATGTGGAGCAGCATCAGCAAACAGCAAACAGCAGGAGAAAAAACGCTTCAAGTGTCAATCAGTGACAACACAGACACCACACACGATGAAGCACGGGCTGATAGAAGCTAATCGATTTATGCTGTAATATTCAAAAAGTTTCCCATAAGGACCTGGCCCGGAGGACGACCTAATCCAGTGCGACTCCCTTGTGTGCCACCGCCGCCGTAATTTTCCAGTCACCGCCCCCATGTACACCCCAGTTCGGGCCACGTGTTCCGAGGTGGAGGATGCGCGTCCTGGTCGGGGCCAGGGGCTTCGGGCCATGTGTGTGCTCGAAGCTGTCGTCTGTTTATCTGCCTGCATTTGTCGCATTAAAATTGAAAAAAAAATCAATCTCAATTCTAGCATAATTTGATTCTTGCCTTCGATTATCGGAGCGGGAATGCCGTGCGATGAACTGGGGGCAAATGAAAAGCAGAATGCAGGGAAACAGAAAATAAATAAATGATAATCTGTAAAGGCCTTTGCCTGTTCGACGGAGATATTTATGTGGCAACTTTTTGGGGCCGAGAGGAGAAATGCTGCTTCTGAGGAGCAGCCATCCCCCTTTATATTTCCATCCCCCCGCTGATGCTTCTTCTTCGAGTGCATTAGCAATCCACTTTTTACTGGCATCGAATCTCTTACTTGAGCTTAGCACCAAATTCACTTGGCTCAAAGTTTATCCCTCCACTGGCTCTAACCCCACTGCCACATGTGAGGAAGCTCGCAGGACTGTTATCTGCCGCGATCCTTCGGCTCCTTCGAGGGCTGCGCTTATTCCAATGCATTTAATAAAGTGTTTATTTCGGTTGCAACAAATTTGCCAGCTCAGTGCGGCGAGCGGAAACAATGCCAACTGGAAACCTGTGCACGACACAAAGGAAAATTGCTTTTCCGCCGCGCAGACACAGCGGCAGCCACATCCGCACATGGGCGAAATACCTCTCACGCTTGATGGCGGCGAAAATATGTGGCCATTCCTATCCGTAAGGAAGACAAGGAGACACGCGCTCCTGGCCAAGCCATCGAAGTTTTTCCCGATGACGTATGGCCCTGGCCCGCTCCTAGAGATGCGTCCGTGCCACGACGAGTCTTTCCCGGGGTTATCCAACCGTAGTTATTGGTGCCTCACGACGCCGTCTCGGAAAAACTTTTCGCTCCCTCCGCCAGCATAGTTTTGTTTTCTTCCCAACTTCCCTTTTACTTTTCTTTGCTTTTCTATTTGTCTTTCGGTGGATTCAACTGCGATTCCTTGGGCTGAGGGGAGGGGCGGGCGATTCGGTTTGAGTGGCACATTATTTGATGATGCTTTTCGCGATTTTTTCGCACTTGAATGCCTGATTTTTATTAGTTGAATTCTTTACGGTTTTGCTGCGTTCCGCCTGCCAGCGAAAAGTTTCAGTTCCTTTGCTTTTCCGCCACTGTCTGCGAGGGAAAAGTTTTACGTACAGAGATTTGAAATATGGCCGGAGAATCGGCCGCCACAAGTCGATAATCGAAAGTGCCTTTGTCTGCGCTCCTGGCCAGTTGATCACTTTTTGCCCGCGATTGGCCAGTGTGAGTCAGTCGATGGACACAATCACTTCTCGGAGAAATGCGCGACACTCGCCAAAAAGCGCAAAATCCTGATGAAGAATGCCAAAAGTAAAACAAACGAACCACCCGACGAACAAACGGAAATGAAAGTCAATTTGAATACATTACCAATTCTAATTACGATTTTCAAGTACAACGAACGATGGCGGCGGACAGATGGGTGATCCGAGGGGGAGTGCGATTGCGATGGCTTGAATAATATAATATTGGCTGCTGCGAAAGACGTCCTTAGCCAAAGCCCTCCTCCACTAACAGCCACGAAAACCACGAAGCATTCAAATTGGAAATTTAAAAAGCGAATGGACAGCAGGGCTACTGTCGTCCAAGGGGAAGAGGGGGGTGCTCGCTGACCAACAGATTAGCCGGGAAACCAGAAGGGAGGAAAAGCTGTGAAGTTTCACAGCCAGTGACAGGAAAATGGCGGCCACGAATCGTATTTGAATACATCAGCATTGCCGAGTAGCCGGGAGCCATGGAAAGGAATCCTGCATGGAGCAGGGTATCCGCCATTCACCACGGCGCCTTCTTGTCTAGGTCTGGCGAGGAGTGGGAGCCCTTGTTCGCTGAGATCCGCATTTCGTTATATTAAAAATTCAAATACTTTGCGTTATCGCTTTAGACGCAGCTTAAGCCACCTGCCAGAATCTACACCCAGCTACCCAGCTACCCAGCCACCCAGCCAATCAGTCCCCCAAACACTTGACTTTGGGCCACAAACAGAAAAGTTTGGCTGCGAGCCTCGCTTATTATGCAGCAGGCTCTTTCCTATTCCTACTCCTCCCCAATGCCAAGGTCTTGGTATCGGTCCGCTCGTCCTCGTCCTGGGAAGCCATATCATATGGCACTTGGGGAAGGGAGAGTAGCGAATTAGAAATGAAAATTAAGTAAATATTATAATATGTTGCCACCTGGCTGGGAGTGGAGGCCGCTCCCCCACTACGGTTTCGGTTTGGCAAATAAATGATAAGCATTACATTTGATATTCATTATTTGATAACGTGTAGCGTGGAATAAAAATGAAAACGCCAGCGGAAATGAAAATATAGCCCCGTGTTTGCTTTCAGGACGTGGTCTGTGCACAGGCGGAGTTCAGAGGGCCAGACAAGATGCCGGGGATTAAATGTTTGCCTAAGTGAAATATGTTAAATGCTATAATATGTGCGGTTGCCCTTGGCGCTGCTCGACTCCTTCGACTCCCTCGATTTCATGATTTATGACATTAAAGATGGGTTTTTGTGCCTACAGAATGACTTGCAGCTCATCTCCGCCCATGAGCTCCACGGATAATTATGAAGGGTTCAGTAGACTTCAGCCGCATCCATTTATCACATTAGCCGGCTAGACTAATTCTGTTAAAAGCATATAAGCTCCCCAAAAATGAATCCATTCAATGGCCACGAGCATGCAATGAGTTTCTTTTTTTCATCTGTTTCTGACCCGTCGAAAGTCAAATCGCAACATTCATCAGAATGTAATAAAGACAACAGCCAAGTGGCGGGATTCGAGGTAGAAACTTTTTCTGATATATGTATCTACTTGGCCAGAGGGAATCGATGGATTTCCCACATAAGACATTCGTTGATTCTCTTTTTAGTTTTGGTTGGGGCAAGCGAATCCGCATGTATCGAATCACGAAGAATGGTCAACCAAATCAAAAGGGGCAGACTTCAATGGAGCTCTCAGCGACTCCGCACTCAACTTTATTGCATTTCAGCAATACCTCCGGCGTCTCCACTGCAAAGTCTGTGATTCCATCAGCACGAGGGCGCAGACAAGTGCCGGGAAAAGTGAGGTGCCAGTCGCTCCGGTGAAAGCCAAGAGCAGGCCCAGGACCCACAAGGAGGCGTGTGTGCTCGCTTAGCGTGAAATTATGAGCGCTTTTAGAGCACAAACAGCAGCACGGGCGAATGTCAACGACAAGCTTAAGCTGCTTAAAACAAGCCATTGCCTCAAGTGGAGGAGGGGTGGGGCTGGGAAAGGTGGGTGCGCTGGGGGTGGGCAACTGAAAGTGAAAATGAAAGTATCAAGGATGCGGCAAGCGTTTCATAGCCAAATTAAATTGCTCCCTGGAAGGAGTCAAGCGAGAAGGGGGAGCGGAGTGCCAAAGTGAAAGGATAATGCGAACATAAAAACATTTTTAATGAAATCGAGACGACGACTTCCAACGGAGAAGGCATCGTCTAAGACAGTAGCAAGTGTGTTTTAATTTAAACCTCGGATTTACCTTGCACAACCCGTTCGTCTTTGCTGGCAAAGGAGAGGAGATATTCCCCTCGGCTGCGCATTAATTTCATCCCGCTTGAAAATTTTAATTAATTTTCAGCTTGATTGCGTTTTAAAGAGCCGCTTGGTTTATGTTTTGAGGGGCTTGCTGATGTGTTGTGGCTGCCTTGGGCCTGGGAATTTATAGTTATTGCGGCGAGCAGCGGGGAGGGCTAAAGTTTGTGGGTCGGACCTTTGTTTCGGTCGCTTTGAGGGGCAGAAGAAATTTCGGTTTGTAACCATCACAGACTACTTACATCTCCAGTGGCTTCTTAATTAATTTTTGATCGGAGTGCAATGCTAAACGGAAACTCACCTTTACTGGTGTGCCTGTCCAAGTTTGGATCCTTGAGACCTGCAAGATTAAAAAGGCATTCTGTTACTTTCTAGTTACCGATCTGTAGATATAATATACTGTGGAGATTAAATGCGCTGACCTCTTAAAGAAAAATTCTCAAATTGACAATAAAGCCTACTTAGTTGGGAATATGCAAAACATGGTTCATAAAAAAGGGAAGGTTCATTTGAAGAAGAATTCATTTGACTATGGATTTGGGCTCCAAAACCATTACTCATAAGTTATTATAAGCTTAAAAAGAAGGCCAAATAATGTTATTTGGGCCTTTTTCTATGGGCAATCGTATCGTTTTGAGTACTTAGTAAGCAGCTTTTGGCATTTTCATTTTAATTTCATTCGCCGCGACATTTAATTAATTTGCAGCTATCACCACCAAGGCAGTCGTCAGCTCTTTGTTCACTTGGAGTACTCATTCTGCCATCTATTAGTAGATGTCTAGCCAATGTAGAGAAAAGCCACAAAATGTAACGCTCTCAGAATCGTCGGATCTTTTAATGCCCTCACAGTATGGTAAATTTATAAAGGGATCAAAACATTTCTTTGTACAGTGATATACATATAAAATATATAAGATACCTTTTTCATATTTTACCTATATTATTTATGAAAAACAAATATATATACTTAAAAAATAAAGTATAATATGGATAGTTTTTATTATTTATTTATTGCATATAAACCCCTTTACTTATCCAGCAAAGGTAAAGACCAATAAGCAATATATTAACGTGGATCTCCCACGGAAGGGTATCTTAGCCAAATGCTGATGTGCTCCTTTAAATAATTCGCTGGACAAAATTGCAGTCTTATGGGAAAATTCCCCACATGCCGCAGACTTTGCGGTATTGGTCGACCGAAAGCGAAAAACTTGTAATGGGGCTGTTGGAAGACGAGGAGACGGAGATAATGTGGTTAGGGTTTAATTGCAGTTCAGCTGCTGGGTTCAGACAGGTCTGGAAAAAGGAAATAAGCGGGGAAAAGTGGCAAATAAATAGAATGAACGCTTAAAAAAAAAGAGTGCAGTCAGGAGAGGATTAGGCAGGCATCTTAGGAAAACATCGAGATATCATAAAAGTCAAGTTGAGTTAATATTCATCAGAAGTTGCTCAAGTTTTATGAGCCCTTACTCTCTGCAAATCTCGATTAATTATGGCCTAGACATCATAAAATTTGATGTTTTCATCTTGTAATCTTGTAAACTGTCTCCGGAGCGTGTTGCCAATAGAGGGGCTGTTAAGTAAATTATCACGTCATGTGGCAAGAATGGGCGAGCGAGTGGAGGGCACCACTAGATCCATGTGAAAGTTTTATGTCAGCTACGTGCTCATAAATTTCGCAGCATTTTTCGCCCTGAAACATTTGTGGCCTGAATCGTTTTATTGGCGTCTGAAATTAGCAGCAACTGCGAATGAGAGGCGCACGCCAAAGGGGGCACGCAACTCGGATGGAAATGGGGATGGAGTGGCTGTTGTTGCTGGGTTAATTAGAAAAGTTGCCAATGCTCGAGTTCCACTCCGTCCGGGAGTTCATCGAACTGAGCAGAAGCTTTGGCAGGTTCGCCATTAGCTGCAAGTCCTTCAACAAACTTTAAATATGCATTGGCCTCGCCGGAGAAGCGAGCTGTGCTCACCCAGATTTTACAATCAGCTCATCTCAATTGCAATCACTTAATTCCTGGCGCCCTCCGCATCCTCCTGTGCCGCCGAATCCGCACCAAAACCAGGCAACGGGCCCTGGGCAAACATTTTTGAGAGAGCTCTCGCAATCCGCACACTTAAAATATTTACGCAATCAAAATTAATGCAACTGTCATGTTTTCCCTCCCGCAGGCGGAATCCACCCCTTATTCCCCCTTCGCTCCCCTCGTCAACCCTGTCGGAATGCATTTAGCGTTGAATGCAAATACACTTTAGAACTGTAGGCGACCGCTGGCAATCCCGATTCCCGCTCCTCCTTCCTCCGAGCACGTTTAAATTTAAACAGTAAAACCAAACTCATTACCAACAACAAGCGCAGGATCAGCCACCAGTGGTGGAATGGGCTCTGTGCGGTTATAAGGCGCCAATTAGCATCACATTACTTACTGAATAATGTGTATCCAACTACCATAAAAAGTAGGTACGACTTGGAAGTTTGATTATTTCACCCCCTAGAAGGCTAGTGAATATAGGGAATATATCTCGCGATATTATAAAGTCCTTCAGCTGTGCAAACTATATGCAACAGGCCTAAAACCTCGGGAGATTCGAGTCCGCTCCTGACTTGGGAGGATGACATCGTTGAAATTACCAAAATGTCCTTTTGCGAAATTTTGTGGACATTGAAAATCGCTTTGATTGAACCGCATGCCGGGCAGACAACAGATACAGTTGCACGTCGATGGGCGCTGGACAATTGCCACACATAAAACAAACACGAGCCCCTTAGTCCTGCGGATCCTGACCACAAGCCACCTCCACCGCTCCATCCCTCCCCAACGGGCCGTGGCTGCAGGAACAAGTCCGAAATCCACTCGGCAATTGCAGCTGCAAATGCGCTTCACTGCACTTACAATGCACATCGTGAGAGGGGAGTAGGTGTGGTGGAGTGGAGGAGGGTCGCACAGTCCGTAAATTGTCCAGCGAATGCGGATTGGGAATTGGTTTTATGTCGCTTGCGCCTCAATGGAGATGCATTTTACACTGCCCTGCTAATCTCCGAGCGTGGCGAAAGCGAAAGCCGGCCTGCTCCTCCCACAGGACTCCCGTCCTCGGCGCTCCATCTCCATCTCTATCTCCACACCCTGTCCATTCCCCCTCCGACACTGGAGGACGCCAGTTGACTTTGAAAATCAATTAACAACATCAAACAGAAGCCGGATGCTGACGTGGACAGCTGTCGGCCAGCCCCAGAGCACCTCCTCCATCCCTAGCCGAGATCCTGGTTTTGGTTGTTTCTGGTTCTGGTTCTGGTCCTCCTGCTGCTGAAGTGCGTAAATTGCAACTGTAAATCAAATATGACAACGCGAACGGCGGCAAAATCTGCATGTGTGTCAGTCCCATTAATTGTCCACGCCCCCTTTCCCGGCGCCGGTGGCGGGTGGGCGTGGGCGGGGCGATTGTACTTTATTGTTGTGTTAATGAGTGTGCATAGGCAGCCCGGTGGATGGATGTGCAGCGGATTGCAATGCGCTGATGTGACATAAAAATATGTTACAGTGGGCGGCCAGGGTTGAACATTTAATTAATTGTATAGAAAAGTTGCACAAAATATCGAATATTAATTGGATATTAATAACGTAAATAATTAAGGCTCCCTTCCCGGTTGCTTTTCCTCCGATCGATGACGTTTTCGCCTGGCAACATTTTTATTTCAGCCCCAGTTCGAACAGGACTCCGGTCTTCAGCGAAGGAAAACTCCGGAGTCGAGACGCGACAACAAACAGAAAGGGAAAGACAAACAAGTGACGAGGAAAAGCAGGGAAATGCTTTTAAATCGTGCAGCACGAGCACAGTAAAATATTCCTGCTTGTTAACTTTCGCCAGATACTGATGCAATGTCAACCGGGCGATCAATAATCGGTAAAAGCCCAAGCGGAGAAGAACTGCTCCTCTAATTTTCCATTTACCGACAAATGCAAATTTATGTCGCAATTGAGACTTAAGACCCCGTGGTGGAGCACACCCCACCCCCTGGATTCTTCCTAGATTTTATATCAATATTTGGGCGAGCAGCTTGCCATTCATGTTTGCCTCTCGCTTATGAAATATTTATTTTGCGACATTTATTGAACATTTATCCAGAGCAGACACTAAACTCCGAATTCGGGTTCAGGATTTATGGACATTTGATGTTAAATTGATATAGGTTGACCTTGTTCTCCGGCGTCCGCCCAGTGATTTTACTGCTCCTCAATATGCAAAGTCATGTAGCGAACTCCACTGCGTATTCGTGATATGTATTCCTGGATTTCTTCCTGGGTTCGGTCTGGTCTGCCCGCCTTCCTTGTGTTTTGCATATTGTTTACATCTTTCGAGTTGCCGTCTCCATTCCTGCTCCTGCTCCAGCTTCTGCTTATGCAATCAGCGCAGGAGGCGGATGATACCCGATTGACCTCTGGACCCTTGTCTTCCGAGCAGTCCGATGTGCAATATCGAATTTATCTCACGGTTACAATATTTAATTTGCTCTTACACAAATTGTTGGCTTTTACGTTTTGTCCTATAGCAATCCAGTGGGTGAACTGTTATTGCTCCGTCCCTTCACTGCATTCAATTACGCATCCTGTATTCTAAAGACATTTTACATTTGCATCTTAAGTAAATAAAATAAACGCAAATTGCTTCATAGCTCAAAAATAATGTTTTATTTTCAAAAAATGACTTTTGTACATATTCACACATGTGCACGGCGGACCGCGTAGTGACGAAGCGCAACAGGACTACTACTATTACGACATAGGCTACTACTATATTTAATCGAAAGGTGGCGCCAACCTTAAAGGGATTGCATACCAAATACCAATATTAATACCAATACCAATAAATATAATCTTTCAGGAAAACGCAGTGAAAGTGTAAAAGTTAAGAAACAAGGGTCTGATCACTTAGTTTGTGGCCAATCCTCGCTAGTTTTTACCTCTTCAGAAGGGGTTTTTGTTTCATGTGAATGTACTGTTCAAAACTCAAAATCAAATTCTTTAAAATAACCAATTTTCCTTGCAGAAAATATGTTCCATAAAAAATAAAAAGAGCGAGGTACGATTTCCCTTTAGGCATATCGACAAATAGGAAAAACTAATAATACAATACAATGAAATCAACAAATATTTTAAAATTATGGACATGGATGTTTTGGGTTGTTTGTGATCTTTGGAATGGCCGTGGCAATGTTCTTAAACAAACTTGCGCAGATTAGGCGTCATTGGAATCCCAACTTTCTAGCTTCTTAAATAGAAATCATCAGGACAGACGGACATCGTTAGATCGCCTTGGCTAGTGATCCTGTACATGTACATTATTGGGTTGGAAACGCTATCTTCTACCGTGTCATTGAATCCTTAATTACCGATTTACCAATGGAGCTTTCGTATAACTTAAATATCCACATCAACCACGAAGCAATAGAGAAGCCGGAGACAGCGATCAATTTTCGGATTGTTTCCCCCTGTGAACAGGAAGCAGCTCGGTGCGCGTAGAACTTTTCCCCCGGCAGCCTGGCAACTTAGCAGGGATGCGGAGGAGACCGGAGGACCCGACCAGGCACACAGCATATTGCGCAGGTGGAAAATTTATAATTTGTGAAATTGCCACACTCACACACGGGCACATACGCACGTTGGCAGCATGTTTAATGGGCATTCAGTGGTGTCTTTCACCCCGTCTGCCACCACTTTCTACCTCTTGCCACCCGGAAACAGGTCCTGCTGCCTTAAATTATGTTAACCTCAAACGAGACGATCCCGACCTCCGGCCCGGAACGACCCGTGTACAAAGTTCGATTTAAGGCCTCGTTTATTTTGCCATCCTGGCCGAGGACGAGGAGTGGCGGGGATCCAGCCAGTCGTCGTCTGGTTGCATGTTGCAAAAGTTGTTGCTGTTGCACAACCGCATGCCACAACATGCAGCCCGACTGGACGACCTGGGGGACTGGGGTTACGGCCGGGTCTGGGCAGGGACTAGGGTTACGTCTGACATGCCCCACTTGGCAATTGCCAAAACTATTTGTTTACATATTTAGAGCAGGCCAAAGAAGAAAGCCGGCAGGGCATGTTGTCAAGGCATGTTAACTTTGAAATATGCGCATTTAAATGGCAGTAGGAGATCGGGAGCGAGGTATGCCAAACGGAGGAAGGTGCTGCAGAGAATCATTTCTTAGCACCTACACTTAGCACCCCCTAGGATATTGATATGATAAATTCCCTCCTGGGTACTCACAAATCCCACAGTATGAACAGCATAAATGCAATGTGCTTGTGAAAATACCACATAAAAATATAAGAATAATTTGTTGGCAAACCCACTCCACGCAGGCTACAATCAAAGCTCATCTCTTAAGACGTAATTAAGCCATTTGCTGCACGTTTTGCCAATTCAAAAATTGTGGCCCATTCCGCGCATCCATTCCGAGTCTTCTAACATCCAACTTCTTCGCCTTATCGGCGCCTGCCACCAAATGCAAAGCTGAAGAGGCCGAAGCCTCGTTTAAATCGCCGAATGGGGGAGTAATGTGAATCGCACTAAGGCACAAGGCGGGATTCACCCCCCTGTGGGTGGGGTAAGGCCAGGGAAATGGGTGGTGCCCTCTGGGCACAGAATTCGAAGAAAAATCACGCGCGCTTATCAGACGCCGTAACCTTAACCAAACCCACGCAATTAACGCCCATTGGGCTGTCGCTATGAAAAATGAGCGATGGGGAAACCCCCGGGGAATTGCCGCGGAGGCAGTCTTGAGCAACTGCGAAATGATTTGCAAACGACGCGCGATGGCGGCATCGAACTCGCATTCCGAATTCCAAGCCTCCACTCCACCATTGGCAACAAATTTTAATTGCTTCAGCGATATCTGGATGGGTGGGGAGTGCAGGAGAGGGGGGTAGCGGGGCGGGGCGCCCTGAGGATCCTGGCTGCGTCATGGCAATAGGTCGCATTGATAAGAGAGTCACGTTCTGGTCCTGGCAAAGGAAAGACAATGTTGTTGCTGTCTTCATTATCAATGACAGGGGCGAACGGAAGTGGGCTGGCGCAGGAAACAATGGTTACTCTTTATTGCCACTGCCTATGCCTCTGAGTCAAATTGATAAGATGCCGAAAACGACTGGGAAAACAATAAACGTGGGCATGAAACGAGTGAGGAAGGTGCCCATTCCGATTGGATGGAGGCACACAGTTCGCGGTGCATAAACAGTACGTTTGAGACGCCTTAATGAGGGCAGGAGGCATTCTTCGATAGGTTCCTTGCACTCTGAGGATCTCGTGCAGAAATGGCAACCGCCTAAGGGTGAAAACTTTTGTGCCGAAAACACTTTCGAGCACTCTCCATTCGCAGAGGGAAACTTTTTGTGAAGATAACTGGGTGAAGGTGGGGAGCGAGCCCTGGAGCTGAAATATGAACTGCATCATCACTGCCACCTTCCACTCACCGCAACATTGTTACGGCGCAGAGTTATCCCCAGCGTCATATCTTTAAGTTGACCCATTTGCTTAGTCAGCCACGGCCAAGGAGGTCCATCGAGTCGAGTCTTCCTGCAGAAACCGACTAATTTCACAGCTAAGTAAAGTAGCCAAGAACTTGACAGTCATTTAATAAAATTTTATTTCCACCCATCATTTTGGGATCCGCAGCAAGTAGAAGCAACGCACAAGGAAAGTCGGAGACGCTGCAAGTCCCACAATTTTGATGCGCAACAAAATTTTATGAAATACTTGGAGAGCAAATTTTATGTCAGTTGGCGGCCATTAAATTTTAGCGCTAGCAAAAGTCACTGAAGAGCTTCTAGCGGTTTCGCCGGACTCCCCCTCAGCTTGGCTTGTCTTTGGGTCCCTGGGCTCGCCTTTGGCTAATAATACCGGAGCATTTACACCTTTATGGGGCGTACTTAGAAACGCTTATTTATGCTAATGGCGGAAGTGGGCCCGGGATGAAGAGGGGCCAAGTCCCGTCACTAATTCCACCCCGAAGCACCGTAAAAACAAGGGATAGTGAGCTTAAGATTTGAGCAGGTAAAGTTGGCAGGATGTGCAGAGTGTTCAGAGTGTGCAGAGTGTGCGTATATTTCATCACACCACTCGCAAAGTTTGGGGCCCACCCTCACCTCTTGACCTTCCCGGCTCCCCTCCCCGAACTCCAGATCTTGCCCCAGCCCGGCGGACAACGACTTTCGTGCTTCACATTCTTGTCTCGAATGTGTTTGTAATTTCCCTAGAGTGTGTTTGACTTTGACGACTTAAGTTGTAAAACTTTAACATTATCATTTTCACTACGACCAGGACCAGAACCAGCACCAGGCCGAAAGGACAGATCCTTGGAGCATGTGTGTGCTGCCGTGCTGCCGGACGAGTCTGCTCCTTCAGATGCTTGTCCTGGGCCAGACAGACATTTTGATGATGTTGACCTTCGCTGCTTTTACTTTCACCGCACAGCTTCGCTGCTCCGCATCTTTTAAAGTTTTGTGCGACCTCAGGATATTGTTGACATATCGTATTACAGCCAAACAGACGGAGAAACGCCGATAAAGGCCATTAGAGAGCGGGAAAGTTCATGAAGACTGCCACCTCTGGCCTAGCTCTAGCTCGAATTACGAAATCCCAAACCGATATTTGGTAAATTCTTCTCACATGTGTCAATTAGTTCAATCAGAAGGCGAACACACATCGACCACATGCACCATCCCATCCCCAGACGATCCACCCCATAATTTCGGCCCGAATCGAATGTCACTTTAAAGGTTTCCATCTGGCGGATGTGCGTTTTTTCCAAACTAAAAGTAACAAATAACCACGGAAATAAGGTAAATCTCGACTGTGGCAGAACATCCCTTAAGCAAAACAATGTCATCAATATTGTTTTTCTAATTTCCATGGAACATAACCCTGATTGTATAATTGAGTTTTGTTAATCCCTTTAGTAAATCCAGCTATACATTCATAAGTGATTTTAAAAAGTCTGATTTTTATTTGTAAAATAAATTTAATAATGCAGTAATAATAATAATAATAATAATGGAGTAACTCTTTATAAACAAATCAATTACTAAGGTTTCTTCTGTTATTATAACCGTTACTCATAGACTAGAAGAGTTTACTACTTCTGCAAAAAAGTTTTTAACAGGAAGACGGCCACTCTGAAAAAAATGTTTGATAAATGTTTTTGTTTTTTCTAATTTTATCATTTATAAATCGATATTTAAAAATTGGTTTTTCATATTATTTTCAAATAATTTTCCTGCTGTTCCATTGACAGCTCTATGATATAGGGGTTAAATTTTTATAATTTTTAAAGGCAGAAATTAACAAAAAATAACACTTTATCGATAAAAACAAGTAAGGTAAATTAGCTTATGCATTAATTTTTCGATTATTCCTATGACAGCTATATGATGCAGTGGTTCGATCCGACTTATACATTCCCTACAATATAAATTACACATTTGTTAAAGTTTCAAGCTGATAGCTCCAAGCCCGAGCTAATTGGTATTCTTCAAGATAACCTGACTCTATCTTTGTTTTAGGACACGACACAGATACCAATTTCAATTTCCAATCGCGGATATCTAGGAAAAGTCGCCAGTTGCGCATCATCGATGCAACTTGAACCGTATCCAAGAAATAAACAGTACTTTGTGGAATGGCAAACAGTATTATCTATATCACTGCTTTCAAGCTGGATAATTTTACACATATTTTGGGATTGATATCTTTTGTTTGCTGTTTTCAGTAGAGATAATAATTGGTTCTCATTATGTAACAAAGGAGATTTGAAAACACAGAAAGGATAATTACCGAATAGGTTAAATCAAATTTTATCGGCTATGAAACAGATCATTCCGAAAAAAGATAAAATGACAGCACTGCTTTTAACTTCATTCATTGTGTACATAACACAAGGCACTTCCTCAGCTTGAACATAATTTACGGCAGATCTATTTTAAATAAGCATTTTATTCCTCTGAATTCATATTTTTCTCACACATTCAATCAATTTCCCCGGATTTTTCCATCTCAGATAAATGTTAACCTGATATTTAGCCCGCTCAGCTTATCGCGAGCGATTTCCGCGTGTGCCGTAAATTGTAATCAAATTGGGCGAGGAGTCAATCTGATTTATGCATTTCCCATAGCCAATGGCTCTGCTCTCTTATGGGCGCAACTACCCCAACCCAGATTTTCCTCGAGAGCCAAAAGGTAAACACATCAGCAGCGTTCGAAAATTACCGGGCCACCCTTTCACACGCGTGCAAGGAGACTCCGCCTCGCAAGGACGTAATCAGCTCTATTTCGTAAATCTCGACAAGCTGCTTATCTGATGCAGTGTGAGCGGAGTTTCAAGGATCCGTATCCTGATTAGCATCTCCAGCCCGTGTTCGCAGGCAGAAATCCGGCCTTGGGCCGCTGCGTATGTCAGCCTGACAGCCGGACGTGCTGTACCGCCCTAAGTACAGTAAAGCCCGACGCGTGCTGCTGTCACACTTACGTCAGTGGCGCATGGGGAGGTGGACCAGGGATCTCCGCCTGATTGGCATCGGAAATTGAAGTGTTTTTATTAATGCTCATGTCGACTTTTTGCACTGTCTTCGATGACACTGCCAATGTTTTCATTTTTGGCCAAGCGGTGTTCCCCCCATTTTAGCTGCTTTGTTTCTCTTCTGTGGGCTTAATTGAAATTCATCGTTGGCAGATTTCGATGCCGAGTTGACTGACAGCTGAGTGCGTGGAAAGATTGACGCTTATTGAATTGAGTCATCCGCCGCGGGGTGGTCCCGTCCCACTCGGAGATTGACGCGGCAACTGTTGCGTCAAGTCGTGTGGAAACAGCGGAAGGGATTGCCGTGCCTGAGCACTCCACTAAGCAGTTGACTTTGAAGTCACATAGGCCTCGTGTCGAAATTCCAACTTCTCGACCAGGCCTCACTCTAGCCAGAGATGCCTCCGAAACCCAAGCATCGCGACGTAGCCGGCTTTCTGAGCCGGGTGCGCAACTTCCTGCTGGGCCGCACCCACACGACGGCCCATCGCTTCGCGGACATGGTCTCTCCGCGCACTCAGCCGCCTCCAAACATCCCTAGTGGTCCTACCCAGAGTCTGTTCGCCAACTACTACTACACCAGGGATCCTCGGCGCTTGGTGAAGCCGTTCGTCGACGTGGTGCAGGAGCACAAGAAGATGCTTGCCGCCAAGGCGAAGGAGGAGGAAGCAGCCAAAAAGGCGCAGGCCAAGTCTGGAGATGCGCCGAAAGGTGGTAGCCCCATCCCACCTGTCGAGTCCAAGGCTACTGATACGAATGGATGCGATGAAGGAGATTCCGGCGCGAAGAAGCTCCCGACTCCAGGAAAGGTGCATTCTTGGGAGGGGCCACACTAACCTCCTTCAAATCCCCTGCTTATTGAGAAACCCTTTGGGGTTCAGCTAATTGCTTGTTCCATTTCGAATGCACTTTGCAAGTATTTACGATATCAAGCAGGACCATTAAACCGATTCGCAGTGGAGCCAATGCAGGCAGTCGTAAAAATGTAAATCTAATTAGACGTCAAGGGTGAAAATCATTTATGGCACCTGCATGAAAATTTAATTAAGCACACACAATTATCGAAGTTACAAGCTGGGAAGGCGCAAATCGAGGTCCAACGGGTTTGTTACAGGCCACAACAATAAATTTGCATGCTTAATAACGTTTAATGCTATCAAAATTTATATTTACAATTTAAAACGAGGCAATTTGCCCGACGTTGAGTGGATTATGGGCCATTGTTAATGATGATTGCAGGTCGATTGTTAATTGTCTGGGCATCACAATTTATGCTGATGACTTTCGCCCATCGATTTATTGATTGAAGTTTGATTTTGGCGCACATCGCCGCCCACTCCGCCCCAAAAGCGACTGCCATCATTCAAACAGAAGCGAAAATGTAATCAAGTTTTGTGTGTTATGCAAAAAAGTAATATTCTGCGCGCTGAGGGTGGCGCCCCTCGATTTATTGGAATTACCCTTATAAAGAGAAGACCCAGATTGACTGGAGGGTTGACTGTTCCACTGAAAAGGGTGTCAATTGCCAGGAAACTTCAGACTGTCAAGTCATGTTGCCGGGCTGCTCTTCATCCGCCAGCAGTTGGCGAAATATGAGATTTGATGCGAAGAGTGGCACACTGTATTGCCGCTTTCTTTTGGAGCCGGTTTTTATTGCCTCATATGAATGAATGGCGAAACTCGGCCTGATTTAACCGTCTAATTTATCCATAAGGTTGTTCCAGCAACGGCGGCAGCTTGGAGCCTGCGTTTCCGCAATCGGCCTTCCGCACTCGGCTGGCAAAAATGAATTCTGCTGGACGCACTCAAATATACAAATATTCAAAAAACCCGATGCCCACAAAGCAAACACTTCCGCACCCTTTCAACCCGCATCCCCGAGATGTCAACCACTTGGGCTGGCCAAAAATTGCCTTTCGGATGACGACAGCTGTGGCGCGGAGTCGCAGGGCGTCGAGCTCCCGCCGCAAATGCTTCCCAATCAGAGACGCGTAATTAAAATATGTACAAACAGACCGAAGGGAAAACTCTCATGTAAGAAAACACTGAGCAGCGCCAACTTTGTTTGCTTTGCCTGTTTTTCTATAAAACCAAAAGCAAAACCAAAGCAACAAACACAACGGCGGCAGCGGGAAGCGCGGCCAGGCAATAATACCAAGAAAAACATTTGCATAAAGCAACAAACAGGGAAATGGATGGATGGAGTGGGGCCCAGACGACCAGGACCTTCAAGCGGAAGTTAATGAGAGCTGGGCCTTAGAGCTGGCATCGTGACACGGGATCAAGAATGAAGGTTTCCAAATGCATGCAATAACAAATTGTCAACCTCGACACAATTCGGATTTTGATGTTTTGTATTAAGTGTATTATTTAAGAGCTAACTTCATAAAATTACGGTTGTGTCACAAAATATAACTTAAAATACCATATCTATGAGAAATAACTTGATGAATTCAAAATTGTGACAATTAAATGATCAGATGGATCGTATATCTTTCGGAGTTGGTTACTAAACAGAAGCTCACGGTCACATCCGCTAGCTAAGTATGAGAAAAACAAAAAAACTAAAATGCTCCCAGAGCCAAATCACTTCATTAATGCGGCATTGGTAGACGGAGCCCGTCCAGAGTTCGGCTAGGACATCGCCATTTGCCATTCGCCATGTCTCATTCGACACACACCATTCGCCATGTGCAACATGGACCCGCTGGCAATACGGATGTTGTCTCCATGAAACTTTGCGCTGAACTTGCCATCGTGGAATTATTCGGGACGGGACTGGGGTGACAGTCATGCAAAAGTTGATTATTTTTTAGCAGGCGTTACGAGGAGAGTGAGCCCTCAGCTAGTACAGTGAATAATGACTTTTGCCACCGTTCGTTCGGCGAGTGAGATGCCTCCGGCCAAGTTTACGTGCTTTTTTTATCTGTCGCCCTCTCGAAATTGGGGGAAAGTCCTTAGCTCTTGGTTTCCTGGGTGCCACCACGCCTCCACGCAGCTTTCTGCTGTTGTCGCAAAGTTATGCAGGCTCATTAAGTTGTTGTACAGTTTAGAGAAAGAAAATTGTCAGCTTGCTTAATTTGCCCAACTGACTGGGCTGAAGGACGCAGGACGCAGGACGAAGGAACGGAACTCGAGTATAAACAAAAGACTTCCTTGCTGCGGTGCTCCTTTGTCCTCGGCCTGGTCTGCGGGACGTAGCTCTTGGCGAGTGTTTAATGAAATGAATTTTAAGAGCGATTTTATTATATTTCCCTAAAGTGAAATGGAAAGTGCGAGACGCCCAAGCTCTGCATTAAATTCTCAGCCCAGGAGCGGATGTAATTAGGGAAGCTCTCCATTCGATGGAAAAGCCGCGACTCTTAGCACGTGTCACAATTTTTAAAGTGTGACCAACAAATGTCAGGAAACTAGGTAAGCTGTTCCTCTCGGTTTCATAACCTAAAATTATCAACTCAACTTTTTGAAGACCAATAAACTATCAAAACTATTATAACTATGATCAAATGACAACGTTTCTTAACAAGCTATAATGGAACTGAAGCTATATATTTTGTGAAAATTAAAAACATTCATATTTTCTCTAAACAGATTCAACACATTATAAAAGTAATTGGACCAAATTACTAACAAAATAAACAGTTATTGTTTGTAAAATAGAGTAAATATTTTTAATTCCAAATTTCACATACAACAAGTAATGCAATAGTCGATTTACTCGACTATAAGATACCCGTTACTCCGATAGATGAAATTGGCACGACGGACAGACTCCATGACTCGGCAAGTAATCCTGACGAGTTATATTCTATTGGATTGGAAACACTTCCTTTTAGATGAAAAGATGCAACTTTTTTAAGCAAAACCAAATAGTGATACAACTTATTGCTCACTCATGGCAATATTGTGGGGTTCCTATTTCTGTTACGTGTTCGTACAATTGTTAATCAAATGATTTCACATACTTATGATCTACCCAAATAATCCGCTCACACTCAACGTGAAGGGTATCATCTTTCACCAAGTAACTTGGGCTAAAATCCCACTCCGGAACATCTGAGCTGACCACATCAACTTATGCTCTTCTGCTCTGACACAATTTCACCTTCAATTAAACTTGAGGTAATTGACAGCGATGCCGAGGAAAGAAATCCCCAATTGGTAACCGCAAGTCGGGGGAAAAGTAATACAAGCAACCCTCCCCTCCCCGGCAGCCAAGATAAATGGCGATGCCTTAAACTGATTGTGTGGATTAAATTGCCATATTGGCGAAATTGGCAAAGACACCGTCTTTCTTTTCGGCTCTCCTTTAGCTCTTCGAAGTATCGAAAACTTATTTTTGATAAGCGCAATTATAATTGGATTTGGAGAAGTTGCTTCAAAGACGAGTAGGTAATCGAAGTTGGAGCAGTTTCCCGATTCGGAGTGGGATGATTAATCTACCTGCGGAGTATTTAAAAGCCAGATTACAGTCGGCACCGAGTCAGCCCAAAAGGAAAATTGGAAATGCGTTGTGCCGCTGCGATAAAGACGTGTTTGAGGCCCACTCGCTCCCCTTTTGGTGTTTTCTTTTTGTAAATGT
The DNA here is from genome assembly GCF_004382145.1 of Drosophila mauritiana. NCBI lineage: Eukaryota > Metazoa > Arthropoda > Insecta > Diptera > Drosophilidae > Drosophila > Drosophila mauritiana. The sequence continues at coordinate 22,005,115 of NC_046669.1, forward strand.
TTGCTGTCAAGATAAGCATAACACAGCGTGTGGTTTGCCCTGATTCGCCCCTGCCCGCCTTCACCCAGGCACCCAACACCCCACCTTCCGCCAGATAAGGAGCAAGGAGTCCGTGCGACGGGGGAAAAGGAGTTTGTCAGGACTCCAGGCTGCTAAGCCAAGACGGGTCTTAACAGAGACAAATGAAGTTGTTAGCGGGTGGCCCCAGGGAGATGTTTTCGTGGTCGACCCGTTTGATCGGGAAAGATGAGGACGGGAGGTCGATGCATTTCGGTGTAGCCTTTGATGTGCCCTCTCTGTGCCAGTTGATTGGTCATTTGGCCATTAATTGAGTTTAATTATTGGGGCGTTAATGAGGGGGCTTGGTCCGGCAACCAACTGAGGGGGAGTGGAGTGCAGTCGGGCGGTGGACAGATGATGGATGGGCATGGGTGAAAGGAGTCAAGCCTCGTTAAAGCCAGATTAAACGATTCGCAAGCAGGTCCTGAAACTTATGGCTAAGCCTTGATTAGTTGCATGGCTCTACGAACTGTCAAGCGATGTTCGATGTACATCCCCAACTCCCAAGGACACCAGCAAACGCACCACCCACCAGTCTCGATAGCTCATTAAAACCCTGCCACATAATTCAAGGCGAGGGGAGCCCCCTGGACAACCCAACCCAAAATGATAGACATTTATTTGCGCCTATAATTAAACGCAGGCAAAGCCAGCGAACAATGTTTGGGGCTGTGCCACGCCCCCCTTGTCAAATATTTCAGGGCTGCGTTGGCAACAATTTACAAAATGCAAATGGACGTTGCTTCCGCCTCCGTCTTCGCCACCCCGAATCCTCTAATGAGCCCTCAGCGAAGCCGAGGCATAAATTTGGGAGATTCGGAATGCCGCCTTGGGCACATGTGACTCAAGTGGGTGAACCTTATTGTACTTCTTCTCTATTGTGCTCCTTTTAATTGTTGATTTTTCTAAATGGAAAAGCAACAGTAGAAGTTTGCCCAAATATTTCCCAATTGAAGTCAATTAAAAAGTGCTAAGGAACATCCCAGCCATATACCCCGTCTTCAGGCCATCCGACCCTTCAGGCTGACCGACCCTTTTTAGTGAACATTAAGGGACATTTCCAGTCAGCGCCTTTTGTTGTGCGAAAATTAATGATGGCAATGATTTCAACGAGGGTGTTTAAATTATGTTGCTCTTGAAATTCTGTTTATTCTAAGTTTTAATTGTACTTGTCAACCGTGAAACGGGAAGGGGCAGTTGAAGCCGGGGATGTTTCGGAGCTTACTGAATTTAAAGAAGTAATTGAAATATCTTCCATAAGTGTCGTGTTCAATCTTTAATCCCCCGCTCCCCGAGCTCAGTGGAATCCGTACTAAAATTTCCGACAGCAGAGCCAGCAAAGTTTTTCCCATTCCCAGCCCACACACCCATCAATCCCCATCAAGACAGACATCCACGTCAAACTTGCACACTGCGCTTTTATGCAGATAAATTGCCGGTTATTCCCACCCTGCTCCCCATTTCGTTTGGTTGCCGCGTCAGTTGCTCCGGGCCGAGGCTCAGGCGGGATCTGGAGGATCTGGAATCCGGGCCCGGATCCGAGCGGACCCAGTGGAAGCAGCCAAACCCAAGACCCAGCCCGACCGGAGGGAGTGCGACGGAACAGGGCTGCCTTTGCCTGATTGTTTCATAAAAGTTTCTGCTGCAAGCCCGGTCACTATTGTTGTGTGTTGTGTTCGCTGCTCCTGCTGTTGTTGTGATTTGTGCAAATTAATTTGCTTATAATTTTTACGCTTAGTTAAACACAATTTTGAGTGATTTTCACACAGAGCCCGATGCCTGGGTGCTAAAAAGTTTTCCCTTCTTGGGGATGGCGCACAGTGAGCACGGCGAGTGGAAGGCGGCTGAAAATGAAATGCCATCCCAGTTGGGGAATATGGAAATTTCCACTGGAATCCCTTTAAAGCCGGGCAAGCGCAAATCCTTATTTAAACGGGAGAACCGAAGCCTCCAGTTGCATTCCCCGGGGCCTTCGTTAGGCGCAACTGGCGGCCATGCAAATGTGGGCGGATGTGGGGCTGGGGAATCAGCTACAAAAAGGCGCATTTAAATGTTATTTCCGGGGTGGCCCCGCAATGCCGCAGCATTTTCCACCCGTTTGAGCGTTTTTCATATTTTTATAAATTGCTATAAATTGAGATATTAATGCGATACGCGACAAAAGTCGCGGGATCCACTCGTCCAGGCCCGACTCAAATGGCGCTGCTGTTGTTTGGCGCTTGGTTCGCTGATTCCGCTGCAAAAACGCGGCAAAAAACGGCGTGCAGCATTAAAAAAAAAAACGTGTGCAAGTGTGGCTCAAACAAAATGTGCAGTTATTTGTATAAACTGCGATGCGACAACTTTTTCGGTGGCACCATTTGGCTGCAGGAGTTGGCCCTGCGATAATGACAAAGTTCGCCGTACTGGCTTAAAGCCTTCATTTAAACGCGACTCCAGCTGCGGCTGCAGCAAGTGCGTCGTCGGCCTTTGTGGCAGCTTAAATATTCCAGGCACACACTCGCCACACATTTCGTCAGCCGCTTCAATTGGACTGATTTAATTGAATCAGTTTGGTCGTCTACTACTGGTCCCTCCCTTCCTCCAGCTCCCACACCTATTGGTCTACCAATTCCGTGTCTTCGGTCTTTCAATTTACTGCCCCTGCTGTCATTGTTGTTCCCTGTAGTTTCGGGTCTACGTTTGACTATTCACTCCACTCCAATCCACCGGGCTCCTTTTTTGCACACGTTTGCGTGCCATGCACGGCATAAAAATTTTGACACAAAAGCCGTTGCATACAATTGGGCGCAGAGCAGCACAGCAGCGCACACCGATAGCCCATCTGCGTGTGTGTTTGTGTCTTTGCTGTGTCTTCGCCTGTGTATGTGTCTGTATCTGTGTGGAAGGTTCAGGAAGGTAGCCTGGGCATAGGGCCTGCGAACGTGTTGAGGTCGTTGAGACGCTCTGATTTTGTATGCAGCAGCCACAAAAGTCTTTCGGGAGAATCATTTTTCACCAATCTTGTGCAATTTTTTAGCCTAACAACCGATTATTAAATTTAATAGTTTACGTGCTGGAATATCAAAATAATCAAGGGATATTTAAACTAAAGGCTTGTCTATATACATTTCATTTCCTACATTCAGATATATATTTCATGTACTATAACTAAGGACCACAGACCCTACGGTAAGCAATAGGAAAACTTTCTCCCCAATTATACCACTCCTCGTTCGGCTAAAATCCATATAAATAATGCTAAATAAATTACCCCGCATAGAAAAACAATCATTACACTTGTGAACCATGGCCAATTTCGATTAGAGGGAAAGACTCGGCCAGAAACAAAAGTGAAACTAACTTTTGGTTCATTCATAAAGCAGATGAGCTCGTGGGCAAGGGGGCTAGATTAAGCTGTATCTCATGAGAGGCCTACGCACGTATGAGATTTCTTATTTACGATAGGGAGACACAGAAGAAATAGCAAAACAGCAAGGACAAAGTGAGGAGCCACCCGGACCACCCACCATTTACTCGCTCCTTGAACCCACTCCGGCAGCTATTCAGGCAGAAAAAGGGCAGACGACGCAGAGACAAAACACAAGCCAGTAAAAAGGCCAAATATTGAATCGTGCGTAATTTACGATAAAAAGGGGAAAATTGGAAAAGTTTTCCCCCAGTCCCGTCCCAGATTTAGTAGTAAGTAGGACTGGGGCCTCGTCGTTCGCTTTCGCTTATTTATGTAGTTCGATTCGAGGGCAGAAAGGCACGTGTTCCTCCGAAGAAAAGAAAGACCTCGCTCAGCCATGTAAATAAAAATTGTGATTGCCTGAATTCAAGCATGTGGGTCTCCAGGACCAATTGAACGTATTTGCTAAATATTACGAGTAGCTAAATAAATTGGGCGAAGGACTGGATGGCTATTACTCCCGCTGAGAGCTATGATTCCCGATACTAACTCTTTCCCCTCTCCAACCCAACGGCATTGGCCAAAGCTCGTAGGCGTTATAATGTTAATGTGTATGCCTTAATTGCAAAGTACTTTTTGTTGTGGACACATTGAACTGCAGCTGTTCCAGCGGACGCCATTAAATCGCAGTTGGTCAGCCAGCAATCGCTGGCGCTGGGCACTTTGCATCGCGATAGGCTTTCCGCCTCTCCCCCTGCCCTTCTCCCCTCACCAACAGGCTTTTGCCATAAAAACATTTATGTAATTGCTGTTATCGACAGCGGCTGGCTCTGCAAAATGGTCTCGTGGTCGCATCCCGGATCGGCTAGGGAACGGCGATGGCGATGGCGATGACGATGGCCCCGTAAACGGGCCTTTAATACACTTTTGATTGGATTGTCGCACAAGTTAATTGAACGGCGCAGCATAGGATATTGCCGACATTGTCGGCCTCCGACCGCCTAAGCCACTGAGCCATCGCGCTTTTAGCCCGGCCGGGCCAGGCGAGCACAAAACTGGCGGCAATTAATTTCGAAACTAGCTGGAAGGGCGTTTCATCCCACAGCCAACTTCCGCGGCTCCCCGATCGCCAACCGATTCATGTCGATTCATGGAAGCTCATTAGTTGGCAGACTGGCCAGGACCAACCCCCGAAAGTATGCAGCACTCTCCTTTGTTCGATTGTATCGCTGCCCCCGCCCAGCATCCACTGCAAGTACACTGCTCTCTGCGACTCGGTTCCTTTTTAATGCTCGAACGCATCCTTATCTTTTGTTGTGCTCGTCGTCGAGCAAATTGTTTGGGAATGACCCGCGTAATTTTGCTTTTAGCTGATTTACTGTAAATTGTATTGTGTCGTAGATTTGGCCAGTCCTATAAAAAATCGTACGCATCGTGGCCCTCAAAAAAGTATTCGACATGCTTACAAATTGATTGACCCGTAGATGAGGTCCCCAAATGCCGCTCCGACCAGCGTTTTCGATCCGAGTCTGCTCCAATGGATGGGTCAGCAATTTGGGATGTGTCACGGACAGGAAGGTAATGAATGTATCCTGCGATGGGCGACTTACCTTTCTGATAACTCATCATTGCAAATTAGTTGCGCATAGATGAGAGAAATGATGCCAGGTTCAATGCGGCAAAGCCAGTGTGGAGAACTGAAAGACGAAGGAATGAAATGATCAGATTTATGGATGACTTAAGAGTTTCTAAGATACTACTTGCAACCCGGATGCAATCACCATAATGGGGCAGAAACTCCAAGCCAGGCCCTCCCTCGGCAAACATCGCCTTCTGCCACTTTAGCACATTTTTACTTCTGAGACTGCTGGAGGCAGTTAAAAACCTTTTGCATTCGTTTGTTTGACTTCTCCGCCCAGGAAAAAGATGGCAGCGTTCTCGATGTGTACTTAGAACTGAGCCCGCATCCCAGGAGCAGGCTCTGAGCACTGGAGACCCAAAGACGTTGTAGTGGCTCAAGGAGCAGGACCAGGAGGAGCGAGCAAACAATCTCAAGTTTTGTTGGCGTTAGTTTTGTAAATTGCAGGTTGCAACATTTTCATTAAATTAAGTCAAATAGCAAACAAGTGGATAGGAGCTTGGCACGGCTCAGGGAAACAATCAGGACTTCTGGCTCCTGACGAGAGTCCTGTAAACAATACAGTTAACTGCCAGCCGGGTAAGCAGCATGGCATTACCGAAATTAAGACCCGAAGAGGTGGGTCGCTCCTCTAAGTGGGACTTTGGGGCATGAAGATGTCATAAGCCAGGAGGATTCCGCCAAAGGATTGCGGCGTTGCCAGGCAATGGCTTGATGGTATTTCCAGATAACGATTGCAAATGCCCTAAAATTATATTTCCCTCCCAGGAGCAGAGTCCTGATTAATCTGCGGACTTTCCACACACAAGAGCTGCAGACTCGCTTGCCGAAACACCAAACGTCAGCTGAAACTGACAGCGTGTCCTGGTTGCACATTTTTGCCTGGCTCGACAAAAGTCAAGAGCTCGCAGCCGAGCGGGGCGGTAGTCTCCTCCCCGACATAGCATTAATTAAGTTTGTAACGACAAATGCCAACACGACACGAGACGTAAACACTCGCACAGACACACAGACCCATGCCCTCCCATAAATCAGACTAGCCCCACACAAATGCAAAGCGACAGCAGCAACAGCAGCAACAGCGGGCTCAAAGGATATTCCGAATGTCCTGGGCGGGGGGCCGAGTGCAGTGCCGGCGTCTGCTTGGATGTCATGACGATGTTAATTTTATAAACTCTTCAGTTTTTATCCCCCTCCATCCACACCCCGCACCCCACACCCCGCACCCTTCAGCAGCTTAAACTATTTCCACTTTGTTGTTGTTCCTGCCGTTGGTCCTGCGTGTTGGTGTCCACGCTAGTTAGCGCCTGCGGTGGGTTTGTGTCTATGCTGTGCGCTGTGACGGATGTGTGTTGCACGAGTGTGAGTGTGTGCGTGGCGGTGTTTGTTCTGGTGTGTTTATGTCTCCTGCTGTCTCGTTAACAGGATTAGAGGGTCGCTTAAGCGTCGCCTCCGTTGCGGCTGCTGTCATTCAGTGGCTACCTAAGATAAGTTCGAATAAATTCTGGCCTTAACTTGTCTTTACAAATCTGGAATTTGAATGCCATTGAATGACCATTTACAATATTACTATTAATTGGCTTCATAAATATGTATATTGTGTTTGGAAAGCACCTGACTATTGGACTTTTCAATCGTTCTACAATTTGTTAAGCCTCTGTTCTACATACTTATTAAAGTCGGTGGATTATCATTTGGAGCTTTTGGAAATTGTGTGCTATCTTGTGCTATCCATAGTGGCCAAAACTGTCGAGTTTGGTTTTTCCATTTGACTTTCCATTTAAAGGCAACATTTTTATTTGACTTGCAGTCTTTGTTTTCCATACATGAGGTCTCAGTATGCCTCATAGCCCGTCAGTTTTCTCCAGCGCCGGCTCTGATTTATTTTAATTTCCCGGCCACGTGCAACATTTTTCTATTTGTTTGACGCGCCGCATTTTGCAGCTCGCATTTTCCAGCCAGGCGCTCCTCGCATGGAGAACTCGAGGAGCCAGCGAAACGTAGCCTAGCAATTGAGCCTTGACAGAAGGTGGAGCGGAGGGCGGTAGGAAACGCCGACTTTGCTTTGTGCAACAGCGCGTGAATCGGTGTAGGAGGTAAAAATGCAATGTCTAGGCAAACACAGAGACACGGAGTCGAGGTGGGGCAAGTATGTATGTACGCTTTTCGTATATGGATGGGTGGCTGTGGAAAAGAATTCTATTTGTTTACGGCACAGGAGGCGGCCAACAAAAAGTGCAACGCAGCTGCCGCTTAAAAGGGCGGAGGACTTTTAGAACCCACCAGGTGCAACAGACTCACTCACACACACCCACACCCAAGCCCATTGTCAATATGGGGCGTGGAGGAGTCTCTATTGTCTGTCTGTCCCATATGGGTGTCTGTGTGCATTACGGGGCTCTGTTTTTCGTAAGTTGGCTGAAAAGTGAAACGCTCTTCCAGGAAAAAACAGGGTTTGGTAAATTCTAAATAATAAGTGTGCATTCTCTTAGCCAACATCAGAAGGTCTAGTACGAAAATTTCACTCATTATGGCTTTAAATCACATTCGTGGAAAACTTTATGGAACTTTTAAAGACAAATCGTCATTGAAACGCTTATACTGGGATTAATTTATATGCTTAGTATAGCATAAATCCACGCCTGCTAGTTGCCTTAGCACTCTTGGTGCGCAATGCTAACTACACATTTGAATCAGAATTAATGATGAAATGTTGATAAAAACTGCGGTATTTTTGTTTGACCAGAAAGAACGAAAGTACTGATGACCTGGCTACACATATGTTGCATCAATTTCAATCGTATTTGCTGAACTATTTGTAAACATTTTCCATTGTAAGCCCTTTGCAGTCATGGCATCGATTCCGCTCGGAAAGTGCAGCACATAATTTAAATGGCAACTTTAAAATGTTTACCAAACGCTTCATCGTAGATGTAATGTGAATTTACGGGCCAGCAAAATCCAAACAAACTCGCTGCACCACCGCAGCGCACCACCCCTCACCCACACACCCGCACACACACACACCCACCACCCATACACACAGCCATTCAGCAGTGTCTGCTGTTATTTGCGCTTAACCCACGAAAGGAGGGTCCTGAATAGCAGGCTACCTTTTTTCTTCTCAACTCGACAGGCGCGAAAAGATATGCGAAGGGGGCGGAGGGGGGCTGCGCCGGAGGATGCCGGCAAGTTCACCATTCGACACTCAGTCAGTCGGATGGACGGACTTTCGTGCTCATTACTGTGGCAAATTTTTTTTCACGTCCCCGCTGGATTTTAATTAAAATTAATTACATTAAGTGCACCGAGCAAACAACAAACATCAGCATAGAAATCCGCAATCGCCGCCCGAGAAACAGAAAAACTACCAAAACAGGAGAAAATCCAGTAGTCGAACTGGAGATACCTGTTTCGAGGAGCAAAGTACACTTGAGTAACCCAGTCATCTCGGATTCATATACTTCATTTGAACAAGATCACCGGCACGGGAAGCTAAGAGTAGTACCACCTTCCTTGTGGGGTGCAAGCCTTTCCATAAACATATATACCCATTTTGGACTCCACTGACGCTTTTCAAAATAAAAGATTCCCACTCACAGAGCAAAGAAAAAAGTAGAAAGAAAGACCAAGAACTGTAAACTGTAAAGAACGTAGTCGGTGGTTAAAGCCTTAATGCGCTTTAATCGGCTCTGCGCTTTGATGGCTAGCATAAAAATGTTAATTTTTTCTGCAGATTTTTGGCACACATTCGTTGGGTCAAATGGTAATTTTTTCACACAGCATTCTGAACTCGAATGTTAATACAGGATGTTTCCTCGAACTGTCCAAATGAGCCCTTAAATGTGGTTGTCCGTGATTTTACATTTCAAATGTTGCATTTTAAAGTGAAGCATACTGATACGAATGCAGTGTATTTGGCTCTATTTATTTTATAATATATATATATATTTACAATATAGTTACCCAATATAGTTACCCCTTACTAATAATGACTACAACCTTATTAAATGATCAAAACCCTCATGGAACACAAATTAAATGGGATATCCAGAGCGGTAAGCTGACTGAAAACATCCCACTGCCAGTCCCAAAACTCTCCGATGGAAAGTATAAAAACTTTTTAACTAGACTTCAGCTGACAACAAAATCTAAAATACAACAAATTGCTCGAGTGCTTGTCTGAAATCTCGCCTGTGTTGGAAACTTTTGGGCAACATCATAAAATACAACAATTGACAACATTTTTATTATTTCGACTTCATCGTTTTTGATTTTTTGGAAAATATTTTTCTGAGCAATTAAATGTTGCCACTTGGCAGCCAAAGTTGTGGTGCACAGCAAAGTTGCCCAGCCGAAAGTTCCAGCGAAAAAACTCGTCAAGCGAGGGGGAAAAGTAAAAGCAAAAATCGAATCCAGCCTCCCCGGAGCACGCAGATCCAAAACCGACAATAAATGACAATAAAAATAAGCCAAAGGGAAACATTCCGTAATACCAGCGAGGAAAATCATAAATAAAACGCATGTAATCCACGATTGAGTGCTTAACTTGATGCCATGGAAGTCGGCGGTCTATCGCCAGCGAAGGAGTGGAGGCTGAGGCTGGCGGTCCTGCGATAAGGACGAGGGGCAAGTATTTACATTTGTGGCTGATGCGGTTGCCATATTGAAAAGCCATCAATCATTTGGCCTCGCGCAGCCAGCGAAGCAAGAAATTTGTCAGTTTGGCAAAAATTCATAGCCACCCGTCGTGTTTTGCCCACTGGATGCAATGGCTCAATCTGGCGCAGCTTTAAGGACCTTTAAGTGGGTCGACCTGGGGTGTAAAGCTGGGTGGGAGGTTGGTTGGTTGGTGTAGAGGTGGCAGAAAGGAGCTACAGAACATTTGAAAGCGCAAATGAATGGCTGAACAGATAGAAGTGAGTGTGGCAGCCCAGGGAAGAGTGGCCATAGAGCAAAAGTTTACATAACATTAAACAAAGCGCACAATGGCACGAAAGCAGACTTAAGGACCCTGCTGATGAGTGCGAACGGACAGGCGAAGGGCGGGGGGCTGCGGCCAAGAAAAGAAAATTTGTTTAGAGCTCCTGCCCCGGCCAAGTCAAACAAAAACGAGTTGCGCATAATGAAGCCCAAATGCACAATGGACTCCAAGGACTTGGGCCGGACGCGGGATACAATTTATAAATGTAGCCAGCTCTCGAGTTGCTCTTTTTGCACTCAAGGAGCCGGGAAAGTGTAAGGAGCCCGGGGGAGGGGAGGGGGAAATCTATGCCAAATTATCGGCAAGGCAACCGCAAACTTAAACGCTGCGTTTCACTTTCCCGGCCTGCTGCTCGGCGAAACTTTGCCGGCCGTTATAAGAAATTATTTCATTAACAACATCAATTGGCAGTCGTTTGTGGCAACTTTCCCTCCGCCCCAGCCAAAGTTTTCGGCGAAGTTTGCGAGTTTTATTTGCAGCAAATGTTATAATCGTGTTAGTAGCCTAACTTGCGGATAACTGTTTACCAATGGCTGAGCTGCACCGCTTCAATTGCGAGCGAAGTTTGCCGCCAATCCAAGGACCTACAATGGGTCGTCTGGCAGCAGATCTCGCAGGTCCCGGAGCAAAGCCCCGATTTGCATAGTCGGCGAAGTCGGCAAAAAGTGTGCTGCGTCGCGCCCTACTAATTCCTCTTTATGGCCGACTGAGCCATAAACCGTGCGCACTTAATATAAAACATGCTTAAACGCCGCTGCTCCCTCCGGCGGCCATAAATAAATTATGAAAAACGCCTAACTACTTTCGACAGCTTATAAACGCCTACAAAACGGCACGCCCCCACAACTGCTCGGGTGTTGATTTACAGTTGCATATTCCCTGAGCTGCCCAAGCAGCTCGTCCTTTCCAGCTCGTCCTTTTCGTCGTTTGGGACTGCGGTTGCTCGTAAAGCAATTCATTTCCCTTATGCATTTCGTAGCAGTATGTGTGTGCCAAGGGGCCAGGTATCCTTGTAGCCGCCCTCCTTGTATCCTTGCTCCTTGTATACGTGCTCCCGACCCTCGGACCCTCGAGTGCTGCGAAACGTCTGGAAATGGCGCAACGGAAGCGCTTTTCAATGAAATTTATGACGCATGGAAACATTAGACGATCGTTGACGTTTACAAGTCCGCGGAGGTAGGCCACCTCGTGGCTCCATGTGCTCTGCAATGGCATGTCGCTGGATGGCTAATGCGCTGACACCCGAGCGATTTATGAGTTCAGCAAAGTTGGCCGCTGTCTGTCTTGGCGATGTTCGCTAATTTCGAGCTGCGTTGGGGGCCGAAAGAATTTCAATTAAATATAATTTATGTGGTCCCGAAAAGTTGTCAACTTGATGTTAGTATACATGTATGTAAGTAGCAAAGCAGAAGCTCCAGCTTTAAGGATTCAAGCTCAAGGAAACGGCAAAACCGAACCTATTTCACATTTTTTGCTATCTCACTTGGTGCGCAGGAAGGCGATGCAGGAAGGCTTTGTTTTTGCTGCCGTTTACCAAATGGCCCGCCCATTTTGCAAAGGGAAAATAAGGAAAAGGGGTCTGAGCACCGTGCGCTGGTCGTGTAAGCAGCCAAGCAGCGGAAATGATTCGTCGTAATTTTCCTTTGTGTAATCAACTCCTTTGTAGGGAATATTTTGTATGTTCATATGCCCTGCCGACGCCGTTGCTCTTGAATCCTGAATCCTGATTCCCAACTGCCGACTGCCGACTGCCGACTCCCAACTCCGGACTCCAAGGAGTCGGAAAAGTTGCCGCCAGGCCGACTCCCACGCGAATCCGCCTCCTCCGACGCCCTGTGAAGTGCGCTTTTAGGCATGCTCCTTTATAGTTTTATTTTCTCGTCCACTGAGAACTTTTCTGCCGCTAGATTTACGCTCTTTTGACTTCTCCGCAATTTAGTGGATCTGGTCCAGTGCGGGGCTTAGGCGCAATTTAATGAGATTCCCTCTGGCAAGGGGAGTTAATAATTATGCAAATATTTCAATTATTGAATGCCAGGACAGTCGCCCTCCAATTCGCCTTCAATTCCCCGACCAGAGAATTTTCAACGCCTGCCAACCCACGTCAAGTTGGGCAGGTGGTTTTTCGTGTCCCGAACAGCAGAGAGGCAAACTTATTAACGCACAGTCTATCTGATTTTGATTATGAGGAATTCTGTCTGTCCGTGGAACCAGGAAACCCACTTAGTTTCTGAGATCCTGCTGAGGACCCACCCCGACGCCATTAATTTGTCATTACTCTGTTTTCGAGGTGATTGTTGCTCGTACATGTTGATTGAGTGTAATGAAGGCGACTGTTTAAATTGGCGAAAGATTGAGGAATCAGGGCATTATCATTCAGTTGTAATCTTACTAAGGGTATTTTTTTTATAAATTACTCTTTTAGCATTGGCTTATCTAAGAAGTTGAATTACAATTTGAATGGTTTCTCCTAGCTAGTTCTCCTTAGTTAAAATCTAACCAACAAATTATTCCAATAACCAAAACGTTTTCTGCTTATCTTTTATTCATTTGCATTAGTTATTGTATTATAATATAATAATAATAAAAATATATATTAAAATAATATAATTTATTGTAATATATGTATATATCGAAAGCTCTCGTAGCAGAAGTCAATTAATATATTGTATTCAAAATTTTTCAAATAATTGGTTAAAAAATTGACTGCAGACATTATGAATCCCCGATTGTAACATAAGTTAGAGAGCACTTGCCACCTGGCCCGTAAAAAAAGAACATGGCCAACAACCCGAGATAGCAGAAAAAAGTGGAAAACGGAAAGCAAAACGGCTGGTGGCCAGCAGCATATGAACATCAAAGCGTTGTACAAACATTTAAAGATCAAAAAGCCAAAAGCCCATTTAACCAAAGCGACACCCACACAGGCGAAGACCCACGCATACATGTGCTCCACCATCCACCAGCCAAACAGCTGCCGCCCGTGTTGATATAGACCTAAAGGACGTTCTGGGGGGCGGAGCGGGCGGCGGCAGGTCTGACATCTCACTTCTTGCTGCCCGGCTTGTCGGTTGCATTAATAAAAATTGTTCACCATATTGGTAAATCCATTATGAATATTACGGGCGAGCAGAAGGCCGACGACGGTCTACCTCGCTTGGGCCTCCGGAAAGGAGACCAAGGAGGGGGCGTGGGGTTGGCCGGTGGGCTTCGGTAGATGGGGGGCACGGATGCGGGGGGCTGCGATGTGCTTATGCAGGAGAGCAGCATGAAAAGATTGAAATTGAAATTTGTGTTCCTGCATTGGAGCCTCGGCGACCCCTATGCGTTTTCCCCGCGCATCCTGCGGTGGCTCTGCGTCCCTTCCGCCGCGCCACCATTTGATCCCCTCCTTCCGTCGTAATTGTGTGCGAAAAGCAAAGCAAATGTTTACGTAATAAATTTACGTGATTGAAATATGTCGAGTTGGCAACAAAAGTGGCCAGCACTGACCCGCTCCCCCTATTTATCCCCTATCTGTGCCGTCTGGCTAACGAATCCGGAATCCGTTCTTTCCCGGCTGCGGCGTCAATTTTTACACATTTATGGAGGTGGGAGTTGGGAATGGCGGTGGTTGGGAGTTTGGTGCGAATGCCAGGGGGTCGGGATGGGCAAAAGAGTTGGTCATTTTTATTAGTTGCCAAAGCGTTTGGCTGTTGTAGCTGCTGGCTGTTAGCCGTTCGCCATTCGCCATTCGCTGTTCGTTGCCTGAAAAACCGCAATTTGTGCAAAAATTATGAAACGAGACTTTGGGCAAACACAATCAGCGCTTGGGTGAGTTTTTATGCATTCAAATTAGTGTGTTACTTGCAGGGCGGCAGAAAGGCAGGCAGGATGTGCCGAAGGATACAAAGTCGCTGCATCCATGAGCGGATAAAGGGCAGTGGATTTTGGTAGAATCCAAAAAATAGGCGTAATTATGTTGCTAGCTTCTGGAGGAGGGTTTTGGATTGGGAAAGCAGCTGCGGAATCGCCGTCTCAGTTGCATTTTCCTGTAATCGAGTCACGAGTTTCCCGAGTTGACAGCTCCTTCCGCCCACCCGTCAAATCCACACCATTTGCACCTTGTCAGCTGCTCGTTCCATCCAATCACCCGTTCCCCATCCACTATGAGTACACATGGCAAACTAAAATGGATAAGAGCGAGCTTCGAAAGAAAACCTAACCACGCGCAATTTGTCGTGTGTGGATGTGGAAATTGATCCAAGTGATTCCCCAACACACACACCCTCCGCTCCGCCGCCGTCTGAAAAGTATTTACTGCGTCGTCAGTCATTCAATTTATCGCATTTCTTTGGCTCGAGTCAAGCCCAAGCAAACTAAACCAACAGAGGAATCTGTCAGGACGCTCCCGCCACCTCTGCTCCGGCTTTTGGATTTGGTCCTGGCTGCGACTTCGACTTCGACTGCGTCTTCCTTCGCCGGCAATGGCGACAAGTTCATACGTCTTATGACTTCCCGTTGACGGAAGTGAGCTCCGGGTTCGGGTGTGCCCGTAAGTGTGGCCTGGAGTCTGGGGCTGCGTCTTCTTTTAGGTCTCGGGTGCAGCTTACATCGAAATCACTTTTATAATTGGCACGCAGCCAGCCAAAAGAAAAACTCGGAAAGAATATCCGTGTGGGGGCCAACCGAATGGGGGGCAGACGGGCTTAAACTGTCTGCAAGGTTTTTTCGTAGATCTCAGGATGCGATGTCTGCACAGACCATTTGTCAGATATGACATTATATTAATTGAAATTACTTTCGGGCTGCAAAAGTGACCCCGGGAGGAGAGGCTTCAAAGTCAATTCGATTCGTCTATGAAATAATAAACGACAAAACAGGGCGATGCACAAAAACGGTCACCCTAATTGAATTGGTAAATATTTAAATAAATATAACCGCAGATAATTAAAACAACAAAAGCCAAGCGACAGCGATGGATGGACACGTCTAAATTAAGAGCTCGACAGCAGGAACGAAAAAAGAGCGAAAAATGGGAGGGCGGTGGATGAAGTTGGAGGACGAAGGTGAGCCAGGACACACAGGTGAACGGGCGCTCATGTCACATTCCGACCACAAAAGCAATTAAATTTCCAATTAAATTGCATTCACTTTTCTACATTTTGGTCCGCTGAAAATGCGACGCGATTTATTTAAATTGTTAATTAGGAAAGGCAATTCCAATGACAAATTGATCAGGTTACGCCTGGGCTGAATCGCTGGCAGGAGCTTCTTCGCAAAAGCCCCTGCCGCTTCGTTAGGAACAACACTTCCCACCAGATCCTACGAATGTGTTTAAAGTATCCACTTCATGAAATATTTCGCTGCCTTTACTGCGTCCCATTTGCAAAGAGTGTTCACATCCCGGATATATTCAACAAAGACTCCGGCAATTACACAAACTCCGAGAGGAGAAACGAACCAGGGAGGAAGCCCGCCAAAAAAGACATAATTTTTCGCAAACGTTTTTATAGTGTTGTCATGTACGATTAATTGCGGCTCATTAAACTTTATACGGCTGCAGACGCCCCAACGATTTCCGTGCCCACTCCAGCCTTCCGTTTTGGGGGCTTAGGGGCTTGGGCGTGAAGGTCCTGGGTCAGGACTCAGACAACCGAAACGGACCCTTGTTTGGGGCTTTGACCACACCCGCTGGATTTGCCGAATTTATTTACTGTGACTATGACTTCATTTCTTAAATATTCGAGCAGCCGATTAAGCAGTAAAAATTAAGGAAAGAAAATGGGAAATTTTGGTTTTAAATCGCATTTAAATCGCGAGCAGAAGATTACTGTGTTACACTATTACTTAATCACGTACACACCTCTCTTCTAATTGAATAGGGGGCTCTGTAGTGTATGAATCGACTTAAAGCCGAAGCTTATATACTCTTGCTGCGCTTTTGCCTAAAAAGAACAGATAACTATCATTTATTTTCTATTAATTTCCTAGTAATTTTACGCGTTTCTCATGGCAACTTAAACGAGCAACGTAATACCAAATTATTACGCTTTGTAATTGAAAATAACGAAGCTCAAACATATTTTTTATTAAATTGATTTTTGGTTTATTAATAAATTTCAGACAGTTTCCTTAAAAACTAAAAAATAAGCAATGTATAATATATATAGTGCTTAATAAATGAAACCCAAAATTATAAGCTACCTAATAAAAAACTGCTGTTGATCACTTTAAGATCAAATACAAAGAATTTACATGATTTATTTTATTAAAATATTAATATAACGATCTGAGTTGGCTAGTTCTGAGTTTCGATAAAGTTAAAGCAGAAATATGTATGTATATACATTATATGGTCTTCTGACTAAATCTTCTGAATAAAATCAATGTACCATCTGCAAGGGTATAAAATGTTGTGGCATTAAGAATAAGTATATAATTTCTGGTAATTTTCACAAGTCGTACGAACAGCTGTAGATAATGCTATGATTTTTTTTGTTTTTGTTACTATAACATTGTTTTTTAAAAGTTTCAGGTTCTTAGGTAAACCATTTCAAATATTGCAAGTTATAACTGCAAAATAATTATTGAATATTAGTGTATATTATGGATTAGCCTTGGGATCAATAAGAAATATGGGCAAGTTTATTTCTCGTATCCTTACAATAATGAAAATTGTTGTTGATTTCTTGTTCTTTTTTTCATTGAAACTGCACCAGTTTGACCAGTTTTTTCAACACAATAACCCATTTCCTAAGCGTGTTTTATCCAACTAATTGCGACTTTGCATCCAAGTATGCTCGAAACTTAAGGAACAAAGGGCGGGGTTTGGACCTGGAGTTCAACATCCCGGCTCCTTTATACCACAGATGCTTTAACGAAAATATTCTCTATTGAGATGCACCAAAAATGACTAACTGGTTCTACCGGATAAACTTTAATATACCTATGTATATTTAATGCACAGAATAGAAATTTAATTGTGATTAAAATAAGAAACGACCAAATTTATCACTACCTCAAATGAATATTAAAAAACGATAATTATTTATTATTTGACAATAATTAAATTAAATTGTATAGTATTTAAGAATTTTTTTTTTTTTTAAACTGCCCAATTTATAAGTACGTCTTTCTGAAATGATCCTAAAAGTATGCACCACCTTTTTGCAACTTGTAATGTACCTAAAATGTACCTAGATACAGAGATTCTGTAACAGAGTATTACAGACTTAATTTTCCGCGGTAAAGCGCCATCTATGATACAGTTTGAAAAGCTAGGCTCGGAAATTGTGCCATAACATCTGTGATTATAGAGTTTAAACTACGAAGTTCCCTTAGTAAACTCACCATAATCCCATACCCGAATCTTCGAAAAAACAACGATCGCATATTTAAATTTCTAAATAAAATGATTTTTTTTTCTAAACAAATGAAATTTTTTTCTTTTTTGTGAGTGAGTAAAAAAATATAATTTGTATACAATATTGAATTATTTTACAAATGTGCCTTTTTTATTTCAATCACAGATTTTTACCAATAATTCTATCAAATCCTTTGAGTATTTAATTAAGATGCTGCAATCTTAAATTAAATTTTTAAATTCTATTTTTAATGACATTTTTAGATGATCATATAAAGAAACATATTGATACCTCTAATTTCCATTTTAAGCCGTTAAAAAAAATTGCATATATATTAAAAGGATATATAACAATACAGGAAACGAATTTCGTCATTTATTTTTTTAGGTAATACTAATAATATCTTAACATATATAATAGAATATATGAATACCCCAAGATTAAATCTTACATCGATATACAGATTTCCAAATATCTCAAATAGGAAATTATACAATTTATTGTAAAATGCTTGCAAGCATGTCAACTTTTTTCGTTGACTTGGATTGCAATAAATGTCAGTAAGGGGAATTGCCAATCCTATACAATTTCATTGTATCGAATGTTGGCCTTATTTCAATAAAACGGGAACAGATATAAGATTGTCGTTCTTAAATTTACCCATCATAATTGGGACTGAGGCGCCCCTGTGCACTTGTTCTGCTAAGTCTAAAGTCTCGCATCGGCTTTGAAATGAAATACTGCCTTCCAATTAAAACATCAAGTGACAAGCGCCAGGAAGAAACGACCAAAAAGGAACATAAGTATCGAAATGTCTGCATCGCATTTTAATTGTTGTGCCAATGGCTGCCATTTATTTATTTGCAGCGATCCTTACGGACAAATGCGGCTGCTGGCGACGACGAGCATCCAAAATAGAGGGAAGCTGCATTTGGGCAGCGTTTTCGGAATGTTTTCAAATCAAATATCGGTAGTTGTCAAGGGGGACGAGGGTCTGGCTAGCTGACGTTGATTGCCTTTGACTGCGTATTTATTTGTATGGGCCGTCTGTCAGTGGGTCTTTCAGTCCGCTGGACAGTCGGTTTGGTTACGTTTTTTCCGAGTTTGTTGCAGGCGGCTTTGTTTTGTTTCTGCTCTTTGCATGTTGCGTCATTTTTATTTTGTACACTACGAAGTTGTGTGTTTTACGCTTTTTGTCAACATTTTGTTTTCAGATGCTTTTGTGTACTTTTTCACAGCATTCGCTGCTGCCTTTAATGAAATGTTTTGACTTCAACACCGCCCGACCAGCGAACGTACATCAACACAATGTGTAAAAATCACTTGCGGATCTTCGAAATGAATTTTAAAGAGCGGTTAAAGTAATCGAGGGTAGGCTGTTTGGTTAGGTGTTTAGCAGCCTAATCAAAATAACCTTTCCATAGGACTTCACTTCAATTTGACTTTCCACTCACGGCACGATAAACGTAATAAAGACGTTGTCCCTAATAATCTATGCATCTACCATCGCATCTACCAGGTTCGTCAATTGGTTTAATGACGCAGCGAAGTATGCAACAAAATAATGCAAGCAGGCCGACGAAGGACCAGGATCCGCAGCCCAACCCAGACACCGTCTCATTCAGAGCCTTTCACTCGAAATCACTTGAACAGCTTGCACATTTATGCAACTCACTTCACACAATCGGATTGGGATTTGGTCTCGGATCACTGCAAAAATCACTTCCTGCAATGCATGCCGCCCACCTCCTCCTTCCGCCGCCCATTGCAATGCAGTCAACTCTGAAATTGCTTGGATTGGCGTTTGTTTAGCAATTGTCGCAAGCCTCTCAGTTTTGCACCCTCTTGCCCTCCGACTGTGGAAATCTGCCGATGTTGCACTTGACCAACTGGCAAAGAGCAATTTTAGTCCAAAAATTTTAATTGAATCTGAAGTGTCGAATAGGCGGCAAGAAAATCAATAGTAGTATAATCCGGGTGAGCACAGCGAACAACGAGTCTGATAGGCAATTGCTGAAAAAATCTTGGTAACGCTGAGAAAAATCTAAACGGTCTGCCATCAAACGATCACACTTTACATGCCTTCACCTTTTTCGTGATAAATTAATATGCAGATTTATTTCATTTCTACATACAAACAATGTAATGAAAGTAAAGTATGAAGATTGGGTAAAGAAATCTGATAGCTTGTTAAGTACGACAAAATGACCATCCTGATATCCTTTTAAAAGAACGAATTATTTACAAAACAACATATTTCATTAATAATTAAAGCTTGGGTTACTTCCTTCGCCTTTTCCTCAAACCTTTTTTTGGGACCTTGAATACCGATCCGATTTTTCCTTTGTCTCAGAGATGATAAAATATTAAAAAATCAGTAGAAAAAATGACTAAAGACATGGCGTTTGAATTCGTCCCAATGATCAAATTTTTATTTGGTGGATATACTGCCGTTTGATGATTTTATTCACAAATTGTACAGTTCACATTTATCACATGCTAGGTTTAGCAACAGTTGCAACAAACTTTTATTTATAAAATTTTTTATCGGATAAATACGTACGGTTGTGCTCAAAAGATTCTTAAGAGTGTATTTAGTGTGCAAAAAAGATGAATGTTCCAATTTAAGTAAAAAGTTTATTCCCATTTACTCTACACTTTTCTCTTCTAGATAGACCTTTATTTAAATATTATTTAATAATTTCAACATAATAGCCTAGAATTTGAATATGGATATGCTTACCATTTAAACAGTTTTTTAACTCAATACTCGCACGTTTTCAATTATGATTTCAATTTTTTCACACTTTCCAGCACTTTTAATAATTTTGTATGTTTGTATAGCGCACTTTCTTAATTTTTCACTGCTCACTGTTAATATTTAATTTCTGGCCAGACAACTACAGTCTTGTTTGCATCATTTAATTTGTAGACGTAATGCCTATCTTAACTAAGGAATTTTTGGAGAAAGCACTGGTAGTAATGGTATAGTCAACTACAATTTCCTATTTAAAGTCCTACTCAAACACTCTACATTTCACAACCATTTATAGTTTAAGCGAGCGATGTTGGGAAGTATGCATGGTTAATTTGCCTTAGCTTATGCCCAATTGTTGCAGGAATCTAAATACAATATGCAATTCTAACTGATATTACTAACGAAAAGTTTAGCGAAGACTACGACTAGCAATTGACGGAATGATTTATTTTTCGAACGTCTTAACTAGCGATATTGGGATCCATTCCGTTGAAAATGACTGGGTTACTTATTCATTATTAATATTGTCCAAGACCTGGGCTGCTTTTCTGGGGATTTACTTAGGTCAGTTACGTCCTCGGATTTCCTGGCCTAGGTCAGTTTGTGTAGAGGATATGTTTACATTGCCTATTCAAGGACTCAAGTACAAAATCGCGGACCGTACACACACGCACAGGTAGGAAGACTGGGGAATATTACTGGGAAAATGTTTGTTCGGATGCCGGCTCTTCGTCGTTAGCAACCTTTCATGACCGTAATTCGCGCAAAACTGATCCTTAACGCATTCCGAAAAAGTGTAAGCTCGCCATCGCTGGCGAATTGTGCAACGAGCACGAACCTATCCAACTGCACGAGTCCTTGGGGCAGCCGACGACGAGGCGAAGCCAGGACGACGACTTCGCACGAGGACCTCAACGAACCGTTAGCCGGCAAATAAGGAGACAACTGAGCTGCGAAGTAGTAACAAGAGCAGCAACAGAAACACCGAAAATCTCAACAAATAAACGACGACTGCTGCCATCCGATAAAGAAATATTCTGCCACACATAGATGCAAGTTAGTGAGCGAATAATATTACAATAAATTATAAATTGATGAGGGATATTTACAATTTAAAGCGAGATAAAGTTGGCATGTTCCCGTATTTCTAATTGAATTCGCATGGCCCAGTATGCAACAGCATTTCCAGTAAGCATCAGCTTCAAACATGTTGCCTTCCGAATTCGCCTCAAACAAAATCACTGGCAACAAGGACTCGAAAGTCTACACTCTCCGTAGTCAATTTGAAGCTCACACATAAACATTAACTGGGAGCTTTTCAAGGGCTCACTGGGAAAAAACATTTAATTTTGCCCTTACTAAAATCAATGGAGCTGATAGAAATAACTGGATACATTTGCACAGATAAAGCCTATTACCCCCATTCGCATATTCCAACTATCGCAAAAAACTGAATTTATTAATAGTGATTTCCTGTACTCTCCCTCACTCTTACGCAATTCTGCAATAAAAGAATTCTAACAGGTTTTCGTTATTTATATTTTGTTCAAATGAAGTGGTTTAACGTCTTGCAGAAATGTCATTTAAATGTAGTGGCAATCAGAGCACTGCAGCCCGCCACTGGCACTCTACGTCCACCCGCTAAACACTGGGTCTCTAGGCACCCGTGTGTTTTTTGACACCCTACAAAATATTCGAGTGTTTTGCCAACGTGGTGTTATTGTTACGAGTGAAAAAACCACCCGGTGCCTGCTGCGCAATAACCGTTTGGGTGGGTAAACGCACAGTCAACGATCGGCCGCAGGTCATTTTTTGTACGCCTACAATTTGTATGTGTGGAAGCGTGACGGGTATAAGAAATGAAGGGTAAAAGGGAATACCCAAGAAAAATTTCGTGCTCATGTTTGCGCTTTTTGATGGACTCAATGGGTGGCACCCATTTCCAACACATAAAGTAATTGAAATTAAAGACGGCATTTGTTTATTTTTACGTTTTTTAATGTCTTAATCTAAATAATAAAAACAAAGTGGGCTTAAAAAGTATATATTAGATATAAGAAACTTCATTTCTTTCACATTTTTAGGAATGTTTTCGGCAGTCGATTTTGAAAATGCATAGATTTTAGTCCCAAAATCATGTCACAAAGTTTAAATTCTTCTTCGTAATGGAAAGTGATAACCAACAAGTTTCTTTGGACATACTCGTCAGTCCACATGTCGACGGTCGCACTTGCTCCTCCGCTATCCACAGCTTTTTTATCTCGGACGAGATTAGACTCCTCTTCTCTTCTGCATCCGATTCGGCCTTCCGACTTTATGTTGTTGGATCAGGTAGTAAGTCATCGACGTCTACCTGATCCCCATAGACTGCGCCGATTTTTATGAAAAACTTTACCAAATTTTTAAATCCGGCTCCGGCTACTGCAGAAAACGGCCGACAATCTTGGACAACCCATTGGGTGCATTTTTCAATAGCTTCTTTCTTGTCGTTTTTGGAAACAATTTTTAATTCCGTTGGTCGTCTTAATATTAGACAACATTTATGACGGGATAAATTGGAGGTGTTGTTGTGTACAAATTTGAGCACTTTCTGGCATTGACTGCAGAACAGCCATCCGTCCAGAACAGTTTCATCTTCCTTTAAAATGTCACATAAAATGCTCCAAATAACACTTTTTCCTTTATGTTTATTGGCAACTGAGTAAGTTCCATTGTTAATTTTATTTTTAACGATATCTGCCGCTTCTGCCATTATTGTGACCTTTTCCTTTGGCTTCCAAATAAGACTGAATCCTAACACGCTAGTAGGTGCATAGTAAAAAACAAAAAGGCGCAATTAACAGCCGAGACACTCGACCAAAGACACAAGAACTCAACAATCATTATGTATGGCGCCATTTGACTCGACTGTCTACGAGACACCCAAGTATTTTTGGAAACACCCATGTGTTTAACGGTAAGCCCATAAGTGTTTTTGTCACTCATCCCTTTTTAGGCATTTGTCTTTTTCTGACTGTTTGTCTTCGCTATCCTCCGTTATGAGTGCCGAGTGTGATCGGCGCCCGCGACGCAGAGTACCGTATTGATTCGGGTGCGCGCACAACCGGGTGGCTTGTCTGCATGGAAACACCCATGTGTTTAACGGTAAACCCATAAGTTTTTTGTCACTCATCCCTTTTTAGGCATTTGTCTTTTTCTGACTGTTTGTCTTCGCTATCCTCCGTTATGAGTGCCGAGTGTGATCGGCGCCCGCGACGCAGAGTACCGTATTGATTCGGGTGCGCGCACAACCGGGTGGCTTGTCTGCATGTGCAGATGTATACTGTGTGTTTGTAAGTACCCGCGATGTGCGTGGCGGGTAGCACCCGCACACAAAATTGTTGGGTGTGAGTCGAGTGGCAAAAGAATGCCACCTTTGCAGTTCTCTGGTGGCAATATTCCGGATATTAACTTCTTTGACAACCTTTGCGAAAACAAAAGCCGCTGACTTAAAAAATTGAAAAGTTCACTGGATTCTAATGTGGCACCACTAAATAAAAAATAATAGATTAATAAATCATATATGTGAATCACTTTGAATTTTATGACATACATTTAAAATAAAGCAATACCAAAAATATATATCATTCGCATGTAAAGTTATCGCAAAGTTGGCGAACTTTGATTTAAATTTAAGTCGCAGTTAGGGAAAATGTTTCCTTTATTTTTCCGTGTGTTTAAAAACAAATACAGACTTCTCTACAAAGAAAATGGGGTTAAAGATATATGTACATATATACACACAGTTTTTAGTTTGCAGTGATATGGACTTCAACAGAAAACAAGAGGGAATGCTATAGCTCCCAGACTATCAGATACCCGGTACTCTGCTAGTAGAAAACCGAACGCGAAATTTTATAATATTTCTGAAATATCGATAGATTTACTATACCCGGTACTCTGCTAGTAGAAAACCGAACGCGAAATTTTATAATAGTTCTGAAATATCGATATCGACTATACCCGTTACTCGTAGAGTAAGAGGGTATACTAGATTCTTTGAAAAGTATGTAACAGGTAGAAGGAAGTGTATCCGATTCTATCGATTTACAACAAATTTTTTGCCACGCCCACTCTAACGCCCCAAAACCGCACAAAACTGCCACGCCCAGATTATGAAATTTCCCGTTTTCGGTCACACTATCTGAGTAACGGGTATCTGATAGTCGGGGAACAGGACTATAGCATTCTCTATTGTTTACTTTATTTATTTATAAAGAGTTAACAATTAATTTAAATTAAGAGCTGGCGAATTAATTTTAGCTAAGGCAGCAGAGGCCTTCAGCTGAACTAACCGATCCTGATAATATTTGGTGTTTTCTTGTTTACATCTAGATAGATAGAGTAATCTAGTTAAGGTTACATTATATATGGTGGTAAAGATTGGTGATTTTAATGTATTTAATGATATTTAATATGATTGGGTTGGGATGGTTAAAAATGTTGCTAAAAAAAAATGTTCTTGGTTGCTAAGATGGATACAGGTGGACAAAAGGTGTTCCAGTAATATGTTGTCGTTGCAGAACGGGCAGCGTTTGTTGGGTTTGGTGAAGGTAGTGCTTGTGGGTGTCCGAGTGTGAGCCGTGTGATTTTTATTTGGTCTCTTCGTTAAATCGAAAAATTTTTAAAGTTAAAAATTGGTAGCTGTTAAGCTAATTTTGGTTGGATGTTTGTTTGATAACAAGTTAAGGTTTTTTCGATATTGGTTTGGTATTTCTTGTAGTGTTCGTCTGTTTTTATATATGTAAGTATGTCCAGGGTGTTAAGGTTTTTTTTTGGTTTGTTAGTTTGTTTTATTTTTATGAGTTTCTATGGCCTCTTTAATGGCTCGAAGCTCGTTTGTAAAGACTGACGAGAAGTGGGGTAGGATGAGCCGTCTGGTTCAGTTTCGTAGGTGATAGCGAAGCTGGTAACGGGTATAATAAGAGAGAATGCTATAGTCGAGTTCGCCGACTATCAGATACCCGTTACTCAGCTAGTAGAAAAGCGAAATCTCATACATTTTCTGGCATATCGATTGATATTGCGAAATAAATGAGAAAAAATTAAAGAATTATTCAAAAGCGAGGAAGTATTGTTTTTGTTAGGATGCGCACGGCCAAATTTTTTTCTATTTCAAATTAGCAAGACAAACAAAAAAACTAGAAAAAATATAATTATTTTTCGGAAGTGTAGGCGTGGCAGCTTTGTGCAGTTTGTGGGCGTTACAGTGGTCCCACACTTTTACACAATGTTGAGATATTTTTTCATATTTTTATTCTATTTTTGAACTTTCTTGACATACAACGACATTTGACAAAGTCTGGCACCCTGGGCTTCTGTACAATGCGAAGAGGTTGTTTCCGTCGCAGCTGTCCTTGGTTCCTAAAAGTTTTTTGATAGAACGAAAATTCCACGTCTTTGCTGATGCGTACAAATCGCCAACTAAGCCAATTGAAGCCGGAGTTCCGCAGAGAATTCCTTGATTCGGACATGGCTACTAACACACCAGCCACAAAACTACTCTGTCGATACTGCTGTGCTCACGCAAAGCAAAAGTATCTTGGCTGCCTCTTTCGGTCTAGAGGAATACCTTGATGCATCCCAGTATTTTGTATTTGGGAGCTGGAATGTGCGCGTCACCAACCGAAAATGTACATATCTGAAATGAGAATGTGGAAATGATCAAAATCAACCACCATCAGGTCTATAAATATAATAGTCCTCGATAGGATGCTTACCATGGGCAGGCACGATCAGGACCAAGGTTGCCTGAATGTCATGGTTAATTCACCACATAACAAATGTTAGTTTGGCTGCAAGGTAAAGATATATATACAAGTCCATATGGGCCCCCAGCCAATACCTGCAGGTATAAGACGTTGCTCCAAGCAAGAATCATTTTTGTGCTCCTTGGTTCATGGGAACCAGGAACATTTAACGCGATCTCAAGGTGGCCGAGCTCGGAGAAGAGCTCCAGGACACCACTTAACAATTTATGGAACGAGTGTACACACCCAATCAGCCTGGCCCGAAAGCTAGGAACCGCAGCTGCAGTCAATGCTGACCTTCGGACTAAAGAGTCAAGCGACTTTGTTTTAAGTCCTCACATCGTTTGGTATGTTCCTCATCCCTTGTCATAAAAATAATTACAATTATTCGTTTAATAAAGATATATTTTTAAGAAAGCCTGTAAGGAGTTAAATACACACATGATGGATAAAGTCAGTTCGTATATTCGTTTTGTAATTTTATTAAGTGTAAGATAATTTTCAGAATTAAGAATTAATTACCTGTATTTACTTTGCCTTTTGTGACAGTTTATTTTTAAGTTGTCAACAAAATACATAGGACAGTAGCATTGTATACATTGATCGTCCTTATACGTACTAATTAAGGAGATTTGTTTACAATGTATGAAAGCTTTCGTCTCCTTTAAATGAAGGCGAATTCGACTCCACTTTGTGTAGACTTTACGCGACAGAGAAAGAGTGAGTCGGAAATGTGGCAGTCGCAGAGAGAGATGGCTAGCGAAGTCTCCACAAAAGCTTTGCCCAAGGGTATTACTTGGGGTTGAAACATAAAAATGAAGGCAATGCCGTAAAAATTGAATTTAAGTGTCGAATGGTATGAACAGAAGCAACAGGAGCATGCAGATCGTCAAATACACCACACAAATTAATATCACAGTTAAAAGCCCAATTGTTTCATTAAAAAAAACAATTTGAAGCTTACACTTCTGTAGTCATATAATTCAGGCTGCCCCAATGATATAAATTGCAAATGCAATCAATGTCAAACACTCGAAGCCCGAATGCAAATACAGACACCCAGATACAATAACAACGAAATCGAGGGCGGCGAGACAAAAACATTCCAATGCAATTAGTTCACACACACACACGCGTGCAAGTGAACGAGTGCAAAAACCACCACCACTCGAGAGTGATTCCCCGTCCATTTTCACCACGCACGGAGCTTTAATCGTCCTGCCTCACACACACACGCGCACCCTCGAGCGAGCGAGCATACAAATAAAATACCATTGCATACTGTGGGGCGCTCCTTCTATTTGCTGAGCACGTCTGCTTGACTCTCTCTCGCCGGCCATGCGCACTGCCAGCTGCCCTTAACGGCGTCCTCGACCAATCCGAGGCGCTGCTGAAAACTTTATGAGCTCGAGCTGGAACTGCCAATCAGGACGTTGCACATTTCCAGGCTTTCCGCTGCACTCGTGCCCCAGCACTTGCATGCCGGTAGGCGCAATCGCGGTGCAGGGAACTCCAAGGGGGTTCGGAGTCCTGTTTGCCGCGCCCAAGTGTCGATTACTGGCATACTCGTTGGTTGCATATCTGTAGGCTCAATTACACGGGAATCCACACTCACACTCAGCCGATGCATGCGGAATCGGATTCGGAGGTGTTTGCTCTGCTAGGTGACAAATTTTCATGCCAGCGCCTGTAAATATGCGGGGATTTTTCCGGCTTTTCACTCCTTTTCCCATGCACACTGCAAAACGAGGGTAATTGGGGTCGTTCTTCGTTTTCGTCGCTGTGCTGTGTTGATGTTTCGCCTTGCATATTTCCAGGCGCCTCTGATTGCTGCTCCTTCCGTCTTCAGGGTCCTTCCTGGCCATTTATGATGACGTTTTGCTTCGGCTGACTCGCATTTCGCACGAGTGCCACTGCACTGCCATCTTGTTTGCTCTGAGGGTCAGGTCAGCATATTTGCCAAGCAAAATATATTTCTTTCATGCCAAGTGTGAAAATTGTCTTCCTCCGTTGCACTTTTGATTGCCGTTTTCCATTGGAGTGGCAGCAAGGGGCCTGGTAGAAGCCGGGCCAAATCAGAGCGAAGTGGTTAAAATCGTTGACAAGACATTTTCTATTCCTTCTGCGAGTCGAATGGAGATCTGAAGGCAATCAGGCTCACCAAAAGCAACCCTGACTAGCAGGAACATAGGGTTTGGAGAACGAACCCGGGGTATTTGGCACATTTCTGGACGGATGGGGCACTGTGTAAAAAACACGTTAGTTGATTTAATATCTAGTTTAATTGGGGACTGAAATAAAACGTGCTGATTAACTGACTAAGAGGGACTTCGAACGCCTATTCATATTGATGTATTGTTCATTGTATGTATGTTTAGATTTGAATGATTTCACTTCCTTCGAAGCCAAGTCATATCACAAGAAATAGTAATGAGCAGTCAGTGAAAGTATCGCATTGCAGTAAATGTACCGAATAAAGTGTAGGCATTAAAGAACGAGCTTCTCTTGAGGCAGCTCACATAATCCGCAGAACTCAAGAAACCAAAGTCACACATCAGGGCAGTGGCGATGGTCACAGGCCAGCGTCTGCATCCTGGCGACCTACAGAATGGGCAAGTGTCCTATTTGCCCAGCCCGCAGGAGCCAGAGCACGTAACTGCATCCGTAAATACATAGGGCAGTACACAGCCACAATCACAGCCGCACAAACACTCGTACCTGGCCCATGACAGCTGCAAGGACTAAAGCCCCGAGACGGAATTGAGTTAGAAGAGCCAAAGAGCTTAAAATCAAAAGTCAGACCGGCCTATGTAAATAAATGCAGTATGCAGTATGCAGGCGAAGACGGGAACGGAGGGCGAGGCCGAGGCCGAGGCAGCCGGAAATGGGGAAAGGCAGTCAGTCACGGAGTGAAAGCAGAACGAGGAACAAACAGAAAACAAAAGGAGCCCAGAAGAGCACAGCACCCGGAGGAGCGAAGGCAAGACATTTATTTGGCCAACACCAGGACCAGGAAGTAGGCACAGACCTCGTCGAACAAAGCTGGATGGCGCCTTAGTTTCGACAGACCCGATTCTGATTAAGCGCATAGGTCGTCGTCTGACTCGCAGCCCGAACCCAAGCCCATCCGTATCCATCTGTCGGTCTGTCACTTCGTCCGGCCATCGACTGTCGCAACCGCAGGAGGAAAGTGGGGGAAAATTCAGAAAAACTGAAAACGCCAACAAATGGCTAGGCGGTTGCTTTTTGTCTGCTTTTTTCGCCGTGCATTGTTGCAATGTAACGGCGTAAGCAGAATTACGTGCAATTGTTTTCTGCAGTGGTTCGTGCACATAAATGCGGCATTGGGGACTCGGGACTTGGAGCTGGGCTCTGCGCTGGGTAAACATAGACACGTTGACTGCATCTCGGATGAGCGCCACGAATGACTGACTGCCTTGTTGAATGCTCGCAGCAGAATAAGACTGTGGATTCCCTGCCTGGGCAACCAGGGGATTAAAGGCTTTAAGGCCAAATACGGAGTGCCAATGTATTAAGCAAGGAACTAAAGATAGGTTAGACAACTAAATCCATTTGCCATTTAAGTGCCTCTTTTTCAATAATAATTCTCGAAAGTCAATGTAGCGTTCATGATATCCAGATAGGATCCTAAATTGTGGCATATATATATGGCATATCCCATCTCAGTGGCTAAAAGATAACTATTCTGCGAATATTCACGTAAAAACAACAATACACCCATAAATAAACAACCACACTAAAATCCATTCAGTTCGAAAACCAATTTAGAATCGCTCGTTGCGCGGAACCAATTACAAGTGTAGTTCGGCTTGTCTGAATAATTAAAGCTCAGAACGGGTAGCTCAATTTTGTTAATGTGCAGATTGCTCACTCGATCCATTCAAATATTTAAAGTAACATGCACTGATGAGCAGCTGCAATTAACATGATCATATCAGGAATCTTTTTGGGACAAATATGCAAAGGTTTTAGAAAACGTATATTATTTTTTAATTCAATACTGGCGGTCTTTAAAATAATGACACTTATCACAATCACAATTAAAATGTGGCTTTTAAACTGCGAAGGTGGTATTAGGAGCAAAATTAAAATATGCGCTATTGATAGCTCTTTAAAATGTTTTGCGCTGATCATAAATATCGATATTGACACAAAGCCGACACTTAAACGCTATGCCTCCGATACAAACCTTAGTAAAAGTCAACACTCCAGTAGTCAGAGATTCCGGTTTTAAAAATGGCAAAGGTAGTTTTTAGTATTTCAATGTCATTAATGTGTCTTATAATCGTGCCAATACCCGTGGTAAGTACTCCTTGATCTAAGCTGCCCTTAGTAAATCACACTTTGAAATGTTTTAGACCAATAAAATCCTTTTGCTGGAGAGTCAGTGTGGCAACTTTAATCGCAGCTATTTTTCTAATTTTACGATGTTGGTAAAAAACTCGCGGATGAATATGGAATTTTTCTTGTTACGGCTTTTGGTTCCGGGTATCACAATGGATTTGGAATTCTTTATTAGCATGCAGAACTCCTATAGGTTTCAGAAAATATTCCAGTATACGCTGGATATGTGCAGCCTTCTGGCACAGAGAAGGAACAACATGTTCAAAAAATGGTTTGCGACATTCTTCGAATCCGGTAACTTTAAAGAATACTGCCCGGTCGAACCCAACTTTTACTACCTGAAGAACTACAACTATAACACACTGTTTATTCCGAAGTTCTTGTATGCAGGCAAGTATAGAGTAAAGTTGGACATGAACCAGTTAAGGAAAATAGATGGTGTCCGGTACTTTGTGGTGGGGTGTGCCTTTGAAGTTGTAATAAAGTAAGCAATGACTAATTCCCTTAATTTAACATGTTGCCATCAATTAAAATTAGTTTAGTCTGGCTGCTGTCTGGATGAAAATGTATTTTAAACATCATTATTCGCTCGACATCAGCATGGAAATGTTGAAAGTTTTCACCATTGTCTCCCTCATATTTGTCCACAAACTGGCTATCACAGGGGCAGTGAGTATTTGTAAATTAATCGTTAAAGATCATGCTTAAGTAATTGTTATAATCTTCGTGCGACAAAGTCATCCCTCATCTTCCAGGCGGGGAAGTGCAAGTTCAGTCCGACGTATTTTGAAAACTTCACCTTAGAAATTAAGAACAACACATTGTTTATGGATATGACCACCTCCAAGCCGATTCACCGCGGCCTCAAGGTCCTCCTCAACACCCAGATCAGCCTTGACAAAGGCAGGAGCTATCAACGCCTTTTCGCCCATATCCTGGACACCTGTGGGGTGGTTTCCTCGGTGAGAGGAAACCTATTCAAGAGCTGGTTCGATAGTATGCTGAAGCACGGAAACTTCATGGTCAACTGCCCTGTTCTCGCTGGTCACTACTTTTTGAGAGATTGGAAGCTGGACTCGCACTTGGTTCCTCACTATTTGCTACCCGGAGATTATTGTATCACTGCTCACTTTTTCTTTGGTAAGCACAAGTCGAAGCAAGAGGACTTCTTTCTCGACTTGGAGGTCTATGCCCTTTTAAAAGCCTCCTAGGTATTTCATATAGTTCAGCCAATTAATTCGGGTTCATAAATAAATGAAAAAAAGTACCAAGTTCTAAAAATTGGATTTGAAAATGCGCCATTTTGAAGCAATTTAAATTCAATTAGCGAATCAACTTGTGCAATCGAATAACATGGCACCGTTCGGAAAACATTGTCGCTGCACTCAGACCTCGCATCGGAAGTACCAATGTTGAAAATTGCGCGTATCCTAATGGTTATACTCGTATCGCAGGCTGTGGTAAGCAAATATCTGCAAGAAAGCCGATCCTGAACGTAATTTACGACGCCTCCGACAGTCCAGCTCGGTGACCGTGACCCGCGTCCAGTGCGAGAAGAACGCAAAAGTCTTCGCCACCCTGAACGTGACGTCTGTAAATAGTACGATCTACGCGGATATAGAGCTACTCCAGGCCCTCAAGGCGGGCTTCCGAGGACACGTCGATGTACAACTCCGTCTCAGCAATGCCAAAAGGTTCCAGAGTCTGGTGCAAACGGACACCGACTACTGCGAGCTCCTCTCGACCCTCAAGGACTCGCTCTTCCGGCGCTGGATCAAGAGCGTATCCAAAAACAGCAATTTCATGGAGAACTGCCCTGTTCCGGCGGGGCACTACTATCTAAAGGGCTGGCACGTCGACATGGGCCTGGTGCCCTCCTATCTACTGAGTGGCGACTACCTACTAAGTGCCCTGGTTTACTACGGGAAGTATCGGACCAAGAAGCAGATGTTCCTTGTTCGGTGCATATTTGAGGCAACTATGCATAACAAATAGAAACGAGTTCAATGTTTGGCTTGTGAGTGTGTAATTATATGATTCAACAGCTTGGCCGAATAATCAATCTATTACGCAATTGAAACAGAACAACAAGCCCATCAAATGGGCTTTAATTGCAATAACCAAAAATCAGTTGTGTTGGTGTGTGGCAATGATCAAGTTGACATCACCACGCAATGTTTCCAGGGAAACTCGTACCCTTTGTTCTGGGCTGTGTTATTGTAACTGTTGTCATAAAGCAGAGCGTGGTGAGTCGATTAGTTTCCTTCACATGATCCTTTCAAGAACATGCTAATTAGGGCCCCAGAATGACCTTTAAGGCCGGTGACTGCACATACAACAAAACGACGTTCTCCAACTTCAGTATCCAAATAATCAAGACAAAAGTAGTCATGGATATGATTTTGGTAACCACTCTGCGGCAGGGCCTGAAGGCGCACTTGAGCTTCGAGTTCCGCCTGACCAAGGGCAAGCCCTACCAAAGTGTCTACCAACACGATATGAACTACTGTGCCTTGATCAAGGGATCCCAGGAGTCGATCTATCGACGGTGGTTTACGTCCATGCTGAAGGTGGGAAACTTCGCTACGAGCTGTCCCATAAGGGAAGGTTACTATTACATGCATGGCTGGACCCTGGATGCGAACAATGTGCCATCCTTTCTCTACCTCGGTGACTACCGAATCGGCGGATCATTCTACTACGGCAGGTTCAAGAAGCACATCTACAGGCCCCTACTGGAGTGCAGTGTTGAAGCGGTGTTGAACTAAAGGTTACTTTAGTTACTAAACCATTCGAATGAACGATCGCGGAGTGGATAAATGGATAGTCAGGCTCCGATACGCTGGATAATTAAAATATATGGATCAGTCAAAAGCATTTATTGAAGCACTCCTCTTGTTTTTGTTTACCGCGATGGCTCGGCCTATGTGGATCTTGCAATTAGCCAGGCTGAAGATACCGTTGTGCCTGGCCATTGCCCTTTTCTCCATCAGGGCGGTAAGTACTTTGTACTGTGTGGTACTCAAATTCTTAAGACCAGGCTTGCTTTTCCTAGGAAGGCAGCGTCAAATTCGTAGCCGGTGAGAGCCGGTTCAACCGGAAGTACTTTGAAAACTTTACGTTCACTATTCGCAATGATAAAATCTTTCTGGACATGTACCTGCGAAAGCCTCTGGTTAGGGGCTGGAGAGCCAGACTGGACTTCAGGACTCGCGTGGGCAACTCGAAAAGTTTCCAGAGTCTCTTTTCCACCAGCATCGACGTGTGCAACATCGTGAACGCCGCCAAGATCAACCTGTTCAAGAAGTGGTACAAGAATCTTCTCAAGTACGGGAACTTCCTCCGCCAGTGTCCTCTGAATGCGAGCCACTACTACCTGAGGGACTGGCAGTTCGGGGAGGGCTTGGTGCCTCCGTTCATAACCAGTGGATCGTACCGATTGGAGACGTATAACTTTTTTGGAAAGTACAAGGGCAAAGACGAGGACTTCATAATGAGTTGTACGGCCGATGCTATCATATATATCTGATGCACTGATTCCGATGGCTAATGGCTTGGAAATAAAAATGCCATGCTCGTGACCGTCATTTGTAATTGATTTGAGGGCTTTCATTTGGGTTTCATCGAGGGCATTGAAATGTGGAAATTGCTTACGCTCTTTCTCCTAGTACAATTGGCATTTAACACCGAAATTGTCGTCGGGGTAAGTCAATCCGTGGACCGTCTACAAAATTCCTCAGAAAATTGTAATTTAAGGAGCGCAGTGTACAGTTTGTCACCGGCAACAGCAGCTACAATCCGAAGTATTTTAAGAACTTCACGATAACCATAGCTAACAACACAATGAATATGGACATGCACCTGAACCGACCCATTCAGAGGGGTTTCAAGGCCCATGTCGACATTCTGCTACGTCTGGCCAACGCCAAGAACTTTCAGTCCATGTTCAACCAGAAGAGCGACGTGTGCGCCGTAACATCCAGTGTCAAGAACAGCCTGTTCAAGAGCTGGTTCAAGGATATGAGCAAGAACAGTAACTTCATGTACAACTGTCCGGTGGAGGTGGGTCACTACTACATGCACGACTGGCGCATGGGGAGCTCGATGACCCACAAGTTCCTTATTCCTGGCGAGTATCGCGGCAAACTCACCTTCTTCTACGGCAAGTTCGGAACCAAGTCATTCGAGGAAGCACTGAGCCTGACGATCGACGCCATCCTGTCCAACTAGACCAATGACACCTGGCAATACGCGTAGAATCAGACTTCTGCTCCCAGATCATTCAACAGCGTAAATGAACTACTAAAGTCGAATACCACCAATAGCATTTTGATTTGTGTTGACCAATATGTAATATGAAATATATTGGCGTTGGCGACTATGAATTGTTAACTGGAGTTGAGGAAAATCGTTAGCAGGGGCATATAGACATATAAACAAAGCTTTCAAATTTCCTTTTAATGGTATTGATATGATCTATTAAAATAGGTTTTAAGAATTATTTAAATATTCTCCATCACTTTATTTCTAAATAAAATGATTATTAAACTAACAGCAGCGAACACTTGTGTTTTGCGCAGGATGTCTACTCGATGCAAGGATGATGCTAACAACTTCCGGTCTCACGCAGCGATAACCATCGAATCATTTTCAGAAAGTCTGCACAAACATTAGCTGCAATTTTATGGCGAGAAATAATAATATCCTGAACAAGACGGCAACATGTTGCACGGCGCTCGCCTGCGTTGATTATCGATGCAGCGGAAAAAGAAGACACTGAGCATTCAATTTGGCTCCAATGTCCTTGCTGTCGCACTGGGAAGGCAGATGTCGCATGCAGCAAAGAAGTTGTAAAGAGAATGGTGTAAAAAGAAATTGGATACTTTAGAATCGTTTCCCTACGTTTTGCTTAACATGTGACTTTGCGCTTGGAGCGTTTATCTTTATTGCTTCCTAATTGCGGCCGAGCAGTCAGTATCCTGCGGCCTGAGTCCTTCTTCCGTGGCGCATCCAAAATGATTCGCCCCAGGCCTCATGCTCGCCAATTTGTTCGGATTCCCGCTGGTATAATTATACGATGTGTGGTGTGTGGTGATGATTGCTTCCTCTAAAACGCATCCCCCGATTTATCCGCCCTCACTCGAATCCTGGCCCTGACAACCCTGCAGGCATGTCTGATGACTAATGAGTGTGGACCAGAGGACGAGTGAGAGCCAGGTGAGCTCTGGCCTAATTAGTTCAACCGCCCATCCAGCCATGTAATTGGGTGCCTTTGAATAGAGCAGAAGAATGGCTTGCAGATGATTTAATTTATAGAAAACCCATCCCGGCTTGCTTAAATCTCATAAGTCCCACCGAGTGGCTTTTGGGCGGCCAATGGGATGCCCCTTTGTAAATCAATTTCATGGCAAACAAACATTAAACGTTATTTAAGACAAAGCTCAGCAACTGCGACAAGTATAATGATGGCAATTTCCTTGAGTACACGACTTCACCTCTTCAGTTTTCCTCACCGTGCGCCCATCTCCCCCGGATGGCCCCTTCATTTGTTTCAAAGGAGCTCCGACTGCACTGGTCCCAAGCTCGTTCTTCGCCGGGCTCCTGCAAATATAAGAAAATGCTCGCTGCCCCCCACTCAATTCCGGAAGTGCAATTGATGGGAAATACGACGAAAAAGTACCCGTGGCATCCTTGGGAGCGCGTGCGAACGTGTCGAGAGGACCTGGACAAAGGACGCGTCGGGCGGTCGAGGGCAAACTTGTCGATGGAAAAATACTATGTCCCCAAACTATTATTGACAGTGTTTAAATTATTTTGCGCTTAGACGGCGCCCTCGTATAAATCGCAGCTTGCAGCGCGGCCAGCCACGTTCCGGGCAGAAATCCGTGTCCGTGTCGGTGGCTATATCCGTGTCCTTGTTGGAGGACTCATTAATTTATTTATGCGAAATGCACGTGCAACGATTTACTCGATTGGAAGTGAGAAATTGTGTTAGCCAGTGGAGATTTGAGCTCTTCAATGATTCATTGCCTTTTAATGTGGCCAGCTGATATCGGCGCAGCCTTCCTGAAAAAGCGAATCCGGGTCCACTCACTTCATTTTTATGTCGACGTAGAAGATTGTTTCTGTCAAATTGACGCTGTGCCAGTCCCTCACATAAAGACTAGAGTCTATGCGAAAGCTGCCAGAGCGAATGAACCGCGGAATAGTCTCCTTTTCCGATCGAATGTTGCGCATGTAGTAGTTGCCCTGGAAAGAGGCAGTTAAGCTACTCGTAATTCATTCATTGCTACGATGAGATACAGTACCTCCCTGAGTGGACAGTTCCGGGGCATATTGGACTGCCTGAGGATGTTGTTCAGCCAGAAGTTGATCAGGCTGATGCCCTTGCCCCTGCCCATCACCTGGCACAGATTCACGTTGTAGGTAAAGACGTCCCGGTACGATTCTCCGGTTTTTGACACCCGCTGAGCTATTGTAGCCTTAAGCCATACATCCGCCGTGATGTTCCGCGCCAGGTTCAGGGTAAAGTTGATCGTGGTGTAGTCCTGACTGATCGCAGCCTCGTACAAGGATATGTACTTGCTGTTGTGGTCGGCGACGATTTTCCGAAAGAGCACAAAGTTCAAGGACTGAGGAAAAGTAAACGGAAGAGTAAGAAGCTCTGCTTTGGCGAGATCTTACCTTTTGGCCTTCAAGAAATCTGCACACCAAACAAAGTATTAGCCCAAACATAAGAACGCTGCGGATGAGCAACATTGTTTGATATGGAACACCTATATCGCGCTGACTAAACTCGATTCAACTCTCGCTCTTCAAAGCTTTGTTTATGATAAAGCCATTAAAAGCACATCAGTTTTCCATTTGCGGAACCGCGCATTTTTTTGATCTAGCCAAGTTGGAATTCGATTTCGGGAAAAAGTCCGTGCTTCGCTAATCAAACCGTAGATCCACACAGGTGGCTCTCGGCCAGGATTCTCAGCGTAATTAAATTGCAGGATTGTTCAAAAGTTTACCCAACCCACTCAGCCCCACCCAAAGTCCTTTGCATCCCGTGCTGCCCATATAATTCGCTGGGAAACGACGCTAAAAATATGATAAATTACCGCTTAACGGGCAGCTGCAGTTGCCTGCCCGACAAGGCAGCATAAATTCAAAGAGGGCCGCTATTTGCTGCTAACCAAATCTTAATTATAAATCTAAAGGAAGCACTTGCAGCCGAAAAAAGTAGGATGAAATTACCGCAAGCGCAGTGCGCCCTAGGATGTCCGAGGAGCTGAGGGAGGAGCGAAATGATGATTTAATAGAATGGTCTGCGGGCACCGCCAGCTGGCTGCCGTGTCCTGTCGGCTGAGCCGAATGAATGGGCACCCGAGAGCAGTGGGAGGAGCGGGCGGAAATGACTCCATAAGCTGCTGCAACCATAAACCGGAAGTTAACAGACTTTCGCTGATGTGGCACTTTCATGGCACTGCTGCAGAACACCAGGGCCCGGACAGCAGGACACCAAGACTCGAGGACACACGGACTCGGAGCCGCCTGGCCTGAGCCGACACGCTCGGCGGGCAGTCTGCGAAATTGTGACGGCGCATGGCCGCAGGATAATCAAATAATTTTTTCTCCGCTTCCTCCTATCTTTTGCTGGAGGACCTCGGCTTTTTTGTGAGTTTCCTCTGTAACAGCTTAAATTATTGTTGCAACATTGCCACAAAATGCTAATTGCCGCATACGATACGATCGAGGGGACTTGGTGTTCCGTCTGGCTCGATCTTGGAACCGGCAAACTTTTTCGAACTGCAACTGTCATTGATTTTGCCTCATATTGGCAGTTCCCATTTTCTCAGCTGCCTTTTGCTGCTCTTGGTCGGCGCTTATCGCCATCTGTCAAAGGCTGGCAAATTGGCCTGAACATTAATAAATCACCCGCAAAATGTCGGACAAAAGTTTGATATCGAACCAAAGGTGCACATGCCTTCATGAACAATAGAGCCTTTAAAGTTACAGTGAATAAATCCGTTTGTCCAGTGATTTTGACGCCATTAAACACACTTTCTCGATTTCGTAACACAACAATGGTATGCTCAATTTCCCTTGCAAATGTTTACGCGCGAAGGAATTTGAACAACATGGATAATTGCAAATGAATCGGAAGAGCTACACAAATTACACTGAATTTTGTTTCCCAAATTAGGGTCATTTGGGGAGTTAAGCACGCATTGTGCCCCAGGCCTGATCCACATGGGATCATGTCGATGACTTTAACCGACTCACAGGGAGTCAATAATGAATCAAGGGAGGGCTCTGAATAATTGTCACCAGCCCGAGTCCCAATCCCCCCGCTGACTCCACTTTGGAGCGCTCCCATACACGTAGAAAAAGTCGTGGCAAAGACGCGCCTGCTGCTCGGAATAAAGACGATGATTCTGTTGATTTGAATTGTGATTAAAATGCAGCGTATAATTTCCACCCCTGTTCCTGTACCCGGACGCCGGTTCCTGTTCACTGGGTGTCTGAGGCGCTGTCTCCGAGTTGGCAGCATGTGCGCCCAAGGAGCGGGAGCTTCTTCTCCAGAAGAAGTTTTGTGCCTCGCTTCACACTTTGTCTGACTGTGCACAAATTCCTGGGAGGGAATGCGGCGAAGAAAAATTGCAAAAACCGCATTTCGTGTCGACTTGATGTTAGAATAATGAAGAGGCAAAACTTTTGCGCAAGGCATGTAATTTTTCGCAGTGACAGCCGGCCGTAGACCCGCCCTTCTACTCCATACAAATAGCACCCGCGTTTCCCCCACCGGAACCGGAAGTTGTCATTCGTTTTGTGCATTTGTTAAAAAGTTACAGCTGAAAAAATGAAAAAGAAGCGGGAAGAAAGCCACAGCAGAGCGAAACAAAAACTGCATGGAAACTGCTGTTGCAGTCCCGCTTTTCTTAATTTTCCGCATGCTAGGCCTACGCCTAGCCTTGTTTGGATCCTGGCCTGGTCCGGACCGCCCCAAACTCCCACATAAATCACGGCGGGCCGGGACCCAGACAGACCCCAGGTCCGTGTCGGAATCAGAACCAGAATCGGAATCGTTGTGAGGGTCACAGTCGGAGTCCGAAAGGCCGCGTAATAAATGCGAACAATGACACAATTGATTGGCCAATTACGTGCGCTTCGGGGTGATTATGACGTTACGTACCGTTAGCCGACGCACATCAAGCCCCACTCGGACTGCACGGACATCGAACTGTGGGAGGTGGGTGGTGGGCAGTGGGCAGTCGGGGGAGTCCTGGAGTCGTGGAGTCCTAGGGGTTGAGCCTGCCATGCCTGACTAAATTTACACAATTAAATGCGTGAAATTCGTTTGAATAATTGAGCAATTTTTAGGACACTGCGTGGCAATGGTGAAGCAATGTAGCATAAGAGGGCTTTAAAAGTTCACAGCTTTAAGGACGTGCGAGGTTACCCGCTGAGCAATGATTGGTTAAAGTCTCCAACGATAAAATTGCCTTAAATTCAAGTTAACAGCGGAAGCAAAAAATCGCCGAGAATGAACACTTTATGGCCAGTGGTCGAGATGCGAGCGAAAGCCGCAGCTAATTTATTTGCAGGCTGGGCCATTTATGCGACACAGCAACGTGGCCATGACCAGAGGAGCGTCCGCAGCAGCCAGGAACAGCCAGAGGAGTAGGAGCAGCAGAAGGGCCAAGCACTCCATTGTGCAGTGGCTCGTTTAAAACGCTGATTCAGTTTCATCATTAACCAGATTAATATGGCAACGCGTCGCCTCTGACAGCCATCGGATCTGAGGACCCGATTCCGAGACCCCGAACTTGTAACCCCTTCTCGATGACAATCGATGCGCATGCAAATGCGGATGTGGATGTGGATGTGGATGCGGCGGACCATGTTCTAGTCATTGTCCGTCCAAACGATGGCCATGTGGTCGTCCATTGCAGGGCACTTGAAGTTTATCGCTATGCAGAGCCGTGCCACGCGGCGTATGCGCAATATTCGAGGACATCAATTTTTATGCGCCTCCAGTGTGTGCACATGGATCGCTTGCAAGCGGGGAGGGGGGATTTTGGCTAATTTGTCCGTCACATTACGCTGGTTAATTGTGCATGGAAATGGGATATAGCTGCTTTAAGCCAACGTGCCCAGTGGCTGCCATAATGGCTCAATTTGGGACTTTATCGATGGCACAGCTTATCGAATACATGATGACTTACCCAGGCCACGCTCTGTGCTGACACTTTGCCAGGTTATGAATACCGCCCGGCTCCCGCAACCCACTCCCATCACATCCCGCACTGATTGCAATTGCAGGATATTTCCTGCTGCTTACTTTTCGGCTGCGACCCAAGCCAACAGTTTATTTAGTGTCTCTGGCAGCAGCCGCGTGGAATTGTGATAATATTTGCCAGGAAAAGTATTTACATTTGCCTCAAAGTTGGGCGCTGAAGCAGTTGCGTTTCCTCGGAGGGGCGTGCCGGGCCAGAAAGGCAGCTGAGTGCCAAACGAGCAGGAGGAGTTAGCCCTGCTTTCTTGCTGGCTTGACTGCCACGCAATCACAGTTTTCGACATTTTACGAAATTGTATCGGCGTCGAAGTTTTCTTTGCCGCTTATTTGTTTGTTGTTGCGCACTCGTTTTCTTTCCTGGAGAGAAAGAAAGAGCCCAGCGCGAAATAAGAAAAGTTTTCCTTTATTTAAACAAATTTTTGGCGTAGACATACGTGGCAACTCTTTAAAAGTTTTCGAGCTAGCAATACTTTTGATAAAGATGCAGAGCCCGGTAAGCGGTCAAATGAATTGTTTCCGCAGGAGCAGATCCTTGCCGAGCAAATTGGCATTCCCCCAGAGCTCAAAAGTATCCCCATCGCCGCAACTCGACTCAAGTGGTCTAATGTGCCAGGAAGCGACTGCTACTCGTTAGCCTGGAAAAATATTGTCTAATAAGGAGCAGGATTCTCGACGAGGGACGGACACAAGCTGAGCGACCAATTAAATTTCACCCGCATCAATAATCATGAAAGCAAAAATTGCCAAAAGCCTCGGCGTGCCTATAAAAAA
Source organism: Drosophila mauritiana (assembly GCF_004382145.1). Classification (NCBI taxonomy): domain Eukaryota; kingdom Metazoa; phylum Arthropoda; class Insecta; order Diptera; family Drosophilidae; genus Drosophila; species Drosophila mauritiana. Next base: position 22,046,503 of record NC_046669.1, read on the forward strand.
TATCCTCTTCCCCGTATTACGCGAGTACATCCAGCAGAAATGCCACATAAAACGGAAGCGCGGAATTAAACGGCGACAAGGGGAGGAGCAGGTGGATGCCACCGGTCCCAGGCAGACTTGAAGTCGACAAGCGTGTAAATGATATAAATTCAATTTAATAAAATTGTTAAAATCGCAGCGACGAACGGAACGAGCTGTGGAAATACTTTGCGCGCAGGTGAGCTGAAAATTGCTGTGAAATTTTAGTGCCCTGGCTAGGAAGTCGCTGCCAGGACTCTCAGGACTGCCTGCCTGCCTTCATCCTGGCGGAAGGCAAAGGCGGAAATACGCGTGAAAATTCCTAGCAATTATTTCACACAAAGTATTGAAGTGAGAGTCCCAGTAGGAGTAGGAGTAGGAGTGCGATGGCAGTAGCGTGTCCTGTCGCCTCCCCGTCTGGCTCGGCGACTTTTCCGTCGTCATTGAGCATTGTGTTGTCAGTTCAGAAGGATAGCGGCAGGATTCGAGGAGGGGGGCTGCGGAAGAGCAACACGAGGAGCTCGACCCAGACGGAAGCCCTCGACCAATACGGCTTTGATAGCATTTTAAGCGGCTTGCGTGGGTCTTATTCTCTCGCCTTAATGTCACGATAATCGCATAATTTCAGCCCCTGGACACTTTCCACAACTGCGAGAGGATTGGCCGCCCTGAAGCAAAAGAGTTCCGTTCCGTTCCTCCAGCCTATTAAGATAACTGACAGACACTTCGCCCTTTCGCCACTATACATATATCTTTCGGCCAAATCGTCTCATTAAATTGTTTTTGAATGGTGCACGTGACTGCGGCTTTAATTTCCAAGCAGTGAGGTGGCAATCACAAATGCTTGTTGGGTTGGGCTTTCTCCATAACAGTTTAATTTAATAAACGTTTGCATTGATAGCCATGCCAATAACAGCGGAAATAAATATCAGGGCAGGAGATGAAAAGTGCCATTCGGACCATTGGCTTGTGATCGCTTATTTCCTTTCTAATTAAGCTCATATAACACATTACATGCCATTCAATTTTAAGCTTATCAAATACAATTCGATATTCTACAACACATACAAGGGCGCTTGTGTCATATAGATTACTAGAAACTATTCACTTATTTTAAGTTACATCCATACAGAGCTCAGGAAGTTGGCCAGCCCTCCACTTATCCCTTGAAGCCAAGTGTTCCGACTCGAACTGCCCACCCATGATTTCCGTAGACGACACTTGCGGCTCCTTCGCCCCTTTAACTGCGGTTGTCTTCATGTCTAATTTAGCGACATTTTATTGTACTTTTCACCACAATCGCTTTCCATTGTTGTAATACAATTTTCTTGTCGCATTTCGGCCAAGTTATTCTATGCCACTCTATTTTAGTTCATTTCATTTCGGTTCATTGTTGTTGCCACATCCCCATCCCGCTGCCCACTTCTGTTGGGCTTAATGTTGGCCGCAAAATGTTGTTTTTCTTTGCCAGGACCCTCTGGCTGGGCCGCCTAAAAGCGTGCTACATATTCCCAAATGTTGTGTGTCGCTTGCACATTTTGAGCGCCCACCAGAGTGCTATGGCCACGGCTGTGGGCGTGGCAGTGCGCCCTCCGGCCGGGCCCGCCCATAACTCAACCGCAATAGCGAACTGTGACTGCGGCTTTGTCTGCACTTTTCCAGCAAGCGATGAGGTCGGTCCCTCGCCCTCGTCCTCGTCCTTCGTCCTTCGTCCCTGCTCAAGATAGTGCGAGAGTTATTGGCAAGCGACAGGCAGCACAGCTCTGGAGTCCTTGCCGCTGGAGAGTCTGGCGGATGGGGGCACGACACCGCATATGTTTTATTAAAATGCGCTCACATTTCGCTTTCAATTTGAAGACAATTTTCGACTGCTTTTGCATGTTTGGGCACTGGCATGGTTTTATTGTTCTTTATGGCATGTTTTGCGGCCCACACAATCATTAAAAATGCTTAAGCCAGACAAGCAAAGTTTTGGTTCGCGCCCAAGTAGTTGTCTCAACTAAGTTCGGGCCAAGGAAATCTAAGAACTTGAATTGGCATAGCACCGCAGCAGGGAAACACATTTCAAGCGGTAATTACAACTTTTTGCAGCAATTAACGCAGCCAATCTCGCCACATCCCGAAATTCTCGGACTGCCTGAGCCCGATTCAAAAACTATGCCGATATATTGTACGCCGCCTGTTTTTCAAGCGCAGTTCATTAATATTTATAACAGCATCCAAATGCGCACAAAGGACTGCACAGTGTGTGTGTGGGCTGGAACAAAGAACAAAGCAGTCGAATTAATTTAGCACCACCGACGCCACAACTGAAAAAATCGAAGAAAGGCCAAATCGAAAGCCTGCTCAGCGAAGGAAATCAACTGTGGCCAGAGATAAAAAGAACCAAAATGAAGTATCCTTTTTCCTCACTCAATTTCAACAGATTCGAATGATAGACCGCCATAAGGACGAGCCGGGGTGGTAGTTACCATCTGCAGTCTGAGGATAGTGTGCGCCCTGCCACACTTGATTGATTTCATTCTATATACGGAGCGTTTTTCCAATTACAAAAGCGCTAAAATCAGCACAAAATCAAAGGGCACACGCCGTGGAACTCGTCCCAGAAATATTCGCATAAAATGCGCTCTTCTGTGCTTCCTGTGATCCTGCTGATGACAGGATCTACCACCTACATGACTATGCTATTAACTTGTATTAATCAGTGAGGAAATAAAATTTCATTCCTAGATACAATTTTCAAAACGTATAGGTCGGACAGCTTTTTACATGGGCCACTGGTCATTAAAATTGATGTAGAACTTTAGGGAAAAGTATAGTTTCGAATATGCCAAGCTTCGCTTTATCTAAATATTTGTAATGATAATTTACATATATACATATGTATATATGCACTACGTCTTATAACTTTCCTAAAAATCATAAGATTTCTCTTCCACTTTTATAACCCCAACTTAAATGTTCTTTACTCCCAGAGAATTTGAACCACTGTGCCCACCGTAGTCGACCATCGATGATGGCGTATTAAATAAACTGGGCGAGGGAAAGGCACAAAGAATTGATGTGGAAGGCGAGGGAGGGCAGGCCTAATTGCGGAAGCAATGCGCCAGGGAATTACTTTCAGAATCGTACGCGGCGTATACGTACTGGATGATTTTAACTTTTACTTCTAAGGAGAGTCCGAGTGGCCTTTAGCTGCCGGCTGTAAAGCGGCTTTGAAATGGCAATTAGCATCAAGGATTCGCTAAGACAGTGGGTGGCTCGTGTTGAGGCTGAATTAATGAATTAACATGGCCAAATGAGTTTGGACAACATTACAAATGGAATTCCTTGCAGCTCCAGTGCAGAGCCAAGTTGCTTTATGACCAAAGTTCGGCTTGAGCAAAGTTTCGCAATAAAAATTCAGAGGATCTCCACGTGTTCAGCATGGAGAGCGCAGGCAATTAGCCAACGAGAAGGGTTCCACTCTTGGTTCTCCGTTTCGAATGCATCCACGCAATTTGGAGAATCAAATGCCGTTAAATTGTACCATAGCGCATAACAAATTGGTTTTTTAGCCGGCAGCATGTGCCTGGGACATGCCCTTCACCCCGCCTCCGCGACAGCCACAGAATTCTGTTCGGAAAATTGTCAAGCCAGCCGCGACAAAAGCCGCCATTTGCCGTCGCCTCCTTGTTTTGTTTGCTTGGGGAGCAGCCTTAATGTTGCTGTCGTGTCTGCTTGATATATTGTTATCATCCAGGCATGGAAATTATTTCATTACATTGTTTTAGTGCCCCTTTATTGTGTCAGACATCTCCGCACAGGCACTGGGAGCGATAGTTCTTCAGGTGGAGTCCCAGCCACCTTAAGTTCCCACTTCCAGTTTATCCAATCGTGTGCCATTCGTCGCCTATTAAAAACTTTCACTGACTAAACAAAATGGAAAGGAAAGGCCGATTCGCAAATTTAATAAATCTGCTGAGCTCCCTTTGAAGTTTTTATTTTGCCAACTGCTCTAAAAAATAATCGGCAGGGGGACTTAATCTATCAGATAGAAGGTACTCCTCAGCTCGCTGCGAATTCGTGTTCATTTCATTTGCATTTAAAATGAAAAGAAAATCAGACCAGCATGAAAATATACCCAAGCTGAGCCGATATATTTGGACATCATTAAAAGCGTTACATTCGAATGGAGACAAGTTGAAGATGACAAGCACGAGGACAGAGACGATGACGCTGCCAAAGTCGTCCTTTCGTACTGTCGTCCTTTTGCTTGATATGCATAAATGTCAAAGTGATTACAATGCAGGGCCCGCAATGTGTTTATCGTTTTGTCGCATGCTTCACTGCCCGAGTCCCTTCCCCAGCCCCCAGTCATACCCCCTCCCAGCGTTGAGAGGAGCGAAAAAAGGACAGCGCGCTGAGTGTTACAACGCCCTGTCCTGAATGGGTATTCAGTCATTCATTCGCTCACTCGCTGCTTACACGCCCATCGAGCACGAGGACGACGATGCACAGTGGTCCCCAGACCGCAATTGAGCATCTGCCCACCCCTGCCGAAATCCCTGGGCCCGGGAACAGGACCTGTCCTCTTAGGACGGCATCGGAGATACGTCTTGATGTACGCAGGTGCGCTTATTGACGCTCGACTGCTCTTCGTTTGAGTACAAGCCGAAAATCTCAGCCAGATCAAAGCCAACGGACTCCTTGTTTTCCGCCCTGGTGGCAAGCTGTGTTCGCCCCCTTTCAGATTTTGACTGCTTCTTCATATATTTGGGACTATCAAGAATCCTTTCCCAGGACGTCTTCTGGTCCGCCCACAGTTGTCACAGATGCTACAAGCCTTTCTGGTTGTGCTGCTCGATGACGTGCAGTTTTTACGGTGAACTGAGGCGATAACTGTAAGCGAAATGGGTGAGGACTCTATTCAATGACCACATTCGGTTAAAAGAGCAGCCGAAGATGCACCGAGCAGCCTAAAAATATACCATACCCAAAGGAGAGCTCCAAAACAAATCCGGTTGGCGGACCCAGTCCCCAGTTCCGACCCCCCAAACATACATCGTCTGCAAAACACTTTGAACTTTTTAAATTTTTAATGAATCAAAAATGTTTTCACACATTTTCGCACTTCCCGGCCATGTGGGCTTGCATCCTGTCTGCTCCCGGGCTCGAAAAGTGTTTCACATGGTGGAGTCGATTTCCATTTTCAGCAGCGGAGAATCGGCAAAAAACTGTGACAGTGCCTCATCGACTGGTTTAGCCCTTTCAACCTTCGGAGTTCTCCTCCCATCGCCGGATTTGTAATTGAACTTAATTCTATTTGGAGCGAGACAAGTTTTTTGACAGCTGCTCAAGTTCCCAAAGCTCCCAGGGGAGAATGCACTTCCTTTGTCTCTCATTAAAGCCTCACGAATGCCCTTTAAGCGGATCCAAGTGAAGCGAAGGATTCCCAATTCCTGCCAGCAATTACATGGCCGTCTCCGTAGCCCTCTTCCGATCCAATCCAATCCAATCACTCAGCTCAGCTTATTTAGTTTATGACTTCGCTTCGCCGGCTGCTGGACTACACCTTTTCCGGAGTGACCGCCCGGTCAAGGAGGTCCTGGTCTTCCTGCAGAAGAGTCCACTGGAGGTGGTCAATTTTTTCGCATATGCTGCCTTGAAGGAGCACTCAAGTGCGGCAGCTTGAGCTCCGCACAACAGTGGCAACAACAACGGCCTTAACAATGCCGAGCACAAACAACAATTTTACATTTGGCCAGAAAGGACGGGCGCTTGCAAAATAAAAATCGAGAAGTGGAATAAAATCATCCAAACTGCACCCCAAGGCGACTTGGCTGGCTGCGTCCTAACAAGTTCATTTTTCTGCCAGTCAGCCACACAATTACCCGCAGAGGAGTGGAGTGGTATAAATACTTCCCGTGCAATATATGAGAAATGATTTGATTTTACAATTACAGAAATGTGATTTCATCTCGGAGTAGTTAGAAAAGGTCTGTGGGGGAGATGCAGCGGAGGTTACCTTCTTTTTAATTGGTAACAAAGAAAGTCCTGGGATCTCCGGTCTGCACTGGAACCGGCAGCTGCAGCCATTCATCGACGGAAGCCACGAGGGCACCCATAGTAGCCATAAATCGAGAGGTTGTACTTAAGTTGAATTTATTTAAATACCTAAAGACTTTTGTCTGCAGACATCTGCCATTTTGGTGCGGTGTCCCTACTGCTCCAACCCGTGCAATCTGGATGCGAGACCCAGAGCACTATTTTTGCATTTGGCAATATTTTCAAGAGCGTTGTTAATTTCATGCCCGAATAGTCAGTGTCTTCAAGGAGTAGCTCTTCAAACTCCTCGCGGAGGAATGGGAAAAACGCAGGATTCACGGACCGAATTGGGAGTCGGAGGATAAGGCGGCGAACGATGTGAAAATTGCGCATAATTTTGCATTACTAATCTGTAATTCCCTGCAACTTTTTTAATATTATCCTCACCTCTGCCTAGGAAGCGCCTTGCGGGGTGTAGATAATAAGCTTCGCCTAAATTAAAAACTTTTCGGTGCGTCCAGGCGATGTATTTTTACTTTCGTTTGTTGTTTTGGCCAGCACTAATTGCAATAAATTTTCGTTAATAAACTGAAACTGAATTCGAAATCTTGGCAAAAGGCCAGAAACAATGGCCCAATGAAGCACATAGGACCAAGGACTCTAAATACCAAATTGTGGTCGTAATTAAAAATATATATCAGGCATTTTAAAAACCGCTTCGAGGTCTAAGTAAGTCTCAGAAATAAGTCACACTTTTAATGAGATATGATAATGCTAGGGACTTTCAATTGTTACAACTGAATGAGCCAATCTATTTTTGAATGCCCAGAAACCATTCACTTTCAGGCACGGTTAGAGCTTGATAGCTATAACCACTGGGCCACTGACGTCGATTAGTTGACTCTTACGCCGATGCTTTCAGAGTGATTAAAATCGCACAATGGACGTCCATAAGATGACCTGCGAGGCCTCAGGGCGGAACCCTGGGGTCTGGGTACTGAGTGCTGGCTGCGGACGGTGAGCGCCTTCCGGCCAAAGTAAAACCACACAATGCCTCACATTTGCATACCACTCCGAACTATTCAACCGGGTAGCGCAAGTGGGTGCAGTGGAGGATGGGGAGTGTTAACCCGTTGACTCGACAATTTTGCGAAATTAACCTCAAACTCGACAACGGCCTTAGGTCACGTTGCAGCGTCCACGTAAGTCACTTGGGTCCGTCGTGCCCCACCTTCCGGACTGACAGACTGCCGGACTGCCGGACGGCCGAACTGCCGGACGGACTGCCGACTGACTTTCGGACTCTCGGCTGCGTCGTTGGCATAAATGCAAGGGCAGACGTGGGGTGAACTGAGGAACGTAGCCTCGTCAGCTAACTAATGGTGCCCAAATTGAATCTAATCATCATTAACAATTACACAACGTAGCTGACTCTGGTGATTAGTCGGACCATGCGGGTCCGAGGGCCGAGTCCCACCCCCATCAAGTCTAATCATATGCAAATAATTAAGCGCAGTGTGACACGAGACCGGTTCACCAGGAGGGAGGCCAGGATTGCAGGACACTGCCCGGCTCAGTCGGTGAAATATTTTCCCCAGGTCCCCGACGTGAAGCTCTCGCCTATACTTTCTGCGATTTCCCATCCCGGCGAGCCTTCAGTTCCCGGTTCAGTATCTGCGGACTGCGTGCTCGTCGAGATAGGGAAAAGGACAGGCTGCGGTCTGGGAAGTGCCTGCTGATAATGCATACACTCGGTTCATAGGTGGCTAATAAATTTGAATATTAATTGTCAGAGTCTGCTGCCGCCTCTGTGGTGATTCCCATCCTGTCGGGATTAACACGAGCCCGCGAAGGGGAAGGCCATTCAAGATTGGTAATTACAATCGAAATGTTAAGGTGAACTGATTGGATTGCTGGTCGCAAAATGATGATTGCAACAAGCGAATGGGTTTGAATTGCCATGGGTATGAGTATTAATTTCTTGTTCTTGGGCTAAATAGCAATATCAGGTTATATTAATCTCGGTCCGAAAATAAATATGCACTCAAAGACGCAACAATTTCCGTAATTGCCGTTGCTGCTTCATTAATTAGCTGTTAATTGTTGCAAAGTTGAAAGATCATCCCAAAAGAAGCATTTTCGCTTGCCCAATAAAGATTTATGCGAGCCCACGTTAATATTTTAAATTTTGATTCCACCCCAAGGACCCAAAAACGAGAATAAGGACGAAAGATAAAAGTGCAGAAACTGCAGCAAAACCAATAAGCAGGACACGTCGGAACACAGCGTCGAGGTGGCTCGTAAAAAAAGCCGAATCGCTCAACCCATCACAACGCCCAATTCCCTGGACGCCCACAGAAATGGGCTGCTGCCACGATTAATTTTACGCTCCACTGTGCCAAGCTGTTGTTGCTGGCCAAGCCACAGTCCTACACTGAAAGTCAACTAGTACCAGTTTGAATACTCCGGGCAGAAGAATAATATTATTTATGTGTAGATACTTCAAATATTTGCAAACATAACAATTAAGAATAGCTACATGTGCTAGATCTGTGTGAAGGGAATTTCGAGAAGGTAATTTTCCTGCACCCATGACATTTTTCGCAGTGTACGAGCAGAGCACTGCCATTAGCAGGCAGCTGTTTCGGAATTGCGGATTTTTGGGATGCAGTTCAAAGTGGTGGGCGCTCGAGGGGTAACCAATAGAACATTTTCCGTTTCCGTTGCGTTTGCAAAAGTAGTCCCCCGAAAACTCGTTTCCTCCGCACGTGCGAAAACCCGGGCTTGGGCCACCAGAGCGGGCTTTCGAATGTGGTGGCCCCGAACCCCAGCTCGTCCCTCTGTGCTCACTGGCCTGCACCCTTCCACGAGCTTCAATAAAAATACGATTTAATAGCCAAATTACGCATACGATTTGGGTGGGAGCTGTGTGTTTGGGCCTTTCTGCTGCGTTAGGCAACATTTTGGCGCCTCCTGCCCCGCGGCACATCGACCTCAGAAGTTTGCAGCTTTCGGCTGATGGTATTGTTGCACCACCCACTCTCGATTGTTGAGGACGGGAGAAGGTGGGTAGAGATGGTGTCAGGATCCTGCACAGGCAGCACATTTCCAGCTCGGTCCGGTCCTGCAGTCCGCTTAATTTTTTAATTGCATTAAATAAAAGCCAAATAATAATTGCATAATTGAATGAGCTGCGCACGGGTGTGGGCACAATTTGCTGGCTTGTTTGTTTTTGCCCGTTTCGGAACTTCGAAACGGTGTTAAATAAACGAGGCTGCATTTGGTAAAGTGATCGAAATGCGGGGAACAATGTAATAAAAAAACGTTGTATCGGTTAAAATAATGAAATTGTATTTCATTCTTTATTTAGAGCACCAAAAACCACCTATTAAAGTGCAGCTGCATATTTTAGTACGGAAATACACAAAGTAATCAATAAAATAATTATCTAGTAAATACACGTGAAGAGGATAATATGCTTCACTTAAGTGGCCGCCAATTGATTGAGTCATTCACGAATCACTCCTTGCCCCGTTCCCAGGGATATATGATTGCATCGTCCTGGCCTGACTTACTTTATGATCTCACTTCTCCGAAACTTTTCCCATCCGTGTTTCATTATCTGGTCCCGTCTCGTCCATTCCGCCCACTAAATTGCGTTCGCTGCATGCCACCGTTATCGCTGCTCTGCATTTTTTCACGTTTTAGAACAGAACAGAAAAAGTCTTCGGGACGAAAAACAATCTGCAAAAACACTTATAAAAGTTGACAGGCGTGCAGCGGACAAGTTTTTCGGTGAGCCCCACTCGTTGGGGGCATCGCATATTTTCAACGGGGGCCGCTCCACAGCTGCCACATCACCATGAACCACGGGACGTTGCTCTCCCACACGGACGGCAAACATTTACAATTTATTGCACATTTGCCTACAAAATATCACCCAATTCCGGACCAGAAGGGAGCGCGTTTAATGGAGTTAGAGGCGAGGGTAGTCCCCCAGATCCGGAGCGGGTGGCACGGATGAATGGGGCCGTGGGCGTGACATTACAGCATGTTTCATTGCACATTTGATGAATTTATTGCAGTTTAGAATTTTTTGCACACTCTGCAGCCGTTGCAATATCGTCCTCCACTCACCCCAACTTCCAAAAACGGGCACAGGAAGTGCAAAAAAACTTTGACTCTGGTGCGACGTCGAGCCCGAGGCGGGACTGTACTTCCACGGTGTGGTAGGGTGGCTGCACATTGCAGATGGAGCAGATGAAGCTGTCAAAACGAATGTTTAGAAGCATATTTATAGTTTGGCGCGTGATAAGCGTCCCATGAAATTAAGTTCGGTCTCCTAGCTCGAGTTCCGTTGGGAGGTGGATACTTTTACGGTAGCACTTCGGCTCTGGAAGCAGGCGCTGGGCAAGCACAGTCATTAAATCAGGTTGCACAAATTAAGCAATTCCAAGGTGTTCTGCTCACTTTCCGCTCCTCCGCTTAATTACCCACTGATTACAGGTAGGAGCCAGAGCGGCCACTTGCTTTATAGCCCGGCTAAGTGGTATTTACGTTTTAATTTAGCGCTTCTGATTCAGCTCAGCTTCTCTCATCCTGGGCCCCAATACGCTTTCGGTTTCAGGAAGTGCATCGGACAAAGGGTCGCATAAAAGCAAAAGCCGAAAGGAGCCAAGCCAAGGCGAACCGGAAGCCGGATCTGAAAGACTTTAAGCCGAAATCGGAGATCCAAAGGGCACGGACGAGCAGCACTGGGCAGGGCTGCGGGACATTAACGTCTGTAATTGCTGCGGCTGGCCAGACTTCCCCTAACGACAGGACACGACGGGACGGGGCAGGACACCCGGGGAGCGACTTCTGACGCCTGCTTCCGCCTTCGTGAATGCCCCTTCAAGTGGTTTTTGATGACAAAATGAAAGGTAATTTCAGCGAGATTTCGCTCCAGAGTGTCCAAGACAAATGACAAGTTATGCCAGCGGCAGGAGCCGCAATAAGGATGCCCAGACGGGCGGCTTGAGTAGGCCTTTGTCTCGCCAGGCGCCTGTGCACACCCAAATTGGCCGCGCCGAGCATTTCCCATTAGAAATGAGCAAATTCTTGCGAAAATGTTTTTCGGCCAACAGGAAATTGTGGCCGCATTAGGGATAAGTGGATGTGGATGGCCAGTCTGTGTGGAGGAGGTGGCACCAGAGAGGGCCACCCAAGAAATCGTTGCTAAGCCTGTCATTTCCCTCTGTATACTTTTAAGTAATTACTGCGTTCGACCGTATCCCATATTGGAGGATACCAGTTCCATACACTTCCCAGGATGGCCGCATTCCACTAACCAGGACACCCAGCAATGCAATCCCTGACTTTAATCAGCGAGCCTGCGGCCAAGCGGAGGGCTCCCATTAAAAGCGAAACAAAACGGAGGCCACTGGTGGGGGACTGGAGTTGAAGCACTCGCATCTATATCTCCAACTGTCTAACTGCGCTGGGCTGGGCTGTATGTGGGGCTCTATGGCGGTAAATCTTTATAAGCGCGAATAATTGGTTTCCTCATTTAATGCGAATGGCTGGCGCTAGCAGGGTGAAAGGGCAGGGAGGAGGCATTGCAATCGCCATAGAAAATGCCTCACAATAAACATTTCTTTTGCCGCTTTTCCCGCCATCCCGGCTCAGCCGGCTGTCGGAACAAACAGCAGGAGTCATAATATTGCAACAGCATCGGATGGGTGAAAATGGGCCGGGTTGAGTGGGGTCCAACGAGCACAGACGTGGCGTCAGCTTTGAGAATCGGGGATTGGGGCTGAAAAAGAAATTGCTGGAAAAAATTAATTGCATTTTCATTATGTTGACTGACAAAGTCAAAAGGGAGCGAGCTGGAGCGACTGGAGCAGACAGACAAATGACATGGATATAGGCGCTTATTTTTTATCCGTCCCAGAGAAGATGGCTTCATAGTGGAGGCATAAACTGTCGTTAGCTCCAACTCAATGCTTAGGGCATTAAGTAAACGAAAGTGGGTAAGTTGGGGTATCTGAATATAGGGATAAGGGATAGCTATTAAGAAAATAGTTCCTCGAATTCTCTCAATTTTGCACAAGCCACCGTCCATCAAAAGCTAACAATGCCATTAAAATTAGAGCGGAAAGTGTCCCGATTTCTTATCACCAAAAGTAGCGAGGAGCTCAAGTTGATTTCACCAGCACAGGTTTCTATAAAAACTCATAACTAATCAGTGATAAGCGGACGAACCGTCACATGGTCTCCAAAGGGGCTATGTGGACGGCAATGAGATCAGCGCGAAAATTGGGCCTCCATGGTTTCGCAGCCCAAGTTCCCAATTCACCGGTATTCGCCCGCCCAGTTTTGGGAAATGATGATTCAGCCGAGTGGTTGGACTGATAGGCAGAAAAAGAGAAATACTGCCGCAGAACAGATAACAAACTTACGATATGAGCTACGATATAACTTAGCTGGTATAACTCCACTGGAAGTGCACTTGGCAGTCGGGTCGGGTGTGATGTTAACGGGTGTTGTCGAAAGTAGAATAGAAGAATCTCACAGCAGATTGAATTGAACATGTGATAAGCCTGCTATTCTACTTGCCAAAGACACGCCGATCGTGGAAAATCCTCGAGGATAACTGAGAACACTTTAATCCACCATATATATCAACCATGCACTACACTTCGGATTCAACAGGAGCCACACAACTGCCACTCGAGCGCACTGCGCACTTCGGAGTTCAATAACGAAATAATGACATATATTCATAGATATTGCTTTTTATACGATACTCCTTATCTGGCGAGCGATTTTTATTTGCTTTACCTTTAGGTGCGAAAGTGTGAGTGCGGCCAGATAACTGGATTTGGATTGGGACTCTTATCGATATCATGGCGAGTGAGTGAGTGAGCAGTGGGAACCATCGACTGCTCTTCAGGGCAGATATGACGAACTAGTGACGAATGTGAGCTGGCTAAACAGGTCTAATACTCCCGGTAGATAGGGCAAACAGGTTGAGTTTCGCTGGCGGGGTTTCGGATAAACGGAAAGGGTTAGGGCCAGCACTAGGGAGAACAGAGCCCCTCAAAGTCCGCATCGTATCGTGGCGGGAACCCCGCCCGATAAGCGGGGTCCGAAAACCGCGCTCAGTGGCTCTCTACATCTTGATAGACCCGAGCGGTCGGAAGCGGTCGAGCAAATATAGGAACCGGAGAGGGACAGCTTGGAGGCAATAGAAATTGTGTAAAAAGGTCGTCGATAAGGAAACCCAAAACCGTATGTTTGAGGATGTGTTGCCGATCGGCGATGTACATGCTTCCACTGAGGCACCTTTCGAGATAAGATAAAGACGGGCACCTTCGATACATGCCGATCGCATGAGCGCTAGCCGGGAACGAGATGGCTGCGTTCGCATTCGGGAATTTAGAATTCGATTTCATGGGATAATCAAATATTGTAAATTTTCAATATGCCTAAATGTCTATATGGTGCCAGTGGAGATCCTAATCACATTGACAGTTTTCAAAGTAAGAAAAGTGCTAAGCCAGCAGTTGATCGTAAGAGTTCCATCGATCGTAGGAGCTTAGCTCTTTACCCACTCGCTATTAACCCACATTTCTTGTCTTATCAATCGGTTGGTTACCCAGCTATTTCCGTCTTAGACAGTAACTAAGTATGTCGTTATATAAACCAACAGCGGCCACATGGCCATCAAATACTAATTCTAGGTAAGCAGGCGACGAATTTCTTATTTTACGATTTCGGTGCACCCCACTTTTGGGCGTACTAAAAGTATGTGGCCATATCTTATCTCGATTCAAAGTAAAAACATATACCCACATCGGTATGACCCCTTTGGCTCCCCGACGAAGTTTCTCCGCGCCGATAAGCCATGAGTAAACTTCTTGACATGGAACCTGTCCCGGGTCACAAGTTTCACAGGCACAAGTTTCTGCACGAAAGACATTTGCACCAAAAACTCTATCATCGTACTATATTTAGTGGGTTCCTAGTGCATTTCACTGGAGTGTTCTGTATTTATTTGTCTCTGCTGCCAGTTGACAGTGTTTTGGATAATTTTTCATTTATGACATGCCGTCATAGTTTTGCAACCTTATAAGTATTTCCCCACTGATAGCACACCGATAGCTCGAGTATTGAGCTTGCACATGTTACAAAACACGGAGAGACCGAAGCACGAGTGCAGCTTATGAAAGATCTGTATTCTTGCCTAACATTTCCTGAATGACCACGCCAAATTAGCCACCGCAAAGAACTTAATGAAATTTTCCATTTTCAATTCCATTCTGGGGTATTCCCACATAAAGTTGATTAAAATCTACGTGCCCCGATTGCCAAACGTATTCAAAAATGCAATCTCTTGAAGGCCGAACAATGGCACATTCAAAATGGAGGTGAAAACTTGACAGATTGGAAGGGTAAGGAAAACTCGTCAATAAAGAAATAATAATTTCCGCTCCAGGTGAGTTGATTTTCAATTTCCGGGCAAGTGGAGAGAAGCACAAAAATGTTTCACCTCCCGCAACACAAATGCGATTCAAGAGATTAAAGGGCCAAAGGTCGTGGACCGCTAAAAAGTCACACACAGCACGAGCACATTTCACCTGCGGCAGCTTGCAATGAAAAATCGTTTAATGACACCATTCACACAGTCGGTTCAGTTCGGATCCGGTTTTTCCCGGGGGCTGCGACTCCCATCCACGTCTTTTTGACTAGGCTGCCGGCTGCCTTGGCGCAGTCATTTCAACAGAGCCAGTCTGGCGTTCTGCCAGTTTGTCACTCTGTCAGTTTGTCAGTCTGTCTGCCAGCCCGGCGAGGAAAAGGCCATAGGCAACAATTGCAGCGTGAAAATGGGGCCAGCATCGTGGGCCCACCCTTAGGGGCAGGGGCAGGACATTCCCCGGCAGGCAGCATCATTTGTCAGGCTCCTGGCACGGCAATTAGAACTGCCGCGCGTCTATTTCTATTCCTACTGCAGTTTCAATCAAGTTGCAGGCGGCAGTCGCTGAAGACACTGTCCGCCGCTCAATCATACTCTACACCGAAACTAATCCCCATCAATCATCTGAGAGGCCTCTGATCTCCTAGTATAGGCCATCACTCAATGCAAATGTGGATTATCACATCGAATCCTACCCAATCCTACCCAACTAACCCAAGGCGACACCTGTCGGCCAAATAATACCTCAGCGACTGTAGTGACTGTACTCTCGGTACGCCGACTTGTTTATATACCATTTCAAATTATATTATATGCGATCGCCAGAAGGCTGTTTTAATTTAGAGCCGTCCATAGGCCCCGATAAGATATATACCTGCGTACAATGTTGTTGCCGCGTTCCACTTTTAAAGAAAGATTTCGATTTATGATTAGGCATTTAGACATAGGCAAACAAGCTATGCACCCAGCGCAGAGATAACGTCGCAACTCGAATTGAGCTAGGGGCGGCGATAGACGGCCAGGGCAAAGTTCGGAAGGTGTAAATACTCCTCATCCTGTCTGGACTAGCCCTGCTCCCTCCGTATCACAGACTCGCCCTCTCCAAACGTTTGCTAATTGTCCATGCATCTCATGTGTCAATTTCGCATTTGGCCAGCAATTTTAATCAATACACAAAAACCGCACGAAAGTCAACCAATGTCCTCACCGAAGCTAATAGGCGTGGTCCAGCCCACCACCCACAGCCCACTCACCTTAGGACCAGTGTCCCCGGTGTGCCGGATGACCTCGGGATGGGGGTGTCCGTGGCGAAGGGCGGAGGGCGGTGACGGCAGAAGAGGCAGGCACTTTTGAATGCCGCAGCACGTAGAGCTCGTTAGACATTTTCTTAAGCTAATATTTTCACAGCGCACAGCGAACACGGACGTCGACGGGATCGGGGATTAGAGCAGGAGGCGGAGCTGGAGACGGCGGAGGAGGACGGCCAGCCAGGAGGAGATTATTCAAATGATTGGAAATTATCATGTGCTTGCATCCATTTTCGGGGCTGCCAGTTGCCGGGCTCTATGCTCGATGCTTCCTGGCCCAGGTTCGGTGTGCAAACAACAAATTGCATTTGTCATCTGCTGCATAAATAACGAGATAATACCGTAACATAATAACTGTCAATGGGAGCCCTTCCACAGCGATGCAGTCGTGAATGGTGAGTTAGGAAGCCATGTGGACCGAACTCGAGGTACTACCCCTCTCATCGAGGTTAAGAGTGAAGCTACCAGTGTACATTTTGAGTTCCGCACCCACAATTAAATTCTGTCATGATATACATCACCTAAAAATCAAAGGTCCTTTTATGCTACCTACGATACTATTAGTTCAGGAGTTTTTAATGATATTGCAAATAAAGAAAAGGATAATATTCAAGATTTTAAGAAATCCCCAAGATAAGAACTCCATTAAGTACTATATATACATATTGTTTTTATTTTCCCCATACTTAAAGTGCACTTTGCAAAATGAATTTGTTTTTAAGCCCTGGAGCAATATACTAAAAATGCACTCCTATATTGAAGATCAACTAAAAATCGTTGGAATTGTATATGAGAATACAAGCCAGTGCCTGCGTGTCACGCGCTCATCTCTTCGAAGGGCGAGGCACAGAGTCCATCACCGGGTGTTCTTTGTCCTCCATCAAGGTAATCTACTCGCACGTGAGCGGCTCTCACTCTGTCAGTGGGCGACAAATGAGAATTTGTATCGTCGATTTGCATATTTAATCAAAATTAACATGACCGATAAAATCAATTACACTCACAGACACAGGCGACTGCTTACACGGCTGCATCTGCATGTGCATGTGCACGCACACAGGAGCGACAATTGCATTAGGGCATTTCGTCCTGCGCCGCTCATCTCGCCTCGTGTCGTGTACGCCTTTCGGTTCGTTTGGCTCCCCAAATCCTTTTTGCTGGCAAATCTACGACCATGTCTCGCTGGCAAACTGTGTGTAAACTGCAGTGCCCTGCACGCCCCTGCTGCAACCGCCGCCCAACGCCATCTGCAGTGCTGCATTGTCACAGACACCTTGCCCCCAAAAGGGGCGCTCTCAGAGGGCTTATCCTGTCCAACATGCTTAAATTGTTTCTTCCTGTCACACTGATTTTACTCGATTTATTTCATTTCGACTTGGCTGCTGCTGCTCTGTCTGCTGCTCTGCCGCTCCGCTCTGAATTTATTTTTATGCCCTGCACTTACGGGCTTTAAAATCTGAATAAATATGCCAAGAGTGCTCGAGGTGAGCTGAGATGGCATTTAAATTTATTTAATTGCATTTCACATGCAACCCCAAACTATGATATTCTATTCGAAATCCTTTAACACGCATAAATATTCATTGGGCTACCGGGCTACCAAAAGCCCCCGCAGCCGATAAACCCAAAGGCGGGCCAAAGCGAATTCCGTGCATTTAATTAAGTTTTCAGTGCCCTTATCCTTGCCCTTCTCTAAACAGGTCGCACTTCCATTGGATCCGAGAGGCAAAGTTGATTTTTCTGTTCGATATTTTCTCGACAGACAAATTAACGCCAATTGCCGGGGAGCCTTTGGACCGGCTTGAATCGGATGCCTGCCGGTGGTGGGTCGGATTGAGGGAGGACCTTGTGGGAGTGGGTGGGTGGTTTGGTCTGTGAGCTTTCATAAATTCGCATTGATTGCGTTCAATTAAAATTCAGTTATGCTCCGACGGCGCTTGGCAGTTACAAGGGAATATTTTAATTAATTTTCACGCGCTCAGCATAAAATTTCGGTGCCAAACCAGATGCAAATGGTGTGCGCATTACGATGTTGCTGTCGTCTGAATTATTGAGCTCACCAAATAGGTTTCTGACAATTATTTATTTGTGCTTTTCCATTAAATTGTCTTACGTCAAATTTCCCAACCAGTTATGTCAATAACATTTTTCTAGAAGGATGTGAAAAGCAATTAACAAGATCGCACGCGCAAGAAGTGTTGCAAAGTTATTTCTGTTGCACCTGATTTACAGGCATTCGATAAAAATCTTAACAATGACTTAAAGCTAAAACT
This sequence comes from Drosophila mauritiana, assembly GCF_004382145.1. Lineage (NCBI taxonomy): Eukaryota > Metazoa > Arthropoda > Insecta > Diptera > Drosophilidae > Drosophila > Drosophila mauritiana. Next base: position 22,064,586 of record NC_046669.1, read on the forward strand.
TGTTGTTGATTCAACTCTTGAAACAATGCTCCCCTTGCTCGGCAGGGAGCTACCCCATTAATATCCATCTATCTATCTGCGGCATTCATCGACATCATCACCGGCCCCGACAAGCCTCACATAGATACTATACTTTGTCTAGCATTTCAATTGGCAAACACACTTAAGCCCTGGCAGCTACACGAGCTCGGAGTCGAATGGCAGCGAAAAAGATACCGCACCCGTCGCTAAAGTAAACAGCAACCCCGATTCGCGGTGAGGTCTATGTCCTGGCAGAGCCCAAAAGCCTTTCATCTACTTCAGATGAGTAGCAACAACAGCTCGATACGCAAACAAGGAAGGGCCAACAAGGCGGAGAAGTGCGATTTTCGAAAATGGCAAAAGTGTGTTTTCCAAATCGGACTTTTCAAGGCCAACGCATTCCAACAACAATCGCCCTGGGAATGGGTGGATGTGGGTGGCGTAAATGCATCGCAAACTTTGTCGCAAGTCTTCAACGGACGCAAATTGTCGCCATGCGACGCGACTGCTGAATGCCACATGTTGATTTTTCAAATTATTTGCCCGGGCTGCACGAAAATGATGATGCCCCAAAATGGCGGTGATGACTTCGGCAAGACAGTTGCCACAAATGTTTACATAAAAGAAGCACACATTCATCTGCTTATGGGAGCACAGATATGCGGACGGTTGGCCTGTCTACAATTCGAGATGTTGTGGGTGTTTATTCTAAACTTTGCCTGGCTCAGTCCGTCATCTACTCCATCTTGCTCCAAGGGGAGAATATATAGTTCAGCTGCTATGTTCGGCCCGACGGTTTCAAATGGCACACAACTAATAGGTTTTCCTTCGGCGTAGACTTAGCCAAACTCTTCTGTTTGGCCTGGACAAACTTGCTTGGCTTTCTTGTCGTGCTTCTGCCCGGAGAAAAGTCGTATAGGCTGGTTGTTTGGTTATAAATAGTTTAAATATACATCGCGGCATGCGTGAATGCAAACTTTTCAGACTTTAGAAGGCAATACACTTTGAGGTTTCTGAAATCTTGAAATGGCCTCAGTTTCGTATGGCCCTCTCAAATGAGAAGTAAACAAATTACCACGAAAATTCTGGGATCACATGAAAACGTAAAAAACCACAGTGATTAATTAAGCGCTCGGAAAAAGTTGTCCCCGCTGCTCGCTAATTAAATAATTCACCAAAAGTCAAGCGTGGCGCAATGCCACAGGCCACTTTTTCCTTTCAACGCTCTCCTGTTTTTTATATTCGTTTGCAGCTAATCTATGCAAAGTTGGCAGCGCTCACAAAAACTATTATGGAATTTCATTGAAAGTTGCAGTCGAAAAGTCGCGCATAAAAAATCCTAACGAAGGACAACAAGAGATCCGAAAGTTTTCCCGGTCATAACGAGTCAAAGTTGCAGTTCAGTTGATGAACTCGCCGGGCGGCGTCCGGCGTGGTCACACATGCTGTCGATGGGGAAACAGGACCCCTCCCAGGATTCCCCAGGATCCCCCTGCAGAAACCTGTCAATTTAAGCCGCTTAGACGGGTCTTTCTGGGGGAATCTGCATTTGCCGACAGTGCGTATGCGTTATATTTATGTATATTATTTTCCATTTCTGTTTACTGCTCGCGTAATCACAAATTTACATATTTGGGCCACCAAAATTAATTATCATGCCACCACAATCTCAGACACAAAAAAGGGCCAGCGGAGAATAAGGACGTTGAGAAATGGGAGATGTATTATTATCAGGGCTGCGAAATATAATTTTCCGGCAGGATATCTGGTTCATATAATTATAAATAATCAATATGGGTATCAAATAAAATGTATTGTATGAACATTTCGAAGGGATTTCTAACCTGTGATTAAGACAGGTGAAAGTAATCGATGCATCGATGTTACAAAAATCAGAAATGTTGTAAATTGTTTTTAATAATCTTTCTGAATGATACATTAGGCGTTTAAAATTTAGGATGCATTTTTCACTGGAACAAATTGTGAAAACATTTTCCGGTCCTACAAGGACAGGCAAAAAGTTTTCCGTAACCCTGGCACTTATGTTTGCAGATTGCGGGGAAAAGGAGGGAAAGTCATGAATACAAAATGTGCCGCAGCTTTTGGTTTTGCGGCTCAGTTGGCCGTTCCTCTGCCCATTTCATGGGGCTCCAATCCCCTGCCCCTCGTCCTGGCATCACACATGGCAAAACTCATTTCATGGGTCACGAGCTACAATCATGTCAGCGATTCGGAGGGAAAGGAGGCAAGTGGCCGACTGAAACGGCCCAAAAATTGATTATGGCAGCCACACTGCAATGCCAGAAGGAGGACTCCGGCAGGGAAAAAAGAGGAAGCACAACCGAGCAACTATCATCAAAATCCTATTAGTTGGATCTCTGGCCACGGCCGACCCTTTTGGATTGTCCTTGTCCAGTTGCCTGCATTTTGTCAGCGTTTATTTGGCAAATTAATTCCCCAAAAGGTAAGCCAAACTTGCGATTTGAAACAATCAGCGAGCCCCTTCCCCGTCCGCCACTTCACGCAACTCCGAAGTCCTTTTTGTCCTTTTGGGTCCTGCTGCAGCTGTTGTTTGGCCCACCAGTGAGAAAGCCAGACCGTTGGAGAAACAGCAGGAGCACCAGCCCAACCTGCCACACAAGGGGTGCATGGCTCAACGTTAATGGAGCCCTTCGAAAGGGACAATGGCTACGCCAGTGGGAAAAAGAAAAGCCCGGACACACAATTTGTGACAATTCCTTTTTGCGGATTAATATTTGCTCTTCCCCACCGGGGAACTCTCTCACCGGTTGCGCCTTTATTTGTCTCGCTGCCCTTTTCCTGTTTGCCACTCCACTTCATGCAAATTAACTTGCCAGAAATTTTGCAGGATTTTGCTGCCTCGGAAGCCTGACTTCCAATTGGAATTAAAGCCAGACATTCGGACGGGCTATGAGTTTTAAAGGACAGCCAAGGGCAACCCTTTATGGACCTTTTGGGAAGCAGCTCTGATTACCACCCGAGATTTTTGGTTTCATTGTGTTAGGACTTAATTATAACGCAGCGTTCTCCACTCCCCACTGGTGATTATATTCGGATAAGCCAAATATTTAATCTTCTTTTGAAGTACTCAAAGCCGAGTGTATGTTGCTTAGTTTCACCAAGTCTTATGAGTTAGCTGCCAAGAACGGTTTATAAATGGCATCAATAAATTGTTTTGCTTATTCTTCACATCTTAGCTGATTGCCTTTCAAATCGAGACAACGAAAAACTACTGGCTTGCTCGGGAAGCTTTTCTTTCCAACTTTTTTGAAAGGCTTTCAAGTGGGCTAGACGGTTGCTGACAACTATCCTGATATATGGACTTTAGCTTGGCCACGTCCGAGCAAGTCTTGATTTTCTCGGACCCTTGACCTAAGACCCCCGTTGACGGACAGTAATTCCCTGAACTTGCTGGCCTTCTTCGCCTCAGCCTTTTCCGTAGCCTCTACTTGAGGAGAAAAGTTAAGGTTAGTTTGCGGGCCGTCAATAGAACTGTTTGTGCACCTGGTTTCGCAACTTGTCCATTGCCCATTCGGCAGTCGTGGTCGCAGTCAGTAGTCAAGTGTCAACATCGGCACAACTCCACACTTGCGTGATTTGTTTTCATTGAAGACTTCTCCCCGTCTTTCCCACCGCAGCCATCCGATCTGATCCGCGCCGCTGCGAAGCTGGAGATCGATGACGAAATGGAGCTGGCAATTCGACTGCGAGAGCTCAGCTGGCGGACTACTGTTCTCTTGGCTGCCCCACAATTGGCCAACTAACCAACCGTGCGCGATAACGATGACGATGGGATTGCGAAATATCCAAGCAAGCAAGCCACTCAAATCAAGTTTTTCCGCCAAACGAATGCCGCGCAGAAAATATGAAAATGCAAGTGGTTTCATTCAGTTTTCATTTGCTGCTCGCTGACGCTGGTCGCTTGGTCATTCCTCGCATATCGACCACTAATTTGGATTCGGATTAATATGGCGATGGCCCGCTTGGAACTGATTGTGCTGCTGGTGGCATTTACCACTATCCTAGTTCGAGCCGAAGATGGCTTTTTGAAAGAGCCGCGTAAGTGCGCTGCCTGATTGCTAGATCGGTCAATGAAAATGGTGTTACTTCTGCTGCTCAAGTCTGCTTATTCTTAGACCCAAGTCCTGAAACAGTTTTAACACCCCCCGTTTTTGGCTAACACATATGTGACTAACCCGCTTAGCAGCTGGAACTCGCTGTTCAAATAGCGCCAAAAATATTGCACCACTAAACCGGATTTGTTTTTCTGAATTCTCTTCGGGTATATTGTTTGCCTCACTCGCACTCGCACTCGCACCCGCGCTCGATCCGAAACCAAATCCAAATCCGAATCCAAATCCAATATGAACTGAACTGAACAAAATTCTAACCGAACCGCAGCAGATTACATCAAAGAGTGTAGGATAGCCGACAAGGACTTTGTCAACTGCTCGACGCACAGCATCCAGCAGCTTTTCGATAAACTCAACGATGGTGGGTAGATGATCCTGGGATGAGGGTTCTGTGCTGACTATCTGCTACCGATTCATAGGCATTCCCGGGCTCACCAGCATCAAGAGCTTCGATCCCTTCTATCTCAACCGCATCCGGATCACGCAGGGCAATAGCAACGCGATCAACCTCAAGGTGGAGCTGGCCAACGTGAAGATTGTTGGGTTCGGGCACACGAACGTCCTGGAGAGTCAGTGAGTGCGAGCTTACTGAGTCACAATGAGTCGTATTCTGTAAGGCAGTCATCTTTTTTAGGGTGTTTAAGAAGGACTACAGCTGGAAGACCACCTTTACACTGCCCGAGATGAAGCTCCAGGCGGACTACAGTCTCTTCGGTAGGATCCTGCTCATCCCGCTCAACGGAAAGGGCCAGGTGTTCCTGGACGCGGAGAACATGACGGTCACCATGCACACGAAGACGCGGCTCTACTCCAAGGGCGGGTTCACTTTCTACAACGTGACCAACCTGCACGTGGACTTTAAAATGGACGGGCTCAAGTCGTACTTCTCCAACCTGTTCAATGGCAATAAGCAACTGGGTAAGTAGCTGCAATCTCCAGAACCCAACCTCTGACCACTTTTTGAACACCTTCGGCCGCAGAGGACAGCACCAACAAGTTCTTCAACGACAACTGGCGGATGCTGGCCGATGCCCTGTACACGGTCATCACCCAGACCATCGAGGACATTCTGCTGGATGTGCTGAAGAAGATCTTCCACTTCATTCCGGCCAACTTCTTTGTGAGCGACATCCCGACGCCGGAACAGCTTTATGGAAGGGCCAAGCCGAAACCGAAATGAGGAAATTGTCCGTAGAATTTGGGAGTGGGAATCCTGTGAAAAGTAGCCAATAAAGTTTGTGGAAAAACTTGAAGTGACCCCTTACAGGAGCAGCACACATAGATTGCTGGAAATGGTGAAATGGTTTCCTGCCTGCTCTCAAAGGCATTAGTGTCGGTCAACTGTTGCCTTAGTCCTGGAACTGCCGTCTGGTAGGGTAGAGTGAAACCTAATGGCGGCACCTTAATCAGACATTGTTCGGCCGTGTCCTGGAAAATATATCAGGATTGCCGTCACTGCACAGACAGTCGGCAAACGATGGCTAGGATCGACCCGACTGGGTAAAAAGTACACAAACCTGTATTACACAATTGCACTCGGCAAATAAAGCCGTAACCCGGCGGCAGGAGGCGGGGATTCCCGCCGAGGGTAACCGCACATATGGCAAAGTCAAAACCGGAACCAGAACCAGAACCAGAAACACAGAAAAAGGCGGAGCCGCGTGTTCAAATTAATTGCCGCAAAAACAGTCCCAGACCCCAAATTAATTTACATTTTTTCTGCCTGCCTCTGCTTTTTTTTCAGCCAATGTGTTTGTAGCCTGCCAATAATTTGCTGCAACTGCTGATGCTGCAGCCGCAATTAAATCGTTTGGCGCAGCGGTAGCCATTACAAATGCCGAACAATTAGTTTAAATTTAATGCGCAATGCATTTCGGCGTTTTAGTTGCGCAATTCTGCGGTTTCTGGCGCCCTTCCGACCTCGGAGCTCTCATTTTTTGCCAACTGCAAGACGGGCCAAAGCCAAAGCGACAAATCCCGTGCGTGATTGCAATAAATTCGGCGGCCCCTGGACCGAAGGCATCCCAAAATGCAGTTTGCACACAAGGTAAACAAACAGCAGCACGATCCGCGGCCCAAAGAATGGAGGGGCAACCGCCCCTCCACCAACCAAAGGGACCACCAGTTGACGGGCAGAAAAACCCGGAAGACAAACACGGATGGAAAACTATACCGGAATGGGGTATTCGGGCCCGTCACCGAAAGTATTTCAATATTCCCAGCCAATGTTGTTCAATATTTGCTGTGACTGTGCATCGCGGACTCATCCCCTTTTCCACGCCTCTGCAATCCACATCGGCGATCTCTTATATATTCAGCCTAAAAGTATGTGGCAAGTGCTTAAAGGGTCCACACTAATAGTATCTAAAATGTTAGTTCACTTGTACCTTCATTTTGTTCTTTCCGAATGCTTTTATCTTTAATAACGCTACATATACATTCGGTATACCGTTGTCCAATTCGGTAAATTTGCTGGCATTCATCTGCTATTTATTGGATAATGTAGAATAATTTTACAACTTTACATGTAGACTTACTTAGCAGGCAAGTAAAGTAGAAATACTTTTAAAATTCTTTCCCAATGGACACATTTTTCACTTCCCATCTGAAAAGGGCTTAAATAATTTAAAGTTTGAGTTACAAACGCAGTTTCAGTTTGTTTCCATAACTTTGTTATTCTAAGAATGTCTGGTTGCCAAATGGTACTTCAAATATTCTTAAATTATAATTGCCACATAGTAACTTATTTTCATTTCACATATTATAAGCAGTACAAAACATTTAAGAACCTCATGATTGCCTGCAGAAATAAAAAAAATTACATATGTTAGAAAATCAGAATTAACAAAGGAAGATGCCGAAAAATGTATCTAAATGTTAATCGAATCTAATTGTCACAGAAAACTCTTCGTTATCCAAAAATCAGTGTTGCTGGTAACTATCCCATATAGTCACATATAAATCCAGTTCGTCTTCCTTAGCTCTCCGATGTCAGTATCATGCAGATACTCGCTTGACTAACGGCCCCATTAGAAGCCATAAATTAAACATTTAATTATAACGTCGACTGCAATGGGCAAATTAATTAATACATAATTTCAAATTAAATGCTGTCATTTCAGCAGGGTTAATTCTCCGGCAGTGCTGCAACATGCCAAACAATACCGCCGTAAAAATGTGCCACACAGGAGTGCATGAACTTTAAAGCCGGAATAATACGAATTTATGGCCAAATAATTGCAATCTCATTAGGACACTCGGCCGGCAAACCGAAACACGGACATGACACCAGCTCCAACCGGGCCAATTTGCCATGTTAAAATAAATATTCGCATTTTGTGAAATATTTAACAATAATTGAGCGTAAAATAATCGCCCAGCTCCAGCCCCGCCCCTTCGACGGAGATAAAGCCGTGGAAGAGCTCAGACACGGTCAGCTCCGATACTGCGCTCCCAGCCAGCAACATCCTGCATCCTGCGTCCTGCGTCCTGCGACCAGCAGGCAGCTCCCAAAGGCCGAGTGCGTTAATTGCAGTTGCCGTTGCACAGGACACGGATTGCGGCGACAGCGACAATTGTAATTAAATAGACACCGCACAGGACCGCTCCCCACTCCCAGTGCTCCCCCTCCCCCTGCGTTGTCCCTGGTGAAGTGCAACGGGATGATGGGATCGGAGGCCAATCGCTTGTGCGGAATGGAAGTGCCAGGATAAGGATTCGCTGACGATTTCAGAGCATATGCCAAAATTTGAGGATTATAATTGGGGGCGTAAGGAACATTCTGTTTAATAATTCTATTTATACTCGAGCCTCAATGAAAATGTATTTTTAATGACTCCGTTGACCAATAAGCCCCACTGTGCAGTCGAGTTGGTCGTTTATTGTAAGTTATTGAGTTGTCGGCATTAATTTTGCATATGCACGTAAGCGGAAAATAGAACGCCGACTATTTTGGAGCCCGTTTAACGAGGCCCACCGCTTTAATGCTAATCTCGTATAAATAAACAACATTTCGGCCCAATCGATGGCCAGGCCATTAGGCCAATTGCTGGTCATTGTCATTTGGATCGCAGCGGATTTGAATGAATAGGACGATGGGGCGAGCACCCCGCTAGCCCCATCACCATTCCGAGTGTTTGGCTTATTTGCGAAAATTTGTTGACACTCAGACCTCCCCAATCGCAAACGGAACAAGCAATCAGGAGCAGCAGCAGCTTAGCAGACTTCCGCCAAGGATAACGGGAGACGCCAAAGGATGCCGGCGGCAGTCGCATCGCCTTACAAGATTTTATTTACACCTTCTGCGAAAATGTTTACACTTCAACAGGCAGCGGCAATAAGAAGAGGATCCGACTGCCCTGCCACGCCCACCGCTCCCCGGCGAAATGCTGAAATGAGCAATATGTAAACCTCCAGGACGCCAACGGCAGATCCCCAAACAATTGAAAGTGGATTTCCACCTGGCAAAAAATTACTCAAACAGAAAGCCAAAAAAAACTCATAAAAACAGGGAGAATGCCAACGGCCCTTGAATAATTCCAGGATGTAAGAGGGATGCAAACTAGGACACGGAAGAGGAGCCATAAGGAACGTTGTCATGGCGTAAATTTATGTAAAAATTTGTAGCAATTGCAATAAGTTCGTCCACGCCAACCCCATCCCCATCCCCATCCCTGGCGGCACTAAGGAGCATAAAATTTGCGTGCAAGACCAAATAAATTCTTTCGATTTCAGCCAGTTTTTATGCGCATTTTAAGTGTGGAATCGAGGAGTCGTGGTGCCTCAAGGGACTCGCTGAGCTGAGTTTGTAAGCCCAGAGATATCACTTTATTTTAAATGCATTAAGAACTTTGGCAAAAACTGATTACGAAATTCGCTCAGCCTTTGTTTGCCGAGCCCTTCATGATGTCTGAACCGGAGTCAGAGATGCCAGGACTGTGGAAATTAACTCTCAGCTGGCAAATGCCTCGGAGTGCAAATATTGAGCAACGCCGAAGGTTTTTGACTGGCGGCCCAGTCTCCTTAAAACGCCCTACCCCAAGGATTCGCAAGGAAGCGAAGGATTTTGTATGATTCACTTGGGAAACTGTTGCCCACTGTCGTCGCCTGTTATTTTTGGCAATCTGTTTGTTTGTCGATTGTCTGTCAGTTATGCTACTTATGCCTCATCCTTTATTCTATATTCCCAGCAAAAGTCCCTCGGCTCGGCCTGATTTAATAAGAATCCCTTTCGCCCCGTTCCTCGCAATTAACATAATTTTATGAGTGGATTTTCATAGCTGAACAATCTTCAGCCCGCGGCATTTGCGAAAACTTTAAATTTCAATTCACTTAAGCTCTTGAGGGGGGAGAAACTTTCGCCAGGCCATTGAACCCAGTACGGTCCCCATTTTCGCCATAGGTCTCTGAATATACAAATATCCCATTCAAAGACCCCGAGAGACTTCAAATATAGTTTAACACCATTTCCCCTTTCTTTTTGCCGACAGTGATTACCGCCCGAGGGCGTCATTAGCATTCCATTCGAGTGCGGTGCAAAAGTTGTGATTTCGATTGCAGATCCGCCGACCAGCGAATCCGAACAGACAGCGCTAACCCACAGAACTGAGACCGGATTCACTCGATTTCGGGGTTAAGGTCTCTGGGTAAGACCATATTAAGATGTAGGAGGCGTCGCTGCTCGAAAGAGTTATGATCTAATCGAGATAGAAGACCCCGCTGTAAATCATGGCTATCAGCAGGTCATCGAACCCACCCAATCATAACTGGGTTCTGTCATTCATAATAGCCAAGAATCTATAATTGCGCCAGCGATGTCATCAATATTCCCCCCTTCTTGCGATCGATTTGCATATCCAACCCAATTTTCCAGTCCCCAATTCGCGTTCCTTTGTTGGGGGCGATCGAAAATTTTGGGACAATGTGTGCGCCGGCTATTCCAGAAGAACTCTATTTAAATGCAATTTGGAAACGGATTTCAAACGCCAATGGCAATAGAATCGGCTTTTATTTTGGAACCTGATTGGAATTCGAGATTTGGGCCAACTAAAGCCCCAGTCCGAGAACCCAAATCAATCTGCGACAATGTGACAATAATAATTGATAACCTTAAAGCCGAAAAAGCGCGAACTCGCTTCCAATTCATTCGGTGGACAAACGTCGAAGGTGAAGCGAACCAAATAAATTCAATAAAAGTCACTCAAATGTCGATAATTGAAATGCGTACACAAGACCAGCCACAGCAAATGCAGAAAATAAGCACCTCAACTGAGCAGGACAGCAAAAATTAACATTTTTATATAACAAATTTAATTTGGACAATTCGACCGCATCGAAAATTGCATAAATTTCATTTGCAGCCATCCGCTGGCGGAAGGTCGCCAGGTGGGAAGTGGGGCGGTGAGAGGTGGTCAGAGGTGGAAAGTGGGAAATGGAAGATTCCGACGGCGAAGGGAGCTCGCTTTATGGACCCTAAACCGAGGCGAACGGCCCGATGAAGATCCATACTCCCATCCGAAAGTATCCATTATTCAAAGTAACGCTCTGACGTGTACTGGTGTCGCAATTAAGTTCGCGCCCCGAAATTACGTACTGAACGGAGGCTCAAAGGAGCCGCTCTCTTCTAAGTTATTGCACTTTCCTACTGAAGATTTATAGCTCGATGCGAGCTCGCTTAGATATATGGTGTGGGTAGAAATTTTTGGCTTATTTCCCTCTCATCGAGTGACTCACGGGCCTCAACGCGACTTTAGCTGCTGTCAACGACTCTCGACGCGAGCGATGCGCACTGCATCCTTAATTACAGACCCGGCGGGAAGGGACGGGATGGGATGGGATGCGGGATCCGGGATGCCAGGAGATGCCCCTTCTAGGCCTGTGCTTCGCGAAAAATGTTAAACATTCGCAAGTTTTTATTATCGCGCTCAAAGTTGTGGGAAAGTTCCTGCCCCTGCAGTCGTACGCCTTCTTACGTGGCCTGTTTGGTTAATTCGAGATAGTTAAACAAGGGGCAACCATGCGGCTGTGCACTGAGGGGAAAATACCTAAATGAGGAACAGAACACTTGATTCAGACTGACTTTCATTTCAAAATTTAGTTTCATTATCGCAGCAATTAGGGAAATCCAGTTTCCAAACGTAAGCCATAAATATGAATCACTGAATTAGATTTCTGTAATTATCACGTTTCCATTCTATAATTGAATATTCATGAATATTATGTTCTATGAACATAAAGCCAATAACATTTTATTATCCCAATTTTATTAGCCCAGTCTAGTCTAGTGCAAACCAATGGCTCGGGCAGACCTCGACTGGAAGATGAAGACCCGCATTTCTTTCTCTGTGTGGGAATGCCATACCTACGACTATCGCCCCTACTGGTATCAGCCCAATCAGCTCGTCGGAATATGCATTTGCAGGGGGCTGCTCCGTGCTCCACACACACCCTAAATCATTGTCGTCTGTTGCTCATCAGCAGCCCCTCCGACGCCATTATCGTCGTCATCAATTGCGCTGCCGGTGGCTGCCTGCAGACAGCTTGTCACCGTCGGGTAAACATGCGAATTTCGCAGTCGAGCAGGCAAACACGTGACAAGCGGCTAAGGAGGATTGCTAGCGGCGATGGGTGGTGGGAGGACAAGACGAGGCGACAATGACGACGTCAATGGTGCGACAAAAGGCAGTTTGAATACCAAAACGAGGCAGTGTTGGACGCGCATCAAAACTTTATTGGGTCTCCTCCGAGCAGGAGATACCATGAGGAACATGCAGGGGTATATGTATCTTAGCCGAGACTGAACCGCTTCAGGTTGTCGAAGCCCTTGGACTTGTCGATGCGGCCGAAGGTGGTCGACCGTACGATCATGCCGCCCTTGCTCGTCGATATCATCATGCCGATGCGGAATTTGGCCTCCGGCAGGAAGCTGGGCAGCATCTCCTCGTCCACATTGTAGTTCGTCAGGCTGTAGGTGCCGCGCCGGATGGGGCACTCCTTGAAGAGGGTGCCGTGCTTGAGAAGGTCCTCGTAGATCGCGCGCACCAGCGGATCCGAGTTGCGCTGTTTCATCAGCTTGCAGAAGTTGAGCGTTCGGTTTATTAGGGTGGAGTAGTTGCCCTTGTCCGTCTCCAGACCGAAGTCTACCACCAGCTGAACGTCCTCTATGTCCTGGTGCGTCTTTATGTCGATGCTCAGACTTGACTCGCCCGAATCGTTTTGCAGATCCACCTTGAGGTCCACGAACTTGTCGTTGGCCTCGAAGTCAATGCTCGTGAGGATGACCTTGAAAGAGCGCTGGCGAAGGCAATTAATCAGAACTCTGTCCATATCCGGTCCCAGCCCGATCCACCCCAACTTACCCACGCTCCAGTCAAGGGCATGAGAGCCACCAGAATCAAGGCCACGGCACAGCAGCTTCGGGTGACCTCCTTGCGCATCTTGCTCCAACTATCCATTGAGGCTGGCTCTTATTCAATTAGTCAGTTTTTATATGAATCCAATTAGAATTAGTCAGGCCCCACTGGGCGACAAAGCGCTCCGAACATTAGGCGCAGCCACGTGGTCGTGGTGAATTAAGTCAACTAAGTGGGTGGACTTTGGAAAAGCATTCAGCTGTTTCGAAACGAACTCATTTTCCGATAAGATCGAACTGAAAATCGCTCAGCCCATTTGCATATAAATAGTGCTGTCGCCTGACAAAACCAGACAGTGGAGTCAGCTAACTGCAGTCGGTCCATAATGTTGATGTATACCGCGGTGCTGGTTCCCGTCCTGATGGCCATGTGCCATGGCTCCCTGGCCGAGGTGAGAGTTCGCAGAGTAGCGCCTTGCCAACGAACTAATCCCTCAGCTGGCCTCTATTCCAGAAAATGATGAGGCCCAAGTTCAAGGACATCAAGATCTGGAGCGACGAGAAGTTCGTCAGCCACAAGGTGGTCTACGACAACAGCGACCCGCATCTGAACTTCTCCATGGAGGTGCACCAGGAGCTGCACGACGTGGACATCCACCTCGAGGTGCGCATCACCAACAAGCAGGACCCGTACTACACCACTAACCTAAACACCACCCTGAACGTCTGCCGCATCCTGGGCTTCGCCAACAAGTCGCCGGTGGGGCGCTTCGTGCACGGATTCATCCGCGAGTTCGGCAACATCGTCGATAACTGCCCAATCGCCAAGGTGAGTGGAGCACTCTTTTAGGGGTTCCAGCTGACCCTCCCCCACTCTCGGTCACGTTCTAGGGCCGATACCATTGGCATCGCATTCATTTAAAACGCAAATTACAGGGCTCCTACTTCATCAACAAGTTCTGGTGGCCAGAGGACCCAACCACCGCCATGCTGCCCGAGCTGGAGTTCGAGATCGTCTGGCAGGCCATGCACGTGGACGCCAGCAAGAAGCGCACGCTGATCATGAACGACCACTTCGGTGGGGACTTCGTCGTCCAGGACGTCAATAATCTGAAGCCCGGCATCTTCGCAATGCTGCCCAAGGTCGCCTAGAAGCTCCACTAGCCTCCTTCCCGCCCCGGAATGAGCTACCCAGCTGAGTCGCGTGTCCCAATGGTATTTAATTAATGTTTGTCAGTGTCACTTCGTGTTATCCAGAATGCAAGCAAATAAAGCTGCCGCAGAAAGCAAATCAGGGATATTGTTTAATGGGAAGGATGATTTTTTAATCACCGAATGGTTAAATTCGAGAAGACAGAGCGATAACTACATAACTTGAAATTATAAAGTTTCCAATTTCCATGATTTCCATTTCTATTTGTATCTACTTCTTTTCAAAAGAGTACTGTTGATATATTACATTGTAATTATTTCATTGAAAGAAGACATTTTTGTTTATAACTTCTTTTCAATATCGAAAAAAGCGTTTAAAGTGCCTGTGAAGCTCATATAATTGCCAATTGTCAGTTGCCCGCACAACCATCAATGTCAATAAATTTTTTTATATTATTCACGTGCTGCTCTCGAATTTCGACACTCGGCGATTTCGTGTTTTTGAAGCATTCCCAAATTGAATTAAAATGGTACGGATTCGAGAGAAACAAGAGGGCCGCAACATCAAATTATTATTCAATATAGTCGCAACGAAATGTTTGTGACTTGTGCCATGCCCATTGTGATCCGACAGTGACAGTTTGCGAATTTTAAACCGCTTTTAGCTATTTTTTGCCCTATTGAAGGTGCCACTTGGTATGATTTATGCGAGTTTGAGTTTGCCGAGCTTTGGATTTGGTTATTTGGTCATTTGTTGATTGGCATATTGATGCAGTGTTGCTGTTATCGAGGAAGCCATAAAACGACAGCAACAATGGGAATGCTAACAAGTTCTCGGCGCCTCTGCCTCGTTATCCGACTCGATGATGATGATTCCCCCAATAAAATTTCCAATTTCAATTACCGGGTATAATAGGCCCGGAATGGAAATACAAATCTCTGGACAAATCTGCCCCAAACAACTTTTATCAATTACCCGACCAGCAGCCACCAAAAAGAGGTGTAAAAGGTAAAAGTCTTTGTGCTATGATGGTCCCTATCCTGGACCTTCCTCGACCCAATCCGCACAATGCATTTGTTTTCACTTTGTTGAACTCGTGAAACTTTATTCCTGCCAAGAAAAAGTTCAGGGGTCAAGCCAGCGGCCATTTAAGCTCCATTAGACAGGCACACAAAGCGACATAACGCCCCAGATCCCAAGGAGGACCCCGGTGTAAGGAAATCCATTGTCGAAGTCGCCCAGCTGTGCCTCCTCCCTCCGCTGCGAGGACCCCAAAGGGTTCGTCCTCATCTGATTACAGTCCAGTAAATCTTGAAAAATTGCCATTCAATGCTAACGTTTTGAAAACATTCATCAATGGGTTGGCTGCGACTCAGCCCAAACAATGCGAATTTCTCTAACGCGACTTTGAGGTTGCTGCACTGCTAAACAATCATTTTTTCAGCTGGGTTGCATGGAGCTCTAAAAGCCGATTTGACCGCTTTTTTTCTCAGTGCACGACAGAGCCGCACATATGCCAGCCAGGCCAACAGCCCAGCCGAGGAGCACTTCAGCCAGCCAGTCAAATCTTCCCATTTGGCTAATAAATCCTTGAGCAGCTTATGGAGCAACGTCTGCGCATAAATATTATGGCTGGCAACTGGTCAAGAGGAGGGACGATGTCGAAGCACGAGGAATGGCACCAAGGACCCGCCAGCACTCACTTTTCACTCGAATACGTCTCGTCTGCTCCCCACATTTCGAAGTAACTTCCCTTGAGCTGTGCATTCCGAGCTCGCCTCGAACGTGTTAAATAATACCCTATCGTGGCGGGAATATTCGTTCACGGAGTATCACGACCACTGCATTAGGTACAATTTATGTACAACTGTATGGTAACGTCATCTTTATCGGATTAAGTATTAATAGAAAGTCCAACAAATTAAAAAGCAATTATCGTTGATAATTGAAATAAAGTACAAATGTGTAGAGCCATGTGAAAGTAGTGCTCCTTACTTAGTAGAAGTCTTTATCTCATCTTTTAAGAGTGCCTAATAATATAGGAAATAGAGTATTGAATCCTCGCCTTGTTTTTCCAAGTGGTCCCTGTGATCCCAACCGGAATTCTTGAGCTGGCATTGGATTTCGGTTGACTGTCGTGTTGGTATGCCTGCTGTGGATTTCTCGGCCCTCTGCTATGGTTGTTGCTGATTTCTTAAGTATACTCGCTGCCCTAAAAGGATATGCAAATTGTTTGAATAGTAAAGGACATGCTAAACAATTCCAGAGCCTCGAGTCTCTAGTTGAACAAACAAAAAAGGAAACTAAGCTAAACAAAACATTTCTCTTTCTTTTTTGGCTTTGCTCTCTGTTGCCGTTTGGTGGAGTTTTCACTTGGTCGCCACATCGCAGCTTGTTGTTGCGCATTAAGTTGTTGCAACAGGAACAGAGGACATTCATTCACATGGCTTGCAGCTGAGGAAATGTTTTAGCATTTCACACTGGCCTGGTATAAATCACAGATCCCCATGTTATTAGGCATCCAATTCCCTCTTCCAATGTCCACGACATGGAGCTGTTGCCTCCGCCGTAGGTTTATTGAATTCGTTGATAATGCCAAGGGCAGTGTGGGACGGAGGGCTTTCCTTTTCGGGACAATAAATCTCCTGTTTCCAGGGCTTAGTCCGAACAATTTCTAGCGCATTTAAATCTCGTACAAAGCCAATGCCCTGTTGCGGTGGAAGCGGGTTCTCCAACTATGTTTCAATGTTCCCTGCAGTACGGAGCCAGATTATTTGATTTACTCACCTGAAACCACAATTAGTGCAAAAACAAGTTCCTTTTCTTGTTCAGGCTTAGTTACTCCAAGTGTCTGAAGAATTTGTTTAAATGGGCATATTAATCTACGACTCCTTTAAGATTTCCCCTGCCACACCAACTTCAAGAAGGGGTTAGGATCCGAAGGGAATAATCTGATGGAAAGAACACATTTTTCTCCGTTCTGTGCTTAGAATCGGCATCGATGGTTGAATGGCAATCTGGAAAATGACAACAATAAGGGTTGGCCCAGCCTAACGTAGTTTACCTTTTGGCTGGCGGCATTTTGCTTATTTCGTTTCGTTTCCCTCAATTGCTGCCCAGTCTGCGGCCAAAGTTCCCTGAAATGCAATTTTGTAGCGAGGAAATCCGATAAAGAATTTCTGCAGCCTGGGGATGGCGGCATTCTATATTTTTATAAAGAGCTCTATGCGTCTGATCTGAGCAATTAATGGACACAAAGAAGTAAATGTGGGGATTCGAATATTGTTAACAGAATATAACCCCAATCCTGAACTGCTTCCAAGCAGTTATGCATGGGCACTACCTCCACTTCGCCAAAAAACATCGCATCCCTCTCTGTCACTCGCTGTTATCCTTGGCTTTTTGAAACGAATAAGGATATGATGACGTGCCGTCGCCAAACCGCACTCTTTATACATGCCCACATTCAGCGCAATTTTTATTCACATCCAATAGATTTAAGTATCCAGGGCTTGGGTGGCTCCATCCCCTCGTGAACAGCAGCACATTTATGCACAGTTCAAAGACCAAAATGAATATTTTATTTGATTTGATTCCACGCGGGCTGACTGCTGAGCTGAGCTGCGAGAAGAGCATTTCCGAGCGCTCAATCTCTGGCATAATAAACTCCAGGGATAGGGCCAATTGTCTGCCGCCTTGGAAATGCGCGGATTCGCCGCTCGCCGGATAGAATATGTAGATGTGCGTGGGTGTGCCTGTGGATACGTCTTAAATGCTCTAAATAATTCCCCCACAAAGAAACCTTGCTCATCACTGCAGGCATGCCTTCTCGATATAACTCCAAAGAAAGAGATCAATCTAATAATCAGATTAGTTGGGGCAGCGCTTATATTTCTATTGGACGGGCGAAGATTCTATCTTAAGCGACCAAACCCCTACTTATCCCTGAAGCTGATTGATCAGGCGGCGCTGCCTCGCCAGCAGCTGCTCCATCCTGCGCCTCCTCTTTTCCTGGCGCTGTCTCCGCTCCTGGCGACGACGGCGCTCACGAGCCAGGCGACGGCGGCGAGCACGTCTGCGTCTCCTGGCCTCCGCCGAGGAGGAGGAGGAGGAAGAGGAGGCAGTGGTCGTGGTGGATGCGGAGGAGGCAGTAGTGGTGGTGGTGGCGGATGAAGCTGTGGTAGTGGTGGCAGAGGAGTCGGTGGTTGTAGTCGCCGGCGAGGATGTGGATGACCCTCTACTGCCCTCCGGAGCCAGCAGCAGACACAGGAGCACACTGAGAACTAGAGCGAATAGGAAGCGCATTGTGTTGTGTCTAATCGAGGAAATCACACGGGCTTTTATACTCAAGACGGGGTAACAATTAAACAAATATCATGCATCGGAAATCGGAAATGTTTGCACAGCCTATCCACTTCGGCAATGTCTTGGGCTGTTAAGGTCAGCTGAGTAAAACAGTAGATCGATATCATTTTGATAGTTGAACTCGTTGAAAACGAGATGAAAAGCTAATATTATGATGCTCCTTACGCCTCCTTACGGCGCCCACGTCACCTTTGAAATAAATATATTTTTTATAACCTATTTATGTACATTCACATCTTATCTGTGTAAAAATAGCAGCACTTGACCCGTTAAATGTTTTTTATTTGTTTTTCATTTTAGCTTTGCACACCCAATTTATAAAACATTAATTCCTCCGAAATTAGAATTTTATTTTTCAAAACACAAATACTTTTTACATTACTGTTTACATTATTTTCAAACGAAGCACATCAAAATATAGCACAAATGCAAATAATAAGTGTTGTAAAATGATGTTCTTTTTATAGCCGTTACCGACTTCAAAATCGTTTTTATTCCCAGGTCTCGTTTTTAAGCCGGCTACTCCTGGTATGAAGGATAAACTAGATTCGTTGAAAAGTATGTAACAGGTAGATGGAAGCGTTTCCGACCCTTTTAATTATATATATATATATATATGCTTGATCGCTACCCATGTCCGTATGAATGTCTCGACCTCAGCAACTCTAAAAGCTAGAGAGTTAAGATTAAGAACGATGAACGCCCACAAGCTGCCCAAATATGCCACTCCAACACGTTTGAAAAATATTTGTTTTTTTTCCATTTTATTTCTTGGTCTTGCCTATCTCTATCGATATGTCAGAAAAATGCTGATATCCTTGCAGAGGAAGGATTTCACACAGTGAAATAGACATTTGGAACCATTTCAAGTATCATCTTATCTTGATCAGTATCAACAGCCGAGTCGATCCGTCCGTTCCTACGCAAGCTAGTCTTTCAGTTTTAAAGTTATATGAGTCAGGCCCATATATCAAATAGCTGACTTTAATTGAAAACCAATTTGCCTTTGTTTATTTTAGCCAATTAAGTAGACTCATCAGAATGTACACTCAAATGTTTTATTATCTTGGCGAACTTGAACAACGAAATAATTCAGCTTTCACATATTTACAACTGCTTTTCCTAAATTGTCATAGGCCGAGTCTTTCCGACGACCTTCATCCGCGCAGCTGGTTGATCTGTCGACGTTGATTCTCCAGTTGCTGGCGCAGCCTCTGAGTCCTGCGCTGCCTCCTGCGCTCCCTTCGCTGCCTCTCACGCGCCAGACGACGGCGACGGGCGCGCCTGCGCCTCCTGGCCGCCGCAGAGGAAGAGGATGAGGAGGAGGCAGTGGTCGTGGTGGATGCGGAAGAGGCAGTGGTGGTGGTGGTGGCGGACGAAGCCGTGGTAGTGGTGGCCGAGGAGTCGGTGGTTGTGGTCGCGGTTGTAGTAGTTGTAGAGCAACTGCCCTCCTGGCAAAGCAGGAGGCATCCTAGGACGGAAAGAACAAATACGATCGAGAAGCGCATGCTGAATGTCTTTGACGCATTTGAGCAGTTACGCATGTTTTTATAGCAAATTTGATAATGTTGGTTCACCAAAAGCGTGTAAACTAATAGGCCTGCTGGTTTGTTAGCTTTAACTACGGTAAATGTTGGTAATGTTTATTCAGATTGAGAAATTATGCGTGCCGTTATATAGTTTAAACCTTGCTATTGAGTCTTAACAGATGTAATAGATTTACGTTAATGAGGGCGTTGCTCAACCAAGTTTCCGGGTAAAACATCATATAAATAGGCTCTTCTCCAAATCATAAGATACAACTGCTTAGAATGCGATTCATATACGTTCTGCTCTTGGCCCTTCTCGGCTGCGTCCTGCTTGCCCAGCAGGGTTACGGCGCTACAGGCTCGAGCACTGAGAGCTCCTCGGATAGCACCAGCTCCAGCTCCTCGGACACCACCACTACCGCGACCTCTTCCTCCGACACAACTGAAGCCTCAACCTCTTCCGACACGACCACAGTGGCCTCGTCTGCCACGACTACCACCACTTCTTCGTCCTCGTCTTCGTCCTCCAAAGCGGCCGCCCGTCGTCGCAGGGCCCGTCGTCGTCGCCTGGCCCGCCAACGACGCAGGCGCCAACAGCGCCAACGACGCCAACAACGCCGCCGCCAGCAGCAGCGCAGAAGACGCCAGCAAAGGCAGCGCAGGGGATAGATAGATTGCTCCAGCCGAGGAGGCTTGCTGCCAAGTCAGACAGCTAATACAAGCCAAAGATTGATATTTTAACTAAATTGCAGCTGCGTTGCTGTGGTGTGTGTTTGCTTAAAAATAAAGAACATTTTAAAAAACAAATTATTTGTATTTACAACTAAGAAAGGGTCTCTTATCACAATGGCAATTTTTGAAATGGAGTTGTTTGTTTTTTAAGTCTGTTCAAGCTTTCTGTTCTGGCAAAACCAAGCAAAGTATGTCTGCATTGTCAATAGATGATTGTGTCGTGTCTAATTATTAACTCAAAAGCACCTAAAATCTTAGAGACCATGAGACGTTTTTCAAAGGATATTATTTGTCGGACTTAAAATCACGAATACGTGCTAAGATGGCAAAGCACTATTGGCTACTATTGTCACTATCAAATAAGGTGATTATCTACAAAAGGATTATAGCTCCTTGCAGCTTGGCTTGTGACAGCCAAGGATCCAGGTTATCCAGAATAGGGCTACGAGATTGGTCAGTGGTTGCGAGTGGTATGTGAGAAACACCACCTTTGAAACTGCACGGTATTTGATAAAATAAACCAGCACTCGAGTCGCTGGCATGAAAGGCTAGGGCACCAAAGGAACCTGTACCGTACTCGCCACCAATGAGGCTTAATAGAAGGCAACTGAGGGACCTCATTCTTCGATCTCCTTCAAGGAGGGCCAGTAGACACTGACATTTATACAACTGCTATTTTCCCTTTTTGTGATTTATAAATTTAGATACAACCAGCGTGCCCAAATGGGCTGAATTAATAGCTGCCAAGGTCACAAAGGGGGAGTTGGAATTCCCCGTATGCCTTTCGAAAATATATAAAAAAAAAAGGAGATAAAATGCTATAGTCCTGTTCCCCGACTATCACATACCGGTTACTCAGATGGAAGTGTGAACGAGAAATTTCAATATTGTTTGGCAAATAATATCCTTTGAAAAACGTCTCATGGTATCATGGAACGTCGATAGAAATTGGAAACAAAATAATAAAATGAAAATTTGAATATTGTTCAATAGTGTGGGTGGTTTGGGGGCGTTAGAGTGGGCGCGGAAAAAAAATTTTTGGCATATCGAAAGCAATTTCCAAAAATCAAAAAATACGAAAACATTTTTCAACAGTGTGGGCGTGGCAGTTTTGTGCGGTTTGCGGGCGATATAGTGGGCGTGGGACATGGTTCAACAAACTTGCGCTGCGTCTACGTCTCTAGAATCTGTGGTCCTAATCTTAACTACGCCCTGTTTTATTATTTTAACATGTTAATAAATTATTATAACTGTATTTTAAAAGAACGTTTAATCTTAATTACGACTTCCCCTTTTTTCAAAGTACGTCATGGAAACACAAATTTGAAAACAGCATTTTAAACTGTAATCTTTATTCTTAATTTTAGCTGAGGGTCTATTTGTTTTGTACAATGGCAATTTATCAAATAATATCAAAGAAAATATTTCGTCGAGGGAAAAACAAAAGAATACAAATCGAAAAGCTGAGCAAACTATCTGAATGTCAAGTGTAAGAACAAAATAATTACAATCTCCTATAAAAGCGCTCACTTCTTTCCATCTTAGACACACTCAGCATGCGCTTCTCGATCGTATTTGTTCTTTCCGTCCTAGGATGCCTCCTGCTTTGCCAGGAGGGCAGTTGCTCTACAACTACTACAACCGCGACCACAACCACCGACTCCTCGGCCACCACTACCACGGCTTCGTCCGCCACCACCACCACCACTGCCTCTTCCGCATCCACCACGACCACTGCCTCCTCCTCATCCTCTTCCTCTGCGGCGGCCAGGAGGCGCAGGCGCGCCCGTCGCCGTCGTCTGGCGCGTGAGAGGCAGCGAAGGGAGCGCAGGAGGCAGCGCAGGACTCAGAGGCTGCGCCAGCAACTGGAGAATCAACGTCGACAGATCAACCAGCTGCGCGGATGAAGGTCGTCGGAAAGACTCGGCCTATGACAATTTAGGAAAAGCAGTTGTAAATATGTGAAAGCTGAATTATTTCGTTGTTCAAGTTCGCCAAGATAATAAAACATTTGAGTGTACATTCTGATGAGTCTACTTAATTGGCTAAAATAAACAAAGGCAAATTGGTTTTCAATTAAAGTCAGCTATTTGATATATGGGCCTGACTCATATAACTTTAAAACTGAAAGACTAGCTTGCGTAGGAACGGACGGATCGACTCGGCTGTTGATACTGATCAAGATAAGATGATACTTGAAATGGTTCCAAATGTCTATTTCACTGTGTGAAATCCTTCCTCTGCAAGGATATCAGCATTTTTCTGACATATCGATAGAGATAGGCAAGACCAAGAAATAAAATGGAAAAAAAACAAATATTTTTCAAACGTGTTGGAGTGGCATATTTGGGCAGCTTGTGGGCGTTCATCGTTCTTAATCTTAACTCTCTAGCTTTTAGAGTTGCTGAGGTCGAGACATTCATACGGACATGGGTAGCGATCAAGCATATATATATATATATAATTAAAAGGGTCGGAAACGCTTCCATCTACCTGTTACATACTTTTCAACGAATCTAGTTTATCCTTCATACCAGGAGTAGCCGGCTTAAAAACGAGACCTGGGAATAAAAACGATTTTGAAGTCGGTAACGGCTATAAAAAGAACATCATTTTACAACACTTATTATTTGCATTTGTGCTATATTTTGATGTGCTTCGTTTGAAAATAATGTAAACTGTAATGTAAAAAGTATTTGTGTTTTGAAAAATAAAATTCTAATTTCGGAGGAATTAATGTTTTATAAATTGGGTGTGCAAAGCTCAAATGAAAAACAAATAAAAAACATTTAACGGGTCAAGTGCTGCTATTTTTACACAGATAAGATGTGAATGTACATAAATAGGTTATAACAAATATATTTATTTCAAAGGTGACGTGGGCGCCAAATATACTTAGGCGTAAGGAGCATCATAATATTAGCTTTTCATCTCGTTTTCAACGAGTTCAACTATCAAAATGATATCGATCTACTGTTTTACTCAGCTGACCTTAACAGCCCAAGACATTGCCGAAGTGGATAGGCTGTGCAAACATTTCCGATTTCCGATGCATGATATTTGTTTAATTGTTACCCCGTCTTGAGTATAAAAGCCCGTGTGATTTCCTCGATTAGACACAACACAATGCGCTTCCTATTCGCTCTAGTTCTCAGTGTGCTCCTGTGTCTGCTGCTGGCTCCGGAGGGCAGTAGAGGGTCATCCACATCCTCGCCGGCGACCACAACCACGGACTCCTCTGCCACCACTACCACGGCTTCATCCGCCACCACCACCACTACTGCCTCCTCCGCATCCACCACGACCACTGCCTCCTCTTCCTCCTCCTCCTCCTCGGCGGAGGCCAGGAGACGCAGACGTGCTCGCCGCCGTCGCCTGGCTCGTGAGCGCCGTCGTCGCCAGGAGCGGAGACAGCGCCAGGAAAAGAGGAGGCGCAGGATGGAGCAGCTGCTGGCGAGGCAGCGCCGCCTGATCAATCAGCTTCAGGGATAGATACGGCTGATAACCAATGTTACTAGCAATAGAAAAATAAAGCAATAAGTAATAATCTGTGCTAATTACGTATGCGTTCTTTACTGTCCTGGTAAAAACTTACAAAGATAAAACTTTAGTCCTGTTAAATGGTAAAAATACAAGTCATTTACTGAAAAGTTACAATTACAATATCATGTTTAGTCACCTTTTATGCATAGTTATGCAATAATCTTTTTTCGTCGGTAGGAATCCTTACTCCAAAAGCAATAATGCATACCATTAAGCTAATCAATCATATATTAAACAAGAGAGAATGATATAGTCGAGTTATCCGACTATCAGATACCCGTTACTCAGCTAGTGTGAATGCGAACGCGACATTTCATCATTTTTCTGGGATACCGATATATATTAGGGAATAAAATGAGAGAAAATTTAAAAATTGTTCAAAAGCGAGGGCGTGACCGGCTTGGCAGCTTTAGGCCGTTAGAGTGGTCAATGCAAAAAGATTTTTGGCAAATCGATAGAGATTTACACGACTATCAAAATTATGAAAAATTATACAAACATTTTTCAAGAATGCGGGCGGTGCAGTTTTGGGCGGACTTAGGGCGTGGCAAAAAGTTATTTTTCCAAAAACATCTACATGGGTCTATAGAATCTGTATCTGTTGTCTATATTATCTGTATGCTGAATCTCAACCTTCTAGCTATAGTTCCTGAGATCTCGACGTTCATACGGACAGACGGACATGTCCAGATCGACTCGTCTATTGTTCCTGACTTTATATGGTCGGAAACGCTTCCTTCTGCCTGTTTTTAAAGGAATCTAGCATACTCTTTTAATCTACGAGTAACGGGTATAAAAAGTGGTGTGTACCGATCCGGACCGTCATGAGCTTACATTCTTCCCGAAGATTAATTTTTTATATTTATCTTTAGATTATTTCCATGCCGGTATGTATATGTATGTATATAATGTATGTATGTATATAAGACTTTTGGAAAATTTAATGCAGATAGCTTTAAACTAGTTTTACGTAGAAATGAGCCCACAGACGGGCAAAAGGAACAACACGCCAGTTCATACAGATCATGGTCGCGGATGTCATCATTACTGCGTTGCAGGCTACTCACTTTGATCAGTATACCCTTGGCAAGGGTATGAAACAGATAGGTAGGCGGACAATGGCTTTATTTGAATGTATGTATGTGGGAATTGGTTCGAGTAAGAATACTCGCAGTGGTAATAGGTATTAGATCTTTCGATACTTCTACATTGCAGCCCTGATTAAAATGCATCCGTAGACAAGAGCAAGCTATCGATAGAAAGGGAGCGAGTGTAGAGTGAAGTGGAGTCGAGTGCAAAAGTTGCCCAGAGCGGTTGTTCCTAAATCTAAATAATAAATTTCGTCATAAGTCTAAATAATTAAACGTGAAGTCTTGAAGAACATAAATGATTTGTTACACTCATAAGCTCTACTTCTTGTTTAATAAAAACTACATAAACGAAGAACTGCAGGTTTGTCTTAAAATTATTCTACTATCAGAAGAAGTTATATTGTTAGACTGTTAAGCCATTTTTCGATCTGCCCAAGGTGAAGATGGATCCAAATTAAAATGTTGCGCATTGTCGCCCGGCATCCTTCGCGTGGCCCCATTTACGTACAAATCCTTCAAAGCGGCGCCCGCTCGAAGGCCTAACCAAGCTGTGGTGCATTTCACACGCTTCGCCGGAGTTCTGCAACACGAATTGGCACAAAGGATGTAGGAGCAGCCAGGAGGAGGGCTTGGGCGAAACAGGAAGCCCCGAGCCCACACCGACCGAGGCGAAAGTTTCGGGCTGCTGAGCTGGCAAAAAAGTTTTGCCGCCGCCGCTGAGGCTGCATTAAATCTGTGGCCAAATATGATTTCTAGCTTTAAGCGGAGGAACGGTTTTAAGAAACTGTGAACTGATTCTATCTCAGCAGCCTATGTCACGGATCTCGTCGTTTCACCTAACTGCCGCCTAAATGCGCCTAAATGCAATTTTTGTTACTTGCCGAAACTTTCGCCTGCTTTACCTTTTTGGCAAAAGTTTGTTTCGAGTTTTCCTGAGCCCAGGCAATAGCAAAGGCGGTGGGAGTGGCTGGGTCTGAACTTTTGTAATTATTTGATTTATCAAATAGCAGAGGCTGTTCATGCCGAGCAATAAAGGCCGCCGTCTTTTCTTTTGGCTTCGGTATAATTTCATTTAGAAGTTGCAAAGAGGCCAGTTTGCTTTTGTCGGATGTGGAATCTCATTCCTTGACACAGCCGCCTGGCACATGTAATCAAAAACTAAATGGGATTGCGACGTCGGAAGGTCAAGGCTAGGACTTAGGAAACTTCTGTGCACCCGAAGAACAGCAAACACCGAACCAAATCATAAAACACCTGTGTGAGGTATGCAAACAGAGAACGCAACAGCTGCTCCCTATCTGCTTCGACGATAACGCTGCGCACCAACAAAACCGAGAGCGTTCTGCAGTTGATCACATACTGCTGGCGGGGAATGTCTTTGGTCTGGATCATTCTGCTCGGTCTCCTGATCTGCGAAAGAAGCACCTTCGGAGCCCTGCCCTCCGCCGAATCCACACACTATCGTCTACGTAGCAGGAACCTTCCGGAGCAGACATCACGACGGATTGTGCCCATTCCCACTTCACATAAGATTGCCCTCAGAACGGAAAAGAATCGGCGTGGTGAAGCATTTAACAACTCTATTTCCACTTCTGATACGGCAGACTACAACATATGGCACGCACTGAAAGCCGATGGAAAGGCCAACTTCTATATACTCTTTTTCGCCATATATATTAGCTACCTAGTGTATGTGCTGTTCTAAGTCGGGGCTTTATGCAATAAATGTCATCGTCATAGGAGTTTCCTTCAGCTATATTTTTATTGGTGTTTTTGTATATCCGGGGTATTTAAACAATTTTTGATGCAACTTTCATGGCCTACACCTTTAAAACAAAATAAAAGCAGAAAATTGGTTTTTAACGACTTTTGGATACCTATAAGTCACCTAGTGGGTGTGATAGAATTAAGAGAAACAAGAAACAAGAAACCAATTTAAAAAGTGGTCGACTTGTCGGCGTTGAGATGGGCGTGGCAACGTTCTGAAAATTTTTACAGTTCCTGAGGTCACAGCATTCATACGGACAGGCGAACGGACATACTGGCAGAGCCAGATCTCGTTAGGGGAACAATAAGATCCATTTCCATTTTCTTTCTTATAAAAAACATATGCGCTTTGAGTTTTGCATTTAATAGAACATTATTTTTTGCCAATTTCAACTGGCATTACAAAAAAGTTTTGAAATTTCTCCCTCCCCCTAAGCATCGGGTATCTAATAATCGCGGAACTCGAAAATAGCGTTCTTTCTTGTTTTTAAAATTTTAAAAATATTGAAAATTATAAAAATAAATTTAGTTTACTTTTGAAATCTTTCCAATTATCAGCTTCAAGAATTGATGGATTTACTAATAATCTTAGCACTTAAGCATAATTAGTTATATGAGCGTTTGGCGCTATAGTGGGCGTGGCATGGTTTGAAATAATCTTGCGCAGCTTAGGCTTAACTTAATCCATAGCCTTGATCCCAAAGAACGAAATGATCAGGCTGGGCATTAAAAAAATCTTTCGAAAAGTGTTAGTAACTGACTAGCAAACAAAAAGTGCTATATTCCGATTTAGACGTAGCTAGGATTGATCTCATAAAATAGTTATAAACCAATAAACTGGCAATGATGTAAGGGGCCTTGCTAGACCTTTTAACGGATCATATTTGTTTGCTTTATAGATTAGCACTCGGACTTTTGATCACTTTTGTGGATTGGACCAATCTGGTGCTATGTTTGTTAGCAGGAATCCTCGGAAGGACACACAGACAGACATGGCTGTGATCTTGATCCAAATACACTTGGCTTAGATGTTCGGAACCTGTTAAATACTTTTCGACGATGCAAGAATACCCTTATAACTGAGATACAAACTGGTGCAGCTAGAGTGTGCCATTGTCTTTCTTATCAAATGAAATAAAGGTTGTTTCACTCAGGTCAAGAGTTTGCTTCTGCCAAATAAGCTTTAATTTCGGGATCCTCGGCCGTTCAGCAGTGCATCAAGTCCTTGGCATGTGTTCCTCGCACGGACACTCGTACACATGCAGTATGCTAAGTGACCCCGCAACCTCAACGCCTGACCGACCGAAGGCATTCCATTCCGTTCGCAGTCGGGAGCTTCGCTGTTGCTTTCGTCAACTGCGACATAATTTATGACGCTTTCATTAAAAGCGACAAGCGAGACAAACGCCCACACAATCACGGCTGGGTAACGAATGGCCAAAGGAGTTGCCCGGTTCATGTTCCCAGTGTGTGGGTGTGTATTTTAAATTTGTTTCGCTGCGGACCCAGAAGACAAGCGTGCTCGCAGGGAACTCGGCTACGTGTGCCAGACAGTTGTCACAGGCAAAAACATCGGTCAGGATTGGGGTTGCCACAAGGAGGAGGAGGAGGAGGAGGGTCAGCCCTGGCAGACATTTCACCCCAAACGGTGTCAATTTTTTAATGTCAAGCGTTTAACTGGCGTACCGTTGCACTCGGTTCCTGGTCGGAGGCTTCCGTCGCACTTTGACATAATTAAAGGCCATTAATCACGTGTGCTGATTCAACAACGCCCACTTTGCAAGCAGGTGGGAGTGGGTGGTAGTGGGTGGTAGTGGCTGGGAGCGGGTGTGAGCATGGGCTGGCAATGGGCCGACAGGGAACAGAGGACGGGACCCCGGTGACCTCTCGAGGGTTAATACAGCTACTTGAGCCTCCTGGTGGGATGGCTCAGGTCGGATCTGGTTGGGGGCCAATCGATTCGGAGGAACATTTAAATTCACCGAGACCCGTAAAGACACCGGGCTGCTGTCCTGCCACAAATTGTGTCCGACTGAACAATTTGCTTTTTTTCAGATGCTCCGCTTCGCTGGCGATTTGCCCCTTTTCAGATTCGCTCGCCGTTTTGTTTTTTGTGCCGGAGCATTTTGGCGTCAATTAACGTTCTTTGTTGTGGCGTTACATTGGACACATTTTCGAGGGCTAGAGTCATGGCCACGGTCACATCGCTGGACATGGTCCGAGCCATATAGATGCCGCGTAGATTGGAAATGTCGCGTGTATGTTGCGCTTCAGCTTGAGGTGATGCCCATGCAGAATTACGGAAAAAATGTACAGAGTAAAAAATGTAATGTCTGATCCCCTCCACACATATGACCATAACTAATTCCGCATAGTAACTATCTCTAGTCTTAATAAAAACTCTCTATTTCTATATTCGATTCTCTACTTCATTAAAATATTCTTATGCTCATCCGTCCCATCGCATTTCGAATATGTACATTGTAAGCTGCAGTGTACACTCTGCAATAAGGACGAGAGGTGCGCGATATGACAAAACAAATTCCCATATATTCACAACAGCTCCCGGATACACACACACACATACGCCCCGAAGCCTGAAATCCCAGCAGAGACACAATGTACATAGATACCAAGAGATATCCCCGGCATGACGGCATCCTCGGCGCTTATGTAGACTTATAGTCGCGCATATTGACCACGAGGGTGGTGGTACACCTTCGCTGGACCCTTCGCCCACCTCGTCCTCCGACTCCCACCGGGGATTGATTTTTAACGAGCATGAACTCTGTGCGCTATCAATTCCTGTTTTTTACCGCCCCTATACGCGCTTTAATTCGGGCTCAACAAAATTATGAAAAGCAATTTTTAATAGACCCAAATGGCTGGGCAATCGGACAGCATGTGTGCTGGATAAAATGGTTAAACGACATACATACATTTCGAAAATTACTGCTGATCAACCGAAGTGTGTGTCAATTAAAATGGAGTTTGGGAAAGGGTAACCTATGCTATTAAACGGGCCTTAGTCTGCGAACTAATGGAATTTAAATAGAATAGAATGATCTTTACTCCGCGATGTGACCAATCCAACCTCAGAGTAAGCAAAAAGAAGTAACTGATCATTAACACTAACTAGCGAGTCAAAAGTCAACATGGCACTCAGCCATAATCCCTGAGCAGGCCAATCAAATCTTAATCCTCGAGTGTTTTTTAGGGGGCTAAGCCATCGCAAACATTTAAAATCCTACAAAGCGAAGTCGCTTGCGGCTTTAAGGAACAACAATGGCTCTAAGTAGCAAAGTAAACATAGATGGCATAGATGTCGCACTCGGCCCAAAGGACCAAAAGCGGTCGAGGAGGAGCGTGCTGGGCGGAATGCAGAAAGCAGGACCGCCCAATGAGAACTTTATGCAGAGAATGCCCCCCGGGCAATCCTCATACATACACATATACACATAAAGATGAGCCTTGCACCCTGTCTACGTGTTAATTTGTTTCGGCGTAATTGTAACTTGACATGCGAGGTAGTGGGGTGAATGGTGGGGAACCAAAGGCTGCCAAAAGTGTTTTAATTGAATTATTTTCATTGTCGCCCCAGCTCTAGTTTGCCCGCTGGCATTATTAACTTTTCTTGTTGCTGCAATTTATGCAAACTTTCTCGAAAAAACACTCTCGCCCACACACATACTACATTGCCTGAAACCCAAGCGCAAAAAGTTAAATGAGTTAAACGAGCAATTTCACGAGCGTGACGAAAGTTTTGCAAATGTTCCTGGAATGCGAAGAGCAAAAACTACGTAGCGTTCGATTGCTTCGGTTGTTTAAAAGCTAAAAGTTTACCAATGCTTAGCCCGCGGTCACCTAATTTCATTCGCTTTGTCATCGTGAAGATTCACCAGTATATTTTGGGTATTAGACAGTTAAATAAAATAAAATACAACCAATAATTTTCACCTACTATTGATCCAGAGCAATGAAACATTAAAGTGATGGCATCTTTCGTCACGTCCGCGTTTTTATAATCATGTTATTATTTAATATAATATATAATATCATATCGAGGTCCATCTACATCAAAAAGGTATAACATATTTACTGAAAAGTCTTACAACCGGATATAATTTGGTATCTGATAGTCGATATACTCGACTTCTTCTTTTGATTCCGAAGATTAGATATTTTGGTTGTGCTAACTAAGATAGTCACCCAGTTCTTCATGTCCTTCATTTCGAATCGATTTCTGATAAGTGTTGGTCAACGTGTTTGTCAAGCTGTACAGTATGCTAGTAAAAGAATCAGTGCGTTTTAAGTGTTGCATTAGATTCATTACCTAGTTAATCCATAGATTTGGGGTGAAATTCTTATATCAATGAAAGTGTAGGGACTAATACTAAACTATTTATCCAACTTTAAACATATTCCATTTTTTAATGTTAAGAATACCATTAGCCGGAAGTAAAGTTAAAGAGAGAGGTTATCCTAAGTAAACGCATTCTAACAGCAAACAGGCGATTTGCCTATATCAATTATTAAGGAATTTAACAATCTACGTATTGTCTTTGAAAATGTTTACCGGTTAAGATATTCCAAAGCCATAATCGATCCTCCAGCCCATCAATATAGCTACTATTGTGCGCTTTCTTATCGCATCAGTCGAATAACATTTTCAATTTCAATGGCCTAACGAGTTGTTGCTATTTCGGCGTGGTTCGCTTTCCTTGTTTTTTTTTTTTGCCGGGAGCATGGCGCATAAAAATGTTGGTCCAAAAAGGCCAAATGCAAATTCCGAAACCAGCCAAAAAGGCAACAAGGAAATAAGCCATTCACACTCTGCTGATACGGAATATCGGCAAAGGCGAGTGGCAGGGAAGGCAGAAGGACGTGTGTGTGGGCTCTAATTCAAAGGCCAAACAGCAGCCACACTCCCCATGCAGCCCAATACCAAAGGGATGGAGCCAGGGGGAGGGGGCTAAAGAAGAGCCAGCACGATGTGCAAAATGTTCTTAATTCTCAATTCAT
This sequence comes from Drosophila mauritiana, assembly GCF_004382145.1. Lineage (NCBI taxonomy): Eukaryota > Metazoa > Arthropoda > Insecta > Diptera > Drosophilidae > Drosophila > Drosophila mauritiana. The sequence continues at coordinate 22,096,313 of NC_046669.1, forward strand.
ATGCAAATTTATTTTATCGCCAGCTCTGGCTGCCGGCTGGAAGCCCGACTGGGTGGATAGCTGTGCCTGCAACAACAGTGAAAGGAGTTCGGGCGGACAGGGTCCTCTAGCCCTTCGAAACCCACAAAGCCATTTCAATCATCCGACACTCGATTGGAAGTCGTGAACGGTTGTGGCGTGGAAGGAGGTTTCGTCACGTTATTCCTTGTAATTGTGCTTTTCACTGCCCGCTTTTGGCGAGCACTGTATAATTGATCGCTGGCATTAGCAGTTTCATATGAGAAACTTACCAACTTTTTTTATATATTTTTTTATTTAGTGAAGAATCCGTACATCATAATATTGTATCTCAACATCACAGGGTGGAGAAAAATTCTTAAAAATTACCAAACACTATATCAAAATAAGTGAAGTAGTTAATTATCAACTAAATTCACTTTCCAATACTGTCAGATATTCGTTACTCATCTAGTGGCAGTGCGAGGCATAAATTTCAAAATGAATTGTCAAAGCACAAAAAAAAAAAAAACCTTTTGCAAGAGAGTGGGTGTGCCAGATTTGGTTCAAAAATGGTAAAATCAAAAATATATATCTAAACCATTTTAAGAATTGTAGGCATGACCATTTTAGTGCGCACTAAGGGAATTTTGGTAACAAGACTTTGGCATATAGAATTTTGTTTTGGCAGAGAAATTGGCATCACCGCTTCCTCGGACAGTAAGACGGATATGGCCAGAGCAACTCTGCTGGCGATCCTGATCAGTAATATACATACATATGTACATACGTGTAAACTTTATCGGATTCCTTCTACATGTTGCATACTTTCTAAACTTAGAGGGAGAACTAAAATCTGCAGAGAAAACATTGATAATTATTATTTATATTATTATAAACTAAATGAATGGAAATCTTACTTCAAGAACAAAAGAAACATAAAAATGTAAATGCATTCTTTTATTGTTTTCCATAGTAATCAAATATGAGCTTTTATTTTTAAATGGAATTATAAGATGAAAATAGAGAGTTGCTAGGTAAAAATGGTTGATTTTATTTCGCTTGTCCAAGCTGACCAAGTGAGGGTCAGGCCGCTCGAATCATCGCCCTTCTCTCGTAGTAGGAAACCGGAACCAACCGGAAGACATGTCGTGCTGCAATGGATGCCGCCACCGTTCTCAGACAATTTTTTCCAGCCAGAATCATTGGCACTGGGGCTTAGGCAACGGGCACTCCGAACTGGTCAGAGTCCTTTAGGTCTACGCCATTTCAAAGCAATTGCTACGTTTACAAAAGTGAAGCAAAGTAAGGCGGAAGTGTTTTCCTGGCTTTCTTTGCCCGACTTTGTCGGCCTTTTTGTAGTGAAAGTCTTTCTAATTGAAGTGGCTCGGACACACACCGAGCTGGTATTTTGAATTCAATGATGCGGCAGGCGGTCAACGCCTTTGACTGTCTGCACGAAGTTGGCTCCTTCGAAAGGACACTAGCCCGGCCAGCTGGTGAAAAAACCGGCGAGACCTTGCGGAAGCAACTGTGCCGTGTATGTCATTAAAATTTACTACAATCTATTTTGCTTGCTAATTGGCACTTGGCCATGTCCTGCTCAGTCGCTTTGTGCCTACCCCAAGATCCAGCTCGACTTCTTCATGGCCATAATCGTAACTTGCACCGGGCAATTAGTGCCGGCCATAGGCCAATAATGGCATGTGCAACACAATCCCGTCCAATGCTCCGTGCGCGTTTAATTACGGAACTTAGCACTTGCAGGCCTTACAGGAAGAAGACATTAGCCTAGCATGGCCTAGCAGGAGGAGTATATTCCGGATCACACTTTAAGGCCAGCATCCGCTTTTCACAACTCGAGTCAAAAGCGCGGCTAACGCGAACACTATAAGTCCATTTAAAATGCCCATTTGCATATGTCGAGTGCGAGCTGAGTTTACGCCTCATCTTGGCCACTTCCCGTTGGTTGGTTGGTTGGCTGGATGGTTCGCAGTGAATTCCACCCAAGTACTCCCACTGGATTCCATTACACTGCATCGCTAAATTGCTAATTACGTGGCTGCAACTTCCGCGACAGCAGAAGCTGCGCCCATGACTGCAGCATAATGAAATCGCGAGCGGACCGTAATGTGAGTGCGAAACTTATTAGAAAATATTTACGGAGCTCTTCAAAAACACTGACTCCATTACACGAGGCAAATGGCTAATGGCACACTAAAGTGCAATATCTGCTATGATGAGGGTCACGTTTTAAAAAGGAACAGAGGGTCATGGGTCAGAAATGCGACGTGTCAGCCCCCATCTCTCTTTGTTTATAAATCTACTCTTACGGACTCGCAATTCCCAAAAACACACTTGCCAACTCTCCAGCTCTAAAAGATTCCTATATCGTGGCACATCTATATGATTATATCTAGAGTGTTCCAAACCAAAGACTATGCATACACAAGACTTGGATAAAATTATATTGTGTGGGTATCAACAAGTGAGCGGATAGGTTGGTCGGATGGGATTTCTACATTCTACTTGTAAAATATATGTCAAATAATACCTTATAGACATCAACTGCTACCTTTCAAAGTTATTCCAAAACATATGATATTTGTCGGTATGTTTATTTTCTTCTATGTCTGTTTGCTTAAGATCCTTACTTAATTGGACTGCAGGATACAATTATATGAGATCACGCAAAAAGGATTCTGAACCTGAATTTTAAAGTTGTTCCATTTTTTCTGTCAAAATGTAACTTATGGCCCAAAAAAGGCCTATGTTTCATTCAGATTTTATTCGCCTTACTATGTATCGTTTAATTTTATTTAGCACTAGGAAGTTTAAAATTGTTTTCTTACAATCGATTTTAAGACCATCGATTTATTAGTTTTGTCGTTTTGATCTTTACCGAACCCAAAAATGACATTCGTAGGAAAATAAATTTGAACTACGAAAAAGGCTAGCTTCGCCAATCCGAAGCTTATATACTCTTGCAGTCAATATAAAGCTGGCAAGAGGGTATTCTATAGCCTCGAGTGCCTCGACTATCAGATATCCGCTAGTCAGCTGAGAAATTTGTAAGCGATAAAATGGAAAAAAACGAAACATTTTTTAAAAAGTATCACAAGAGAAAAACAATTTTTACTTCAGTGAGTATGGAAGTTTTGAGTTTTTAAACTAACTACATTTCTTAAGCTAGAATTATAATTATTATAATTTATATATATTATAGAATTATATACAAATAATTGGGAAATATAAAATACATTTAGTAAGTCTATTTGCGTTGCAAGTTTTCTTTCTCTGGAAATTATTTACATGCCACCTAGGAGACACTTTGACAATGCAATTCCGAAAGTCTGACAAGTCAGACCACCGCCCACATGTGGAAAACATTGGTGGTCACTGGATCCTCCCGATGTGCCTGGAACTGTGGGCATTTGCGGCTTTTTTAGGTAAGTTATTTGGCCTGCGGCGCAATCGCCATCCGTCCGTGGCCTCTATCGCTGGTCCGGTAACATGGACTCCCCGAGGGGCGGGACGTGCCACAACCAGCAGCAGTTGGATAGGACACTTGCCACAAAACCGATTGCGAGCGTCCCATTGTTTGTCACACTGCAGTTGTTTTGTTTTTGTGTGCGGCCGTCTCTCCGCCGGCTCACCCTGCTCCTCCTGCTCCTTCTGGGCACCCGGCCTCTTTTCCGGAACCACCTCGATTTATATATCAGGTTCACTTTCTTGGGCCTCCCACTCTCGCTGGGGGAAAAACTTTCGTAATGAGCTTCGTACGGATTTGCGGTTTCTTCCACCCATCAGGAGCTGGGAATGGAAATCGGTGTGAAAAGCCAGAACAATGGGGCAGTGTGATTGGCTTTGGAAAAGGTGCCACATCCTGCTTGTAGATGCATATCTTCGTCCGCACTCGAAATAATTCCAGAACTGGACCCATTGTTGGTACCCAAATTATTTACACATTATCTATGTAATCCAGACCCAGGCAAAGGACGAGCACTGGAGCCCCAGAGGACTCCCCACTCCACACGGAGCCACTCTAGCACTGGAGTCAGTCGCTGTTATTCTAATAGTTTAAGTAACCATAATATGTTGAGGACTTTTTAATAAACTTGAAACATGAGCGAGCGTGAGCCACAAGGACACCAGAGACCTGCAGGATGCGGACTAGGACCGGCTGCAGTCGGGCAAAGATTTATGCAAACCAAAATGTTGCCAAAAATTACAGTTTAATGGAGTAGACTCGAGGAGTGTGCGTGGTCCCGGTCATAATGAGCAGCGAGAACTTGCAACAAAGCCAAGTTCGCTCTAGACAAAGAGTCCTGGGGCCAGGACCAACTCCAAATGTAAGCAGAAGCAACTTCTCTAATTTCGCAGGAAATATGAAGCCATTAAAGTGCAGCAGACAAGGCTAAACATGGCAACATCTTGGCTACTGCGCCACTCACATACTTAGAGGAGGCGCCTGCGAATGGAGGAGGTCCCGGTCCACGCAAGCAGCAGGCGGACGAGGGAGCCGGGCTGCAGGATGGACTTAACACTCAGGGGCCATGTGGCCCGGCAAAACTTGTCCTCGAGAGTGTGAAAATAAATTCTGAAAAAGTCGTAGAAGTGAAAATGGCAACCGGTTTGCATGCGACAGCCGCCCCACTCCGGATTGCAGATCCTGGGCCAGCGCTAAACAGCTGTTGCACGTTTTTTCCTATTTCTACAATTTATGTCCACAGGAAATACAGAGAAGCGGTCCGCAGCGGCCCTAGACCGATATATGTGCATATCTTTAATTGCCAACTCGGCCACTAGCTGCGAGAAAAATGAGCTCTGGCGAGCTAAGCGCGGCTTTCTGGGCCAGCTGGTGTCCCATGTCCCGTGTCCGTCGCTAGTTGTACTTAATCACTGCCCAGTCCAGCTGACATCTGGTGGTGCCCAGTCCTGGAAAAACGAGTGTACATGCCAGGATATATGTATACGGTTAGGTGTTGAGCTTAAATTATTTTATTTTTGTGCTCGATTATTTTATATTACCATTTCAAACTTCACGTTCCTTACGAGTGGTTGTAACCGCAACAAAGAGGTTTGTCCAGACCTTCAAAAATTAAATTGATTATGCTAAGAGCTACCACTCTATTAACCAAATACCTGGAAAGTGTGAAGAAATGTGATGTAAATATGATGTAATGTTATGCAATTGTTGTACATACTGGCGGTCATCATCGAAGTATATTTCATGTATCTATTCATCTCCTTAAAGAATAATGTTTTGTGTTGCGCCATTCTGAAATGTCTTCTCATTTTATTCATTTATATTCAAGAGTATCTTTAGTAGGAGCAACACCGATGATCATCAAACGAGAGGCTTCCACAACCATGTGGCATGAAACCCAGTATGTGAGGCGGGATACGATGACCGCGATGTCGAGCTGCCTGCAGTACGGTTCATTTTAATTTGTGTTGATTAATTGCATTGTCAAAGGGGTTAAGGCCTTCTACCATCAAGTCCGAAACAACAGAAGGCCTGCTGAAACCGCATGCCAAGTGTTAAGTGTCGGAGCCACGCTTTTAATACAATTTGCGGGCAGATTGGCGGAAAGTCGAGCGGAAAAGTCATGTATTGCGTGGTGCGGAAATGAGACCGTACTGTGGGTTTTGGAGGCATAATTAGCTGCGCTTTCGATGAATATCAAAGTAGGCACCCCACTCGAGATTCGGCATCCGCCCAGTTGCCCAGTCGCCCCCGACACCAAATTGCTTTTAATCAGCGCCCATTGAAATTCCGATCGCACATCGACAATAATGTCGAACATTAGGCGGTTGGTTTTTTGTGACCACTCTTCGCGTTTTGCTGTATCGAGCTATTGTATCTCACTATCTTGTGGAGCGGACATTCGGTTTAATGGTCGCTGGTGCTCCAAATTCTGAAATTAAATAGAACGTAAAAACAGCACACCAAGGATGATCCCTCAATTTGCATAAAGAGCCGAAGAGGGTATGTGATAAACAGGTGTCGAACAGGATATAAAAGCAAATTGGTTCTTATTTTGTTTTTATTTGTTTTGCTCTTCCTGGGTCCATTTTCTGTTTTCGGGTATTTTAAAATATTCATTGAAGCCAGTGGCAACTAAAGTGCTTGTGACTTCTTGTTCTATGTGGACACAGAATTATATGAAAGTTCAAAACCTTTTCTCTTCCTAAGAAAATAAATTTTCGAATAGAAATTTGTATTCCTTTATACTATTTTTTATATGTAATAGTTTGAAGGAAGGTTCAAGATTTATTAGAAATCAAATGAATAAACGGTTTGTTGGTGGGAATTTCCTAAGCTTCAAGGGTTTTAAAAAATCATTTGCAGTTCTCAAAAAATGATTTTTACCTTTAGTCCTGACTAGTTTCCCTCTGTTTGTGGCTTTATTGTTTTCAATTAGTGGCTAAAGCTCTAACAGACATTTTCTTTTAGAACTTTTCTTGGTGAAATCTCCATCTTTAAAAACAGAAAGCGATTTGTAAGGGTATCCCTACTTCGAAATAATGCCGACCCCGTTTTTTGTTTTGCTCCAGTCGAAGTAAAGTATTGCGTATAAGTAACTCAATATAGGCTATTGCCATGCGAAGCACGCAAAATCATGAGTTTGCGTTCTAGAAAATAGGTAGAATTTTAATTGGAATATGATGACTATTGCTGTTTTTGAGTTTCTCATGTGGGTGGTCCAGCTTTCAATTATTTCTTAAAGTTTTCAAATAATTCATTCCAGTATTCTTGTCGATTCAATTATGCGATTTACGTATTAAACTATAAGGAGGCAATAAATATTTCAGTCTGTTGAGCTACTCTATCTTTTTATCAAGCAAAAGCGAGACATATTAAGTGCAACGGATTAATATGCACATAATCCACTTAATCTGCGATTACTGAGCAGATGTCGCCACCTTTGAAGTGCCGAATATCAGAAGACGATTAAAACAGAAACTCAAAAATCGCTTATGATGAGTAATTCGAATATGCGATCCATTATATACTGTGTAGTTACCTACTTATAGCCAATGTTGCGCAACGCAATATTTTGTGTATTCCTTGTTGGAACAATGCAAATTAGTGTTAACACATAAATGAAAAATATAATTTTAATGAATAATTTGCAATTTAATTTATTGCCTTTAATAGTTAACACACACTTCTTTGAGTGGAAACCGATTATCTCTTTGAAATACTCAAATCTTAAGATTTCATATTATTTCATTTGGAAACCCAAAACACCAGGTATTCCAGCGAATCAAAAAGCATTTCCGACCTTCTGTGCCGCAGTGCGTATGATTGATGCCCCGGAGCCATCACTTCTTTCCGTGAAGTGGAGCGGGTGAATGTGCAGTAATTGACATTTAATATGCAGCTTCTGGCGCCTCCTCCAAGCTTTCGTTGACGTCACCGAGACGGTGAGTCACCACTGGCGGTATCCTTTTCCCGCAGATTGATTATGCACCGCATGCCTTAGCTGTCTACTTCAATTTTCTAGGCGGCGCTCTTATATCTGGGCGATAAGGCGCACACGCACCCATAAACCTCGATTCCACCCGCCTCTTGAGTCTTCGAATGACCTTAAAACCAAATTGCCAATTGCGATTTTATGGCCCACATGTGTCCCACGGCGGCGTGGATCATTTAGCCGACCCAGGTCCGATCCCTTGGCCCAGTGCCACCCCCGAAGAGGTCCACAGACCGTCGGCACTTGGATGGTGCGCACTCCGCGTCATCATCCAGCGTTCGGAGTTGTTAGGCGGATGGTTCGCACGTTCCCGCGAAGATCCCCGCTGCATACTAAGCAGGGATCAGTCGCGTCTATGGGTATATCCGATTTTTTTTGAGCCTCTCATTATGCTCGATGTGCTGGCCTTTTGCCTGGCTCGTCGCGTATATAAATCTAACGCGCTGCCCCGATCAGACATCACTTCTTTGGTGGAAACTTCAGTGACAAGTTTAGCTCCTGCTGTGATCAGTGCGCCATTCCGTATCCCACAACCGAGACCCTCGCCCACCCCTAAAAGGATTTAAAACACTAGTTCCCCTCCGAAACTAAGCTCAGTCCAACATGAAGTTCTGTGCTGCCGTGGCTCTGCTACTGATCGCCGGCATCGTGGCCAGCGGAGATGCCCTGCCCGCCAGGAAAAGTGAGTTCGCCGCCCAGAGGATTACACATTCCGCTAGCACAATCACTCTCTAATCATATCATCTGCCACCCTCCATCCCTTCGCCACCATACTGAAGACCGGCAATACCTCGTTCCAGGAATGGTCTACCTCCAGCAGCCCGCAGCAGCAGAGTGGTACGGATCCGCGCCCCATCAGCGCTTCATGTATATGCAGTATGTCCAGCCCGGCCGCTCCCATGCCCGTTCCACCCAGGCAGCCAGTGCCCTCGTGGCCGGAGAGACCGTAGCCACCGGAACCTACCTGAAGGGTACGTACTCCTCCCGTCCGCCTCCCAATCCCCGCCAGCACTAACCACGCCCTTCCTAACCAAAGATTGCAATCACGCAGAGTCTGATGTCAGCGCCGAGGGAGTCCCAGCTGAGGACGTCCTCGCTGCAGCCGGAGCCCACGGCGCCACCTCCGTGGCCGAGGCTTATCCCGACCAAGCGCCAGTTGTCCAGGTGGCCACCGATTCCGACGTAGCACCCCAAGCCGAGTCAGAGGCTGAACCCGAGCCCGAGGCCGCAGACGACGCCGCTAAGGTTCCACGAGACTTCAACTTCGCCGCCGAGGAGGCCTCCGTCGCCGCTGCTGCTGAGGAGGAATCAGTTCCCCTGCCCGTTGCCGAGGCCGAGCTTCCAGCCCCCGCTCCAATTGCTCCAGTGGCCGCCGTGGTGCCAGCGAACCGCTACCTGCCCGCCAAGAAGAAGGTGATCGTCGAGCTGGATCAGGAGGAGGAGGAGCCCCAGGCCGCCGCCATCGAAGACGAGGAGGAGGTAGAGAACGCTGTGGCCGACGACGTTGAGGAGGACGAGGAGGAGCTGTCCGTGCCCGTGAAACCCATTATCGCCCGTCGTCCCGCAGCCAAGAAGCCCGTGAAGGCTGCTTCTCCCGCTGGCAAGCCCTCCAAGAAGCCCGCCGCCCCTCTGCCCGCTGGCACCTTTTTCCCCATCGATTTCGGAGGCACCAACGGCGGTGCCATTGCCATCGCCAACTCTTTTAGCACCGGCGAAGGCGGATCTGCTACCAGCCACGCCATCGCTTACGGCTCTCCGGAGTCCGCCGTCCGACGTGCCCGCCCCAATCCCAGCAAGTTCCGCCACTAATCCCTGAACCACATCTCGCTGGCGCCCGAAACTGCGAGGGCACCCGAATCAAATCAGTCTAAAACGATTCTCCTGTAATTATTAGCAAATTTCTCCATCTTTGAGCGCAATAAAATAAAGTTTTCTGTTTTTAAATTTTTCGATCGCATCGGGCTTTTGTCAGTGGGTGAATATCATACGTTGACCTTCCTAAGCAAAATCGTTAACATGGATTGACTGGCTAGTCATCACATCTGATTGAAACCAGCTTATAGTAAATTTATAGTTATAAATGAACTATCTGCTTTCCACCGACGATAACGCCACCTAGCGGCGGTTTCTTTCATTAATTACCACATCATGGTCATGGAAATCCCCTAATTTTATAACACCGTTTAAAGTTATAGACTGATTTGGGCAAGAATATATGATTAAGCCATTGAAAGATTATTATCAATGTCAATCCACTTAGCCGAATGACCTGTAGCTAGTGTATCTTTTTTAGGCTTGTAAACTTCTCCATCATTTAAAATAAAAAATACAAAAAAAATAGAGAGTTTGTACCGGAGAAAACGGAATAAATATTTAGTTTTTAACAAAGGTAGGCTCTTTTTTTGAAAGGTCACTTTGTAAATTGTTTTTGTTTACCTAATATTAATGTTTTAATACCCGCGATGGCATTTTAATGAAACTTCACACTTTCAGTAACACTTCTCTTACAAGCGGTACATAAAATTATCTTTTAATGTTTCCAAAAACTTAGTATGGATGAAAAGAGAGCGTTTCAAAAAGTCTAAAGTTGACTATTATTCATTACGCTTTCATAATTTTTGAATAGGTGGAGTAGTTGGATGCGTATTATAGGCTTCTAAGAATGCTGTCATATGCGGACGAAACCCAGTGAAAATCAGGTCTCAATTACCAAAACTATTTTTAAATCGGTTTTATATGCTCTAAATAGTTGTATTTATATATTGGTTACTTTTTCAATCCAGTTAAATGCCGAAGTTATAACGTTCAAGTTAAATTTAAAATGATTTTTCTAAACTCCTCAACACAGGAATGTTTGCTATGCAGTTAGTTTATTTATGTCACACTCTTTGCTTAATTTCATGATAAACGGAAAAAAAATTAAAAGCAGCCCAGCCGAAATGCAAATTGTAATTTCAAAACATAGGTGCACTTATGGTCCGCAATGGATAGAAACAAAGTAAAACAACCGAACCTAGAAAACAGTGCACAGACGTAACCCACATGGTTACGTTCTTAATCTGAATGGTGTATATATGTATATTTAAAAGACACTACGCGTATTGTACAGCTGGCTATACTGCTTCGATTTTGTTTCAGATTCTTCTGTTTCTGCTATTTGTATACAAGAACGATATGAGGCATGCGAAGTGGTTGCTCCTCTGTAACAAGACTACGTGGCTATCGGCTTGGAATCCTTCAAAACTTTTTGCATAATCGCGACAACTAATATATAAAAACGTTAAAACTAGACTGCTCTCCGATGCCGCCGCTGCTGCTTCTCATGCTAGCGCTGCTTTGGCGGTCACCATGGGTGTTTCGCTGATATCAGTAACCGTACTTGTCTTGCCACGAGGTCATCACATCGTTGGCCAGGTTGCTCAGACGGCCGGCCACTTTGTGTACACCCTGGCGTACGCTCTCTTTTACGCTTTCCACATCCAGATCCGGTGCACTGAAGTTGACCGAAGATGCTGCAATAAATCCCATTTAGACCTCATCAGTCTAGAGCGCCTTCTTTCACTCACCCCTATTGCCCCCACTGCCACCAGGGGAGCCGTCTCCAAAATAGTCCGACGAAGATATGGCTCGCGATCCCTGGAAGCGGTTCAAGCTTGCGCTTACATCGGCCGAAGACTGTTCGCTGGCGAAGTACTGGTCGGAGCCGAAGCCCTTGGAGTTGCCGAACTTTTGCTGGGCGATCACGGGATCTGTGCTAGTTCCTCCTTTGGTGTGGGTTTGCGAGGAACCACTATTCTTCTTAACGGGCGCCGACGTTTTGGGCTTGTCATAGTCATTGCTGCCAGAAAACATGGACGTTATATTGCTGTGGCTGCCCCCAATGGGCTCAATTGTCTCGTAGCCCAGCGCATCAAGTTCAAACTTATCCAGCTTGCTGGTTCCGCCAACTGAGCTCTCCCGCTTTTCACTAGACCCTCCTCCTCCTCCGCCGCTGCTGCTATTGCCGTATAGCGAATAGTCAGTGAAAAAATTTTCGCTTTCCAATGAGGAGAGTTTCGCTTTAGGGGCGGCCGACTGCTGAATAGTCTCCATGTCGCCGAGGGCGGAGTGGGCCATGTCGGAGCCTCGCAGGTTGAAGCCCATGCCCAGCCGCTCCATCTGTTTAGCCTTGGCAGGATCCATGGTCTTAAGCTTGGCCTCCTCGCGAGTCTTCTGCATGGAGAGTTCTTGGTAAGCCAGGCGCATGCTGGCCACCGTCTCCAGTTCCTCCTCGGCCGTCTGTGGCTTAACCACAGGTGCTGCTGCAGCTGATGTCTTCATCTCGTTGGCCGCGTTGGCACGGGCCTCGATGTCTGCGAAGTTAGTCTTAACTTTCGTGGCTCCCAGGCCTCCCACTTTGCGAGCACCCAGCTAAAAGATAAGAAAGTTGATTAGCCAGTGCTTCACACTGCTGGCGTTGACACCTACTCCACCCTTCTTCGGCTGCACCTTTCGCGCGCCTATGGACGACGGCACTGCTGCCGGCACCACGGAATTGAGCAGATCCACGCTGGGGGCGCCACCTAGTTGCGTTTCAACGCTGATGACCGGAGCAACGGTGGGTGGGTTTGGATCCTGCTGAAACAATTTAAGTGTGAAGGATCAGTGAACGGCTACAAACGTAAAATCGAAAGCTGGTGCGGGTCCCCTGCGTGTAAGTGGCGCCATACCTTACTGACATTGTTGTTCTGGACGTTGAAGTCCACCTCATTGTCACACTGGGCGAAGAAGTCCTCCTCCCTAGCGGCTTCGTTGCCCTCGCTCTTGTCCGTCTGTTCCAAATGCAGCTGGTGGGTGTAATGTGTACAACATGGAGGAGTAACGGAGTCATGGGAGGAAAGGAGCAGGCGGAGCAGTGAAGCAAAGCAATCGTCAGTTAGTGGGTTTTAGTGTAAAAGAACTACATGCACATGAACAAAACGGTTGATTTGAACTCACCTTTGTGCCATGCACCTTCATGGCCTGCTGGGCCTGGGCACACAGCTTGTCCCTGTACAGCTGGGCCGCCCGCGAGTTGTACTTGACCTGGGCGTCGGTGGTGCTGCAGTTGTGGGCGCGGAAGAACTGCGCCGCGTTCGCGTTGCCGCCCAGTTGCATCTGGCGGAGCTGCAGCCAGGTCCAGTTGGTGTCCAGGTTGGTGCTGCGCACGAAGGTCAGGTGCACACCCAAGTTTCGGTGCACGGCAGAACAGTCGATGCAAATGAAGATGCCATAGGTAACGGAGGACCAGGTGGGAGCCTTGGCAGCGCAGTCGAAGCAGGACTGCGAATGAGAGGGAAGGAGAGCAGGGAGCCCCATTAGTCAGAACCCCAAGGGCGAACTGGCGAAAGTAGGCCACTCACTTTGTTGGCTGGCTGGGCGCGCAGGCGACTGAAGACCGACTCGATCTCCTGCTTGGAGGGTCCTGCTGCTGGACTGGCCATGTCGGATGGTTCGAACTGAAATATCTCAACTGAAACTCGAGTTGGTCGACGTTGCTAGACGGCCTTCGAGGCGCTTTCTGGCGCTCTCTGCGACTTCGATTTCCGCTGGCCGAGGGAAGCCCTAGATACCAAACACAAACCTTTGCCAAATTGCTCGACTTTTCAGAACGTACGTGGACGTGTTTTCCTTTCGTCGTACTCGACGGAACGAACCACTGCGTGCTGTTAGTTCGCTCAGTGCTGTTATGCGCACTAGTGCTGGACAGCGCAGAGGTTCTCGGAGATGCCACGTTTTGCCTTGGATAAATAATTACATTTCATGAGGGGTATTCGATAACTATCGGCGATTGTTAGCCTATTATTATTCGCATTTTACGGAATAGTTTTTACAAACTAAATTATGAAATATGTTGCCCTTAGTTGGTTTCTTACAATTCTCTCTGTTTGCCAATAACGAACAGAAAAATTGAAGGCATGAAATTTGTATTTGCTAGTTCGCAATGTCTAAAATTATTATTTTCTAAATATTAATAAAACAAAAATTGCAAAGGTTACTCATTCAGGTGACCATTCTTGTTTGGGTAAAAATGAAATGTAAAATGATTTAAAAAAATCCGATAACGATTAACTACTAGCTTCAATGGCTTAGCAATTTTAAGAATGAGCTATCGAGTGTCTTCAGTTATCGAGTATATGAAGACCAATACTTCGCTGATAAATACAATTAATTCAAACGTATGGCAAAACAATGAGAACGCGGAGTGGCGAAACATTCATTTTGTCTAGTATTGGCCTCCCAAGTGAAAAAAAGCATTCTGGCAAGGTGTGTATTTCAACCGGCGTCGGCCTGTTGAATCCCTGATCAAAAGTCACCAGTTGCCTAAACGAAATATGATTCCTCATGTATAGCCCATGAGCCACAAGGGCAGCACAGACATAGCCCACGGACTGGATATCGGAGACACCGCTAACGCAAATGTGCAGGATGGAGAAGTCCTTAGCTCGAGAAGCAATGAGCACGATGGACTTCCGCAGGAAGTTTATATTAAGAGCGAGCCCTTATACGAAGATCTGTGTGAAGTCCTGGACGAGCTGGGAGAAATACTGGATGAGGAGCAGGACGATGTGTTGGATAAGAGGCAGGGCAATATTAGAGATAGGGACCAGGGAGAGATTATGGATAAGGAGCGGGCTGAGTTGGATGAGGAAGAAGCGGATACGCCACCGGCGCCCTCCATCTCACTTACCGACGACGCCTCTTTATTCACCAGAAGATCCAGACCATATGCTGACGATTCTCCCTTAAGCTTTAATGGATCTTTATACGAGCATGGAGAAATTTCTTCAAGTGAGGAAGGCCAGAAAGAACCAGTTCGTGGTAATAATTTACATCAAATTGCCTTAGTGCGATTCCGAAACAGTCCAGAACAGAGCTTAAAACGCTGCAGTATCAACGCTTTCGGCGAACGAGGGTTCTCCTCGGAGAATAAGATAAATCGAAGGAGCACCCGCAGCACATCCAATGAAAAGAGTGCCACACAAAGACGATCGGTTAGTCGCAGTCGCATCCCAAGGTGCAGAGGCAGAAGAAGGAGCAAGTCTAGGAGCCCAGCTGAACCCAAGCAAAGATCGAGTCCGCCCACCCACAAAAGGCGATCCAGGCCATCTATAGACCACATTAGGTCTCGGAAGCGAAGCCATTCTAGGGACCGGATAGAGCGGCGTAGCAGACTACCATCTAGGCGCAAACATATCTCGCGGTCCCGGAGCCCAGATCGCAAAAGTCGTTCCCGATATGTACGAGATAGTCCTCTAGGCAAAGGGTCAAGACATGCGTCGCCCTGTGGTGGGAGCCGTCACAGATCACTTAGATCCACAAGCGTTAGACGGAGACTTGGGCCGAGGAATTCGCCAGTACGCCGCTCTCGGTATCGGTCAAGGAGCAACTCTCGCATAGAAAGTAGGGCTTACCTGCGTGATCGTTCAAGGAGCAGGGGCCGGTCAGCAAGCAAATCCAAATCTGTAAGAATCACACAGCGGGAGCTTTCAAAACGCGCATGCAAGTCGCGATCAAAGAGTATACACAGGTCATTAAAGACCGTGGTTTGCCGACGATCCAGGAGCCGATCCAACAGCCCCCATACTCGCCTTGGGAGAGTTTCAAAGAGTAGCCTTCAGCCCGCACACACCCAACAGCTGAATAACACCTCGCCACCTTTGTCCGCAATATCGCCGCGCCCCATTTCTCCGATGGTTACGCTTCACGATAATCGAACTAGTTATTCAAAGATGATCCCGTACCTGCTTCCTACCCCAAATGTTCCACAAATTTTCTACAGGCAGACGAACTACACCCATACGGAGTATAGTGCGGAGTATAGTGCCGGCAACGTTACCGGATCCTTCGGGCAGCCTTTTCCAGAGCTGGGGCCGTACGACCTGCGCCACCGCTTGTCCACGACGCGTTCACTCCATTACGTAGGGCCCAACGATTTGCGGCACCATATCCAGGGAATCTACTCGCACCAAACCGCCTTTAATGCCTACACCGAGTGGCCCTCGGGGTTTACTGAGAATTACCACCCCAGTGGTTACTACTAAAAGGCACCCTATGGTTAACAATAAACATTATTACTTGCAATACATTTACAAGTTCTTTTATTCTTAGATTAAGGAGCGCTTTGGTTGAGTAGCCTCTTCGACGACGGGTCAATCCAGGCTAAAAACCAAAGCCAGGCTAGACGTAAAAGATAGAAAGTGTAAAGTAGCGGGCACAACACCTCATCCAAGGAGGATCCTGCAGCGGTGTCTCCCCGACACTCCTCCATGGTTTCGGCACGCAAGAATGCCAAGCGGTCGGTGCTCATACTGAAGTCACTGTCCAACCGCTCCTTCTTGTTTTCGCTCCTACCAAGATCCAAAACGCAGCGGTCGACTTGTAAGAACATTGGATGAGCCCGCTCCTGATCGTCCTGACTTGTGGCCATGCTTTGTACGATGCTTTCATAAGACGTGTTGGAAGCTCGGTGCTTGTACCTTTCAATGGAATACTATAAACAAATAATCCCGCAAGGAGTAGTGGAACTAGTGTTGGCCAAGACACAAGCTAATAGTACCACGGCACTGTAGATAATGAGGAATAAAATGAGAAAAAATTTGAAAATTGTTCCAAAGTGACCTGTTTGGCGGCGTAAGGGCGTTAGAGTGGACGTGGCAAAGCGTTTTTTGGCAAATCAATAGAAATTTACAAGACTAATAAGAATGTGAAAAAATATCAATACATTTTGCAAAAGTGTGGGCGTGGCAGTTTTGTGCAGTTTTTGGGCGTTAGAGTGAGCGTGGCAACATGGGTCAACAAGCTTGCACTGCGTTTTTCTCTCTAGAATCCGTATGCTGAATCTCAACCTTCTAGCTTTCATATGTAGTTCCTGAGATCTCGACGTTCATACGGACAGACCGGACATGGCCGGATCGACTCGGCTATTGATCCTGATCAAGAATATACGCTTTGTTTCGAAACGCTTCCTTCTGCCTGTTACATACTTTTCATCGAATCTAGTATACCCTTTTACTCTACGAGTAACGGGTATAACTAACCTTTAGTTCGTAACTAGGTACGTATGCAGGTACGCAGCTTAAATCATGTATGGACATACAGCCAGTAATGAAGCACAGTGGACTGTTAGACAACACTAAGGATAAGTGTTGAGCAGCAAATAACAACAAATTTTGTTATATTTGGACGTTACAAAATAATTTCACTTAATTTCTAAATCGGAATCCTGGATCTGCTGAAGCGCCGGCAGCAGTGAGGCGAGTTCCGTGAGCAACATAGGGTCCCGCACAGTCCCATCGACAATGCCGCGGACAAGCTGCTCCATTTCAACCAGAAAGCGCCAGTCTTCCGCCTGCAGGTGGCTGGACTTACCGTGGGTGTCCTGACTAGACTTTCTGAAGATGAGCCGATCGGACTTAAAGCTTCTCTCGGTTCTCACACTACAGCGATGCGTGTCGACATTGCATTGCAGACACACCTTGTCCCTCATAGCCTTTTGGTCCTCCGTCGGAGTATTTGGTGTTCCGTGCTTGCTGCAGGTGAGGTGCAGTTGTAGGGCGCCCAGATGCGTGTAGCCTTTTCCGCAGACGGAGCACACATGCCTCCCCAAATTAATGGCGGACTGGCTATACCTGATGGCTGAATGCCTCAGCCGACATCTGTGGGCCACCAGCGATGACTTCAGTTGAAACTGCTTCTGGCAGGACTCGCACGAATGGTGTCCTGTCATGTGCTTCTCCTGGTAGTGGCGGCGGAGCTTCCCGATTTGCCGAAAATCCTGTACGCCGGGTCCATGCTTGTGGTATCTGCAATCGCTGCGCGGACAGTGGAAGCAGTTGACCAACTGGTGATCCGGAACGCGTAACTTGTGGGTGCATACAATGTGCTTGTGGTAGCGGACAAGACTCTTGTACACCTTGCCGCACCACTCGCAACAGAAGGCAAGATCATCCACAAGTTCAGCCACGGCAACGACGGTGCACCTCCTGTTCTCCATTGTGGAGCTCTTCTCTTCCCATAATAAAACTAATATGGCGCCGAACTATCGGCAGTGTTGGGTAAATTTGTGCAAGGCCCTGCCAGTGATGGAAAATGGAAATATCTTAGGTGTAGTCATTTGATTTGGCATGCCTCAATATTAAAAATTATATAGTGCACAAGTGACAAACTTTTTAATGAAGCTATTCCTAATTATATGGGACCAAAGACATTAGAATAACCAGATGCGTAACGGCCATACATTGGCTTTGCACTATGCAGCTACTTTTTTGGTGAGGGCAAAATTTGGGTTTGCTTGCTTGTGTGAGTAAAAACAATAAGCGAGAACGTGCATGTATATGTGTGCGACCTTGTGGTAGAAGACGATTTTCGGGCCGAAATCAATTGTGCATCCAAGAAACGAATTTACATAATTGGAGTTTTGGCCAATTTCGTTGCAATATTTCAACAGGGTACTGTGAGCAGTACCTTTTTCAGTATTAACATTAAGTTCATTCATATTTCAACTTATAAATAAAATACAGTTGCGATCTGCAATTGTTATTACTTTTGTAATTTAAAACATAAATATTAAAAAAAAAAAGAAATCACATATTTCAAAATATATTTCATAAAAATAATAAAAGCTACATATTTAAAGGGTAATATTTAAAATTTAAAATTTAAATTTAAAATAAATAAAAAGATGCGACCTGTTTAATGCAAAATTGATTTCTTAAAGCACGACGTGCGGTCATAAGCACCTATGAATCGATGTCTACAGGACAATGTCTACTATTATTTTAAACACGTCGCAAACTGAATACTCTAATGCCAAGTAATCTAATATAAAGCCATTTTTGAAATTTATTTTGTAATATTACATATGTACATAGATTGGGCTATTACTATTTCTAAACTATATTCAAATTCAAAATACCGTTAAGGCAATGCAAAACAAGAATTTTTTGCTTGGTGCCAATTGATTAAAAATAATATAGAACTTGTAAAGTGAGGGGCATATTGTGTAAAATTTACAATGCATGAGCATACGTGTGCACACATACAGTTGTCGGCTGTCACTGCATGCGTAAAAAACAGCTACTGGCTGTAGAGCTCGCCGCTCTCTCGCTCTTGAACAAAAATTCGAGAGAGCCTGAAGCCACTTCTAGTGTCTTTGTTAGGACCCTAAAGCACAAGTAATTTTTTTGCGGAGAATGCTTTATATCCACTTTCTAGTTCCTAAATTCTCGACGTTCACACTGAGAGGCGGGCGGCCAAAGAGATCTTGATCAATAATATTAACACTTACTTGTACCTTTTGAAAGCATCTAGTATACCTTTTACTGTGCGAATTCAAGTATGGGATGCGTTCTTGTAAAAGAAAAACAATATGAAAAAATATTCAAAAGTTTTTCAAAAATGTGGACGGGGCGGAGTGGGCGTGGCAATATGTGGCAATAGAATGTGTATGCCGAATCTTAACCTTCTAACTTTTAAAGTGAGATCTCGACGTTCATACGGATAAACGGACATGGCTAGATCGACTCAGCTATTGATCCCGATCAAGAATATATATACTTTATAAAGTCGGAAAGGCTTCGTTCTGCCTGTTACAGGCATTTCAACCTAATTTACTCTACGATTAACGGGTATAATTAGTTCTTTCTAAATGATTATGCCTATGCTTATCATTTCAAAAACAACATTTTAACTAACAACGATGTGCATGAATTTACCGATTCAGACAAATCGTTCATACATATGTACATACATATAATTACCATTAAAAAACGCATTTCCAAGACAGAATTTTTCATAGACCTGAAGCACATCGACTTTGAGGGTAAATTGACTTATACAAAAGAACGACCGTGGTGGTAAACAAATATTTCTCGATATTGCGCATCCACTCAAGCTGTAACCAAAACCCAGACACTTGGCAGGCACTTAGCCACGTAGTACATAAGAATTCTTTTTCCATATGTATGCACATAAGCATAAGCAAGAAGCGCTCTCGCGCAGATCAAGTAAACAATCCACTAACCCAGTACATCTAAGATTTACCGTTTGTTTCAGTCTTAAGCCGACATTCAATCAATAAAAACACAATGCGGATTCATTCGGAGTTTTTATTTATTTCGCCTTTGATCTTTGTTCAAATACGGATCATTTATTCGACTCAAAAAAATAACTATTTTACTATATGTACAATACAATATGTATAATTTTTCGACTTAACTGGTTATACTGTAGTTTTACGATAGAGAATTTATATTTAAAGAATTTTTAGTTTTGGATGCTCGACCATTTGCTTTATAAATAAGCATTATTATCTTTAATTAAGCTGCCTTTATATACAAAAATTTTATTTAATTAAAATAATTTAAACTCTTAAGTCTTAAAGGTATACATTTAAAAAAGGTCAAAACATTTATCTTTATCAAAGTCGTTCTGCCTTTTAACTGCAAGTTCAGTTAATTCATACGATTACAAAGCAGACGACAGATCATTTTATTAGGGTTTATTAAACCATTGTTATAAAATACCACTGGTTTTTAGCGAATACCGAATCACAAATTCATATTCCATTTTTAAAGAATCGATAGTTTTGGATTGATGCTAGTGCTGAGCAACGTCGTAGCAGCCAATAATAGATATTTGAAGTCACAGCGGAATCGGCGTCTGACAAAACAACTGCTTCTCTCCATTTTCTACAGACCAGATCATTTGAAGTGAAATAAATCGTGAGTGAGCGAAGCCAGAAGAGAAGCCACCCGCAACATTCCAGAGTAACCATTTCTGTAGGGTCGGACGGACATACAAACAACGTTCATATAAATTGCTCGCGCTGTTCATTGGTTACCGCCATTAGTCGCTACCTCGCTCGCACACGCGCTCAACACCTACCCTAACCCGTCAAAAATACCGACCTTCTCCTTGCCACGCCCGTAAAGATGGCTCCTAAGAAGCAGAATGGGTTTATGATGTTCGTAAACGAGTGGAGAAACCGGAACGCCGAGGGCCGACGAATGACGCTGGCGGAGGCTGTTTACCACTGCGGCACCATATGGGAGGTAAGTTTTTGTCGATGCGTCGGATCTGCGCTGGAATAAGGGACGCCTTTTCAGAAAATGGACACCCAGCAGCGTGGTCCGTACAACTCAGGCGCCAAGGACGCAAATGCGGCGCGCCGCGACAAAAGGGAAAGTCTCAACGGCCACGGCCAGGTGGACAAGGCCCAAAGGGAGGCCGCCAAGAGCTTGATGGACAAGGCCCAAAGGGAGGCCGCCGAGAGCTTGATGGACAAGGCCCAAAGGGAGGCCGCCGAGAGCTTGATGGACATGAAACGCTCCACCGAGCGCCTCGTGCTAAACGCCAAGATGTCCCATGGTAGGTCACACATTTCTAAGACATTTGGGTTCGACTAACTCCAACCGCTGCCGCAGATCTGGAGAATGCCAAGTTTGTCTTCGTTGCCTTCAACTACTTCACTAAAGCCTTGACCACCGATGTCTATGTGCCCGCCGAGTTTGCGGCATGCGAATACTCGTTGAAGGAGGGAATCCGATCCATCTACAGCACCATGATTGACCCCGGTCAGATCATTTTTGGGCAAGGTAGCGATGCCCTGCACAACTCGTCAACCACTCACGACCTGCCGCTGCCGCCCAACGCGCTGGGGGAGAAGAACATGGCCAAACTGTACCGCAACATTCTTGACTACTTAACCAAATGCCAGGGAGAAGGCAAGACCCCAATTGTCTTTACTCCCGCCGAAAATATTGGCATGGTGAAGTCATGCTTCCGCTATTTGGAGTGCGAGGATGACTCCAGGGACGGGGGCGGAAAAATCGAGGTGTTTGATATCCAGTACTTGTTATTCATATTGAAGAAGGAGGTCATGAGTGTCGCTGGTTTGAATGATGAGAAAATTAACAAATTCGCGACGGATGCCTTTTTTAAGAATGACTTTTTCGAGTTTACCGCAGGGATTGCGTGTCAGGTAAGGTTCTGTTCCCCATTCTGACAACCCCTAGTTGACTTCCTCACTGATTACTTTTGCAGTACCACGAGGATAATGATCGAACCAAGTACTGTACCCAGAGTATGGTGACTAGATGGGCGTACACCTTTACAGATTTTATGTGCGGAGATCTGGCCATAACCGTCCAACCCGGAAAGCACATTCCTGCCCCAACAAAACCCAACTATCGTATAATAAGCTCGGACGCCTCCTCACTCGACCACGAGTCCTCCTTCGACTCTTTTTATTCGCTCCCCGGGTCTCAGGTCAAGAAGGAAAGCGAACCCGAAGATTGTTCGCTTTCTAGCAGTCGACTTTCCGTCGCATCAAGAAGCTCCTACAAGCCCAAAGACCACACTTCCTTTGCCGCAGATTTAAACGAAATGTCTGAATTCCCCAGCCTCGGCATGCGTAAGTCTAGTAAGCATCACGGTTCCGCCGCTAGTGCTCAGCGGAAATGGAACGCAGGGGCTAGGAACTGACCGACGCACTCGCGTTCTATTCGGAAGGTTTCAGACAACGACTTCTGTGTAACTGGTTCTGAACCCTAAAAACTAAGCCACTTTGGTCTATTAATTGGATTTAAAAAGAATCATTCCTTATAGATTTAATTTAAAATTTTATTATTATCTGACTAAACTGTACAAATACCACTACTTGTATTTAAAAAATAAATTCGCATAAATTGGGCACAACCCACCAAAAATGAGCCATAGATTGGTCAAGGGAAAGGTCTTACACGTAGTCTCGAAAATCTCGACGTTCATATGGACAGGGCAAGAATCAAGTATTTATTTATTTCAGTTACATATGCTAAATAAATATTTTTAAAACCTATTATGTGTGGGCAGTGCAGAAAGGAAGACATCATAATTTTGAAGGCGACAAATTCTCAATAGCTAAGTGGCGCCAAGGTCAAAATAATCGATGTTTATGGTATTCCATGAAAATGCAGTTGTGCCAATTAAAACTGCTGCTATTGAACCCCCTCTTAAATCCTAAGAAAAAACACATTAAAATTGTTCAATGGGTCAGTATAATACAAAGTGCAAAAAGGACTCCAATCCATATTATTACAGTGTTCTTGTAGCTTTTCAAGTGGCTCGACTTGGAGGAGAGTCTTTGGAGTTGCGCGACACGGATGCGATGCTTTGGGGATCTTGCTGAAGCACGAGACGAGTAAAGGCTAAGCTGAGGAGAAGTGCCTGGCCTAGAAGCTCGCGCTGATAGCGCTCTTGCTGCGAGAATACGAGGCGTAAGTCAGCGGGAAAGTCGATCATTTTGCACAGCTCCAACGGGGACTCTGTTTCGGGGATCTGATGTTCCACGTTGTAATGGGTTCGCATCATGGCCAATATCGTGTCCTCGGACGACACGCGCTCAGTACCCACCAGGTGATTAAATAGCCGGGCTGAGAGAAAACGTCGCATGTAGTAGACGTTGTTCGTCTTGTTCTCATCACCATCTGAACGGGCCATCAACGAGAAGCTCATGATTGCGGCCACCTGGGCCTTCTGGATGTTCACGTTCTGTTGATCGATGCTCCCTGGGTTGCTGCTGGCCTGGGCCATTTGTGGACTCTCCATGACGTAGCAATCGGCCTCCGGTATCTGGTGAGATACATAGAGGCAGCGGCGGGAAAGTTCTGACAAATGCAGCTTCTTGTCGTTCAGCTCATGGTGCTGCCAGTGCGTGAGCAAACAGGGAGCTTCGTTGCTCCCGATCTTTAATCTCGCCCAACTTACACTGGTCACTCCGATGCGCACACCTACAGCAGATGCAATGCGGGAACGCTGTCCCTCGTCCATGGCCGGTGTTATAAAGGGCGCGACTCGTGCAGTCTTTGGTCTATTTTCCCCTACTGCTGCGCTCCCACTGCTCGGGGACGCAAGCAAACTCTTGAAGAACTTGGTGGTGACCTTCAGTCCGAATCCCTCCACATACAGGATGTCGCTGAGTTCCTGCAGCGGTCCGTGACGGTCCTTCCAGTTTTGCAGCTTGGTGGCCCTCGCCTTGGTTATGTCGTAGCTGGGCAGGATAATGAGTACATGTGCAAGGCAACGTGGGGTGGCTACCTACTTGGCTATCTGATTCATGCCGTTTTCATTAATCGTCTTCAAGATCTTTAAGCGATCTGCATCCGAGTAGGCGGGCAAGAGGCCGATGGCTTGGTCGCTTTCCGGCTGACCGGATCCGTGTTGCTGCGTGGACGAGAGTCTTAGGCATCTTGTCGTTACGCCCAACAATGAGCGCCGGCACAACATATTTTCCGTTGTATGATGTATATTTGTTGTTACTTAATTTGATATCGTCTAATCAGCTGTTAGGTTAGTGGGACCAAGCTATTGTTTTCAGTTTTCCTATTTAATCGATATACAATGGTACACCATCGACGGGCACAAACAATTTATAGCAACTAATTGTTAGGTGTAAAAGCTGTGTGAAATGGCATGTATTTCACACAGCAAGCATTATACACTTTAAGTAAAGTTATAAAGGGAATACTTTATAAATATAATATAAATCACATTAATTATTTTTTAAGGAAAAAGAATCTGGACCAGTCCGTATACACATATAGCTATGGCTAGCTATGGCTAAAGAAAAATGCTAAAAGCGCAGCACTGCACGCTCTCTGTGCTCTCTCATTCTCTTTCACTCTCGCTGCGGGAACTCGAAGTTCCAATCGGAACGTGAACGTCGGAGTGGCAGTCGTGCGTCGATTGTTGAGCGGCTGTGGCACATATATAAACAATAAATACAAGTCGTAGTTTTAATTGAATTAAGACAATAACAACAACGGTTTCTGGGACTCGGTTGCCTTGCCATATGTGACACAAAGCACACACATGCGCCCGTAAACCCAGAACTCCGTATTTGCGCGAATGTGGGTGCATAAAAGTGAAATTTCTCAGCGACAAGTGGAAAAGAAAACGGAGAAAGGCAGAGCTGTGGCCAAGCGAAAATCCTGGTCATGTCGTTGGAATTCGAGATCAGCAGCTCTCGCAACAATAACAACAATAAAAACAAAAACACGTACGGCTATTCGAACAACAATGATACCAATTGCATCATGCAGATGCCAGTGCCCGCCTCCACCGCACCCGCCTTCCCTCAGCTGATCCAGGCCAGCTGTTCCAACGCCGTGGAGGTGGATCCACCAGACAGCAGTGCGGGGGCTGCCGGCAACTCCGAAGCCCTCTCCGCCGCGCAGCGCACACCGGACACGTCGGAGGACAGCGAATGCGACCCGTTTCTAGCCAGTCGGAGAGCTACCCGCTCCTCCTCCACCACCTCTGTGCTACGCAACCGGAAGCGCAACTCGTGGTGGGGTCGAGCCCACAGCTTTCTCACCCGCAACTGGTTCCTGGGCTGCTTAGTGCCCGCCACCATTCTAGGCGCCCTCGTCTTCATCGGATGGGCGACGCGGGACTACGCCCGCCAATTGCTCTTCTGGATCGAAATGCAGAACGCCTGGATCACATTTGCCGTCTACATGGGGCTCTTCGCTCTTGTCAGCTTCCCCGTGGTGGTGGGCTACTTCGTTTTGCTCATCACCGCCGGTTACCTGTTCGGCTGCCTGCGCGGTTGGGTCACCGTGATCCTGGGCGCCAATCTCGGCATCGCCGTTGCCCATGCCACCATTCGCAGCTGCCGGCACCGCATTCCCGTGCAAAGGTGAGTGCTTTGCTGAGAATACACATGTAGGGTTGCGCGTCTGGTGATACTTCATCGACTTCTTAAAATCATATATTCTTGCGTCTTCAGTTCAAAATGGTTCGATATTCTAGAAACCAACTTGTGCACTTTATGCCTCTGAACACATAATAAGTGGTATAAAGCATACAAGTTAAAAAGCTGAAAATCGCAGGCCTTCAAGACTCGAAGCTCCGTTGAAAGTGCATAGTTTATTTATCTGTTCGTTAAGGAGTGTTAAATACTACGCACACAAGTCCCAAACTGCGGAAAAGTAGGTGTACTAGCTTCTAAAGTCATGCGGTTTGCTCGTGGAGTTGGTCGGTACACTCCGTTGAAAAGTATGAATCAGGTGGAGGGAGGCGTTTTGTCTATGTATCCTTGGTAATGATCTCCAACCGAGCCTATTTGTCCGTTCGTCTGTCGAGATTTAACAAACTAATCCGCTCAATTTGGTTTTAAATCATTGCGGCGATCAAAAACTGCTTCTTAAGTTTTTAAATAATAGTAAATTCATCTCTACAATAATTAAGAAGCAGTGGTGGTCACGCCCATATCGTTGATGCTTTTTTTAAGCGGATAACCTTATGCGGCACCATGAACTTTGTATTGGCAAGTGCTACAGAGTCAATATGCCCCTTCTACCAGCAGTACATATTCAAATTCATTGCGATCAGGGAACCCTATCTTCCATAAGTCTCGCTTTCTTGTATCAAGCTTATACTACCCATTGCTCTGTGTTTTTTCTATTCTCCAATGCTGCGGTTCCTTCGAAATTTTAAGTATTATGCCTGGCAAGAGGTGCGTCGTGGTTGTTCCGCAGTGGCCCCATCGGATCGGAGTGATGTGCATCTGGTGCTGCCAACGGTCTGGCCCTCCGAGCTTACCAAGAGGATCCGCCCGCTCCCAGTGCCCGACCTGATCGAGAAGTTCTCCTGCGATGCCCCTGGCGGCCAGTTCGCCACAATATCCGAGTACCTGCGCTGCGATCCACGCCCCGACGCCGTTCTCCTGCCGGATGAAATTGATCTACACCGAAAAATGTCCCTGGACGACCTTAATTCTTATATGCACGCGAAGGACGCATTCAAAGAGCCGCACAGAAAAAACCGCATATTTTCGCACGTTCTTGTGGTGGCCGGAGCTGACTCAGCTCGGAGTTACCCCTTTCGGCAGAGGCCCGACTTCCTCTATCTTTGCGACTGCTTGAGACCAGGGGCAGCATTGGTTCTCACCCGAAGCCGTAAGCGAAGGACAGGCGCGTTGCTGTTTCTTTCCCAGGATGTGGACTCACAGCTGTCCACCATCTATAGCCATATGCACTACGTGGACGACGTTCTGCCCCTCGCAATGCTTAAGAAAAGTTTACTCTGGCTGTTAAGGGATCTCTCGCCCGAGCTGTGGCACTTCTACGAGCCATCGAGTCCTGTCAGCTGTATAGTGCAAGAGGTGGCTCATGAAGCCATGATTCCCATGGGCAACCCCCGATACATCCTCCAGTACACACGCACCGTCAAGACCTCGCGGGAGCTGAGAGCCCTGCGTCGGGCCAACGCCAGCGCTGCGGACTCCATGGCGGAGGTAATCGCACAGCATTATCAGATTCCTCAGGAGCTGGCCGCTTCATTTGACTACAAGTGCCATATGCGGCACGCCCGTCCCGACGTGACAAAAATGTCGTGCGGATTGGATGGCAATGGGCTGTGGCAGATGGACGCTGGATGTCAGTACGGAGGCTACGAGGGGGGACTGGCCAGATGCTGGCCCAGCTCGGGGCGATTCACGCCGCCCCAGAAAATGATTTACGGTGCGCTGTTGGACATGCGTCGGGATCTGTGCTCGTTGATACAGTACGCAGGAAGTGAGGGTGCCGTCCGCACACCTCTGGAACTGCACGCCGCCTATTTAATCCTTCTGGCTCGGCACCTTAGGGAGCTCCGCGTGTTGCCCAAGGGTGTCGGCAGTGCGGCCGAGACAGTGGAGATGGCCCGCAGGTTCAACTGCTCCCCAGTCGTCGTCTCGCACGTGGGTCTGGGAAAGCGAGACACCAGTCGCAGACTCCTTGACTATCCCTTCGCTCCCGGAAACGTGGTGTCGCTGCGGCTGTCAATCTCTATTCCCGATGACTGCTGCCAGGCCTATCCCGAGTTCCGGGGCATTCTTTGTCAGCTTGGCGACACCCTGCACATCCGGGATGATTACTCCGTGGAGCTTCTTACCGCTGCCTGCCCCAGCGAGCCCCAGGACATTGAAGTCTGTCTACCTGCAAGCCGAACCAGGTCGCATCGAGTGCGGAATGACGGTGATCAAAGTGGACCTTGTGACACACGACAATTGCAAAGCCACGGTGGCGACAACTGAGCGAATACATTTGCCCAAGGAATATCTGATAAGGGCAGTTATTCCGCGTAATCGATATCGCGTAACCACGTCGCCGGCACATATAAATGTGTTGTATGTTTTGTATATACGTACTAAACGCTCATTTGTCATTAAACCCGTTTGCAATTAAGACCCGCTTCTTTGGGTAAATACCCCCTTTGTCGCTCAGTCGGTTTTGATCTCCTTATCAGACATTTGGCGCGCTGATAGCAGAGAGCATTACATTTCCGATAATTACTAAACTAGGTTCCACTACCCAGCGTACCTAATTCATAAATTATCAATTACGGCGCCACATGAATTTTCTTCAAAAATAACACATTTATTTAACATCACATTTACCAAGAGCTATATACATAGGCCCACCTAATTACAGGCTATTTGTGTGATAGCATGAAATCAGTGCCTACCAATTTTTATGAGGGAGCGTAAACTGTTTCGCCGACGAACGGTGGAACTGGCTTATAGCCCCAATAAACATTTCCTGATTGTTGGATAAACTCAATTAGAGCCATGTTTCAGCACTAGCACCGCACAGTTGGGTGTAATTATGCATAAATAATAAATAAATGAAATGACGAGACCCGTTCGATTGCATCTACTTGCAGGCTGATCAAGAATGACACGGGACGAGCCATTCTCCGCGTCATTTCTGGCCCAAAGGCATTTCGAGTCGTTCTCTTTACCCGACTTACCCCCATTCCCTTCGGAGTGCAGAATGTGATATTCGGAGTAAGTGACTAGATTTCGTCAGATCTATTGTTATTGTTGAACTTGTTCAGACAGGGGTGAGGTCGGAATATCTGGATATTCTTTTATTTTATTTTATTAACTTTAAGAAATCGAACTTAAAATTAATTGAACCAAATATTCTTTACACGGACATGTAAATTAAATTGTGCAAAGCTTTGTGAATCTATATGAATAAATATTTATACTGCAATAGTTAAAAAGCTAATTATACGACAATACAGCGCGTCAAAATGCTTAAATTAAGAGACGGTTACTAATATATGTGCATATTCGTCAAGTTTCACTGCAGTTGAACTAAATAAAAACCAGTTTTCCTTAAAAGTCAGGTGCTTTCCCCCCTACTGACACTGTCGTAGTTAAAAAAATCATGGCACGCTTAAACCATTCAGTTTCTATATCAGACTATTATTTTCACAGATCAGTTCCATCAACACAAGAGACTACCATGTGGCCACGCTGATTGGGTTGCTGCCAGCCCAAACCATCAATGTTTACTTGGGTTCCACGCTAAGGTCCATGCATGAAGTGCTCAGTGATAACGATACCAAACTGACGGGGTATATCAGCTTTCTGTTTGAGGTAGGTTAAATCGCGTGCTTAATAGTTTTTGAGTTTGTACATTTGAATTGGTTCATTATTGGTGTTTAATAAGTCCACGGAGCTCTTTGTTTAATGATCGTGTTTTATTAAGTTTTTTTTTTTAAGTTATTTAAGCTACAATGTGTCTTTTGTGTCTTTAAGGTAATTTGTGGCGTGGCCTTGATGTTCTGGGTGTTGCAGAAGGCAAGAAAGGAGCTGTCTGAGACGCTGCTGAGCGCTGATTACAATAACGAGGGCAAGCATCCCGACGTAGAAGTTTAACAGGAGCCACTTGGAGAACGGAGTCCCACAGGACCCCCAGCCAAAGAGAATCTCCTGGACTTTAAAAGAAGACTGCGTTTTTGCATTAACTAGTTCAAACTAAGGCGATTTTCGAGTTGTTTTATTTATTTATGCTCAAGGCAATGCCATTGAAACCAAACCTTAAGTTAGCCTATGCAGATACGGATTCGAATCGCACTCGTTCCCTTAAACTATGTACGATGCTTCATGGCTCACATCACATATTACTTCTAAGAACTGCTGAGATGTACATTTATAACTAAGTCAAAGCCTCGCTCAAAAATCGCTAGCTCTTAACCTCGATTGTTGGTCATAATGCTGCTCTATAATGTTGTTCAATTATTAGTTTGTAAGCGAATAAGCGAATAAAAGAGCTCTGAAGTACAGCTTTTCTACATCATCCTTGTGCTGTTTCTCCAACTGCGAGGGCTTTTGCTCATATGAAATCTAAACGCTTCCTCCAGTGTCTCCAAGGCGAATTCCACGTCTTCGGCACAAAGACACAGTGGTGGTCTCATGCTCATCACCTAAAGAGAAGAGGAAACTTCAATATATTAATGACCCGCCTACAGTGTAGAAGCAAAAATGTATCCTGGAAATTTTACATTTCACAGGGATCATTTTACAGGTCAACTTTACCAGGTACTAAATTTAAAACTAAAAACAACAATTTAAGATTGTGTATCTTGCTCCAATGTCATAGAAATAATTTGTAAAGTAATTGTCAAATTAAGTTTTTGTGCTTATATTTTGAAAAACCTAAATTGCTACGCCATTTTTACACGTTTATATACACGTAAAATGTAGTGCATACTTTCAGTCATTTTGTATTTCATGTTTTTGTTGTGTCAAAAAGCAATATGTATATCCTAATATCAATAATTATTCCTTTTTGAACAGTTCAAAATGCTAGAACGTGCATTTTCAAAAAGATATAGCTTGGGAAAGTCTTCTGATTTTTATATAAATAAGTGGTTATAACGATTTTTAAGATAAATTTAGAATGGTGCGAGTGTTGATGGTAGATTATAGTCATAATCGGATTTAGGACTGCAAAAAAATTTACTATTTGGACTTTAAATGCTGTGGATTATGTTTTTTGCATGTGGAAATGTTAATTAAAGTAATTAAAGTGTACAAGTGTGCAACCGAGGTTTTAGAGAATCCAAAAGTGAGTTATGTGTAAGTTTGGCCAGAGCGTTTGAGGGATCAATATGGAACTACTTTCCACCCACAGATGGTAATGGCAAAGATGCAAGATAATCTGGCCGTAGACTGTGGATTTTCAGGGGTGATTTGAACCGCCCATTTGGGAAACGCAGTAACATTTACTAGTCTTGTGGGATCTTCAACAATTTAATGTATAAAAACCAATTCTTTTAAATATTGAACAGTTGACTATTTAAAGGTCCATAAGTCTTTGTTAGGAGTAACTAGTTAGAGATCTGCTTAGATAGTTAATAAATGCAGCTGAGACCATCCTACAAACGCTCTCCCGTGTATGTGTATTCGTCTTCGCCAATCTTCGTTAGTTATTCTCGGGCTGAGACTCCGTGATGGCCAGGGCCAGCACATCCATGGCGAACTTGGCATCAGCCAGCGTGATGCACATGGGAGGCTTAATGCGCAGAACCTGTGGAAATGGAAGGGAAATGATGCACCAATAGAGACAGGAGAAGATGATCAAAGATTCGTTCTCGGTGGAGACTTTTCAACAAACACGAATTTTTGTTAGTCGGACGTGCAGTACGAAGACAGACGAGCCCAAATGAGGATGAACTTGGCCCATAAGAAGCCTCACTTACATTTCCATGAAGACCGCCGCGTCCAAAGAGCACTCCTTGGTCCTTGCACTTCTCCCATATGTCCAGGACGTGCGGCGTAGCCAGAGGGGTACGCTTTTCACGATTGCCCACCAGCTCGACGCCGATCATCAGGCCTTTTCCCCGCACGTCGCCAATAATCTCGAAGCGCTGCTGCAATTCGGCCAGACCTTTGAGGAAGTACGTGCCCACTTCCAGGGAGTTGCGCTGCAGTTGCTCCTCCTCGATCACGTCCAGCACGGCAATGCCTACGGCACTGGCCATCGGGTTCCCTCCGTAGGTGTTGAAGTGCAGGGCCTGGCCCAGGGATGCCGCGATCTCTGGCGTGGTGACAACGGCTGCCAGTGGGAAGCCGTTCCCAATGCCCTTGGCCATGGTGACTATGTCGGGGACATAGTCGTGGCCCTCGAAGCCCCAGAAGTGCTCACCGGTTCGCCCAAAGCCAGTCTGAACCTCGTCGGCCACAAAGAGTCCTCCGTTAGCTCTGACCAGAGCTGCTGCCCGCTTGAGGTACCCTTTTGGGAACTGGACCGTTCCGCCGACCCCCTGGATTGACTCTGCAAACATAGCAGCCACCTTGCCGCGCGGCAGGGAATACTTGAAGGTCTCCTCCAGTTCATTGTAGTAGGCATCGCCGGCCTGGCAGCCTGCGGTGCACTGGCATTCGCGGGTGGTCTGCACAGGGGAGTCCCGGCAGTTTGAGCCGCCCCAAATGCCCTGGTAGGGATCGGGGTTCATCACGTGCACAAGTCCGTTGTTCACCCCTGGCAGCGGAAAGCGCCAGGTGGAGTGTGCCGTGAGGCCCATGGTGTAGGGGGACATTCCGTGGTAGCAGTTGCGCAAGGAAAGGATATCCTGGTTGCCTGTGTGAAGGCGCGCCATTAGCATAGCAAGATCGTTGGCCTCCGAGCCGGAGTTCACGAAGCACACGCTCTTGAGGTCTCCTGGGAACTTGGCCACCAATCGCTCGGCATACTCGTGGATCTTGGGGTGCATGTAGATGTTAGTCGTGTGCCACAGTTTAGCAGTCTG
The DNA here is from genome assembly GCF_004382145.1 of Drosophila mauritiana. Classification (NCBI taxonomy): domain Eukaryota; kingdom Metazoa; phylum Arthropoda; class Insecta; order Diptera; family Drosophilidae; genus Drosophila; species Drosophila mauritiana. The sequence goes on from NC_046669.1 coordinate 22,128,385, forward strand.
CTCGCTGAGCGCCTGGTTAACCTTTCTACAAATGAACAAAATATGTGATTACATTCTACGTTCTACATTCTACATACTACGTGGGGACACGTATAACACAATTAACTTCATTTTTGAAGATAATCTACCCAGACTTAGTCCATGTATATTTCTTTTAATTTTACAAGAGAGCTTCTATGTTTTATTGGCCCCATAAAAAGAGGTAAGTAATAAAATAATATTACTTTGCACAAAAGTTGGCATTATCTTGTAATGTCCTATTGCTTCAATCGAAAATAAAACGACAATTCGGTATTTGCTTAAACGGAATTAAATCACACTGAAATCGATTCTCATATCTAACTGTTGAAAAATCCTTTTTTTTGTAAAGTAGTGAATATGTATTAACATTTAAATTCATATCACTTCCTTTTTTGTGTAAAGCCTAAAGCCCCCTCCTGCTTACGGGTGACAATGTCCAACGGACACAGTAACGATTCCGCCAAACATGTCCAGGTAGCGCCGGCCCTCGTGATCGTACAGCCACTGCATGTGGCCAGCGTGGATCACAAGTGGCTTCTTGAAGTGGGCCAGCAGATTCGGTGTCAGGTGGTTGCGCCTGGTCTTGAGAATCTGCTCGTAGCTGGAGCCGTCGTAGGCCACCGGGCGGTGGTTGCAGTCGGGCATCTCTACCTGCAGCTGGGCTATCGTTGCGGGGGCTGCCTTTGAGTGCAGCGATGAGCTGGAGCTCCTACGGACCGAGGACCTGGGAGGGAGCCGCCTGGTCTGAGCTGTTAGGCGAAAGATGAGAATGGTTTAGTTGCAATCTAGATCTAGTTAAAAACTAATACCTTTTTTATTGAAAGCATGCTCATTAGCCTTTTTACTGGTAATGCTTAGATCAATATTTATCCAAACCAAATACTAGATAGTAATGTTTTCTTTCGCTTTACCAACTTAGTAAGGAGTATCTGATAGTTGAGGAAATCGTTTTCTTTGCTTGTACATTTGACTGCTAATTAACCACTTGGTGTTCGATCAATGTTTGATAGAATTCGAAAATTAAAAATCACATTTGTCGCAAGGAAAAAACAAACAAAACTTTTATGCGTTTTCATTTGAATGTTGTGCTCAGAGCGACGATCTATGCCCTTGAGCTTCAATTTCCATGCAAGAAAATCATTTACTGCCTACTTAATATTTATTACGAAGGAGAACTCAAGCCAAAAGGAACGAATTAAAAAGCACACAACACTCTTTAAGCGTCACCTTTTTAAAAAAATTTACCATTCGTGTCCAATATTTGAGATTTCCACACTTTCATTGCATTGTATTCCAGATAACAACGTGAAAAAATTACAAATCCCTTCCGAAACCAACAGTTCTATTTTTATACCCGTTACACATAAAGTAAAAGTGTATACAATTTCTATCGATATCCCAGATAACTGATGAAATTTCGCGTTCGCATTCCATTAGCTGAGTAACGGGTATCTGATAGTCGAGGCATCTGATACTCAAATCCTGAAACTCCTGCATCTGATACGAAAGTTAAGAAACAAACACCACATATCTTAAAGACAAAATTGAATATAGTTATTGTAGAATTGAATATTTTTTTAACTGAAACATCACAAAAGTAGTTTAAAGATCAGTCGTGTGTATAAAACATGTCTATTTACACAACTGTTGATATTGGTGTATAAATCGAACTAAAACGCAATTTCCTAGTAATCTTGTGTTTGCTCGTCGTATTTATTTAATCAGAAACATGTGCTGCACTTGCCCACGTGAGGTTCGAGTTCGAGTTCTGAACTATACACAATTTGTAAAGAGGTCATTGGCCGTGGGAAGTCTTCTCCAATTGCCTGTATTCAAATGCCTTAAATGCGCAATTGGGACCACAACTGGGTTGTTTATTAAGACTGAGCTGATCCACACAATTCAACTGATAAGAACTGGCCCCCTGCCAACAGCCTAGGCCACTCGAATTCCTAGTGAGATTGGGACCAGCTTTGGACTGCCAGCCACCTGTCAAATTAAAAACTCTTATCACTCTTATCTGAACAAACACTAACTTTGACCGAACGTGGCGGACCACCCAATAAAATTATTTATAAATAGCACTTTTACAGGGGGAATCAGTCTCAAATCCCTAGATATTGTAAATCTGAGCAATTGTGCTTTAATTACTGTTACACTATGTCCACAGATTCCTTAATAGTGGCAAGTAACTATGTATGATTATATGATGATGATCTCCACCAGAGTCAGGTGATTTATCTTTTCAGTTGAAATTTAAGGATCGATTCGATTTCCCTATGAATTAGAACACAAGAGACCATATGCAGAAAACTTACCTAACAATCGCTTGGACATCATTTTGGGCTTCGGATTCCTTTCTAAGCTCTTATCACTTTCTATGTAAACTTTTCTGGCTTGGATGCACTTTTTGAACTCGAATCAACTGTGCGGCACGTGTTCTTCGCGGGGACAGTCGTCCACTAGTAACGGCGGAGGTGGAGCAACTGATAGGCGGGCACGATTCCGATTCCAGTGACGGCGGAGAAAGCTCGATCAACGGAGAGCTTTGGTCTCTGCTGTCGGATTGGAGAGCAAAGTCAAGGCCGCGGATAAGCACTCTCGTTCTCCCAAGGGGGAACTGTTTGGGAAGCGCTTGGAGCAAGCACCTCCAGCAAGCACAGTAGGTAAACAGCTTGTTGTCTCATAATAATTTATTTCAAATCTTGCTTGCTACGTACTGAAGCACAAACTACTGAAGTGCACAGGTAATCTTTTGTTCTTAACAAAAAATATATCGCATTTGCGCTTCTTTGCCATCGCTGTGCGGGACGTCCTGTCCCGGATTAGACTCGCTGTTTTTCTGGAGTGGCTGGCATTTCCACTAGCCGTCGATATTAGTTAGGTCCTTCAATATGCTATATCGATTTATCAAGTATGAATTATATATTTTGCTTTATCAACCAACATCACGAGTTTGCGCTTTGATTCTCACATTGCCCATCCCTCCCTATTTTTCCCACCAAATATAACCCAATGCAACAGATAATACGGAAACATAAAATGTTCGCGGGGTCATCTAAAAACAAGCTCAATGCGAAGTCGTGGGATACAGTGTTTACACAGAGAACAATAACCTATCTTCGTATATAACGTTCACTTTAAAGCCTCCATCCCGGGGAGATCAGTTAAAGTCAGTGTACAGATCGGGACTTCTGGGCGCTGCTGCTGGCTGGGCCGGTTGCTCTAGGCTAGCTGCCATCTGTCGCAGATTTTCGACGCCAGTTAGCAATTGCCTGCAAGGAATGAATTATAGTAGGCATGTTCGTTACTCATCAGCTGATGGCACGTCCTACCTGAGATTCTGTTCAGCAGTGTCGGCGGCACGCAGCAGATCCCTTGACAAATGGTGTGTTCTGGACGGTCGTTGTGCGCTAGTCCCGCTGCTGGTGGAGGCCTCACTGTCTCTACCAGGTGTCGCCACTGGAACTCCTCCTGTTGCGCAATCAGAACTTCCAGAACTTCCTCTTAGAGACCGAAGCTCCGCCTAAAAAGTACGAGTTTTCAAATTGTCATTATTGCTTGTAAATTTTCCGGAATTTCCGGGTTTAAATAAAGTATTTTAACAAAAAGCTGCATGATAATAATTCTTCCAGAACGTTCCAATGGCATTCGCCATAGTGAGTATGAGATCAATGCACTTCCAACTTTCGGGCATTACCCTACCGATCGGGCCACTCACCTCTAGTTGAGCCAGCTGTCGCCTTAGGTGCTGCGTGGTTTGCGTATTGGTCGTCGTGGCTAGGGCCTCCCGGCGCCGCGACGTCTCTGACAGTTGCACAAGCTGCTGCTCAAACTCGCTGGCCCGTTTGGTCTGGAGATTAAGTTCCGCACGAGCTTCCTGCAGCTCCCGCTGCAGGCGTTCGTTCTCCTGTCTCAGTGTTGACAGTTGCAAAGTACCTTCCGCCTCCTGGGGAGGCGAGTCAATGGGGTTGGAGGGCAGCCCGATAGCTACGTCAGCTAGTCGTTGAGACGAGTGAATTATGGAACCGTCGGACAGAAAGTCGGGCAGCATTTTGACGGTAGAGCCGGCGGCTGGTTCGCCGGTTGGACCGGGGAGGGCGGCAGCACTGGAACCTCTGGGTGCGAGAGAGGACGGCAGAAGCCCTACTGCTCCGCTCGACGCTTCAGCTCCCCCCAGAGGGGAGTTTGGCGGAGAGCTCAGGGCATCCTGACCGGCGCACCAAGCATCCGGCAAGTGATCCTGCACGAAGTCTGGCAGGGCTGAAGCTGCAGCAGCACTACCACCGGCTCCGCCCCCAGCTGCATTGCATGTATCCAGGGGCAGGTCAAGCTTCATCTTTGGGCCGGCAGACAGCACAAGTCTGGTGGGGCGTTGGTCGCGGTTTCCAGTCGGCCGACGACGAGGCGATGACGAAGGGCCCGGCAAATGGGGAGGCATATCGTAGTTGGAGTACGAGCGTGGCACGTAGCGCGAACCAACGGCGGGTTGCTGGTTGGAAGCGGATGGAAAAATATCTGCCAATGAAAGCGGAGAGTGAATGGGAGTTAGATACACAAGTTGGAAGTCGAATTTCAAACTTACCGTCGTCTATTCTTTCATCGTAATGCCTGTTTGTGTTGCGCACCTGAGCCAGAGCCACATGGTCGTCATCGTCGTTATCCAGAGCGTCCTGAACAGCGTCGTGACCCAGCCGATGATCCGGCCTCAAGCGGTGCTGAGACTGCGACCCGCCGCTGCTACTGGATGCGCCTCCCCCACATGCTGCGTACTCCGCCAGACTCGCCTGCGAGTCAAAACTACTGAAGCGCGGAGATCGCTTCATCCTAGAGGATGCACTGCTGCCGTTAACATCAGGCGGCTGCATATGGGAGACAGAGGCTGACTGAGGTACCTTAGGTCGGGCACCCGTTGACGTTTGCACGGCTGCCGAGGTCACCGTGCTAGTCGGGGCAGTCACAGTTCCGGTACTGCTTAGAAAGTGTTTAAATGAGAACGATGACGAGGAAGCTGCTGCCGGTCCCGCTCCTCCCGTGGCCGTTGTGGTTCGTGTGCTTGGGAAGTCCGCTCCACGACCGTTCATACACACGTCCGCCACGAGATCGTTTACCCCCAAAGCGGCCGGCGCGCAATCTTTTGAGCCCATCGTCGTCTCGGCAAGGAGCGCTTGCTGCGCGGCTTGTGGAATCCTCTGCTGCGGATTGGCCGTGGCCGCCGCTTCGGTCGCACTTCCATTTGCCATTTAATTGTAAACGCGGACAGGCAGCGGTGGGCCGTTCTTCTTGCCGGTTGCCTTTATACGTGTCGGCCGAGCTGGGCGGTGTGTGTGTCCTACTGTCTGTAGCCCGTGCTGTTTCACTGCCTCCTGTGGTCGCGTTCTCTCCTGACTCTCAGTTATTTTTGCATCCCATTTTTCCCTGCGACTTTTCACTTGGGGCTATATCTGCAGTGCTCGAAAGTCGTGGGCAGCTGTGCAGAGGCTTGCAGCACTGGCTGAGGGATGCAGCACAAGTTATCGATTGGAGCAGAGGGAAACTACATATATTTGAATCGGGGGAAGCCCGGATAAACCATATATTATAATAATTGATATCATTTGTTGTCCTTCAATGAACCTCTGATTTGTAATTAATAAATAATTAACATTATAAACGTTTTTAAAAGTTGGCCTTACAATCGGAACTGAGACAAATAACAGCTCGTGCAATTCTCCAGATCTGGAATGACCGAACTATCGAGTTATGAACATAATCGATAGAAAGTTTGGTTAGTGGGAAAAACATTGAGCACCCCTATCATTTTGCAATAGCATACCAAAGACACTAGAATAACAAGATGCGTAACGGCCATACATTCGTTTGGCACTATGCAGCCACTTTTTTGGTGAAGGCCAAATTTGCTCTCTTTCCGCTCGCTCACGTTGAGAGCGTAAGAAATATAAAAATAGAATTTGCTTGCTTGCGTGAGTAAAAACAAGAGACGAAAACGCGTATATGTGTGCGTGCTGTGCTAGAAGACGATTTTCGGGCCGAAATCAATTCTGATCGAAGAAACGAATTTACATATTTGGAGTTGTGGCCAATTTCGTAGCAATATGATGAAATAAAATAAAAATTCCCTGACTATTATAATAATTATTATAATAATAATTAAAGCAAATACAAAGGAAATTATTATAACTACTGTAATTTGAAACATAAATTTTCCAAAAAGAAGACATAACATTGAGAAATAAATATTTCATAAAAATAATAATTATTTTTTAATTTCATAAAAAAATAATAATTTAATTAATAAATAATAAAAATAATAATTTTATTAATAAATAATAAAAATAATAATATTTCATAATAATATTTCATAAAAAATAATAATACGTAGTAGAAAATAAAAATTAATAAAATAAATAAAAATATGAAAACAGTTCGTTGCAAAAGTCATATCGTCAGGCACGAAGTGCGGACACAAGCACTCAACAATCATTGCCTTATTAATTTTTCTCACGCCGCAAGCTGAATACCCTAATGACAAGTATTCTAATATAAAGTCATTTTCGAAATTTATTTTGTGATGTACATAGATTCGTCTATTACTATTTCTAAGCTTTATTTAAATAATAATAACGTTAAGGCAATGCAAAACAAGAATTTTTCGCATGGTGCCAATTGATAAAAAATAATATAGATTTAAAGTCAACGAACTTCTAAGGTAAAGGGCATATTTTGTCAAATTTACAATACATGAGCATACGTGTGCACACATACAGTTGTATCCTATCACTGTATGCGTAGAAAAGAGCTGTTTGCTGTAGCGCTCTCCGCTCTTTCTCTCTCGAACAAAAACTCAAGAGAGCCTGGAGCCACCTCTAGAGCCACGGCCAAAAAATCGCGTGCCAAAAATTTGTATGGCCGTTACGCATCTTGTTATTCTAGTGTCTTTGAGCATACCCAGTACTGTTAATAGCCCCGCGGCCAGTGTTTGTAAACGCGGTCAGTCCAGCCATAGTAAACAAAACGCGACGTTCGGTTCGCTGCGCATTTTTAATGCAATAAAAGCGAAAGGATTGCAGAAATCACGCAACTGGCGTTGCACTTCCATATTGAGCATTAAATGTGGCATTCACCGTTATCTATCGAGGTCCGGCTCCACGTTATTCGAGGGTGTTCTTGTCCCGCAGTTGTGAAAAGAAAAATCTGCGTAGCAAACAAACCGGTCGGTGCTCTTGTACATACATTGTATACACCATACACACAGACAAGTTCAGACGCGTACATGGCCGAGGAAAAAGCGTCGCAGTGCATTTTGTGTGGCAAATTAATTGCGCCGAGGCCCTCGAAAAACGGTGATTGTCTGCCGAGTTCTTAATTTTTGGTGTCCATATGCAACCGCTCTGCCGCTCCTCTGCCAAGCCTCTGCCGTGGGGGTGAGGGTGCGTCCATGTGAGCCTGCATCTGCGTGCGCGATAGTGTGAGTGTCAGTGCGAAGGTGGTGCGCTGAAACTTCGCGTATTGTGAATTGCCGTGCAAACACACACACACACAAACAAAACCGCCCGCCCATTGGAACACCCCTCCCGCTCCAGCAAAAACAACAACGGCGTGTGTTCCACTTTCGACTGTCCTGATTTCGCTGCAGCGCTGCCGGGAGAGCAGCTTATTTGGGGGCGTGTTCCTCGTCCTGTCCCAAATCCTGGGAGCGAAGCCACCGATCCAAGGACTCCTGTCAGGGACCATTGCAGCATGCTTGGGAGCTGCTACAGGTAAGTGCCTTTTAGTCCGTTCTAATTAGACATTCTTCCAAGTCCGATTGGGAAAAACAGCTATTCTGTGGCCACGGCCCCATTTATCGACTCTCTCGTCCTCTCTCCGTTTTACCCCGGTTGACTTCTCTGCTGGCCTCTTGGCTTTTCCCCTGCATTTCCACACGCGTCGGCCGTTGAGTTTCTTTTACCTTGCACAGTAGAACTTAAGATAAAAAAGGTGATCAAAATTCGAGACTCGATTGGCAGTCGAGTAAGCGTACCTTTTATTCCAACTATTCTTTATACAAACTATTTCTTTGTACAAACTACAACGACTCATTTTCGTTTACTAGTCTCTCCTATTACGGTACAAATAATTAAAATGCCTACCTGAATACCATTTTACAATACAATTGTAATAGTTTCCCTCTGAAGTTTAAAAAGAGAGAGAGAATGCCAGAGTCGAGTTTCTAGACAATCACATACCCCTTACTCAGCTATTGCTTTGCACCATTTATATTTCCTGAGGTCTCGACAGTCATTCGGACGGACAGACGAAAATGATTAAAAATTTATTTACAATATAGGTAGGTCAAAAACACTAGCTTCTTTTTTCCCTTTGTTCTATGAGTATGAACATTTGGATAAATGCGATGAAAAATAAGTATTACATCAATGTAGAAAGCCCTCTAGGAAAGATCAACGTTCGTGTTTTTTTGTTATAAACAAAAATAAGATTCAAGAATCATAAAACTTAATACCATATTTTAGAGATTTCACTCCACTGTGCGCCCGGCCTTAGCGTTTCTCGTCTGTCATTGCTGCCTCTGCTTTTTCTTCTTCTTGCTCCGTTTTGTATACAAATTATTGTGAGCGTTTCTTGTTGTTATTGTTTTTGCAGTTGTTGTTGCTTTAAGCTTTTATGGGCAGTGCATTTCACTTGTTTGTTGTTGCTGCTGCTGTTTTGTTGGCCATGTACATATACTCTGAAACGTTATAAATATAGACGTTAATTTGTCTTTTGGCTGAGTTACTTGTAGCTAGTGATTATTTCAAAATTGATTTTGCCTGGTCTGCAGTTAATAAGTTATCCCCTAGTCCTCCTCATGGGCTACCCACTGTGCTGTGAAGCGTACAATATATGTATGCAGCTTTTTGTTTTCAGGCGGGTGGAACTTGGTGTTGCTTGGACTCCTCCTTTCTTGCTGTGCGTCTTAATAATTCTATTAACGTGTTCAGACCACCCATTTGGCCCCACTTCATCCCCGGGCCCAGCACTTTGTTGACCCATATTGGGGCGTTTTTGTTTTGCTGTTAATTAATATTTGTAATTCTCGTGTTTCGCTTTGGCTTCGAGGCCGTGTTCTGTTCGCTGGGCTGTGATAAACCACGATTGGGTTGATTTTCAAAACAAATTAACAGTTTAGTCGCTCGACAGTTTCTAGCAGTTCGTTTTCTGATAGCCTCTCTTCCAATGCTTACCAAACGAGACCAAAAACCATTCCACCCAAAGAATGTATAAACTTAGTTTTTTTTAAATAAACTGTATACAAGCATTAGTTTTAGTTTAACATTCTGTGATAGACAGTAAACTAATCAAATAGTCATATATAACCTCTGCATTACTAATTTTTTCTTTCTCTCTGGTACTTTATTGCAGTAGATCTCCGCTCGAATGTTCTCCAAGTCCCGGGCATTGATCACCTGCCTATAGGCTTAGATACTCTAGCCTTGGATTGGACAGTATCCAGATGTCGTCAAGTAACGGTGGTCTTAGCAGTGCCACCAATGGCCGCAGCGGCAGCACCGGCAGCGCCAACATTAACCTTAATCTGAAGGGGCATGAGAGGTCCATAGGGGGAGCTCCTGGGTCTGGGGCATCAAGTGCCACGACTACGTCAATTACTCACAAAACACTGCCAGACCTGAAGACGCAGAGGAGCAATAGCGCCTGCCACGCCCATGAGTCGTTGTCCGCCCTTCGCCGTATTGCGTTGCTGGAAAAACCTCCCGAAAAGTTGCTCAGCTATGGGGCGGCACAAAGCCGGATCCTGGGCCAGGAGGCTAGGGAAGATTTCCTTGTCTACAGCGAAGGACGATTGCACTCAGGTCCGTTGCAGTCGCTTATTGCCCACATGGTCCCCACCCACGAATATTATCCGGATGAAGGATTTATTTTCGCTTTCCTTCTAAGCGCCAGGCTTTTTGTGCGCCCCCACGAGCTATTGGCGCAGATCTCACAGACCTGGGAGCATCAGCAGCAGGTTGTAGGCACCGGCGGAGATGTAGTGGATGATGCCGGTCAGGTGCCCGGTCGCACAATGATGCTCAGCATCAACTCAGCTTCACCGCTAACGCAGCGGAAAGGAAGTGCAGCGGCCGCCTCACACAGTTCGGAGCTAGAACCGCGTCTTCAACAGCGGACGAACACTCAGCGCTCTGCCCAACACTGCATCAGACTCCTGTCAGAATGGATAGAGATCTTCCCTTACGATTTTAGAGATGAACGGCTTATGCAGCAAGTTCGGATCCTGGCAAGGAAGTGCGTCTACATTGATAATTCGCTGGGAAAGCAAGTATCGCGAATCTTGCAGCTGCTGGTGTCTCGCCTTACGACGCTAGAGCAGTATGAGGAGTTTCTGCAGACTATCAGCTCGGAGGAGGCACAGAGTCAGCAACAGCAGCACCACCACCACGGACACCACAATCACTTGCACAATGCCTTTCAGACGTTTTTAGGGAGCTCTTCACATGCTAACGGAGCTAGTGGCGGCGGTGGATCTGCCAGCGGCACCTCTAACTCATCATCTAGTGGCCACACCTCATCTGCCTCCACATCAAACTCGATCTCCACAACACCCCAGCCGGACGATGTGTTTGGCATCATGGACATGTGTCCGAGCTGTGCACACTTGGCCCACCAGCTTACGTCCATCGAGCTGGAGCGCTTGTCGCACATCGGCCCAGAGGAATTTGTCCAGGCCTTTGCAAAGGATTATCAACAGCAGGCCAAGGATGGAAGTAAGGAGGCCAACAAAAGCAAGTGTAGTGGAGGCGGAGGTGGTTCGTTGAACGACATGAAAAAGACTCGTAACCTGGAATCGTATGTGCAGTGGTTCAATCGGCTCAGTTACTTGACGGCAAGCGAGATAGTCAAGGTGGGTAAACAGTAGAATATTCATCAACGGATCTTAAAAATATATTAATATATGTTCTATTCAATGTGTCCCTTGCAGTACCCTAAAAAGAAGCAGCGTGTTCGCATCATAGAATATTGGATAGAAACAGCCCGCGAGTGCTTCAATATTGGCAACTTTAATAGTCTGATGGCCATAATAGCAGGTCTAAATCTGGCGCCCATAGGCAGACTGAAGAAGACGGTGAGTTGGGTGGAAAGTTAAACTTATATCGGATTTGACTCATTGTGAATTTAATACTTAGTGGTCCAAAGTGCAATCGGCAAAGTTCTCCGTGCTGGAACATCAAATGGATCCAACATCGAACTTCAACAGCTATCGCTCTACGCTCAAAGCTGCGATGTGGCGCTCAGAGGGCGCTACTGAGGAACGCGAACGCATAATCATTCCATTCTTTAGTTTATTTGTTAAGGATTTGTATTTTCTGAACGAGGGATGTTCCAACCGGTTAGTAGAACTTGTAGTGCTTTTCGAGAGTTATTTGCTTATTGACATATTGCCGATAATTTAAACAGGCTGCCGAACAATCATATCAACTTCGAAAAATGCTCCCAGCTGGCCAAACAAGTAATGGAGTTTAATGAATGGAAGAAAGTAAACTGTCCGTTTGAGAAGCTTCCCAACGTCATAGCCTATCTTCAACACAGCGCAGTACTCAATGAGAACACTCTTTCCATGGCATCCTTCGAGTGTGAGCCACCGGAGAACACGGAGGAGAAGGACCGCTACAGGACCGTAAAGGCGGAGACGAAGCAACAACTGCTGCAGCAGCTGCAAGATCAGCATCAACAGTCGCAGTAACCCCAATACAGGGGGTAGATTAAGCTACGCTTAAGCGCTTGCCATGATTATTTTTTCTACTAAGCCGTAAGACCGGGGATATTTTAGCCTAAGTTAATGAACCAAGGAGTTCACCGGGCTACCAAGCCTCAAGCCCTCATTAACCCCTTACTCCGAAGGAAGAGCTTCTGAAGCTAGGGTCGCCAAGTAATAATTTGTCAATAATTTTTGTTTTCAATTATTTCCGTTATCTTTGTGTTCCTGTTCCAAATCTGTATTGACGGGCGGCTTCAAATATTTTTAAGAATATGCTGCGAGACGTTGCCAGTAATTTTATTTATTTAATTAGACCATTGGGAGGATGGGAATAATGAATCTATGTACTTAAGGCCGTATATGGCTAACAGCTAATGCAACTAATTTAGTTATTAGCGCGAAATATTTGGTATATCATAATTCATTTTAATATAATTATGATAAAATCAATCTGACAAAGCTGCATAAGTACGCGATATCCGTACGTGACCAGTATTTATATTTATGTATACAATTTTATAGCTAAATGAAATCTTTTTGATATTCCGTAATTACATCCGGGTACATTCTAACGGATTTCATTCTGATTCTGTCTCGAGGCTTTTTGCATCAGCAACATATATCGGCCTACTATCAGTCGCAGGCCATTAATACTTTCGTATAAGGAAAAGTAAGAAAGATCAGAAGGAGAAGTACACTTTGTGCTTGAAAAATGCTTCTTCTGAATAAGAATTTGATTTTTAACAATGCAGTTGCAAGATTATGCAATATTGTGGATGAAATCATAAATGATATTAACTATAACGGGACTAAACACACCATTAATGATTAAAACAGCTTTCGAATAAACGATATGAACAGAACCAGTTCCCAAAACAAATCTCTTAATGCCTTTCTATTCTTTGGGATTATTCAAGAGAAGGTAAGAAGTAAGTTATTTTAAGGACATACATTTTGTTATAATTTAGTGATCATAAATGGTACACTTACAAATAAGCATTTCAACTACACAAAGATTATGCACTCCTGATTATCAGTTCCGTCAATATCTGTTTTCTGGTATTACACGTTTATTTTAAAATCTTTAACACCCACAACTCGACAATACATTTGACTACATTGTTTTTGTACGGGCCAATAGGACTCGAATCATATTTTGTCATGCAATATCCCCACAGTGCTTCTAAAGGGTAATATTAAATTACCTTGGACAAATTACACGTTCCAGAATCTAAATTCTAGCTAGATGCTTATATGGACGTACAGTAGGACAGATAGACGGGCACGGCTAGATCGAATTGGAAATTGATCCTGAGGCAGATACACATATGCTTCAAAGGGTCGAAAACGTTTAATGCACAGTTAACTTTTGTATACCTTCATTCCAAAACCAAAAGTTCTCCGTTGCATTATAATCATTATATGACTTTTTTCAAAACTTGTGTGGTTTTAGTGGGAGTCGGATAGCTTTAAAACATATATTTTAAACGTATCTACTCTACTTTTAAAACTTTTGGGACAACCAAAACTGGGGTTTTGACAACCCAGTTTGGAAACTCGACTATAGCATTCTCTCTTTTTTTATTTTCAATTTCTACTGATACGTCAAAAAATGTGATCACGGGCACTGTAATGCTCACAAATCGAAAAGCTGACCTTCCCACAATTTGCAAAAATGTTTGGGTTTTATTATTTGTGTTGCCAATTTTTACCAATTTGCCGAACAAAATTAGGAAATTTCTTCTTCCCACTCCCAATAGCTGAGTAACGGATAGTCAAGGAACTCAAATAGCCCCTTGCCTTAGTTTTTTGAAATATATTACATAATTCTGGGAAATCAAAATTACCTTCACTGCCAGCAGTCAAGTTTTTCTACACGCAGCTTGGAAGGCACATTGCAAAGTAAGGTAAAGTAAATGTAAGGAAATGGAGCAACGGACTCGTCCTTCTACATACAGTAAAATACTCCTTTCGGCCAGTGACCGAACAGAGTGGTATTTTTAAGGATACCTATTTGGTACATTCCAGTCGGCTGGTATATTGCCTCGGCCCAATCGTGGCCACACTAAAGCTGCCTGCGAACGTGTTGGACGCGACCGAGCACGCACTTCCATTCGAAAGCCTGACGATGTGCCACCTCCCGGGCCGTTGTTGACGCGGTGAATCGAGGCGGAAAAATCGATTGTGCTCGTGTGATTATTTTTGTTTTGATTTGCGGCCTCCCGCTCTCGTAATCCTCGCGCGGCCTCGGCCACATGACTCATGCCAGGCAGGAACAATGAAAAACCACAATAAGTACGTCAAATTGCCCCAAGACCTCGATCTGAGTTTCCACAGTGATTTGGACCTGCTGCCGGATACGGCGGCCGACATCGACGTAGAACTAGACCCGGCTGCGGACACGGATGTGGCCGCGCTCAGTGTGAACGTGCCCGCGTCTCTGGGCCTGGACGAGGACGACGACGACGAGGTCATCATCGCCCCCGGCGGCGGAGGACTTCGACTAGCTCCCACGGCGGCGGAGGCAGTGGCGGCACACAGGCAGCACCAGCAGCGCAAGCAGCTGAAGAACCAGCTGGAGCAGAAGCAGATCCTGCCCAAGAGCAAGATCTGCGGACTAGGCAGCGACAGCATCGTCGAGGTGAGTCATGATCAGGAGCAACAATGGAAGGAGGAGAACAACAACTCCACTGAATCAACAAGAGTAGCAGCTTAGTGCTACATCAGATTATTTTTGGGGATTCGGGATTCGGGCTTCTTCGGCGCCTGCAACTTGTGGCTGGCGGAGATTCCTAGGCCCAAGAAAAATGCTGCGGATTGCGCGGCGTAGCAAAACAAAACAAAGAGCGGAAAAATCGATAAGCAACAAAGGGAATATTCTGGCGCTTGTGACAACCCCGAGTGCCGCTGGCAAAGGTTTTCCCCGTAAATCCCTGTTGACTTTTAATCGGCGAGTGGGAATGGCACTTGAAAAGGGCCTTGCCGATGGATGGTACGGGGGACAAGGGGGATTTCTTCGCCGGAAATTTGCTCTAATGCTAATGAGCTCTGATATTAATGGAATTTGTGTTGACACACTCCGGGAACTGTTTTGGCTTGGCTTGGCCATCAAGTAGACCAAGTGGGTCGGTGTCCTAGAAAGACTTGAAAAATCTATAGTTCGCCCCCGTTTACCTTGTTAATAATTTAACTTGCCACGGCGCCGACTGTACTGCCCACGCATTTGCAATCAGTAATGCGTCAGACCCGTGTCAATCATAACACCGTCCTGTCCCTCTGTCGTCGATAAAAAGCATAGTTAATTGCGGCGAGAAGTGCTGACTTGGAGGTGGTGTTATATCAGAAATGAAGTTAGTAAGCTAATTTAAATTAGTTCTCCTGAAAATCGTAAATTCGTAAGAAAACCGCGTTTAAAACCCTTCTCGGACCTTAGGAAACGATTTCGAAATCGTTTTTACAATATTTTTAGGACTCGTTTCTATACAGACTACGCTTGGAATTACCGGACATACCAGACTCGTTGAAACGTATGTAACAGGTAGAAGGTGGAGTTTCCGAACATTTAAAGTATATATTCTTGATCAGGATGAAAGCCAAGTCGATCTGGCTATGTCCCATTATGTCCGTCCATATAAACGTCGAGATTTCAGGAACTATTAAAGATAGAAAGTTGAGATTGAGCACGCAGAATCAAGAGACATAGTCCAATATTGCCACCACCACCCTACAGCGTTCTGCCTTGTTTTTAGTAGACACAAATATATCATAAACAGGAAGGTTTTATTATGTAAAATTATCATACATAAATAAATAATAAATATAAATATAAATACCTCTGACTGCTTGGACGCCATTTTAGAACCAGTTTTGAGTGCTTCAGCGGTCTACTGCAGTTTTTGATGGAATATTAAAATAAGAATCTTCTAATTTGGTTTTAGAATCAACTTTATTGTTACAATGGGTATATTTTGGTCGAGAAAGTTGCAGAAAATGCATGCAATGGTAGACACTTTTGCTCCGCTACATTAAAGACCTTATTTCTGTGTCGCTTCGTCCTACATTCACGTTTGCAACCAATTAAAGGTCATTCGTGCTCTTACGCCCCATGCACCCCATTAAGTTTGTTGGGCCTCAAGTCACTGCAATCTAACCTAGATTTAGGCACTTTTAATGACACGTATACGCCACGTGGATTGGGCTTAGTTCCTTTTTGAGGTCAAGTCCTAAACATCGCGTTGCTTTGCTGTGCTTCAATTCACTAACCACAGCTACTAAAATCGTGATCGCGTTCTATTGCGTAGCGAAGAATCCGCATCGCAAAGTAAACATAAAAATATTTTATAAGAAATATACAATGAATCTGATTAGTATCTCTAGCAAAGTTGAAAATGCGGAAAATATACAAGAGCAAGCTGCAAGCTGCTTTTTGTAATAAAGACTTTCACATCCTTTATTTAGTCGTATTGGATGAACATTATTTTTGAAGTGGAATTAATGTTTCTTGTCATTGCCTCTAATTTAGCACGAGTTTGTTGAGATACAATGTATTATTGTCTATTATATCGCTGCTAATCACTAATCTGAGATATGTCGCGGTTTCTGAAGATACCAAATATCCAAATATTTGATCATTTATATATACATATATCTGACTACAGCAGTACCCCAAGTCGAGGTAATAAAGATGTGAAAACGTATTTAAACACGCATTGTACCCATAGAGTACATAAGTATGGAAAATGTTAGAAAAATTGCAAATGCGTCAAATTATTTTTGATGAAATTCGTTTGGGTCGGCTTGCAAAGAATCCTTTGCAGCTAAGCACAGGCGTTCCCTAGGAGAATTACACTGACTCTTATTCCGGCTGCTTTTGCGACATGCAAATTTATGATAAAGTGCTGTGTTACAAATGAATTTATAGCACGGACAAGGAAATTTATCATCCTGCCGCTTACAATGCGAGTTCCGCTTTTCCTTTTCCCCCAGACTTTCAGCACAAATGGAAGCTGGCAAAGTGATGGGCAGCGTTTAAGAGCATTTATTATAATCATAAAACACAAATGCATTATTATGCATTGTCGTTGCCCCGAGCGTGCCTCGCTGAAAGGAAAGGCGGAGGCGACACGGAGCCAGGAAGTGGGCGAATCTACAGAGTCTTCACAGAAATTTCGGGACTACATGGATACATAAAGCGTTAGATTGCAACTCTATTGTATTCCAAATATGCAGGGATCGAGGTTTGAAACAAGCACCCATTAATTGAAAATATTGAACAAGTGTGATGGAAATACTCGTATTAAATCTGCAACGAAATTGTTGAGATTCTTATCATTCAAACTACGATTTGGATTTTTACTCCCATAACTCGTAGCTTAAATTGGTATGGCCACAGACTTCCATATTGCTTGGAAAATAGTATTGTGTTTAGCTTTATTTTATTTTTTTTATTGATCTACAAACCAAAAGTCTAGTAGTCGCGTTTCCTGTGGTAAAACCTGTTTACGTTACAACTGGATTTTAGTTGTATTCCGGATTCGCTTTGACAAATATAATTTGCACTTTTAATTGCTGCGCATAGGGAGGAAAGCGAGGAAACTCCGGCGCATCCTGCGGCGATGGCTCAGAGTTTCCTTTAACATATATTGGGCTTCCACTTTGGAGCTGTCCATGTGGTGCAATTGTTGCCTTAAATTCGGGCGCTAAATTGCGTAATTTATTCGTGATTTATAATTAAACAAAAACATTGCTTAAAAACAAATGAGGATCGCAACTACCACACACAAAATGATATGTGATGTGATATTAGCTTCAACTGCCATTCACATTGATAATGCAGTTGTTTTAAACAAATTTATCATATTATTACATATTTATATGTTTGTATGATCTGCGATTTATGGCAAGACAATCGTATTGTCTGCATTTACATCTCAATGTGCGTTTGGTGATTGTGTTTGCTAGAAATCAGCATCTCTTTTCAAATTCTAAGTGGCCAAAACCTGAATCATTCAAGGCTTTTTTATTTGCCCACAAATATGTTGTGGAACCCAAAAAAGTTTACAAATTGAATTAATTGCGTGCAAAAATTCCAGAAAGCACAAAGCCACTAACTGTTGGTTGGTCGGCTTCCTACCCAGAGTCCCTCCATGTTTTTCCCCCTTCGGTTGTCGTCGCTTCTTTGAAAATTCGTAGAAAATAGCTAAGAGGGTCCTTACTTGGAGCGGCATCCGGTTAAAAGGCGTTTTCAGGGAAGTTATATTGGATGAAGACCACCTAGCGGAGCACTGAGATGAAAGGCTATGGAACGCCCGAAGAAGCATTGACTTCGACGAGACGCATTAGCATAACAACATAAGCGGAAACGACTTCAAATCAAGAGGGAACAGACTAGTCGACTATCAGATACTCGTTACTCAGCTGGAGAAAACAACTAGAGATTTAGTAAGCATATCGGTAGAGATGACAAGAAAATGAAAATAATAATAATAAAAATAACATTTCAAATACTTTTATTGCTCTCCAGATTTCAGCCAATGAATCTGATCAAGAACTTGTATACCTCATAGGGCAGGGAACGCATCCTTTTACCTGTTGCACACTTTTCAAAGAAACTAATATACCTTTTTTTCCTACGAGTCGTTACTCGTTGGGTATAGCTAGACCGAAAGCAAAGTCGGATTTAATAATATTATAAATCATTTACTCGCTCCCCAAAATAAGGAAGATTTGGTTCAGTTGACATCATATAACATACAGACTCCACATAAGCTTAGCAACTGAAGACTCTATGTGCATCTGGTTTTTATACCCATTACTCCTGATAGTCAAGGACTCACCTAAAGCGACCTCTCTTCTTTTTTACTTGACGCACCCACTCCGCTCCTGACTTTCCCTTTGGCCTGTAAACATGCAAAATTGTCAATTTAAGGACCAGGCAGCAGTCAAAACATGATGAAGAGGGAAGGATGTCGCCGTAGGCCGGCATTTTTTGAAGTGAGCAGGAATGGGCATAATTCCTGTCGGTACTACAAGAATATTTTATCCATTTTTTCGTAGGCAAAAATAGAAAACTGGCTTTAAAAATCCATGCCAAATTACTGTAGAATTTATAATCAAAATTGAATTCGTCAAAAGTACATATATATAAAACGTATGTATTTGTCAATCTGATTTCTGTGCTAAACGATTTAAAAGAACCACTTAACTATTCAAAAAAAATTACATTAGTATGTATCAATGTCTAGACTTTAAAAAGACAAAGTCTTTCCTCAATTTGTTTGTATATAAAACAAACACATTTTAGGACCTGGTTCATCTTTACTCAAATAGGTTAATACAGGTCAATATAGTTTGATGCCATTAGTAAAGAAAAAATGCTTAAGCCATTTTTAATAGTTGATTGTTTCACTCACATTTTCCTAAAGCTCCTTTTTTATCCATAACGGTACATTGTACAGCAATCCCATGTTGCAATCTCATTTCCAGTTTCCGCATTTCTTCGACGTGAAAGAATGGTTGTTTCTTAAAGTTATAAGTGTCCAGATATTAAGTATTTTTTGATCCGCACAGCTCCTCAGAAGCTACAGGCAGCAAATGACAGCTGAACTTATTTTGGGGAGGGCGTGGCTGCGAGTGCCATTTGGAAGGCAACATTGTCAGTACCCATTTTACTGTTGACAGCTTTATAATTTTCAAGATGCGTCGTGGTAGAAAAAAAACTTATTTCATTTCACTCAGTCTTTCCACAACTATATTTTGAAAGAGTGGGTAAGTCATCGCCTTGTTAAAGCAAGCTGGATAAAGCATTACTGAAATGGCTCATCGAAAGATAATAGAATATACTTAATCACATATTATTGGTGGCATAGCATCAGAGATTCATTTTTCAACAATATTTACAGATCGATTTGATATATACATACATATACTGTCATATTTAAATTCGTCGTATCCAAAGCTTTTTAGCATTAAGGGGACTTTCGCCATCAAAACTTTCCATGAACCTGGAATACGAGTATCTCCGGTAAGGATTCGTTCTGGGACAGGTGACAGCTGTCACTTTGGATACATCTCATAGTAACATGTTGAGCATTGACGGGCCCTGCTGCTTTCGATAGTGCCTTTCACACGCGAGTGAGTGACGCACTTGAAAAGCATTCATTCAGGGTGTTACATTCACTAGGACTCACAGTAGGGTCAGTTCCCACCTAAGGACCACCTCCCACCGTTTGTGCAAGTGGACTGCTGCCTGAGGATTTAAAAGGCCAAAATTGATTTAAACAGGCTTCAGTTTTCTTACATACAATATCTATATTTATACTGCAACGCATTAATGCCTATTATCTGTAATATGTTTATTTTTAGACACTTTAATTTTCTTGAAAGTTAAATATTCTATTAACCTTCAAAAGTTCTCAGTGCGATAGAAGCAGTCAGAAGTGCCCCGAAGAAGGGGAAGAAAAAGTTGTTCTCATATTTTCTTCTTCTTTTCTTGTTTTATGAATTGAAGTATTCAAGCATTCCTTTATTCTACCCACACAAATGACTTACGCAAATCCTTTCCCTTCTCTATATGACTGTACTTTTCGAAGCTCCTGACAACCTTTGTTGGTCATCCCACTTCATGTCCTGACAAAGGCTTTACCACATACCCAGTGCACAACTATGGAATTCGTATATTGATTACTTCTTATAGCCCCTTTCTCCAAGATTTCTCGTCCTTTGTCTAGGAAATCATTTGTGTCCAGCTCCCTAATAGCACACAAATTACTTCTGCCGTCTATAAAACACATGTGATGTCCACTTAAAATAACAAATTATACCTTTAATGTGTGCAATCGCTGCCTTCATAATTATTAAAAAAAACTATAACCCGGTTTTTGGGCATGATCTAAGTGTTTTTGACTTGTCGGTAAATATTGACAAAATAAATAAATTTATTCCCATTTGAGAACAAGTGAGATAGTCGGGGAACTCGACTAAAGCATTCTCTCTTGTTTTTTAGATGTTATAACGATAAAAGTCATTCATTCAAGCACCTCTTCTTTTGAAATATGGTGCGTTGTCTCCTGACCTAAACAGTGGGTGGTAAACCATGTAAGCCGTAATCCTGCCCCATGAGGCAGGCAAAAAGTGTTGGAAACCGAAGCAGAAAGCGAGAAATGGCATGGAAGAGACACAGTCGCAAACCAGGCCTATAAAGCACTAAGCTTCAATACGCTTGCACGGTTTTGGCCAGCATTGTTCGTTGAGACTTATACTGGGTTAGTCGCCCATCCTTGCCAAATCCCCTCGTCCTATTCCTCCAACATCCCGCTCAGCTCCATCTGCAAAAGAAGCACGCACAAAAGTCAAACATTCTGCACTTCCGCTGATAATTTTTTGGGTGGTTGACAATGACAGTTTTTTGCGGATGAGAGGGAGATAAATCGAACTGTTCCTACCGATGATTTTCATTCTGATGATGACAGTTTGAAATTTCGTGCAGTTTGCTTTCGAACATTTTAATTAGCTATCCATTTTAATTACCCCAAATGCATTATGGGCGGGCTTGTGCTGGCCAGCGCCATTTGCTGGTGCGACAACTTTAATCTGCGCATTACAGAGACTGCCCCTTGATTCCAAACTTTTTCGGTCCTTGCCGGCTAATCCCAAGTGCTGAGAGTGTACCTACCCTTTCCCGCTTTTGAAGAGCGGATGTAAGAAGGATTCGAGATAATGGAGACGAATGTTGCACAAACAGAGCCCGAAACACATGTATGAAACGTGAAGTACGAACATGACCACAATGCCCTGGAATTTACGAGTATGATGAGGCGGCAGGACGCGGCCCAGCTAAATGGGATCGCTCGACGATGTCTGCCGCTTGTGCAATGTAGAGTTTCGTCCACAGCTACCAACACCCCTTGCAGCCACAGGAGAACAGGAACCCGAAAACGCTTTTTATTGGAAACACTTGGGAACAAGAAATGATTATGCACTCGGAGTTAAGGAGCCGCACATTCCATACGAAATTGTGTATGTGAGTCCTGAGCTGAAGTTGTGAAACTAGTTGGATTGACAAAAAAAAATATTAAGCCACCTTTTTACATTTTGAGCTTGGATTATTATACTCACTTCTCGTACATGGATGAGTAAAAGAAGAAATTTTTTAGCGTTTAATATTTTTTCAGTTACTACACCAACTTTTGCAAAATTTAATGTGAAGTGCAAAACGGGCGGGGTGCTTCCTGTAAAAACAATTAAAATGGCCACCGATAAAGCGACATGAGAACATATTTACTGAAAGCGCTGTCCCTGCATCCAGTCTACATCATTTTTGGCTGACGTAGCAGCTTCCCAGGCTTCTCTGTCGGATTTTTGACACGAGTATGTGTCGTCTGGACCTGGTGTCTGCGTCAATACGAGTAGCATAAGCCTCGTGTTTCGGAGGTGGAAATTGATCCACCTCCCAGGTAATGTTTGACAAGCCTTTCAGGAGCTCCCGAGCGCTCTAGCCTCAATTTAATAGTGAACTTAATCTTGAAGATGCACTTTTATGAAGATGCTATTGGATATTATATCTCTAGTCTACATTTCATATCTATCGTATAGAAGTATGTCCAAATACTGCAGCTATTTGTTACATACTTTACATTCATTTCTGGTAAGGAACAATGCAATTTACACGGATTTTGTCCAGGAGCCACTGGAGGATTCACCTTAAGTGATGGAAATTTGTGTGTGGTAAACGTTGACCAAAATGACACGAGTTTCATTGGACTGGCTAAATCTACATCGTCTGCCCCGGGTCCACAGCCAGATAAACGGACATCGGGCGAGGCGAAAGCGAGAAGTTTATAAAAATAACTGTGGCTCGTATCTGCCAGATACAGATACAGATATACACAGTGCACCTTCCCCTTCACCTTCTACGGCGCGTAGAGGGAAGTCCCCCTGTGCCAGAAGTTTTCGCAGTTTTCGGATGCATTAGACGCAGGGGGAGAAAGTGGAGCGGAGCTGGGTGCCGGAGGTATGTATAAGCTGTGCTAATGTCTGTCAGCGGGTAACCGCACTCAGTTCCCCAACAGATACAAATTCGGTAGGTCCTGTGTGGAAGGGGTGCTGGCTGGCCACGATCAGAATATCTGGCTAGGAGTTTTGTGTTGGGGAGACTGCCACGGAGACTTGCATTGCCCTTGGTGCACCTGGCAGTGGCTGCTTTAAAACGCAACAGCAAAATTATATGCGCTGCAATTCCGCTAAAATGATTCGGATCCGCGAGCACGGGAAGCACTTTTCATTCGAGGCGCAGACGGCTGGGCTTTACATCTCCCCCTTCACTTTTATTTAAACACACCAGGCGCAACTTTGTGCGGCAATTACCTACGTTATGTTGGTTTATAAATCTAAATTGAAAAACTTTTTATTTGGCAGCTCGTGAAAGGAGAGATGCCTGTTTATGATTGCGCTTTGTCTTTCGCCTCCAAATTCCTACTTAAAACTTTCCCGGAAACCAACTCTCTCCTAGTTGTGAATAGATTTTTAATGGGAAGTTCCCAATTCAGGGGCTTAACCCCTGACCACATATAATGGTCAATAACAAAGTCGCCTCGGTCGTAGAATTATTTTGAAATTTTTATTCTTTATTTGGCAAGTCGAAGCTTATATACCCTTGCAGTTACTTAATATTTCCAACCACAATTTTTCTATAGGAAATTAATGCCTTTTAGTATCAAAAACAACGGAACTAATATCTCACACCTTAGAACATTAAAATAATAATTTGTTCTCCCGATGTTTCTACCGATATTCCTGAAAATGTTGATAATTCTCGTCGGTACCACTTGGACTAGCTGAGTAATGCGTATCTGATAGTCGAGGTACTGGATTATAGCATTCGCTCTTGTTTTAAAACAGAGACTGGCAATTACTATAACAATTTATTTCGAAACTTTTTGGTCATGCTTTGTTATTTATTTCATACATGTAATCAACTAGTACAAAATTATTAGCTTTAAGGTGCGTGATTCTTAATTTAAAACACTATAAATCAACACTACTTTCACACACTAATTTCTCATATGTGGTAACCCCTAAATCAAGTCCCATATTGCTTGTCACTTACAAACGGGGAATTTAATGGTCCCACCTCTGGTTGTCTTCAGCCCCAACGCCCTGCGGCTTTGCAGCCAAAGACCGCATATCTCGCACTGGCCATTGGGCCCAACTACTATCCACCCAATCCGCCTTCAACGACTCTCAAGGCTCAATAAATAACGTATCCTGCGCATATAAGATTGTTGTACTGAGGACTTGACCACCCTCCAAGTGGAGTGAATCGAGTAAACCCCCATTGACAGGTGTTTTTTAAATTTAATTTTGTAACATACGTAAGGAGCGCTTGCTTGTTACAGTTTCCAACGATTAAAAATCTGGCTCGGGGAATAGTTTGGCTCCGGAGTGGCTTGCTGCCCATTGCTTACTGTTCGCCGGAAAGAAGGGGGTTTTCCATATGGCGACACTTTAAGGTTCCCACCCCGGTGTCTTCTGTCTGGCCAATAATTAGATTACTTATGCCCCGAGATGGGTAACTCTATGGACCTTATCAACAGAAGAACACGCGTAGGATATTAACGTAAATGGAAGGGCAGTTCATTGCTCTTAACGAGGCGGCGCCCTCTGCTTCATTGACTCTTACTTCAGTACAATTTCGCCCGAATGTCCAAAACTCCAAAGCCCTTGACGTCCAAGCGCAGGACCTCGCCGGCGAGTCCTGGCTCCACGGTCCTGGTTGAAAGCCCAACCACATCGAGTGGCGTACGCAATCGGCGTCCCAAGATCAAGGGCGTCGGCAGCAAGGCTAACCCACAGAGGACCATCGGCCACGTCAAGGATTCACGGGCTGTTCCGCAAAATGTGAAGCCGGGCAAAGTAGCAGTCTTTAAGGATTGCAAAGAGCCGGATGAGGACAATGTGGATCAGGTGAGAGGTGATGAAAAATGTGTGTTGACTATAGTGATGACATATGACGGGGTTACTTTGCTATGGACGCGTTTGTTCAGGGAATTCAAGTTCCTCGACCAATTCTCCCCATTCTCACTGGGACGTGTCTCCGCATAACTTGGTCATACAAATTTTAATAATTACACCCACGTGCCGAAACTCATAATGCAAGGCGAAGATACTCTTGTTCTTCTAAAGAGTATATGTTTTGGAATCGCTTTAATTCAAAAATAATTTTTATAGGATGTTTAAAAGGTTATATAAAACATTTGGTGGCTGATTTCTGTAATGCAATTTTTTGCTGATTTTAGGTGAATAATGCCTAACAACTAAGTTTTATTCGGCAAAGTTTAAAGTTTATTTTATTTTTTTTTTATTTTATTTTATCTATCACTTTTTCCGTCTTTTACCTTTTCACGTATGTACCACTTCAATTTTCTCTATCACATTAGACTTATTACGTGTATACCACACCAAAGCAAAGTATAAACATTAGTTAGGCTCTAAGGCTTAACTGTCGTAATC
Source organism: Drosophila mauritiana (assembly GCF_004382145.1). Taxonomy (NCBI): domain Eukaryota; kingdom Metazoa; phylum Arthropoda; class Insecta; order Diptera; family Drosophilidae; genus Drosophila; species Drosophila mauritiana. Next base: position 22,153,670 of record NC_046669.1, read on the forward strand.
AAAATTCACACAAAAACTAATTACCACAACACAGATGAAAATCAAGAGAGAATGCCAAACTCGAGTTCCCCGACTATCAGATACCCGTTACTCAACTTGTGGGAATGCGAACACGAAATTTCATCATTTTTCTACAGTATCGATAGATTTTGGGGAATAAAATGAAAATAAATTTTAAATTTAAATTTAAACAATTTTAAAAATTGTTAAAAAGTGTGGGCGCGACCGTTATGGGCGTTATGTAAGTGTGAGCAGGGGCGCGGCCAAAGTGTTTTTGGTAACCGACAGAACAACAAACCTGAATTTGTAGGCCTAATCTCAACCTTCTAGCTCTTATAGTTCCTGAGATCTCGACTTTTATGCGGACGGACAGACGGGCATGGCCAGTTAGACTCGGCTATTGATCCTGATCAAGAATATATATATACTTTATATAGTCGGACACGCTTCCTTCTGCTTGTTACATAATTTTCAACGAAGCTAGTATACCTCTTACTCCACGAGTCACGGGTATAATCTAAAGAATCCCTGGATGCAAAGCCAAAGTTAGATAGTTAGAAGAATGTCGGCAGTCAGTAGATAATACAGTTTTCATTTACACCCACTTCATACCGCATGATGTGTGGAATTTTTACTTTATACCAAAATAATGTAGCTAATGACTGGTGTATATTTCTAGCTTGTTCGGATTAATTCTTGAACAAACCCATCGTGTGCATAAAGAAAACGACTTTTATCAATGGATCGACTGTAGCTGGAATCAATGGACTTTAAATTTTTGTGTAGGGCTATTGCCTCCCCAGAATTTGGTTGCAATTGACAAACTCTTATAGGGTATCGGGCATTTGACGATTTAAAAAATATCAAAGGTTGTGACGAAATGCAATACTTTTAGATAGCGTTTGACAGGACATAGAGTTTTCTGGCTAATGTTCTAATTGTTTCAATGTTCATTGGAATCTGTATAGGGTTTTCCTACCCTGGAATGGCCCCCCAAGATATCACCACTCGCGTGCTAATGAGGCATGTGAATGAAGAAACCCCATCTTAGAAATAGACGGAAAATTCACCATGGAGGCTGCCGAATCAGCAGCTCTAAAGTAACTGAGTTACGTTCGTTACTTGACATGTACCTACCTGGTTTCGCCCTTTAACTAGACTACCTCCCATCTCAGATTTCCTCAATGGAGCGAACATCAATATTGATTTCGGTTCAGCCGGGCGGGGCTTTTGTTTAAATACGCCTGTTCGGGGAGCTTGGCCTTAAATCAACACTTTTCCCAACTCGATGGGAAACTCCTCGCCCGTGATCCGCCCCCTCCCCCCTCTGGCATATTACTTTTTGCGGCTTTTCCGCCTTTCTCTGCTAATGGTGGTCTTGGCGACTCCTCGCAACGAGTAAGATTCTGGGAGGCACTTAACGGCTTTCGTTGCTTTGGATGAATGGCGTTGTCGAGACGTGGGAACGAACTTTATGGAGTTGCAAACTTGTTCCAGATGATGTAAGTGGCTCGAAATTACAGTTTACAGGGGCCGTTCTTCCGCTTACCTCATTCCTCCTGCGCAGTCGGGTGCATTGTGGGTCCTCTATCTCCTTGATAACGTCTCAGAACGGAGAAAAATTGATTTTTCAACTTCGTTTCTAGCTGCAATTCGTTGACCTGGATCTCCAATTCAGTACTTGAGCAGCGTGATTATCTATGGAATTTATTTGGTCCGCACCGACTTGGATTTATTTTATTACCATTGCGTGCTCTCCTAGTTCATTTCGCGTCCAAAGCGAACTATTGAAAGGATAATTATTCAGAATAAGCTACACTCTGATTGCACTTTTTGTCCAAAGATATTTTTTCCGTCTAATTAGGCGGACTCCGGTCGATAAATTTGATATACGTGGACTTTTGCAATTACATTTAAGTTAATTTAGTTTTTTCTGCCGCGGATTATTTATTGACCACCAGACACACGTTGTGTGCACTACGCGTGTCCGCTCGCGGCGCTTGACGCAATTAAAAGTAAATAAGTATTTGTGGTCTGCAATGGCACACGTAATTATTATTTTATAAAAGATTTGGTTGAACTATAATGCAAACATGTAGATTGCACTCTTTAGTCAGAAATTAGCTCGGGTTTTCGAATGTCCGCAGGCTACAATGGTTTTAAACACCTATTTCTGTAGTCACAAAACCAAACCCATCAAATAGTTCTGGTCGTTTTTAGCGTGTGATAGCTGTAAATAGGATTAATTATAGTGTGGACACAGTCTTTTGTTTTATGTTTTTTGCTGTTGATTTTACTAATTGAAAAATTAAAATCAATGGACCATCCAAGTCGCGCCTGCAAAAGTACACAATTGATTAAAACGACGGAAATGAAATTATTTGTGTAAAAACAACAAAAGAGACCGCTGCATTTGATTCCCACGACTATAAGACCTTTCTGAAGTCTATGGAGGTTTTTTCGAACTTATGGGCGAGTTCCTTATCTCGAGAAATATTTCAAAATCACAATTTCAAAAGAATATTTTTCTGTAGTTGTAATGGTCCTCTTCAACTGAGCTACCATAGAACAAAGGTAGGCACCGGTCATTTTGGAGATGCGGCCTTTGAGAGTGCATATATTATCATTCACAAAAGGGATGTCCAATCCGCATCCCATATAAATGCATGTGGAACGAATGTTGGACAAAAGGGCAGTTCGCCGGCCTTACTGCCACTCAATTATATGTAAATTACCAGCGCATGCAACGCATAAATTTAACTTGCGAAAGTCAGTTAAAAGCCGGAAGAAAATTTACAATTTCCCATAGCTGATTTTTACAATATTAAATGTTTGAATTTTTTGCATTATTTCGCTGTTATTGAACATGGATTTCGCTCAGTTTGGCGCTTCTCTATTGAAAAGGCGGAGTTTATTGCGAAGACGGGGCGTATACTTTACGTATAGTGAGGTGCAACCAAGTTATTGTTTACCCAAACATGTTTAAAAACTAAAAGTTTTCGCAAACTTTTCGGAACGTTCTATTGTCTGTGGATGAACTTGAATGTATTTTAATTAATTCGATTCTGTGCTTGAGTATTTACTACTGGCAGTTTTCCTCGATACTTGTCAGTTCCGCATTTATCGCCTGTTTTGCCCAGTTGTAAGTTGGGGAAAGTTCCTTGCACCATTGCCTCATTAAGGCCCTAGTATTGGAAAAAGTGTAATTACTGTTATAGGGCACATCCTTTGATGGCTTTGCGCTGATTATCACGCAGGACGACAAGGAGCTGCCGGCTTTCCTGCGGCGCAGATGTGTCACCAGATGCTATACATTCTGGGCCAGAGCAAACTACTCCACCTAGAAGAAAATTAATTTCAGGGCGACCACTCCCGAGGCAGTTCTTGTTGCTTGAAAGCGTGGAACCAATGGAGCTAGCAACAGACAACACCGAGCGCACACGCACGGAGAGATTGCAACTATATCTCCGCTCGCATCTCCATTTTTTCCCCGGCTGGCTTTGTTTTCAGCGCTGTGATACTGAAATGTCCTTCCCCGGAGACGCATTCTGAAAAAGTTAAAGAAACGTCGTGGCTGCCTTGCAAGGACAGTCAGTCGCTTCCAATCATAGCTATGACCATTTAATTTGGGGATCGCATAATTGTTACCTAATGCGTACTGGATAGATATTTATTTAATATGTATCTACGATGCCTGATATTCTAAAGAGCTAGGAAAACTGTTTTCTGCAGTGTTTTTGATTGCATTATTTTAACGCATGGGCGGGGCGAATCTCTCCGAAGTTGGGTGCTTCTGTTGGTGGAGTGGGAGTCACCTCCTATTTGCATGCGACGCCTGCCCTTGTCACTGTGAACCGTCGTCTGTGCACTCCGAGAATGCGACTCCGGGACAAGATGGGGCATGCCCCTCTTCCTAGTTCCTGCTAACTGCTAACTCATCCTGCTCGTCTGCCGTTTTTATCTCGTTCCGGCTCTCAATTGTCAAAGTGGGGAATTCTCCCCAAGCTGTCATTCTGCTGCAGGCGTGGCAAACTACTGTAATGGTCCTGCCTCCCCATTCGCCTCCGCGAAGGTGCTTCTGTAGGATTTTGCTTGTTTTGTTGTTTCTTTCGGCGAAACGCACATATAGAGAGAGGAAAACCACGCGTGTTGCAAATATTTGTGTCATTCAAGATTTATTCTTTCCCATAACGTATAAACGTATCCCCATCTGCATTAGCTGCAACGCTCTGCTGAAATACATGCAAATTCCCAGATAAGATCCAGTTCAATCTATTTCTGCTGCCACTGTGTGTCGCAATGGATTGAACCTTAAGTGGTCGCATCACATTCTGGTGCACTTTCTGCCCACTGTAATGTAACCCAATGACGAGAAGTTATAACAAATGAATGGGGCTTCTTAAGCTCACTGTGCAACCTAAAAGGTGCAGATGCAGGAGAAGAACAGCCCTCATCCTTTGGAGTCCCAACTTTTTGCCTTCCCTGCCAACCGCCTTCCTTCCTTCGCTTTTAATAGGATTTCTGTTTCGGGGCCAAAAGTGACAGCCTGCATATTTTTAAGGGTTCCATTAAGGAGCTTCCATGCTCGCTACGAAAAAGGCATCCGCAAGGGTGCTGCGATGTTGGCAGCGTCGCTACCTAGATTGGATTGCAAATCAAATTCGCCGCATTTGTTTGTCTTGGCTCGACTCGGCTCGGTTCGGCTCGCGGGACTGAGACTGAGATTGATTCGACTGAGCCAAGTTAAAGCTTGCCGGCTTCAGCCGCTTGCCGCTTGCCGCTGGGCTGCACTTAATGATGCATAAAATGTTGGGACGCCGCCGCAGGACCTTCGACCTAAACAATGTTCCCGGTCGAAGCCATTAGGCTAAGCCGCTTACAAGCCATAAACCATGTGGCCGAGACGGCAGTAGTAGGCCACTCCACACTGGGGTCGTGCGGTCGGTTCACTGTATGCATTAGAGCGGCCCTCAACTTGCTCCAACTTTTAATGGCTTGTGCCGGAGTCACTTGTGATAAATTCGCGAGTGAAATCGATTCGATGCGTTACTTCAAGTCATTAAACGAAACTCAACCTCTCATCGTGCGTTCGATAGAGTTTCCATATCTTTGCTGCCATCAACATTTATGGCACTTCGCACTTGCATTTGCACTGGCATCTTTAACGAGACTATTTGCTCATCATTAGCGCCCGAGGTGGCGCCTCCCATCCGAATATTCAATGGCGAATCAAATTTCAGTACTCGAACTTTCGATCATCTCCGCATAGAAACTCCCTTCTTGCCGCCACTTAGCTTGACATTTCTGGGCACTCCGCATTTTTCCGTGCGCATCCGCATCCGGCGAGCTCGTTAGAATCCTCGTCCTCTGCGGCAGTTCGTTTTTCCATGAGGCATTTGCTATGCAAACTAACCAGTGACCCAAGCCCTCCAGCACGGAGGGCAAGAATAATGGTCGCACTTGCTACCCATTTTTTACGTCGAGGGAGTCCTGCTCCCGACCGTTAAGTAACGCACAGCTTGCGTTACGTGGCGTGGCAACGCCCTCATCTGCCCCACTGCTTCTCATCGTCGTCTGGCCAGCTGAGCTATTGCATTGGGATGATGAATGCGTCTCGTCTAGTGGTCAGTTTTTGAGTCAATCTGTAAAACTTATAACTGGAAGTATTGTGTATCTGCGTAGCCATGTCTGGGAATGGAACGGCCCATTTGATATCTGACAACAATTTATTGAGGTATAATTGCCTTCAAAGTTCGGTGAGCGAGAGAAATAACTTTACGTCATGCCTGAAACCGCAGAGTTGTAATATACTTAAATATAAACAAGAACATATAATATTGATTTTTTGGCTACATTTGGGACTCAACATCGCATACTAAAAGTTGTTAAACTTAAAATTTAAAATGGTTTAATGGTTCTAATAGTATTTAAAAATAAAAATTTCAAAAGTAACGAAATTTTCCATTTCTACTATCAACGTTTCTAATATAATCAAGTTAGTAAAATATTTTGAGTAAATAGATTGAGTTGATCAGCACTTGATCCCAAAAAATACATATGTATGTAGTTTGGGGCGCTTGATTATAAGTATCTATAAATGAGGAACGTTCTCAAAACAGAGTCGCCAAGAAATAAAATCCTTAATGACCCTTTAAATACACGTTTCATGTATTTTTATCAAGCCCCACAACTGCCCTTCGCCTTGAATCTCAATGCAGTGCGACGCTATTAGCTGTACTGGGAAAAGTCCGCAAAATTCGAGAGCCGCGAAAGAGGGTATCGATTAGAATGGTATTGTATGGTATTTAACCGTCAATCGCTGGTAATTGGTTCTAGGTAGTTGGTGCAATCATCGAGTGAGCTTCAAACTTCTCGAACAGCTATGACCTTTCCCCTGGTGAGCTGATGTCCTTCCAGGCAGGCAACGTAAATTAATAGCGACTGGCAACTGGCCCAGAAACCGCAGTAATACTCTAGAGGTTTCTCGTTGACGTCTTTGTGGTCGGCTGTCATCGCGCCATCATTAGTCAACGTTGCTTTCGCCCTTAGCGGCGAAAAAGGTTAATGTTATCTGAAAAACTCGCTGCTTCTGCTGCAGCGAGCAAAAGAGCTATATCAAAATATTCGAACTAGCAGAATACTCATTTTTGACATATATGTATATTTATTAAAAAAAACGAATCTCCCTCAACCTTTCACACAAACTCTTATAATTACAAAAACATGCTCGTATAAGTTTGAAAAAATGACTTGGCATTCCAGGCATTATCCCAACTTTTTAACGATATGTAGGCAGTAAACGTCTTATGTTTATATTTCCAAAAAAGAGTGCGTCAACCAACACTAATTTAAATATTGAAAATGGCTTGCGTAATCTGAATCATTGCTGGAATCACCTAATCGTCCTCGCTTATAACTGCTTATGCAATGACGAGTTAGTCAAGCGGAGCCGAGGCCTCTGGAAATGCGACGCGATTGTTCGTTGTACATTATACATTGCACATTGTAAGGGTGCTAATGGGCGAGCGATCAGGAAATTTCACATGCTGCCGCGTAGACATTTGCATATGAAAATTGTCGGGGTGGCGACGACACAATGAGCAGACTTTCCCAAAAAAAGCGATCGCTGCAGATAGCGCAACCATGTAATTGAGTAATTAGCAGTGGCGAAACAATTGTAAGCGAAACCGCCAATAAGTGCAGGTCATCCGAGTGAGATCATCCGCTCATCCCACTAACATCATATTTGATGTACATACTTATATTATTAATTTGATCAATTATCTTGTAATAAGTGCGGAACGCATGGAGGAAAATACTTATTTCCGTCTCGTTATCTGCGTTAAGTTTTCATTCAAATAATATGATTTTAAAATAATAAAGCAGAGCAGTTCTGTAAAATAACATTCAAAAATAGAAACATTAAGAGATGTGATAATCATGTTGGAATATTTCTCAGTTGGTAGACTGAGTGTTTTCGTTCAAATAGCAGACTCCAATCTGAACTTGACCCACACACGGCATAGGAATCCAGCAATAACAATAACAGGGAATATATTCTAATTGGAGATCAGCTGCACCGAGGCTGCTCTCGCGACTTTGGGCTTGCGCCGCAACAGCACACACAGTGCTGTTAGTGGCGCCCCCCCGCTCTCGCATTCGCACGCTCTCTCAGTCTGTACACGTCGCTCGATCGCATTCGTCATTTTTGCTGCGTTGCGCGTGTCTGCCGACAAATAAACGGGAAGCATATAAGTGAAATAAGGCGATACCCTTTTTTGTGAATCAAAACAGTCTGTGCTCCATGTGACACATTTAATTAAACCTCCCCGCCCCCCTGCAAGCTGTCGCGTGAGTCGAAAGAAGCGGTGCTGCATGCGCCCACTGTTAGTAGTGTTGCGTCCCTCTCCCGCACTCTCGGGAACTGTTTGTGCCGCTGTTGTTGTTGTAACGTGATTGTCGCCTGTTTTTCCCATTCTGCTGCCGTCTCTCACCTGTCCACATCTCCGTTGTTGTCATTGTTGCCGTTGTCGCTCCCACCCACTCAATTCCACCGCACCCCGATCCACCCATCTCCCGGTTCGCAATTCAATCAATTCATTTTGCTAACAACCTGCCCCGATAACTGCTTGTTTAGTCGTGTTCCGAACTTCCGACGCAGCAATCAGAAAGTACTCCGTGCGATCCCAGATCTCGGTCCCGTGTTCCGGAGAAAGTGTCTAGCGCAATAGAATTTCTGTGGTGCAATAGCATCTCTTCTTGGCCGGTGGCAGTCAGTCACATACATACGTATGCAGCGCATAGTCTGGGCCACGTTATCGATTTTCTAACGGCCTGAAGAAACTAGCCCGCAATTCTTCAGAATTCTTCGTCAGACGGCGTCGGACATTCCAAGAGTCTGTCCGGCGGTTCTGCTGAAAGAATTCTCCCGTCTTCTTTCAATGCCACTTACAGTGAAAACTGGTTAAGACGTAGCTTAGCAAGAACAGCGCTTTTAGTGGTCGGTGTTTCAGAAATCTTAGTGCACGAATTGTATATTTGAATCTCAAAAAAGAAAATGGATTGGAATTAGTTGACACATGTGCATATTAGTTATTTGTTTATTTTTTACGTTTTTTATTTTTTACTCTTTACGAGTATCCACTGTGTAATTATTATTCGCCCGGAGCTGAGTTGGCTCTATAGCAAAACTTCCATACATATGGATGCGTATGTGTTTGTATGCTCAGCCTTTTGACGTCTTTTAGAGTTATTTCCAAAAATCAAATAAAGCGAAGAGGCCCACCGAGTGCTGTCAATGACCCACGTCGCCTGACTGCGATTTTCGATTTAATATTTCCTTATCAGATTCGCCGAACGAACGCTTTTTAGCCGCTCGAGTGTACTACAAACTGGCAGCGATTGCTGACAATGAGAACTGCCACTAGGTGTCGCGGAACTGGGCGATCTCCACGGCTGTAATCCCGGAATCCCGGAACCACTCGATTCACAAAGCTCCACCGCCGATCTAAGCGCACGTATCATGTGCGGAGAGGTATTTGTGGCAGGCAAACTTTAGTATTCATGCTGCCACCTCGTTCGTGACCGAGCAGGTAGAACACGCTCCCAACTGGCCCAGAATCGATTGGCGTGCATCCCGAATGCGGAGTGGCGAGAGGGTCGGAAGGTATCTACTCCCGCGCTAATAATAAGAATTCGTCCCATCGCCGCCGCTTTCTCTGTTCCACCAAAATGATAGTCATCAATGCCTCTGACGTAAGTGGCCCCCACTAACTTGTATATGTACCTATTGCCATTTGTGTGCACATATGTTTGGGTTGGAGGTGGCGGTTTGTTATAGGTAAATGTTCATCGGTCCTTGTGCGGATGTCTGCTAGTACTTATGAATTCGAGATCCTCTTCTTCCAGAAGCCGTGAAAGATGCTTAGAGCTAGGCGCACTATAAGTATTTTCATTGAGGAGCAGGTACAGAGGCTTTCAAGTATTATAAGTCTCCCATATAAAAGTGTAAAGGCTGCTGCAGCTTGAAGTGCGGAATTCAAACAGTGGTAGTTGAAGTTCTGTTTAAAACTTTGCATTGCTAATCTAAGCCGATTTGTTTAAGTTTATAGCCCGAGCCCTGGGTGCAAATTAGCTAAGTGTGGCTTTTGTAATGTTTAGATCCCCATCCACCACGTGAGATCTATCCGGTTTCCTGGGCAGGTACAGCTAGTACTAAGCGATTAACTGGCTTAGATATACGGGTAACGTGGGAGCTACTAACTATTGACTTTTGACGGTATTCAACCATTTCCCATTGGATTTTTGGGCACCAAATGTTTGATCGCGAAAGCTCCTCATCTAATATGCCAATCACGTTTCGCAACTATTTTTCATAGTGTTTGTTTTTGAACCAGTGCTTTTAAGTTCCACTTCACAAAGCCCTACGCATTTACCTTTCAAAAAGCATGAACTGTTAGCGAGTTGCGGTATTCCGTATTCGAATACACATTTAAAATAAAAAACTGAAGGGCCCCTAAGCCGTTGAGCTAAATGTTATATAGTTTCGGAAAACGTTTATATAGCTTTGCAGCAATTATATACTACTACAATTATATACTACAATTATATACTACTTATATACTTATATACTTATATACTAAAGAAACGGTTGCATGCAGGAGAAGATTCTGACCAAAAAGAATTTCTGTTTTATAATCTGTTATCATTTTTCCGGCTGGTCTGTGCTGTATCTAAATGCAAAGCTTTAATTAATGAGAGGCTAGTTTGCGTAGATGGACATGACTATATGGGCTATGCTGTTGATACTGATCCTGCATATGCATATTTTAGATGGTCGCAGTTGTCTCCTTTACTGCGTTGCAAAGTTCAAAGTAGCAAGAAATTGCAGGGGAAATTAGACGATTAAGGGGGTCCAAAACTCGGCATTACATTTCATTTAAAATTTAATTTAATGCAGTAAACAAGGGAGATCGCTATGGTCGATGGCCTCGACTGTCAGATGCCAGTTACTGAGCTTATTAATTCAAAAACAATAAATATGCCTTCATATAAGTACGTTTGAAATTAACAAGACAAGTGATAGAATTCAAAAAATAAAAACTTGCGCTGCGTCTAAATCTGTATGCTTAATCAATTTAAAAATAATTTCGTCACAGAACTTGATATCAAATTTTAGTATGTTGAAGGTGCGATTGTCTTTAGTTTTTTCCTCGTTGGGCGGTTCTTTTTTATGGACGTTTGATGGATGGTTTAATAATGTTCCCAAATTGATATTAAATAGGATTTTTAAAAAATTCTCATATCAAACTAACTTACACGTCTAGTTGTGGAAAAACAGCATGTTGTTGGCTACTATAATTTAATGACAAAACTAAATAGAAATCGGAATAATTCGCTGCCAAGAATTGGTGGTCGAAAGTGGGGCCTTGCACGTTGGGAGTTTCTTTCAAATTAAGCAATTACATTTTAAATATTTTTTAAAAGTATTTAACAATCCTATTTTCTCCCCGCAGACGGGTCTAACCCTCACACCTGAAATGCTGTTATCCACCTCGGAATCATCGACCCACAGTGCCTCCGAGGTCGCCGGACGACTGCAGGTCGACGTGCGTACCGGCCTCAAATGGACGGAGGCCAAGTATCGTGCCAAGATCATCGGGCATAACGAGCTGCTGCTCGTGGCGGAGGATCCCACATGGAAAAAGTACATTGAGCAGTTTAGGAACCCGCTAATTCTGCTGCTTCTTGGTTCTGCTCTGGTGTCCGTAATCATGAAGCAGTTTGACGACGCCGTGAGCATAACCATTGCCATCCTAATCGTGGTCACGGTGGCCTTCATTCAGGAGTACCGCTCCGAGAAGAGTCTGGAGGAGCTTAAGAAGCTGGTGCCCCCTGAATGCCACTGCCTGCGGGAAGGTCGACTGGACACCTTCCTGGCACGCGAACTGGTTCCCGGGGACATAGTGCACCTCAACGTGGGCGACCGGGTGCCGGCCGACGTGCGTCTTTTTGAAGCTGTGGACCTATCTATCGACGAGAGCAGTTTCACCGGCGAAACAGAGCCGGCGCGCAAGATTACCGATGTTTTGCTGAACAATACGAACGTAAAGGACCACAGCAACATGAAGAACATTGCCTTCATGGGCACTCTGGTGCGTTGTGGCAACGGCAAGGGCATAGTTGTCAGCACTGGGGAGCGCAGTGAGTTCGGTGAGGTCTTCAAAATGATGCAGGCAGAGGAGGCTCCGAAGACGCCACTGCAGAAGTCGATGGACATTCTAGGCGCTCAGTTGAGCTTCTACTCCTTCCTGATTATCGGTGTCATCATGCTGCTGGGCTGGCTACAAGGTAAGCCGCTCTCGGAAATGTTCAATATCAGCGTTTCACTGGCCGTTGCGGCCATCCCCGAGGGCCTTCCTATCGTGGTAACTGTGACTCTGGCGCTTGGCGTAATGCGGATGGCTAAACGAAATTCCATCGTTAAAAAGCTGCCTACTGTTGAGACCTTGGGCTGCGTAAACGTTATCTGCTCTGACAAGACGGGAACTTTGACCAAGAACGAGATGACGGCCACGATCATCATCACTTCCGACGGCTACATGGCGGACGTGACCGGTGCCGGTTACAATGACCAGGGTGAAATCCACATACGGCATTGCAACAACGTGGAGATGGCTAAGACCAATATTACAAACCTTCTTGAAATCGGGGCGGTCTGCAATAACGCTTACATACAAAATGGCACCCTGCTAGGACAACCCACCGAGGGAGCCCTTGTGGCGGTTGCCATGAAGAACGGAATGTACGCCACAGCTGAGAACTACGTTCGCATCCAGGAGTATCCCTTCAGCTCGGAGCAGAAGATGATGGCTGTGAAGTGCATCCACAAGTACAACAACAACAAGGAAGAGATTTTCTTCGCCAAGGGGGCTCTAGAGACCCTGTTGCCGCAGTGCACCAAGTATCAGTTCGGTACCCAGACGGTACCACTTACCAAGCAGAACGAGGCCGAGTTCCTAGCCGAGGCGTACGAGATCGGGCGCAAGGGCCTGCGCGTGTTGGCCCTGGCAAAGGGCCGGTCCATGCAAGATCTGATCTACTGCGGCCTAGTCGGCATCACTGACCCACCGAGGCCCCTTGTTCGAGAGTCCATTGAAATGTTGATGCAGAGCGGAGTGCGTGTCAAAATGGTGACTGGAGATGCCCAGGAAACGGCCTTGGCCATTGGTAAGTAACTCAGATCTTTCGTTAGGCAAGTTTTTTATAATTTGTGCTCTCATTTAGTCGCATTTAATCAATTTGTATACGGGATAAAATATATCAGTTCAAGTCAAATTCTTGTTGATATCTATTGTCTTGAGCTAGACGAAACTTTGTTCTGCTAAGTAACATGTCCTGGGCTCTCAACAATCCCCTAACTAACCAATTTTTGTGTTTTATGAGAATTCGCTCTTAACCGAGGACACGGGAGCGTGTAAGGACCTCTGCTCAGGGGAGTGTGGTCTACTTCTGTGTAAACAGAATTAATTGAACATGAGCCGGTGGCTAGACACGCCAGCCTTTTATCTGAAGAAGTTTTTTTTGTGATATTTTATTTAAAACATTTAAGTGTGAGTAAATTTAAGCATTCATCTCGTAAGGTATTGGGTAATTTTCAAAATATTTTTTCTGCCCGAAAAGCTGACAAATGCAAAGCTAGTTCACAATATTGGAAAAGCTAGCGCGCACAAAACACAAAAGAAACCGTCAAAATGGAAAAGCTAAGAAAGAAAACCAACCCTAGGTAGCTGTTCCTTGGCAAAGGAGGCGTTCCATATCAAATATCCTGCAAAACGGGAAATAATAGGAGAGAGCATCGACGTCGTCGTCAGCAGTCAGAAATAATTAACTGTGGGCCTCATCTCCGCATTCCCCTAAACTTATCACAAACCCAGCATCGTCTGCATCCTAGCCATCATATGCGCATCTGCGGCGGGCAGGACTCTGTCCCTGTCTCTGACATTTTTTTTCAAATATCTGAAGATTGAAGCTTGAATATTGAACCACTTCCATTGCTTTGCCATTTTCTTTTCCTGTCTGATTCTGTCCCCTGTCATCGTGCAAGCTGTGTTGTTTAGTAACTAAAGGGAACATTTTTTGTTACGTTTTACATTCAATTGGTACTTATAGATATATCTCAGAAACGGTTTTAGGGTCTGACTTTACCGATAACTAATGAATATAGTAATTTAAAAAGGAGTGTGGTTTTTAAGAAATCCTTGCAGGTCGAATATTAGCCAAACCATTGTCCAATTAGAGCCTTCAGATACCAATAATCGTGTATAAAAATATTAGGGTTTTTATTTTAAAATCAAACAAAGCGAAAGCATGTTTGATCCTTGGGACTTTAAATAGGTACAGTGTATATGTACATAGTACTCTACAAATACATCGATATTTATTTTTCCAACATCACTTGTATCCTATTCTACATCCGTCTGCAGCCCATTGTTGTTCTGTTCGTGTATGCACTTGTGTTAGGCCAGACAATTGTGTCTAATTTCATCGACTAATCCTTGAAATACTGTATGGGTTGTGATTGGACTAATGATTACATCAGGAGGCTGCGTTTTATTTAATGCTTTTGCCTGTTTTGAGCAGTAGGCCTTTGCTCACTAATTAACCCTTACTCGTAGAGTGAAAGGGTATAATAGATTGGTTAAAAAGTATGTTGTATGTAGGTAAAAGGAAGCGTTTCCGACCATATAAACTATATATGTTCTTGATCGGAATTAATAGCCGAGTCGAACTGGACAAGTCCACGTCCGTCCAAATGAACGTCGGTATCTCAGGAATAAAAGCTAGAAGGTTGAGATTAAGCATACAGATTTTAGAGACAAAGATGTTTGTTAAGTTTGTTTGTTAACCCATGCTGTCACGCCCACTCTAACGCCCTAAACCGCCGAAATCTATCTATCTATCTATCTATCCAATATCTATCGATATCCCAGAAAAATTGTGGAATTTCGCGTTCGCATTCACACTAGCTGAGTAACGGGTATCTTATAGTCCGGGAACTCAAATGCAAAATGTTCCCTTGTTATACATTGAACGTGTTTTCATAAATGCAGGCCATTCATTCCATTCATTCATTTTGAATTTTATTTTCCTTTAAAACAAGGTAAAACCTTTTTTGAAATCGTGCATATGCTCGCATTAATCAGTCTAAATTTCCATAGCATTGCAAACTTCCTCCCAATTAGCGAAGTGCGTTTGCAAATGCAGTACGGACTTGGCCAAATAATCCTGCATGTTGATTGCGTGTTTTTTCTTGCAGTATTTATAATGGCCATTTTCATGGGAACACAGTCTGCAAGCAGCCGAATGAAGTAGTCACGTACAAGAACTCGCTGAACAATTTGGAGTGATTTGGAGAATTTGCTCCTCCAGCTTCCAGTTGGAAGTAAAAATGCAAACGACTCTGGCAAAGAAAACTTCTTACTGTTTCGTGACCCATACGATGGCTTAAACTACCAAATATGGGCTAGTGTATTTACTCGGCAGTGCATGCTTGTTTTATTAAAATATTGGGCACAAATTCGCTTTGATTTTGGCCGCCAACTCCACTCCGAACCCCTTTTCACTCCGATGCCATGCGAAGTTTTCTTGTGGATGGCAGTTCAAGTGGTGAACAAAAAGCTTGTTGCACAATTTTAGGCGCTTGACATTTTCATAAACTTTGCAGCAACTTTTGCATCCGGTTGCACCCACGATTCTGCCAAATCCGCCTTTGGCTTGCGGTTATGCTGCGCTTTGTGTCTCAACATTTTTACATCACATGCAATGCCCAAAACATTTTCTGATTAGCGGGTTAAAAACAAAGTATTTGTTATAATAGCTCAATGTAGAATAAAAATGTTGTCTATATAGGAAAGGCAAACAACCGACATTTCACCTAATCTAATAATTGCTATTCATTTTGCTTTCTCTTTCTATCTGTAGTTAGTCTTTTTTGCTCTTCAACCTCACTTTCAACTTAAAATACCTATGTAAAAGTAGACTCCAGAAAAGAACCCGAATCGGGGCTCTAGGAGCTATCACAAGGCTTACTATATCCGATTAATAATCTCATTTAACATGATATCCATTGTGATGCAGTAACTATCTATAGCCTATCCAAGTTGGTTTCAATGTCGGCGGATATTGTTCAGTCAAGGTGCAAGTATAGAGTCACGCGCTATAATTATGCATTGTTTTATTATTTATTGGTATTAGTCTGAGTTGTACTACTTTCCGAGTTTGAAGGCACTGCTTATAAATGCTTCCGAGTGGTATAGTCACTCGGAAGTAAATTAAATAAATTAAATATTGAATAGGAATCACAGTTTGGCTTGACGTATTCATCAGGTAAACATGGAAAGGTACATTGATGATCATACAGATAAAGCATGGAATTTGAATTGATTCTTTTTATAATGCATTGTTATTTTTTGTCCGTATTTTTTATTCTGTTGTCATTGATCGCGAGTAATACACCAATCGAAATGTTGCCCAGAAACTAATGGAATTGCATACCAAGGCATTGAAATGATTGTATGTTTCAGAAGACAAAGTGGTGAAAATATACATGTAAAAAAATTTAAAACCGATGCTGAAGCTATTGAAAATGTTATATATTTATATAAGGTGGGTGATTATGATAAGGAGGTGATTTATTATGATTTTAAATCCACACGATCGTATTTGTTTAAAATGTATCTACGTATCAAAGTGTGTGAATGTAAGACAAAACCTTGTTTGATCTATAGCTCCTATAAACTGGCTAAATTTTCGATGCTTGATGCAGACTTAAATGGCTGAGAGACTAGTATAAAGAATAACAAACGCGTGGTTATACTCATTTTACCAGTCCAATGAAACACAACTTGGATGAGATAAGGACGCACTTTGGGGGCACCAAGGCGGCCGCGGACTGCATGCTACCGACTTCTTTACGGCTCGGGCATTAGGGCAAAAGGATATAAAGAGAGCAGGAGACAAACTCCTTGCTACTGCAAGTTTAAAACAGTCCTGCGGAGAATTGAAAACGAGGAAAATGGTGAGGAGACGGCTACCTCCTGGCCACCTCCGGACGGCGGCTGGCTGCTTTTAATTGTTGGGAGACGGCGAATGGGATTCAAGTCGCTGAATGCGTTTTAATTACGCATCCCTTTGCTCATTTTACCGCGCATCTTTGCGTTGGGCACACCCTGTTGCTTTTGTTGCAGATTGTTATTATTTACTTCAGTGCACTCTGGCTAAAATTTTGCGCAAACACGACCAGCACTGGGATGGGAAAGGCAAGGAGCTCGGTTCTGGGCAGGACAAATACGCCGGCGCCATAATGAAAAATGGCGGTGCGACTTTTCGCAGAAGTTCTGCTGATGCTATTGTTGTTCCTGTCTCCTACAGCTGCCACCCATTGAGCGCACTTCATAAATGCGCTTGAGTGCAAAAGGAATGGAGGCGGGAAATGGTATTGGCATAAAGGGTGTGGGGAAGTAGGTCGTTCCTTCTTAAGTTTTCCAACTTTATTGCTTGGGTTTCAATTGAATTTTCGAGGAGCAAACAACCCGCTGCCTGCACACCCAACAAATTAACAATTGTTTTGAACTCCCTGGGGATTAAGATCCAAGTCGACGGCTTCAAGCTGCGCCGACACACACGCGACTCCTGCCTGGCCAATGGGGCAGGAGGGGCACCACTTTGCAGCGCTTCAGCCTGTTGCTCGACAAATTGCTTGGAAAATGCAATGAAAGAGATTTAACTTGACTGCCGTGGCACAACAGGGCCTGCCTTTAGTGACAGGTAGGAAGGGGTGCTAGGCATTGGAAGTGGGTTCAAGGACAAAGGGAAGTGGTTCGTAATTTGTGAGTCATGTTCGCTACCTCTACAGTCTGCCCTAACACAGTTTTGTTTTGTTAATGCAGGGAACTCTGTATTAGCCTGCGTGTTTAACAAGGTTTCTTTTTAACTCCCCAGCGAATCTCATCGGTATCGATACAATCCACCACCAGACGCTTTCCGGTCAGGAAATGGATCAAATGAACGAGCACCAACTGGACAAGGTAGCCAACAATGTGAGCGTCTTCTACCGCGTATCGCCACGTCACAAACTGGAGATAGTCAAGTCCTTGCAGCGCAGTGGCAACATAGTCGGCATGACTGGCGACGGGGTGAACGACGGAGTAGCTCTGAAGAAGGCTGACATCGGCATTGCCATGGGTAAGAACGGGACGGATGTGTGTAAGGAGGCGGCTGATATGATCCTGGTCAATGATGATTTCCACACCATAATGTAAGCGGATTACTTAATCAGTTGAGTTGTGCCTAACTTTCTTTTCATGCAGCGCCGCCATCGAGGAGGGCAAGGGCATATTCTACAACATTCGCAACTTCGTGCGCTTTCAGCTTAGCACATCAATAGCTGCCCTGGCCCTGATTGCCCTGGCCACTCTGATGGACATTGCTAACCCGCTGAATGCCATGCAGATTTTGTGGATCAACATCATAATGGACGGTCCGCCCGCACAGTCTCTGGGTGTGGAGCCCGTCGACCACGATGTGCTCAAACAGAAACCACGGAACGTGAAACAGCCGATGATCACAAAGTCTGTGGTGGTGAACGTTCTGCTTAGTGCCAGCATAATTGTACTGGGCACGCTGTGGGTGTTCCAGCGCGAAATGGCCGACGGGACGCTGGGAAAGACCAAGCGGGACACGACGATGACCTTTACTTGTTTCGTGTTTTTCGACATGTTTAACGCCCTGTCTTGCCGCTCGCAGACAAAGAGTGTCTTTACCATCGGACTCACTACCAATCGGATGTTCTTGCTGGCCGTCGCTTTTTCGATCATTGGCCAAATGCTCGTTGTCTACTTTCCGCCGCTGCAAATGGTTTTCCAGACGGAAGCTCTTACGCCGTATGACATATTCTTCCTGGTCTCCCTAACCTCATCTGTGCTGGTTGTTTCAGAGATAAAGAAATGGTTCGAGCGTACCATGGAGCGCAAGATGTACAGCACCCGCTCCGAGCTGGATTTTGTATGACAAAACGCAAGCGCTAGAGAAGATTTGCACCCCAAAGCCGAGTAAATTAAATAACTAACAAAAAATCCATAAAAAAAGTAAAACTATGCCAAAACAAGCGAGGAGCGCGGCGAAGTGCAGTTAGAGAGAAAAGCCGAAAACAAGAGCGACGGAGCAAGGATGTGTGTGTTTACTTTTACATTTGACTTGACCAATTAAGAATGATTTAATTGTTACTGTGGGTTTTCAACCAGATTGCACAGCAGGGATTTTCATAGATTTGAAGTAAGCTTCCAGGTTTGTTCTATGCGCTCTAATTTTTGCATTGTTTTATAAATGGCAAAGAGTTTGGTTTTATCTTAATGTGTTTATTATCTAAGTAGCCTGTGTAGTACTATTATTTTTTGTGATCCATTTATTCAAACATGCTCACGTATATAAACGAAAGCGTTAAGCGCATACAATTTATTTGTTCTGCAATGGGCTGCGAAGCTACTTTTTATTTAACTTTTATTTTCATTTTATCTCTAAGTGCTTCTCTCTAGTTTCTAATGCTCACCGCGCAATTTGAGTCAATACGAAGTGTTTAATAATCTACAATGTCGGCAAAAACAGTTTAATGTGATATTATTTTAAGCACATAAACCTGATCATCCCACTAGTGTGCAGACTGCAAATTTTTAATTTATGTTTATTTGCATCTCAACTTGTGGAACAAATTATTTCAATTTTGAAAAATAAAACTTAAACTGTAAAGAAATTGTAACAATTAATTATGATTTTGATTTTCATAGATCTTACTCGTTCTTCCCCACAGCGAAGCAACCGGATTATAAATCAAGTGACCACTTACTATAATCCGAGTATATTCACCGGGAAAGTGCAGTACCACTAGGTCACAGTCAACATACATAAGAATAAAACGGAAGCGAGTCAAAAAGGCATGAAATGGACAAAGCTAAGCGAGGCGTAGTTAAAGTAAAACATGGTTTTTTTGGTATTATTGATGAATAATTTATTCGGTATTTGAAAGCAAGCATTCAATTTGTATGAAATTGAGGCAAATCAAAACTCTAGCGTGCTATCAAAATAAAACAATTTTTGACGAAGACATCTCCAAAACAACTTTAAATGGAGAGTTCAGATCAACAAAAGATTTTTGTATGTAATCAAAAATGCTATCATTTCCGCATACTTTGTGGGCGTTGATTTGATGCTTTGGTAATTAAGTTCATGATTAATGGGTTTACCAAAACGAAATAATGCACCAAGCAAATGCGAAATTTTACGAAGCAATCAGCACCACGTTTACTCGAATGTAAAGCAGTTTTCGCTCATGTACTTAAATAAAAAATAAATTCATAGGAAAACACGGTTCTGTGTACTGTTCTGTTGTTTGTAGGTTGAATTGAACTCTGATGCAATAGTTTACTAAACGGCAACAGAAATTTACAAGTATAGCTTATCCAGATTGTAATCAAAAGTATACATCTCAATAATAAATTAATACATTTTGAAAAAATAAACAAATTCAGTAGATTACCAACACTTGTCTACCCCTTATAAATTAACGTAAATATCATTGACATAAAATTCATATCATACCAACTCAGAGTTCACTGTTGCACTGGAAGCATATCACAATTTGTCCATGTTTTTATACCCGTTATTTGTAGAGCAGAAGGCAATTCTTTATTCGTAGAAATGTTAACCCTATTAAAGAATATATATTCTTGATCGAGATCACTGTCTGTCCGTCCGTATGTCTGTCCGTATAAACGTAGAAATCTTGGCAGATATAAAAGCTAGAGACTAGGCATGTAATTTTACAACCCACCACAAACGCGACCCATAACTGCAACGGCCACATTTTATAGAAATGATTTTATATTTTAAAGTTATAAGTCTTGTCAATTCCTATTGATATGCCCACATTTTTTTAAATTTTGATATTTTTTGTATCAAGTTCTATCGATAATTAAGAACAACTTTGAAATACTTCCCTGGCACTCCCACTATTTGAGTAACGGGTATCTAATAGTCGAGAAATTCGACTTCAGCGTTCTCTTTTGTTTTTATTTGAATGAGCTTGTATGTCAACATTTTTCACGAATTTAAAACTTGGTTTTAGCAACTTATGTGCACACTGCAGATCGCATTCAAAGGACCAATCGTTAAATAATTCATTTGATCACACACATTAAGATCAGCTTACGCTCAACAAAAACGCACTCATATATCACGGCAAAAAAAAAATGAAAAAACAAAAACAAAAAAAAAAAAACCAGAAAAAATAATTGATGAGAATGCTCGTTCAACAGAGCAAGCAATTGAAGGTTCATAATAATATCAGCGCATAAAAGCATACTAAAAGTACATCAGCAGACAACCAGAGACACACATTCCCACACACGTTCAGTCACATCTCATCCACAATGGTAACAATAATTAGAAAAATAAGCGTATTGATATAGAGTAAAAAGTATGAATGTCTGGAGGAATAAATAAAGTGCACCAAATAAAATAAATATGTTAGTCAAAGCAGGTATACATTATGGAATTTAAACTAAACTCTACTCAATGTTATGTGTAAGGAAAGTCCGAAATTCGACTTATAATGAATGATGGTACTAAACGAATTCTTAACCACTGAAATATTCATTGATCGTCTATTAATATATATGTAAGTTTAAATGTCTAACTGGACCGCCTAATTTAAGAGCTCCGAAAAATGTGTTGTCTAAATTCACCATTTACCAAAATAGTTTAAATAGTTTGGTGCAAAGAAATGTACAATTGATGACAACCGTACGAGTTCTTAAAATCCATTTTTAAAAAACGCTTAACCTATAAAAATTAACTATAACTATCTGTGCTATTAAATTTAAGCTATAAAATATAGACAAATACCAAGAGTAATGCAAACATACATTCAAACATATTTCGAGAATAATAAGAACCCTGAGAAATGGCATAAAGTAAATTGAACCATCATCGTTTGTTTTACCAAAGCTATCCCCTAAAAGTGTATATCATTTTATAAATTTAACAATATTGGGGCAAGATCTTAGGCATAAAATGAATTTTGCAATGGCAACCATATATTTAATATTAATCTGCGGAATATCGTGAAACAAGTATTTACCGAATATAATAAACTTTATGTAGTACAGTCTTGTCTTTAATATTTTTTAAAAATGGTGTTGAGGGCCTTTTCAATAAAAGAAAAACTTGAAGAGCTGCGTTTGAAACCTAAATAAATTTGAAGCTCTTGGTGGCGGGCAATGGCTGGTTTTTCGCTGCAGCTGCAGAAATGTACTTTAAATTCTTGGAAAGGAATTTAGAAATTTAAAATAAAACTTTTTAGTCGGAAGTTTTCAACATACATAAGGCGAAATCTGCAAAGCATTATATTATATATGTTAATTTATACAATTTTGGTTTTGATTTAATCCAAATCGGACAACCAAAATATATAGCTGTCGGAATATTAATTTAAAATATTATTTATGAAATCCTAGTTTAGTTTTTTTTTATCACAATTTGTATACCTTTTATTCGTTAAGTAAAGGTAGAAAAGGTAGAAGGAAGCGTGTTCGACCATATAAAGTATATATATTCTGTATCGAAAGAGATCTGAAAGTTACCCTTCTTGGGGATCAGATCAATTTCCATAGCAGCCGTTATGCCGACAGGCTTATGGTCCACCCGAACCGACTAGCAACTATCCTAGCTGATCCCATCTCCCTCCGAAGACTGAAGAGGGTACACCCCAGCGATCTCCTTACCCGGAGGATAATATAACATATTACATACTAAGTAATTAATAACTAGACTAGATTTTTTCTTTCTCTTGTACTTTATAATTAAGATACCACTTGGTCTCATTTATCTTTATCACACATTAGGTTAAGTTCAGAGGAATTACTGAACGATTCCTTTTGAAACCTTAATAAATAGAATTAGTTATTAAAAAAAATATATATTCTGTACCAAACCTAAAACGCCCACACGTTTGAAAAATGTTATGCATTTTTTTTATATTTTTATAAGTCTTGTTAACTTTTATCGATTTGAAAAAACTTCTTGCCGCGCCCTCTATAACGCCCACAAACGGACCAATACTGCCACGACCAAAATTTCGAAAAAGTGTTGTAATTTTTTCATATTTTTATTAGTCCTGTAAATTTTTATCGATATGCAAAAAAAACTTTTTGACAGGCCCACTAAACTCCCAAAAATCTAGTATTCCTATACTAGAATTGTTAAAACCGCAGCGTTTAGTACTGACGTATTTTCCGATCACCAGTGGAATCGATTCGGTCATGTTCGTCGTATCGGTGGGTGTTTTAGCATCGTTTTAAGTGTTTCGCTATATTTTCAATAAGTAAGTAAGTCACGTTTGCAAGTTACACCTTAAAAGAGGAAATCCGCGAATGTAAGTCTGGAGTAGAAAGGCTTAGGGAAAATTTGGCGAGTACTGTGCGTCGCAATAGCTCGGTGGCTTAATTAGCCATAAGTATTAATTATTGCAGCGCACGAAGTCACCAAAGTGTTTCGGTTTTGCTTTATAAGAATTTCTCTTTACCTTAGAGGTTGTTCTGCCTTGCCTTTTCTTCGCCGGTAGAAGGAAGCGTTTTCGACCCTATAAAAATATATTTATTTTCAATATGGATCTCTATCGGCTGGTAAGTCTGGCCGTGTCCGTATCCGCTCATAGTTCAAGATCTCGTTAACTTTCGAAGCTAAAATGTTAAGATTAAGCTTGCAGATTCTAGAGCCACGCGACCTTAACGCTCGCATCACGTAGGCGGTGGCAAGGAAATGCGGGTAAAAAATAATAACGTTGAAATTACCATAACATTCAGTAAACAAGAAAAAAAGAGAGAACGCTATAGTCGAGTAACTCAACTATCAGATACGCATTACTCAGCTAGTGAAGTCCGGAAGATAAATTTCTACATTTTTCTGGCATGTCGACAGAAATTGGCAAGATGAATAATACAACTAAAAAATCAAAACATTTTTTAAATGTGTGGGCGTGGCTTGAGGGCGTTAGAATGGGCGGGTAGAAATACAGTTAAGTTCAGAAAGGTAGAAAGTTAATGTGGCCAGTGATAAATTCGTATGGGGCACATTACTCCTTGTCAGGTCAGAAGATCATTCCGCGAGGTTAGGGTCAATAGGAATTAGATGGAAGGTGACGCTGTGGATACCAGTTAAATTTCCGTACTGAAAACAAAATTATCGATTCCATACCATGACTGAGAATATTCGATGGAAAATCATTTTTCGATAAAAAAGTATATATGTATTCATAAAAAAGCCGTCCTGCGTAAAGGACAGAGAAGAGAAGAGAAGAGAAGAGATCTGGAAATCAGTCTTCTGTTGCTTATTTTCGGCATATCTTCAGTACTAGTTCTTCATAGTCGAGTAAAGGGTAACTAATAGTCGAAGAGGCTTTTCTTCAGCGTCATTTCTGTTTATTTCTTGGTAGGTACAGATTTGTCCTTGCAAACGGCCAAAGCCAAAATTAGTGGTAAGCTAAGAAGGCCAAGGCTTTTAATGTAGTTTAAATTATTAAATTAGTCGACCTTGTACATTTAGTAGTAACATTGCTAGTTAGATTTTTTTCATATTGGCGAAGGATGAACAAAAGCCAAAAGTCCGTGGCGGACGACATGGCCTCGACGCCTTTCGGCAAGGAGGTGCTGATTGGCAACTGGGCGGAGCGCCGCTACGCAGTCGAGGAGCAGAGCAATGCCATCCTGCCGGGGATCCGGGTGAGTGGTTGCGAGCTCCATAGGTCGCTCTGCCACGACACCTACACTACCGCACCCTTCGATGGTGCCGAGGTAGTGCCCTTGTTCGTGGATCATCGCAAATTGGCTTACCAGAACTTTATAAGGAATAGGCGATCTTCCCTAAACCTGGTGGACGATGAGCTACTCAAGAGGAACTTCACTACCACCCACACCCTGGAGTTCCAGGAGATTCCTCGACTGCGTCTTATACACGCGAGTGGCGAAAAGGACAAAAGCGGTCCTCCGAAGCAACCGGCGGACGTGGACAGACTGCAGGCCTTCGGAAATCTTACGAAGACACACAATTACCTCTTTCGCTTCAAGTGCGAGAAAATGCTGGACGAGATCAGCAACATGCAGACCACCTACTCCGCGTGCTTCAACCGCCCATGGGAAAAGAAGCCAATCTTTGAGTTTGGTCCAGACTACGACGGAGTCGTTAAGTTTGACTTAACGTGCTAGCAGCCGGACCTATATTTTCTCCTAAGATTGTGTAAGAGAATCTACAAATTTCGCAACAAAAAAAATTGCAACCGTGTTCCGAAAGAAACTCGTTCCTCTATATTACAAGATTCAATTTATTTCAAATCATTTTCTTGTATAATAATATGGGTTCGTATTTTAGTAGTTCTATATTTTGGATGCCAGAAATTCTTTGATTTTCTTGTTGCACTCGCCGTAGCATTGGTTTTTCCATTTTCATATTTGGTGAGCTATTGAAAAATTGGTATCTTTTCGAAATTAGTAAGTCAATAGATGTTTACAATACTTTTGCGCTTACCATTTCTTTTGTGTGGTACAGAATATATATTTAAATGTTAATTAATTGTTACAAAAAGTAAAATTTTACGACATTAAACTAGACGACGCAAGATTTTGCATAAGTTTACTTGCTTAAATATTAATTTTTGACGCGGTAATATTTGCTTGCCTTAAAATCTTATTTATTCTTTTGTGAGTTCGATTAATTTTGCACTGCCATGATAGGATTCTTTTTGTATTTTTCTTTTTTTGGCTGACGATTAAGTTTAAAATGATGCTTAAAATCTAAACCAATGGAAGTGGTGTGGGTGTGGGTCTGAGTGTGTGTGTGGTGGAGAGTGTTGGTGTGTGACTTGGTGGTGCTAGTTGCGTGTCCCATGGTGTTCCTTTGTGGTGTGCGTAATCTAAGGGATTACTTATAGTTTGGCTGGGGTGTAATGAATTGTCTGGATATATGTCTGCATAGTGTGTTTTTATTTGCTTATAACAATTATAATTTTGAATTTGACCTTTTTTTGGATTTAGTAGTTTTTATTTTCATGACGGTGAATTTTGTTTATTCACTATTCGCTTTTCTTCTAAACTTTTACTTTTGCTTATCGCTTTTTGGATGTCCTCTTTTCGTTCATTTAATTTTTGCTTATTTTTAAGTCCTAGAGTATTTACTTGTAGTATTACCTAATTTTTATGTAAAAAATGATGCTTATACATTTGGCTTAAATTTAATTTTTGTTTTGGTTGCTCCGAAAAATGGAATTAAACGTGAATTTTCATTAAATAGTTGCCAAGACTTGAGTATACATTGTTTTATGCAATCAATTTTGCAATGACCGAGATTAGTGTTGTTCCGAGAATTTTATTTGGAATATCGCCGAGAAGGTATACATCAATGTATTTCTAATTTGCGCAAGACGTGTATCTTGTATTTTTTATTCAATGCCAGTGGTTAAGTCACCATTTCTTTTTCAGATTTTGATATCTAAAGACATCGCTTTTCGCTCGAAAGCACGTTTTTGTCGCCAAACTTTTCTTCGTAAGGTTTGCAATGATTTCTTTTTATTTTTCTCTCTAGATTGTGTTACGTAGAATATGTTTTCTGAATAGTTTAGAGAAACATTTATTAGTATGCAAATTAATACGTGGTATGTTACGAACCTCATTTTTGATTCAGCCGAAATGAAGATGCTTTTAATATTCGAAATAGTTGCCAGGGGTGTTCTTTCCTACGAAAAATCCTATTCGTTCTTTTCCGGTTATTGTAGTTGTAAGTGTAAAACTAAATCAACAATTGAACTATCAAACTAGGATTGGTTTAGATAAAAAAATTAACACTGAAGATTATACAAAACGCGAACAAAGTGTGTACATCTGTGTGTCATTGATGTCGGTAAGCCAGTTTTATTGTTTTGGTGCAATCTGTTTTCATTATTTTTGTACCAATTAATTCAATTTTTACCAGGAAAGTGAGATTTTTGTTCTTCTAGTTTGTTTCTTGTAATATAAAAACGTTTTACATTCGTTTGTTTTGATTTTCACTGCGTTGGTTTTTATTTATATATGTATAACTTGGTTTTTACATTCAATCGATTCAAAATGATACAAATTCAAATAGTAAATTGCTTAACAACTTTTGCTATTGTTACTTCTGCTTTCGGTTTTGCATTTGCCTCTTTAAAAAATATATGTATATAGGTAGTTAGCTTGCTTCTTATGCTTGTTGTATACTTAAAATCGCCTCTGTCGCTATTTTTGATTCGGTTCAATCTGCTTTGTATCTTTCTATCTATCCATCTCACAATCCCCTCAATCCGCATCTCATCCGCTGCTGCTTGGCTATCAGTTGCTCAATTGGGTTTGCTGCTCCTGTCGGTTGTACATATAAAAGTCGGTCGGTAAGAAAAAAGTGTTACTTATTATTGTACTATGGTTGCTGCTGCGGTATCCGTGGCATTTGTTGTGTATATCTTGTAAATGAAAAGATTTGTTCGGTTTATTGTTATTACTTGTATCAGGCTATTGGCTATTGGCTGGCCCAGGGCAGGTACTCGTCCTGATCCTGGTAGTTTAGTATCACTATTGCTTTGTTTGATTCTATCTTGGTTTGATTCGGCTTGTGGCTTTGATTTTCGATTAAAACGTTTGCAATGAAATTCTCACTTTCTGATAAAAACAAATTAAAGTTTGTTCCGGGTGTGTCGTAAAAACGTAATCGGCTATGGTAGCGCAGTGGTCAGTAGTTCTGCAAGGATATGTTCTTTTCAGCTGATTAAACTCATAGCGGAAATTCGATCGTACCTCTTTTTTACTCAGCTGAACGGCTGGTCGGGCATATCTGCTCTTCGTTTTCTTGGTGCATTAGCTATTTGTTAGCGAAATTAGTGAAATAATTGATTTACTTACGTCGGTACTATTGCATTTGCAGTTGCAGTTTGTGGTTGCTTATGTACAGTTTCAGTTGAGTTACAATTAATAATAAGTGCTTTGCTGCTCGCTTTCGAGGCGGCCATTGATATATGCGTAAATAAAATTTGTTTCTATTGACACTGCTCAGTTATTATTTCTATGGTAGTTATTAAATTGTAGTCCCTGTCAATCGTTCATAGTAATTACAAACGTATATATAAAAGTAATGCCAACATAACAAATTGTGTTCGGTTCGTTCTTCAATCTGATCTGATCCGATCCGATCTGATCCTTCGGGTTATTGAACTTATCGTAAATCACCGCTTGAGATGATTTTGTATCTTTGCTGCGCTCACAGGCAAGCGCACGTTTTAAAATGAGTTTTCATTTGAATACTTTACTTAACACTTAATGGAATATACTTTAATGTCTGTAAGTAAATGTTACTATATGTTCTCCTTTTAGTTTGTTTTTTCGGCGTTTTCGTCGACTTTTACTATTTTTTTGCTGTTTTTCTCAGTTGTAAGCTGTCTGATTGGTTTAGTTTAGTACCTCTGCTTGTGTTTGCTGATATTCTGATTTTCTATTTATTTAAGAGCTGTATTTACTTGTTGGTTTGTCGGTTGCTTGTAAAAATTCTGTAAAATATTTTCGGTACTATTTCTTTCGGCTTGTGGTTCGTTCCTGTTGCAAAAACAACTTCGTATATAATATAAATAAATTATTTGATTTCTGTCTGCAATAAATTACTTGTTCTATGGGCACATGGTGTCTATTGCAAAAAGTGATCGTACTCATGGGCATAGAATGATGCTAATGGGCCCATTGACTAAAAGATTTAAGATGATTTATTATAGTGTGGCTTCGCAGAAATTCAAACTGAACTTCGCTCGAATTGTTAGCTTAGAAGTCTTATCTATGGGATACGTTTGTGTATCTTCTCTTGAAAGGTATAAAAGTAATTTTGTCACCACTTTTAGGACACTCTGAAATACACTGGGCGCAGTACAGTTTCTATGCCTTGATCGATCAGATATTTGCAATAATTTCAATATAGAGTTTTTATCAATAACGCCATGGGCGTAATTAACAACTAACGAGGCTATTGTTGTTTTGTTTTGGATTTCATTTCGTCATTTCAATTCACTTTTGGGGTTCTTTAAGCCAAAAACAAGATGTGTTTGAAGTTCTGTGATCTTGTATTAGTTTTTAACTGGCGTTCAATACAATAAAAGTCTGTAGTTCCTCCTTATACGCAGCTAGCTGCTGTCACAAACTTCAAGGGGTTACGTTAAATATAAGTAGATATATCGTATATATATAGAGAGTATGCCTTAAATAGTTTAAAAAATATAATACACCATACATATAATTTAAGAGTTTAGGGTTTTCCATATGCTATACGCTATTTGCTTCGTTTTTTGAAACTATTTTTGCTTTTATTTTTGCTTTTCCTTTGCTTTGAATTTGTTTTATTTTATTCATTAGTTTGAGTGACATCAATCCATTTCTTTCTTCGGTAATCGCTTCCCTTTCGGATTTTTGGTAATTGAACTAAAAATATTTTTGTAACTCGAATTCAATCCGTAGGCTGGGTGTTTACAATCTTTACAATCTCAAATCAAATCAAACAGATGTTGAATGGGCTTTTTTGTATGTTATTAAGTAATATCATTTCAAATGGTTCTCATTCAGAATCATCGGTATTATCATGACTCAGTTTTTATTTTAATTCTTACCCTTGCTATTTCAATGTGTATTTATCTATTTTTAATAATCTCTTCTGTTAGCTGATCTCTTGAATTATATTTCGTTTGTTGGTTGCTTTTATGCTTGGTGGTTGACTTAAAAACTATTATCACTATTGCAGAAAGCGGCTGTACTCAATTATAATGCATTCGCTTCTGGAAATTTTAGGGCGAAGGGCTGGGTTTTCCTCAGACTACACGGCCCTCTATCCCTAATATTTTCTGTTTCGAGTTTGCTTCTTTGATGTTTGTATGTTGGTTGTGGGCATTTTCTATTAATATTGCTTGTCTCTGGTATTGAGCTATATGTATGTTCTGAGTCGGAAATGTAAGCCGGAAAAGTAATCACTTCTGAAATATTCTCAAATATTATCCTGACGTTTTCATGTATTATTCATCGCTATTATAATTTGTTTCAATTTTAAGAAGAAAGGATTTTTCATATTATTTTCTTCACTTTAGTTTTTCGTTTTGGATTTCCAGGGTGTCACGATTTCGTATCGAAACGCAGTTTCTAGATAATTTCACTTTTGTCATGTCTGATTTTAATTTTTCTCTGTCGATTTTTATGTGCCAAGTTTAGTGTTTTTTTCATGCCTCTGTTACCTTGTGTGATTGTGTTTCTTGGGTTTGCAATATGGTTACACGTTACTTATGTTTACTTATTATGGCTCTTTGAAACTGCAATTAAAATTTCTGCTATAAAAATTACTTGTATTTGTACTCTTGGTTATTTAAATTGGGCTATTGTTTTTTGTTAGGTATGCTTGTAACTTTGATTGGTTTTCCTATTTCTTTATCAGTTATTATCTGCAGCATTTATCTCCTCCGACGGTTTGTCGTGTTTTACATCATTATGGTTCTGTTTCGGTCTGGTCTATCCGGTTAGTCACGTTCTAGCCTCTTTGTCCTTCTAGGCTTGAGTCATCTTAAATGTTTCCCCATCTCAACTGTTACATTCTTATAAGTGTACTTATGTACCTATGTACCTTATGTTCGTCACTTCCGGTGTGATCTTCGGTCTTCACTCTTCGCTAATGCTTCTTAGAAGACTTCTAAGCGCAAAATTCCACTGAAGCAGCTGGTGTACTCCATTGTGCAGCTTTCTTATAACTCATGTTTGCTATTCAGTTTGGTTAGCAACTATCAAATCAAATAAACAATACTCAAACAAACTAGTAATGAAAACAAAATTCAAAGTATATGAAATAATAGGTAATTGGAAAACTATAAGTGTTTGCAGAACATGGTAGGACAATTTGTAGCTCCCGCTATGTTCTGCAAATGATTTTGGAGCATTTAAAATTTTGTTCTTAGTCTCTGTCTTTATGCTAGATTTTGTTGCGCCTAAATTTATGATTTTTTTTTGATTAGGAGTATGCTTTAAATTTTGTGTTAATGCCTAAAATGTACAAAAGTTTTACGTTTAGGTTTGTTTTTAATTTGCATTTATCACAGCGACATTCAGTCTAAATTTTGCTTTTATTGGAATTATAGCATAATTTGCCATAATTTTCTTTGATATAAACGTTCTCGTAAACATTTTCATTTGTTTTTTTTTAACTAAAACTAAACATAATTTTGATTTAAAGCCAAAAGGTTCATGTGTGTTTTCGTCGTATGTTATTATCGATTTACATTTTCGATTTTTTAAAGCCGAAAGGATTAATAAAATTTTGTCTAAAAGGCCTAAAGGTTTGCTAGAGCTTAATGATAAACTTTGTGTTTTTATAGCAAATCATGCTGATCAGATCGATCTGATCATGTCCCTTTTGTCTAATTCCAATAAAAGCCACCATATTGGGTACCATATCAATTTTTGGATGTTGGTTGCCTGTGACGGAGCATGCAATATTTTTGGATTATTCGTCGTGATCCGCTCTCAATTTCGATTTAGATGTGCAATTTTAATGTGCCTAAAAGTGATTTTAAAATTTTGACTAAATTTACCGTAACCGTAGGCGTAATTTAATATTTTACAATGTCAAACAATTCATTCAAACTTTTAATAAAACTTTTGCTTGTAGAGTTACATTTAATTTTTGCCAAAACATTCTATGTACAATTTTGAATAAACCATTGTTGCCGAAACTTTTGCAGCGACACTCGTATCACAAAAACCAGACGCTCTCCCAAGCCGAAAATTCGTAGTGTTGTATAATGCCAGAATTGTCTGAGTTGCCCCGTTTAGAGAGGGAATCATAAGAAACAGACTTTGGTAAGGATAAAATCAAAGGGTACTTGAAAACATAATGCAACAGAAAATCTGATAAATCATATAATTGTTTTATTGAAAAAATTTAAATAAAATATCCAAACATAATTCATAAACTTTAAATTTAAAACAGTGAAAACAAATCGTATTCGGAGCACTTACTTTGATTGCATTAGAAACTTAATAGACTAATTATTAAATTTATGAAATAATGAGTAGATACTTGATAAGGTGAAACGACTAACTGAATATAATTTCTTATCTTCCACGGTGTTTTCTACATATACATCAAATATGCATACTTTCACATAAAATATGTATATGTGTTTTAGGAAACATATTCTAAAATATCAATAACAGTTATAAATGCTTTGACGGTACATTGGAAAATTTGTTAAGAAACTAAATTTGTCGATTATATCCACACAGTTGGCAGGGGAAGAACTTAGATGGTGGGGATCGGGTGGTCTTCATTACGGTAGATTATACTGAGTATAAATTGGAGGATGGGTACGCGATTATCGATAATCTTTTGACTATTGTTTATGCTTGTGTATGGCACCTGAAGAGTCACATTCGAAATTCGAATTTGCCTGCTTGGTAAACAAGATGTTCCAGCTGATTTCTTTTGTCTGCCTTGTGTGTGCAAAAGTGTGGACATATTTGGGTTAAACGTATGCGTGCCTAATAACTAAATAAAAACTCAACATAAATTACACATTATTAGTTGGGGAAGACAACAAATGAATCCTAGGTCAATGTACTTAAGGTTTCATAACTTATCCTTGATTTATCGTATCATTAAATTGCATTCCAGTATTCATTTATACACTTTAAAAATCACATATCAATTGAAATGAAAAAGAAACTTCCAATAAGAGTTTGGTGGTGGCCCCGTGGCCAATCCCCTTGGCTGAGCCAAGCGTATCGATCAAGCATGCTCATTAAACAAAAACTCCAATACATCAACATATCTAAAGTACAGAACTCAAATTTTGATGCTGCTTCGAAAATCAAATTACTCAGCGCCAACGTCTGCGTTCCCCATCCTATTCTCTGCCCTCAATCCTTCTGCCCCTTCTGCCCCTTCTGCCTTCGCCCCAAATAGCTGCCCTATCTATCACGTCGCATGTTCATACTCATTGTATCGGAGCTATCCTAGTGTTACGCCTAAGTCGTATATCCTCGATTAATGGTATCCAAAATTAAGGGTTACGAAATTCGCCTGTACTAAAGTGTCCGTGTGTTTGGTGTGTATAAATATTTGATGTATTTTTAGTCTTAAAAGTTGTTGGGGTGCTAAAACAAATAGAAATCGTATAACGTTGTGTTTTGGCTCTCGTTTCTCCTTCATTCTGCTCATTACTTCTCTTGCACATTGACCATTCGCATTTTATGTTCATGGTTTATATCAAAGAAGTTTAGAGTCCTTTTCAAAAAGACTAGTACTCGTCCTGTTTGCGTTCTGTTCAGCTCCTCTCGGTTCGTTCGTTTGCCATTACCAAACTGTGTTTTGTGATTTTAAGATTAGTTTTAAAAACTAGGAGAATTTGTTTTGCGTCTAATACTAAAGAACTAATCGAACCTATGAAGTATGGTGAATAGTTTGTGTCTATTAACTTTGAATTCCTGCCTCCGGCTCCTGTCTCTCCTACTGATGACATCATAGAGATCCGAATATCGAGTGTATGTGTGGATGAATGGGAATCGCGTGTGATAGAGTTGGCGGCGGAGGCGCTGCCCCGTTAGCCACGCCCGGATGACCTGGATGACCCGGGTGACCCGGATGGACCGTATGGGAGGCCGGTGGCGGCGGCAGCGTGATCGAGAGCGTCACAGTCTGTGGCGCCGCAACTGGTGAGGCGTGGGCGGATGAGGGCGTGACCGCGGTGACAGCGGCGGCCGCTGATGCAATGTGATGCGCGGACGACGTGGGCGGAGGTGGCGGCGGATGGTGTTGCTGCTGCGGCGCCGATGGCTGCTGTTGTTGTGCCCCAGTTGCTGCAGTGGTGGGATGTCACTGGGCTACCACAGAGGCAGAAGCATTCTGCTGAACCACCACGCCGGATGCCACGGAGTTGGCCACCGTTACGGTTACGGGCGGAGTGGGTCCTCCGTTTGCGTGGGCCACGCTGGGCTGTTGGGCCTGCTGCTGCTGTGCCTGAAAGGGATGCTGGAAGGGTGGTCCGTAGCACTGCGGAAAATAGAGCTCGTTCTTTACTACGGACTGCTGGACAACAGCGGCTGCCGCAGCGTTGGACGCTATACTGCGCACCGGAAGGATGTTGGCCTTGTTGTCCACTGTCGAGGGATTGTTGTTGTTGAGGAACTGTTGGGCCGCCAGGCTCTTGGCGTCGTTCATCAGGTGATTGGCCACCTGGGCGACAGCGTTGTTATTCTGCTGCTGTTGCTGCTGCTGCTGCTGCTGCTGTTGCTGCTGCTGTTGCTGCTGTTGGTGCTGCTGCTGTTGCTGTCGCCGCACCTTAGTGGTGTTGGGGTTCATGTGGTTGTCGATGTGCTTGGTAACCTCATTCTCCGTAGCAAAGCGCCGACGACAGTTGGGCATGGGACAACAGAATGGACGATCACCCTGCGTGGTGAAAACAAATTGATAGATTAGAGCTCAGACCAGGGTAGATAATTCAGGAACGATTTCTCAATTTCATGATAAGATCAATAAGAGCACTGTGAAATTTCAGTACGATCTCAGAAGTGGCTAGCTAATAAATGTAATATATAAAATAATCTGCAAGTAAGACTAGACTTTCTAGCAAAGGTTACCGAGGCCCACTGCTTTGACATTAGAACTTGAGTTCTCCATTGAAATTGATTTTGAGAAATAGAGCCCAAGCGGGCTGAGGCCAGGCTACAACTACCTGGTGGGTGCGCGTGTGCTGGTCCAGGATGGCCTTCTGACGGAAGTCCTTGCCGCACTGACCACACTTGTACGGCTTCTCGCCGGTGTGGATACGCAAGTGCTGATTGAGGATGGTCCGCTGGCGGAAGAAGCGCGGACAGTACATGCAGCCGAAGGGCTTCTCGTTGGTGTGAATGCGCAGGTGCTGCGTCAGATGCGACTGCTGCCGGAAGCGCTTCCCGCACTCCGGGCAGGGGTACGGCCGCGACTCGATGTGGATGCAGCCGTGTTGCAGCAGCGTCGTCTTCTGCTTAAACTCCTTGTCGCAGATGGGGCACCGCACGTAGAGCGGCATGTTTGCCGGTCTCACGCCGATATGCTGCAGCACCTCGGGCAGTATCTTTTGGCCTGTACGAGGATCTGATTAGAAGGTAGCCGCCTCCAAACACGCCTCACAGTAGTACTCACCCTTGCCGTCCTTGAAGTAGGAGGGGTAGTGCATGCCACCGCTGCCATCCGGCGTTCCCTGGGAGTCCTCGTCGTGGTAGCCGCCGCCCGTGCCGGCGATATCGCCCTTAGTGTCGTTGTCCTCGCCAGGGAAGGGTACGTCCGAGGGCCACAGGGTCGGGTGCGGCCCGTTCTTGAAAATAAGGTGTGGCGAGACGTCTGTTGAGGGGACGTGTTGATCCGCAATGTCACATGGAAGTAATCAAGCGAAAGAGGCTACTGTTAGCAGCGCTTAAACTTGGCGCGCAGCCGAGATACAAATTTTCGAAAAAACTGCCTAGCTTTCAACTTAATAACCGAATTTTTTGGCTGCCGATTGGCTGAGGCGATGGAAAAGTTGCATCCTGGCTCTCCTTACTTATATGATATTATTAAGCAAGTTGCCCAACATAGGGTTTGCTTTCCGTCTTTGCGCTCAGCCAGTCGGCGAGCCAAATAGGTATTTCAATAGGGACAATTTCGATATTCGACCAAAAGTTCGCTCCATTGCAGAGAGAACAGAATTTTGCAGGGAAATCGGTTGCCAAAGGGATGAGATAAGCCAAGCTTGTGGACCAGCTGGCTAACCGGGGTCTGATCTAGCACTACTCCTATCTGATAAACTATTCGAATCTGTATCTGCATCTGCATCGGTATGTAAGTTATCTGTATCTGTCGCTCGCCTTGGTGGGTGCGCACATGCTGATTGAGGATGGCTTTCTGGCGAAAGTGCTTGCCGCACTCGGGGCAGGCGAAGGGCTTCTCACCCGAATGGATGCGTATGTGCTGGTTGAGAATGGCGCGCTGCCGAAAGCTGCGCGAGCAGTATGGGCAGGTGAAGGGCTTTTCGTTGGCGTGGATGCGCAGATGCTGCGTAAGGTGCGACTGCTGGCGAAAGCGCTTGCCGCACTCGGAGCACGGGAAGGGCCGTGCGTCCGTGTGGATGCGGTCGTGCTGCAGCAACGTGCTCTTCTGCTTGAAGTCCTTGCCGCAGGTGAGGCACTTGAAGAGCCGCAGGTCGCTGTGTGGCTTGTTCTTGTGCGGGCGTCCTGGTCCGTTGCCCGTCCTGCCGCCGCTCGTCACGCCCACCGATCCCACTCCCACACTCGCTCCCGTCGCACCGCCTACTCCTCCGCTCCCGTTGGCTCCCGCACCGCCTTCATTGGCATTGGTGTTCGCTGGTCCGGCGTTCTGCTGACCGTTCTGCTGCGCCGGCAGCATTTCGGGAAGCGCGTAGGCTTCTCCGCCTCCGGCCCCGCCGCCTCCGCCAGACTGTTCCATTGGCAAGACGCCCTTGTTAAGATAATGAAGCGGTGGGAAGCCAGGCGGTGCCAGCATCCCCCCTTGCGGTGCCGCGTGGCGGGGGGCATAATAGTCCGGTGTTTGAAAACTGTTGCCGGGGTCACTTTGCGGTCCGCCGTTCTGCTGGACATGCGGGTTGCCCGACTCGCCCGCGTTGGAGCCCGAGTGCTGGGGGTCATTGCTGCTTTGGTTTTGATTGGGAGCGGTGTTCTGCTGGTTGGCGAGCTGTAAGAAGTTGAAAAGACTTAGTCGGAGCGTTGCTCAAAACTGCAACTCGAAGAACAGCTCACCTGGTGGTTCATGGGGTCCTCGTCGCCTGCCCCGTTTGCCCTCTGCTGCTGCTGGACCGAAGGGTACGGACTCGAGGAGGGCGACACCTGCTGCTGGCGGCCATCGCCGCTGCCGTTGTCGCGGGCCTCCTGTCCGCCTCCCGGCGGACTTTGTGGCTGTCCCGCTGCCGCTGCCACAGCTGCCGCCTGGGCCGCCGCTTGCGCCGCGTTCTGCTGCTGCTGCTGTTGCTGCTGCTGGGCGGTTAGGTGCTGCTGGGCCTGTTGCTGGATGTTGGGGTACATCTCGCTGCCCCACTGGGCGGGACTGGCACCTATGGCACCGGGGTTCCGCTCAGCGTCCTGCGAGTCCTTGTAGAGCACGTATGGCTGGCCCGTGTCCTGGGTGATGCAGTACATTATCTGGCGCGGCACCTTCAGTCCGGCTGCTATGCAAGCCGCAAAGGAAGCCGAAAAGTTGATGGCCATTGCTGCTGGTTCCCTGTTCAGTTGGTAAGTGGTCGAGGAAGGGCTTCTGCTCTCTCGGGCTTTTATTTGTTGTGACCTTTGACTCTTATGACGTTTTAAGCAATTGCAAAGTGTCCTTTTATTGGCTTTTGATGCACATTATTAAGGGGCTTCTTGGCTCTCTTGGCTGTGCTGGGCTTATCGCCACTGTGGTCTCTGCTGGTTATTTGTTTCTTTTCATGTTGATTAAATTTTAAATTCCTTTCTTCTTAAGTGTTTCATTTATTTATTTACGTTTATAAACTTCTTTGTCTAGTTGGCTCTTTCGCCCACCGAAAGCCGATACGTTTGCTTTTTCCTTTAAATAAAATGTCACCCTCTCCTTGGTTGGCTTAAAATTGGTTTCAAATATGCTTTAATTGATGCGATTTTCCTTTGGTTCAACTGAAAGATAAGAGGTAATTATTCAAGGATGTATCGAGTTGGCTGGTTCAATGGTTCAACAATCCCCATTAAAGGCCAATAGAAGACCCAACTACTCGTAGGTTGCTATGCAAAACACATCCATCCAAATCCCAACTTCACTTCAAGCCCACAAAAAGTGAAAAGGCCGACGACATTAGCAAAAATGTCTGGCAAATTAAAAACAATGAAGATCATCAACGGCTGATTGGGAGGAGTGGCGCATAAATGGACACCGCATGAGAGCCAGGCGAGCTCCTCCCGCCATTAAAATTCCCCCAGTACCGCCTGGCGACCCACAAAGCGACTGTCCACATGTTTCCTTCTTTGTTGTCTTGCCTCGCCGGTCTGTCTTGACTCTCTTGTCTCCTTGGCCCTCCTGCCTTTCGTTTTTGGTTTCGGTTCGGTTTTATCTTTGTGCCGCGTTATTTTTGTTGTTTAACGACGATGACGACGACGTGCCAACTTTTTAATGCGGGATCAAGGTCTTGTAGAGCGTGCGCACAACACAGGCACTTCGCAGACGCGGGTAGGGCACAGGCATACACGTATACCCCCATGGCCCGGATGGTGCCTGTTCGCTGATCCACATCCACCATGCCCCATTTGGGACATTCCATATGAATGTTTGAATGTTTTATAGCCAAAAAAAATTGTTTCTTTTATATTAGGGCGCTAGAGGAAATCCAGAACCAACAGGCGACTAACATGGGTAAAACAAAAATCAAGCTAAAAAGTTCGATCTTATGCATTGTTAGAGAAAGGCTTAAAAACTTAATCATTGATTTGAAAAATTTTCTACGCAAGTAATTTTATTAAAATCTGCATGAAACTTTCTTTCTACAATATTAAAATTTTTCTATATATTACATATATTCTATGGGAATAATCGAACAACAATAAAGGTAGTTAAAAACGCAATAACTTTTTTAATTGCACAGATTTCGATCTTCATTCGGACGGAGAACTAAAGGCTATTTAAAAACATTGATGCTTATATGACATGTTATATTAACAGCAAGTTAAATCTTTAGTTAAACCCATTACTCGCATAGCAAAAGGGTATACTAGATTCGTTCAAAAAGGATGTAACAGGTAGAAGGAAGCGTTTTCGACCATATACAATATACAGCTGTGTTCATAAAAATAGCAGTGTTTGGCACCTGCGAGTTTATAATACAAAATTCCTATGATCTACAGTTTAATGGGCACATTTTTTTATAATATCATTAGGTATTTAATTTCAAATAATTCAACAAATGCTTCAGATTTATTTCTTCAATAGTTTCGAAAATATTGATTAAAACAACATAATAGGCAGAAATTCTGGTGTTCACTGAAATAGCAGTGCTATGAAAAAATAGTAACAAAATTCCACTTGACTTAGAACTAACCTAGTTTTTCTTTTTAATGTGTTAATTACGGTCTAATACTTGATTGGATAGCCTTTGCTAAGCAGCACAGCTGGCGGCATGGAGTCCACCGGGTCCTGGCAACGTTTGGGGGGAATTTCTGCCAAGCATCCTGCACATCTTACCAAAGCTGAGCCTTAGACGTCGGGGAGTTCTTCGACACTTATTGTTTAATGTCCCCCCCACAGGTTTTCAATCGGGCTTAAATCGGAAGATGGTGCTGGCCACGGCATTACATCTATTCTATTTTGGGTGAACCAATTCTTATCCGATGTGCTTCTGCGTTTTGGATCGTTATTGTATAGTTTCGCAACAATTTATGTAATCAATTAATTCTCTACCGTTAAGTTTAGTCATCAAATTTAATGATTGTCCGCGAAGGACAGTTTTAAATTAATATATCCAAAAAAAAAAAAAAAAATATTTTAATGTCCATTTTAAGGGCATATTTAATTCAGAATATGACAGCAAGACATCACTAAGTATATTTGCATATGCGTATTGGTCTATAATACCATAAATCATATGTGATGGACTCATACCATTGTAAAAAAAACAAGCCCATACCAGGATTTTAGGTTCACCATGATTGAAAGTATTCAGTGGGTGTTTTGGGTTGTACTCCGTGTTTGGAGGTCATCAGATATACTGTAGTGGACCAGTTCCACCAAATAGCACTATTTTTGACCCATCAATCCAAAAGATATTATGCCATTTGGAGACTGGCCAGATTAGGTAGGTTTTAGCGAAGCTTAACCTTATTATGCATTGAGCCTAGGGACTAACTTTTTTTAAAATTTATTGCCGTTTTCAATATACGAATTAACTTAACTAAACTCACTTTTTAGAAAATATTCATAATTTTATTGAACATAT
This sequence comes from Drosophila mauritiana, assembly GCF_004382145.1. Lineage (NCBI taxonomy): Eukaryota > Metazoa > Arthropoda > Insecta > Diptera > Drosophilidae > Drosophila > Drosophila mauritiana. The sequence goes on from NC_046669.1 coordinate 22,193,280, forward strand.
ATATATTGTATATATATATTGAGAGATCTCAGGAACTATAAAAGCTGGTTGAAATTAAGCATAATGATTCTGGAGACATAGACGCAGGCAAGTTTGTTGACCCATGTTTCCACGCCATTCTAATGCCCACAATGCGTTTTCTTGTTTTTTTACCGGCACTTCTAGTCAGGCCCACACTTTTGACCAATTTTTTCATTTCTTCTCATTTCATTTCCCAAAATCTATCGATATGCCAGAAAAATTATTCGATTTCCAGCTGAGTAACGATTATTTGATAATAGGGGAACTCGACTAGAGCATTCTCTCTTGCTTTGAATATTTTATTTTGCGTATTTACTTTTCCGAAAGACAATTTAAAGCTGCTGAAGAAAGCAATGCGTCGATTGAACACGCACCTCTTAACCCAACTCCATGTGGAGCAGTCCCAACCAGGAATCGGAAACCGACCATCGGAAATCGGCTATCGAGTGGAGGCGACGCAGACAGAACCATGCTACCTTGAACTCGCGATGAACGTACATACGTACTCAGGGACCAAAAGGCAGTCGGACTGGGTTCTCCAGCGATTGCACTTCGCGTCAAATGCATGCGATGCACAAGTATGTGCATACATATTCGCCATCTCCGCCGCGCGCTGCTATTTGTGCGTTGTTGCGCTCCATTGGCAGAGCAACAGCATCTGCAATTTATGCGTTCGTTGTCGTCCCAGGTCGCCTTTCATTTCGATTCCGCGTCACACTATCTGTAAGCTCGCACTGTTTGTTTTGTTGGCGGAATTCCCTTTCCCCCACATCCCACTTCTCCTGCCTTGCAAGCGGTTCTCTACTGATAAAAAAGGTCTAGAAGATAGCGCTGCTGTTTCTGGATCTGTAATTTATCAAGGACTTTTGGCTGAATATGTAAGTCACATGGATTCAGCTCAAAGAAGGAAATTTGAGAGTTGGATGTACGCAGTTAAGCTAAAGTCTATCCAGCAATATCACAGAAGTTCGAGGAAAATGGAAAATCTAAGGAATAATTGTTTTTATAATCTATATAAAAGTATTGATTTATTAAGTACAGAATTCGTAAATCAAACTTATCTTCTGATAAAAGGAAATGGGTTTTAAGGTCAGGGTTTCAGGTGCAACTTGAAGCTAATATTTGTAGTGATGTTGTAATTATATTACAACTTGAGTCGCTTATTCTAATGAATGTTAATGTTTTTATCTAATACCTTTATCAATATGAATAGCGCGTACTGCTCAATTGATTAATGAAGTTCAGGCGCAAGTTTGTATAGATCAACATATATGTCACGTTCGACATGTCACGCACCGACACTGCGTGATGAACTAAGGCATTGTATCTTAGTTTTACACGTTAAGCATACAGCGTACAATAAATAAATAAAAATGTTACATATAGTATATATACATATAGTAATAGAATAGAGCCAATAACACCCCTTTTTGAAGAGTTGATGACAAATTCCTAGAAATTGTGGCATGATAGTATGATATCTCGCATTGAAATTACTACTACTGATGCTGACCTTTTTGTTCGTGTAACTCTTAAATTTTGAATAACTTTTTTTTAATTATGTGATCTAAAAAAAAAGTTTTGACTTACACAACCCGAATTTCCACGTGCAAAACATTTTAAATATATTTGTTTACAGTATTGTGATTATAATTAGCTTTTCAGAATCAATCCAAATACTTCTCCACCTCCAATTCAAGTCCTTACATATTCGTTGTAGATGTATTTCAACTTGCTTAACCAAATAAATCTAGTTTGATTTGTGCATCTTTGTAGGAGGAAAGTTCGAGGAATTGAAGATCGACGCTAAGTACTTGTGTACTCCATTTTTCGACCACTTATCGCCAGCGAAATTTCTGGCTCAGGCTACGCTGCAAGTGAAAGTTGTCAACGAGCCCGTCTCCAGCTGCAGCAGCTGCCCCACCCACAAGTCGTGGCCCGCTTAAGGGGGAGAATGATATTTCAGTTTCTATTTATATTTGAATGGCGTCCAACAGCGAGGCAGCCAATGGCGCCGCAGCTGATTGCCAATGGAGAAGCTAGCAGAGTTGCACTCGTGTCTCCGTCATGTGCATTGGCATTGCACTATTGTGCAGTGTGAATATCCGTTTGCTGCAGCGTGTTTCTTGAGCTTAGGCCGTCAGGTGTGAAGAAGGTGGAGTTTGCCCGCAATTGCCCGCCCAGCTTTGCTCCCATTACTCGCTGAGACTGCATCGCGTTTGGCTTGGCTTCACACTTATTATACGCATATGCCTACTATACTACGCCAATTAGACTGGCCCTTTTGAACAGTTGAAAATGCTGTAAAACAACTGAATTTTTGCTCTTATATTCGAGTTTTTCGACTACCAGATACCCTTTACTTCGATGGTGGGAGTGCAAGAATAGAAGTTTTCAAGTTCAAATAACTTTTTAAATTTAATCGTCTTTTGGCATATCTATAACAACGCAAATGAAAATGCAAAAATAAGGCTTTAATTAAATAGATACAATTAAATAGAAATATACACGATGTAACGTAACAACATTACACTTTAAAGTTAGAAAGAATGCTTTAGTACTTCCCTCTGCAATCGTGTTTTTATCATTAATTAGAACTGGAATTATTTGTGAAGTGAAAAGCTTTAAACTTTATAGATTAGATTTACCTTCCAAATTTTTAAAATGTTTTGTTTCTAATTTTTCTTTACGGTGTGAAAATCTATATTCGCTTTAAAATTTAAGTTAATTAAAGCACCGCTTCAGTGGTTTCCAAAAGGCGTGTGCGTATGTACATATATATTTACAATAGGAAACCTTTGTTCCAAATCCCGAAATTGAAACTACTTCAAGGTTAAGGCAATGAACAGAATTAAGCAGAGTACACAAATTGTCAAAAGTTTAACGCTTGTTGCTGCACCAACAGCCACACAAAATGAGCGGCAAAGCATTTTGGCGTAATTTGTGCAGCTATCTAATTCAATGTACAAAAGCTCCGCCAGCGATACCTCCACACACACAGAAATGACGAAGAGAGAGATCCACATCGGCGATGGGTGGGTGCGGGAGAGAGAGTGCGGGGGAGAGAGTGCACAGCGAATTGAGAGCGGGAGCACGTAACTACAGCGACAGGTATACAGATGTGAGAGTAAATAAAGGCAAAAAGAAAAATAAGGCAAAAAGTGACTCACGAAAACAGCAGAATGGGCATTTTTGTCTATTTTTTGTTTTGGAGAGCGTTGTGCGAAAAACTTAGCAGCTTTAGGTTATCTGCGTAGCTTGTTTTTTTTTTTTTTGCACACCAAAATAATTGAACATAGCAGTTCAGATAAGCGCTCCAAATGCTATGGGAGTTCTCCAATGCGGATTAATATCCCGTGATAACTTCCAGCCCTGAAAAGGGTACGTGGAGATCCGCAATGCAATACCTCGACTGTCCACATACTCATGCATTTAATTGGCGCCCAACAGACCAGCTCTGTTGTGTGACAACCGACATTCAACCGGCAACGAAATCATCGCAGATCTGAGTTTCACAGCACGCCACACATGCATTAGGAGTTGGAGATGTACACATCTGTTAGATACACAAGCCGAAAAACGAAAAGACTACAAAAAAACTACAACCAAGACAGACACACACGAACATACAATTAAGTGATTTTGCTTGTTTTATTGCTAAACATTTTGTGGATTTTAGTTTTTGTGCGAAAACCGTTTTTGCTTATAATTCATCATATTCTTTTATGGCCCGACATTCGCACACACTGGCGGAAACACACACACAAATGTGCTACTCTTTTGGCCCGCCCCCAATACCCCCACCGACACTGCTCACACACTGGCGCAACCCAGGCACCAAAAATATAAATGAATTCAGCCCCAGGGAGAATTTCGCAAAAAATCGGAGAGCAAAAAAGCAAATAAAAATTGCAAATGATTTGTGGCAATTTTTGTTGTTGCTCTTGCCTTTAGTTTTGCGCTTCTGCTTTGGGCTTCTCTGCTCATTAGTGCCGTTTTGTGTTTGGTGTGTGCCCCTTCCGCGCCCCTTCATTCCTACCCCCGGCGAATTTCCTCTGCATTCGTCAACATGATTTACGCGCAAACATTTTTAGTTGTGTATCTTTAAACTTTTAGTAAGTTTTCATTCAATTTTCGCAAGCTCTGCTTTTTTGCTTTCTTCTCTAGGTGCATCCCCCATTCGGTAGAATCTTAATTGGTTCGGCTACCGAAATCGGGGCTTGAAACTGCTTGTTCCATCTGGACAATCATAATTACTTGGCGTCTCCAATATTAACAATTTAATAGCGCGGGCCAGAATCTTCGGAGTTACGTCGCCTCCCACATGAAAACTAACATGACTATTCCAGTTCCGCTCACTGCATCTAAACTCGTGCCCATGGCTAAGAACACCCAAAATCATCCAGTTTCTCTGGGGGTTTGACATACTGTGACGGTGAGTGCATACATATGTGACCCAACGACTGTATTAGTATGTATACAGGGTATAAAGACACTAACCTCAAAATGCTGATTGCGGCAGGCAATGGCACGACTTGTCGAAGCTCGGAACGAGGGAGCCGGAGGAAGTAGGGGCGAAAAATTGCAAATTGCAACGGGCCGCGAACACAGGCGCAGGTCGCAGCGCACACAGACGCACGTGCTCACACAGACACCCCCGAAACGAGCCGAAATTCGCATAGATACCTCTACCAGTGCAGCAGCGTGGCAGATACACACAGATACGCAGCTGCAGTTGCAGTTCCAGTTGCAATGTTGCAAATAGCAAACTGCAGACGATCGCGAAATTGATTGCGAATCTGCTCAGTGGCTTTTGTTGCAATTCCAAAGGGCCTGTACACTTCTTATTTGGCGGTTCTTCATCACACTTCTGTTTGCGCGTTGGACCCCAGTCTTCTGCTTCCTCTTTTCATTTCCCCCTCTGAGGGCGACGTTGCGTATACGCAGTGTTGTACTGCACGTAAATTAAGCGATGTTTATTCAACACTTGCCCTCCTGGCGATTGTTTTCTGTGCACTTTTGCGTTTTATTTCGGTTTATGTCGCTGGCCGACGACATTTTTAGTTATTTTTGATGGCTGCTTCACAAGTTCTCGACGGGAGCGCTCTCCGCACATGTACGTACTCTGTGTACAGCTTTTTTATTAGATGTCGGCACGAAAAATCGAACAAAATGCCAAAAAATAACAAACCGAACGCGAAGCCAACGCGACTCTGAGTCCGAACCCGAAACGAGACTCAACGCGACTCAACGCGACTCAACTTGACTCGCCTCTCAGCGATGCCTCGTCGTCTGAACGACTTCTCGTCTGCTGGCGTTGTGTGTCGGTGTCTTGCCTCTTACTCTTTCTCTTTCACTGTCTCTGTGCCTGTTCATGTGCCTGTTTGGGTGTGCGGGAGCATAGCGCGTATTTAGAATGGGAGTCGCCAACCGTGAGAGGACAGGGGCCCCATCTCGGAGAGCCTCTCTAAGCTTTTTTAGCCAAAACATTTGCAAATTTTTTCAACTTTTTGCCGGCGAGTGAGCCTGCGTGAGTGTGGGTTCAGCGTGTCTTACACAACCGCCTTGGTGTTAGTGCAGTCTCTCGAAAAGCTCGCTCTTTAGCTCTATTGTCATTTTCCAAGAGTTGGAGCAGCGAAGCCGCAGTCGCAGCCGGCGTTGCAGTCCTTCTCTGCCGCCATAATTTCTAATAATCTCGAACTTGATGCACTTTTTTTTTTCTGTATTAGCAAAACATAATGTCCCAAAACATCGTGTGGTGCCCAATTATATAGATGAAAATGTATGTACATATACCATATGTATGTATTTAACACATCTTTATCAAACGAAAAATTTTGAACTTCAGGCTTAGAACAACATTTATTTATTTTATTTTAAGGTGGAGCTGCAATTAAGGAAAGTGTTACACCTTATGAACAAATCAACTCAGGATCCGCTTCGCTTCCTAAACTTGAAATGTGCTTGGACTTGATGTACGTATGTATATACATATATTTATGTACATATTAATAATGTACATATATACTATGCATGGAAACTTTAATAATTTTAGTTCCCACTATAGATTCTTGAGCCCACAAATTAAATATAGTTATACTGTTTACAAAATTCACCTTTACGAAAATGTACCTATAAAATATACATATTACTCCACCCTAGAATCGTCCTGATTTACCACGTCACTGAGGACTGCAGTCTACGCAGTAAAGAATATCAGAATATGGCGAATATCATATATATAGAACGAGATAGCAAAAAATAAACAAAAAATAAAAATTGCATACCGAGTCTCAAAAAACCTATATAGTTCAAATGAAAAAGCATACAAATTGGAAAAGTATAAACTAAGATTAAGGCTGATAAATTCCCATAGTCAGATTTTGATGGAATTTCCTGTAAAATGTGTGGCTTGGAAAAGTCGCTCCAGCTTGTAGTTAGCTTGTCATCCTAATTTCGATACAAAAATATCCAATTTTCGTTTTAACATTAAAAGATTAAAATATTAGTCGTGCTTATACTAATAGATTTTTTCCTATAAAGAAAAAGCCAGTTGATATATCATTAGCATATAATATCCGGACATAGTTGGAGGTAACTTACATAAACTAGAAAAAATATCAGCAATTACATACGTATCTTTAGGATTACGCCTTAAGAAATTTATTTTAACCTAATCGACCTGATGATGCCCTCGCAAAACCGAACCAACCTTAGGACCTGCTGACCAACTCTGGCAATTCAAATATGGAACTTAACCTGCGATTCTCCAGATTCAGATTGCAGGCACATATCGTTCCAGAAATTGCAATACTCATTGGATTTCGCAGCTTTCCGGGTTAAAAGCGGCTTCCCAGCGACTGCGACTGACAGGTGTGGCGTTGCGGGGAGGGGAGCGAAGCAGGGGCGTGTTCACATAAAAAGTAAAGTATTGTATGATGTGTATGCATTATTGTATAAATAAACAGCGCTCTTTTTGTTTTCTCTATAAACAACAGAAACAAATCGAGCAGATATACTAGCACCCCTTCCCGCGATACATTTATAAGTACATACGTATTCGGTGCTGACATCGTGTATTTTGTATTTTTCGCTGGTTATTTACTTTCGATTGCGTTTTGCTCTATTTTAAGGTTTTTGCATCGCTGCAGAAATCGAAAAACACGAAATATTACAAGTTATTTTTTATGCTGCTCGAAAAAATGCATTCAAAATGTCATTACGAAAGAGAACGAAAAATGCCCAAAGCCCAAGATGGCAACTTTCCTTGAGATGGCCAAGAATAAACGACAGATACAATTGTATCTCTCAGATGCGCTTTTCTTGCTCTTTTCTCTCTGTTTGTGCATCTGGTGTGCGGTGTGTAGTTTAAATTTAGCAGTTTTTATTGCATTGTTGCCAAGATTCCTGCTACCCTTCATCTCTTCGTTTGCCAATGCATTCAGCTGTTTTGCTTTGCGAATCTTTTCGCCGTGCCTTTTGGTTCAGTAACCTATCGATTTGATTTTGTTTACCTTTCCTTGATAAACAGAAGCGGCGAAAAGAGCGAGGCGGGATTCGCAGCCATGTTGAAGTAAATCAAATTGAGTCCGTAAAAGGACTAGAGGGAAGGAGAACCCACAGTTCTGTCATTATTGATTTTAATGTCATTTTTAATCATTAGTTATAAGGCACTCAAGGGCAAGTATAGCTTTTGCCTTAATTATGTAAGGCAGCTAAAAAGTTCCTATTATATGTGCAGGCATAAAAAATGAAAATCATGATAAGAACCTATGTATATTTATGTTGAAGAATTCATACACGGATTCATACATAATTATTTTAAGTTGCTTACTTTGCAATTGAGTTACCACTATAGTTTATCACAGCTTGGCTTTGGTTACGTATTTCAATAAAATGAATTTGTCTTTATGCACCCTCTCATTTATTTGCCATGAGGTCCGGATTGGTTCATAGTTCTCCATGGGTGCTTTCCCTCCCACTGCCACTGTGCCTCACGCCGCTTTGGACCCAAAGCAACATGTCAAACGAGTCTAATGCAATTACCTTAAATGACTGCAAAAATGCAATTTAGCGAAATATGTTTAAATCTAGGGAAGCAGCGAACGGCCAACAGCTTAGGTGCCGCAAGTAGTCAAGAAAAGGGCCGACTCAACAGCCGCAAGTACAGTTGGCAGGTGCCACTAAATGCAGCCCGCGCCATTCCACTCCGCCCAGGCTACTTTGTTGCAAGTTGGTCCGCTAATCAGTCCATGCGTAAAGTGTGAAAATCCGCACGCACCCAACAAAGCCTCTCAACGCACAAAACAGTAGCTACTAGCTACCCTTTAGTCCCCAGTCCCTCCTCTACAGACCGACTCATGGGTCTTACCGTTTAATGGCTTTTTTGTAAGTAAGAGGATTAGTTGAGACCGGGGGTCGCACACTTTTTTGCCGACCCCCGGTGTCTAGTTTCACCGGAATCTCAAAATATTAATGCACCTTTCTTCCCAGTGTTTCAGACATTTCCATGAACTCTGCTTCCCCTCCACTGCCACTTCTACTCCCAAAGCGGAAACAAACACTTTCAGATGTTGTGCCAAAACATCGTTGAGGACAAATAAGTTTTGACATAGTTCTCTCCGCTCTAGTGGCTGTATAAAGTGAAGCTGGGCAAACGGGGCGTATGCGCATTTTGACGTCTGGCAACTTTTGAGGGCCGTTTCGGGGAGTGTGTCAAATTCAAAGTCTAGGCATGTTGAGTATTTGTTTGAGCCTGCCATATTTGCATATATGTACATATATTCTTGTTTTATGTATTTATCCTGCCATCTTGCCCATCTTAATAAACTTTATCGCATTTTCTGCCTCGTTAGATTTCCTTAAAAGTGAAAACTGCGGGATACGAGGTTGAGTCTTCCCTTCGTTGAATTTTCCCCTGCTCCGAGAAACAAGTTTTTACGAGCGGGAAAGTTTTTTCAGACAGAAACCAGACAAAAGATAGTTTAAATGGAAAATATGCATGCCACATCGAGACATCGCAAGTGGCTATGATAAAATTGTGCCACATTCTGGTCTCAAGTACATCAATTAGCTGATCTGAATTACAGCCAAATTTGCGGTCCCATCGAAGACCGCAATGCAACCCACTTCCGACCGTAAATCAAATTGAACGGGCTGCAAACAAAGTCTCCCCTGCATTTAAATGCAGTTGCATGTTTCAAATGTTATAGCTGCAAGTTAACGTTGGAGTTGGTTACAGTCTGGCTGCATTGTCCTCGGAGCAATGCCGCATGCCCCGAGCTCTTTTGCACTGTTTCCATTTTTACGTAGACGGGAAGAAAAACAGAGTTCCTGTGCGAGCAGGAGGGGGTGCAAGGTTGGAATCAGTATGAATGTGCAATTGCTAAATGCAAGTTTTTAAAGGATAAGCATACATGAAGAGAATGGCATTTCATTATTGAAAGAACTCTCTTGCATAACACGGCATTTATACTCATATTTGCATTTAACTCGCTAATACTAAGATGCTAATGCTAATACTAAGAGTGTGGTGGCTTCGACCTGATACTAGTTGCTTAAAGGCCTCATCTATTCTCTTCGCTTTTAAGCCATTGCAACCATCCGAACTCCAAAACCTGCACCACCGAACCTCCGTACGCTGGCGAAATGTTTATTGCATGGCAACTAACGACAACAACGCCGTGTGAATAATGGCAGCACCCATCCCACCACCCCCACTTCCGTTTTTGCCCACCCTGCCAGGAAACGCCAGTTCCAATCCCAATCCCAGCCCCATTCTCGTCTCCGTCCCCTGCCACCCGTTCAGAGAAAGACGACCGGGCGATCTCAGTACGGGCGTATGAAAATATTACGCATACGCCCCGTGCTGCCTCGCGATAGGCTGTTGACATGCATTGGCCAACCCTCGACCCCGCCATATTTTGTGTCGTTTATTTTAAATAAAATAAGGCAAACAAGAAATAAGTTTTTCCATCTTCTGTTGTTTAACCTGTGAGTGTGCTCTCCGGCGTGGGCGTGGTTGGAGGTGGTAGGAGAGAGTGAAGGGTTTCTCTGCCTCTGGTTTTTATCAACGCGGAGCCTCTTTATAAATCCTTCTCGGTAAATACGGACTCAGTCAATCAACTGAACCCCTACTCCTTTTAGCCCCCAGCATGTGAGGAGCTCCTTAAATACTCCAAAAGCTTTTTGGAAACCAAACTTCCGGCCCAGTTGCTCTAAGTGAATGCACATGCATACATTCATCTTTTCATCCAGCCATCCATGCATCTAAGTATCTTTGTAACTAAGCACCCACTCTGCCACCCAGCCAAGGCCGGCGAAAGCCCTCCATCCCAATTAGGTGGAGAGGAGGCACCGGACTCTCATCTGCTGTCCTCCCCCCTCTTGGAATTTGGCACCAATATAGCCGTTCTAGTTGCTGCCTTTCACGACTTTCGCTTGCGTGGCAGCTGAGGCTGATTCGCGTGGATGTGGATGTGGATGTGTCAAGCGGAATGTTTGTTTTGAATATTCATGGGAGCGCTCTTGAACAAGTTGAGGGGATAATTAGAGCTGGCTGAAACGGAGCGAACGTTTTTACCGATGCACGTGAAGGACTCACGTGAGACAGGATTATACACAAGTATTTGAATCAGGTCCAACCAAGAGGCGACTCGTGATCACCTTGGCTTAGACGGCAGAAGAAACCTTCGGCAGTGCAAAAGAACACCGCCGACTTACAATTAATTCTGATGTTATAAACAAAAACCGCCCCCGCCCCCCTTAATGACATGTCACGTTTGCTCTAGACTCTGGAAACTACATTCAATGACATGGCAAAAAACGCGCAGAGACAGAAAAATATACGCAGCAGCTGCAATAAAATTAAGTGAAATGGCATGGAAAAGAATGCAACCGAAAAATGCAATTTGCGCTCGGTTCAGCGGGTTTGGTGGGTGGTGGGTGGTGGGTTGCTTGGCTGGGTCGCTTCGTTTGTGGTCTTCTGGGCGGCTCCACTGTTGCCAACTGCAAGCGCAGCACCAGTGTGCAACAGCAAAAAAAGAAGCTCGCGAATGTAAATTAAACTTGTCATTAATGACATGGGCCACACGTACGCAGCTGTATGTACAGCAGCAAATGGAGAAGCACAGGGATAGAGAGCGGAAATATAATTGCGCTCTTTTGGGCGACGCATCGTCAGCTTCAGCACATTAAAAAGTGCAGCTACTTGCCGGTGGGGAAAGGGAGGGGCGTACATGGGGGCGGGGGGATGGCGAATGGCAGACGCAGACACTCACCGTCCCTTTTGCACATCCTCGTGCGGAAGGACTCTCGGCAACTGACCGTTCGGCCGGGCAACCCCTTTCGGGGCGCCCCATCAGCACCCCAGCCCCACCCCCGTTACACACACTGCCCACGCCTCTGCCGCCGACTCTGCCGCGGTCGCTGCGAATGCTGCTTGCCTGCTATTTTCAGTTAAAAATGTGTGGAGTCAACTGTACTTCAACGGCCACATGCACACACATACGACCGTTTTTGTACACGAATTTTATTTCAATTCATTTAAAATACGTGTAATGGTTGCTTTTTTGCTGCTGCTGCTGCGGTCGCCCATCCTTTCGACCTTTGTATTTCGATTGCCGATGGACCACCCAACACCAACCAACCCACCCCCCCGCAGCTTTTAATGGACTGGGGGGTGGGCGGAAATGGAGCTGTATTTCGGTCTCGTGGTCCTCGGATGCCCGTCGCGCATTTTTTCAATAATTAATTTTTTGCGCGTAAGTGAAATTTGCATGTAGATGAGCACGCAAAGCTGTACATAGACTTCATATAGATAGGTATGTACATATGTATACATACGTTTGTACTGGACACCTAGACAAATGCGCATGTGGGGTTTGTCCCAGAGGACCTCTTATATTAATTATTGCGTTTTGAGTTATAGCTCGAATATTTTCTTAACGTATATCTTGAACTATCGCTGATGTAACTTGCACAAACAACATATTGTTAGATTCGCAGTAAAATAGCTTAAGGAAATCATTTTAGCTTTAAAAGAGGCTCTACTTCATCCGTTTTACTCTTCTTTAATACCAATCCAGAATATATTAATGCGACCAACTTAAGAATTAATGCGACAAACTTAAGAAAAATAAATATGTACAAAAAATAGTAAGATTACTATGACAGAGGCGTTTTGAATATATAAAATCCGTAAATTCCAAAACATAGACTTTCCAATACTGGAAAAATCTAAATCTCTATCAACTCAAGTTTATATGGGCATGTGGTATTTCGTTAAATTGCCTAACCCAATTCTGGCTGCAGTTTGCAGTTATAATGTTATTCCGATTAATTTTTGGGGAAATTTACAAAATGTACTCACCAAATTGACAGGCAAAGATGATTTCGATTCCCTTCGAAGGTTTTCTTTTGCTACGATGCCTATGGGATGGGTGTGTGGGGTTTGTTGGCTTTTACCAGAAATACTCCTCCTCTATACTGTTAAGATCGTCAAAACTTGTGTTTTATTGTTATAGTAATATAATTTGATGTTTAGCCTAGATCGTTCCTCCTATCTGAATGGAATTTTATTTGGTTTTTGTTTATCTTTTTCTCACTACTAGTGTTAGATTAATTTCTTGTAAGTACGAAATGCTTTCGAAAACGGATTTTACATGCCTTTATATCATACTTGGCTTTTGCCACGATATGAACAATTTTAGATAATTTGTATATGGATATATATTGATATTGTATAGAGATGTTCTTCGATCCGATTTATGTATCTTCTCCTCGGTACGACGTGAGCTCCTAGCACTGACGCGTTCCACACACACATACACAAATTTACACTTGTGATTGCGCAACTTTGGCACAAAACTGTTTCTACAGTTTGCTGCTCTCCACTTGCGAAATGGTTTTCGCCGCTTTCTTCGTTATTTCGATTGCTTCACCTCTCAAAGTTTATAAAGTGTTATTCAGCTCGATTTATTCAAGACTTTTTCAGAACATTTTCTCGACCGCTTTTTTGACGAACGCAAAATTTAAGGACTAAGGCGAATATGTAAATAAGCTAACGCAAGAGTTCAATTTGTTTAACGACAAATGTTTTTGGCTTTTTATTAATTACCGTTATGTTTTAGTTGCTGTTTAGCTTTTTCCCGTTAAAAAACACACAAAATAAATTTAACAAATTTTGGCTATTTCCGTTTTTGTATTATTTTTCTCTTTTGTTGGCTTTTGGTATTGAATTTCAGTTGTCACTTTTGCTGTTGCATTTTCTTTTGCTGTTTTCTGTTTCGTTGCTCTATTTTCTATTTGTTATTCTGTTATCGGATTTAGTTATCGGTTATATCTCTTGAATTCTGCTATTGTGTTGGCTTGGAGGCGGTTTTAAGGCTATTTCTGGTTGTGATTCTGATTCTGATTCTGATTCTGTTTCGATTGGTTTTGTGTTGGCTTCGGTTGCTATTTTCGTTTGTTTCGGCTGCTTGTTCTCCTGCTGTTGCTGTTGCTGTTTCTTGTTGGGTTTTTTGGCTATTTCGTGTGTCTATTTTCGTTTGTTTGCTTTGATTTGTTTGCCTGGTTAGTTGGCTGTTTCCTTTTGGTTGTGTTATTCGTTATTTGTTGCGCTTTGATTATTTTTCGGTTTATTTCGTTCAATTAGGCTCTTTATTATGGTTACAGTTTTCGATATTATTAACTTTGCTCGTATTATGTGTTCTATTTATTTTCTTGATTTTGAAGTTGTTATCGGTTGGTTGGTTGTTGCAGTGGTTGTAATTGTTGTTGCTGTTGTTGTTGTTGCGGTGTTTGTAGTTGTTGTATTCCAAATTTTGTTGTGAATTTTGTTTGTTAAATTTTGAGAAACTAACTAAAAATCACTTTTTGTTTTTTCATACAACTGAAAGATAACTTTATTTTGTTGTACTATTTTCTTTTGTTGTTGTTGCTATAATTTATGTCGTAGAATTGATGACGTAAATTATATTCAAATCATTTAGTTATTTTTTAATAAGAATGTTTGAAATAAAAAGTTAACTGATGGTAAATAATTTGTTATCGTTGTCGCTTTTTATTTTATTACATTTATATTATAGTATGCTCTGATCTTCGTTCCGTTCGTTTTGTATTATACTGACATTATTATAGTGGTTATATTATTATTTGTTAAACAAAACAATATTTCAGTAAGTATCAACAACGTTTTAACGTAATGTTTAAAAATGTTCCAAACAGTCAAAAAGCACCTGCAAATAGAAAGTACGTTCGATTAGTGACCATGTTGGTAGGCGCTACCAGCAGTTTTTGGATGCCATCGACTCTTATCTTTGAAAGTGGTATCCGGAAACTGACAGCGGCTAAAAACTGCAAATATAGTAAACTATTTTGCAGTGCAGCCAAAGAAAACTAAGTTAATCGTGCCAGCAGGTTCTTGGCTCTGAGTTGCTTCCTCTGGATGTTGCCCAAACACAATCAACACATGGCACAGATAAAAACAAATCTATTGGCACGCACAAACACCCACGCACAAACACCCCCACCCATCTAGTGCTCCCCTATTTCTAACTCTAGGCACCAGTGTTTTGTATGGGGGCACCACGCATTGTCTAAACATCGGAGAGGAGCTCAAAGAGAGCCGCGCGGAGAGAACCGGAGAGAGGGCGCAAGGACAACGCCGGAAAGCTGAAAATACGGGAAAACTAAGCGAACAACAAAATTTTCAAGTTCAAAACGCCGCCAGACGATGAAATCGGGTGCGGAAAACAAAGCAAACTCCATCAAACTAAGCAAAACAGGCAACTGCGATACGATCTTATGCAGACAACAACACAGCCGAGAAAGCTGCGGCAACGCCAGGTACACAGGCCAGTTAAATAAAAGTTAGGCGACTGCACTGTGTGCGGGGCAGATTAATGGGTAGCGATACAGCCCACACGAGTACACAGAGTTCGCTTTTTGCCATGAAGCACTGCGGGTAAGTGGTTCGACCGCCGGCACCGCCAATTCCACCCGCCCAGCACTGAAACACAAAGTTCCGAATAGTTGGACAGGAATTGGTGAACCGCATCGGGGAGAGACAATATCCGCAGATGCGTCAGATAGCGAGTGTGTGGAAGGGTGTTGCAGTGCATTTGGCAGATTACTGCAACTTTCTAGGAGCAAACACAATGGTTAGAGCAGCAACTCCAACTGACAATGTTGCTCGCTTAAGCACTATTCACTTCACTTCAGATGAGAATGGTCCTACGCAAAGCTTTCCGCGCACTTTAGATCTCACAGAACCACACGCAGATTGGACTCGCAATCTCTGCGAGCCACGAAAAGCGTGTACAGTCAAACTTTCGTAGCTCGAACCACTATATGTCACGACAGAAGTTGATGTTATGGAGCCTACGAGTTGTGTTCTTTTTAAGTCTCCGTTCTTCAGACTGAAGAAAGTAAGGAACTCCAAAGTTATAGATGCCTCTTTATGCCGTATTATATCCGAATTCTAAGTCGAGGAATTTAGAAACGACCATCCCCCGGACGCTGGGTTTCACCCATATCGCAAAGATTCGGTCAGAGACCCAGAGCCAGAACAGAAACACGGGAAATACGATTTCTTTGGGCGCGCAAAAATGCTGGAAATTCGCGCGAACACTCCAAGAGCCGCAGAGCTCCGCGAAACGCACCGAAAACGGCCAAAAAGATGAATATGTGCAAAAATCTTTTGCATACGCTCAAGAACCCATGAAAGCGGCGATGGCCAAGCCGCAGTCGCAGTCGCGGTCGCAGCCGGCGTCGCCGTCGGCAGCATCAGGAGCCGCGAGAGCTGAGAGAGTCAAAAAGAAACTGAATAAATTTTCTTCAGCGGGTAGGGGACTGACGCGGTGGCGGTGCGAGGAGGTTGGCGCACAAAGCTTTTTACGGACTCTCGCTCGGACAACAACAGCGTAGCGAAAATCGAACGAAGCGAACGCAAAGAGACGACGAGAACGAGAACTGCGCCCCATCCCATAACCATAAGCCACCACCCGCCCACACCCCAGCCCCCAGAGAGCCGCCCTGCGAGAGAAACAAGTGCTGCGAGAGCGCTACTCAAGACTCTGCCCGTGTGTGTGTGAGAGACAGACATAGCGAGGGACGAGAGGAGGGGGCAGAGCAAACAACAAAAAGCATCCACAGCGACGGCAAAAAGTTCGCAAAAAGCAACTTAACGGGGAGGCATGTGTGGATCTGGATATAGATGTGGTGTATCTACATCTGAGCCCACAGGCACTCGTGTCTCGCGACTCACATGAGTCCCGCGGTCGACGCGCGCGTCGCTGCGACTGCGGCCTTGCGTCGCGTGCCTTTGCAGCTGAGGTTTTGTTGCCCCTTTCTGGGTTTCCGCAAGGGGTATGCCCGGCCGTGGGTGGGCAAGGGGCGCGTCTAGCCCCCAGGGGGGCTTGGCCTAACCCTCCTCCTGCGTGAATCCCTCGGCTGGCCGTCTGGCGATGTGGTTGCTTTTGGCGGCAGCGCGTGAAAGTGTTACGATTTGGAAACTGGCCGAGCTTAGAAGTGGGTAAATCAGTCGCAGCCACCAGCGTCGGTGGAGGAAGCAGGGCTTTGACGCGCCAAATTTAAGTCTCGAACTTAAAGCCCTAACAGCGAACTCGGGACACCTGAACTAGGTACTTAACACTGCCTTGAAACGTAGCGCCTGGTCAAAGGGTTTGGTTCTCATTCATACACATTTAAACAATTAGATTAAATGCGGTAAATACATTTTCGCTTCAATACGATCCCTTAAAGTATTTTAGAATTCTTATTATGACAATTGGAGCAGTGTCCAAAGCTAGCTACAAAATATCAAAGGATAATGGTTGGGTTTTTGTGAAAAGCTTGTATTCGATGGTCGGTTGAGTTAGGAAACATATGCCAAATGCTATATATAAACTTATCTCTATCGGCTGCGCTGGCTTAATCAGCCGCCGCTGTTTTTGCGCTTGGGCAGTGAGGCCTCCGTCCTAGCCGGTGCTATCAGTAGACAAACAAAAGTGTTCACTTATAAATATTTATTAAAAACAAAATGATAATGCCAATTGAATCGCAGTAAAACAACAAATGTTGCGGGTACTCAAATGCATTGGCTGGAATGGATGAAGGAAGCTTGGATTGCGAGAGTCCCTCTGATCAATTTAAGCTTAACTGGGAATTTTTGATAAAGCCCACACCACTTGATGGCTACCTAGTTCTCTTAGCCAATCCTCGTATCCTTCGAACCAGCGATGTCACTGTACACGCCATCCACCAGTTTGATTATATTCTGTTGGTGCTTCATAATGTCTTGAACATCTTGCCGGAGAGCAACGTCGTTCGGCTGTCCGAGGTCGGTCGTACTATCGACTTCCGCAAGGTCCGGGGACGTTTTGCCTCGGCACACGACATAGCTTGGCTTTCCGCAAAGCCTTAGGTCAGCTACCTGAGCGACTTTCTCCTTGCTACTATGGTCCGAGGAGCTAAACATCTCAGATTTGGATTTACTCATCGTGTTTCTCAACTGATTTACTACACTGTATTTAAGTGAGACGTTCACTTGACAACTCAGGGAGCTAAAACTTTGAATTATACAGAAAAACACGAAACACTGTTCCAGTAAACTAGTCCGGCTATGAGAGCCTCTTTTCTGATCAGTCGCAAGCAGCCGTGGATGGGGCAGCTGCTGCTCATGGCGAGGAACAAGGCCCTCACGCTCCTGCTGAAGCTGTATAGGCGGACTCCCATCTTCAGACCGCGACACCTGCCAGGAAGGAATACGACTCAGAGCGCTGGACCTGGCCGGGATGCAACGATCAGGACCTCTGCCAAAAACACGAACCTTTCCTGTAGTATTTCCCATCTCACTATGTGTGGCGGCCTCGTGCATCTGGATGTGCTAAGTGAGGACGACTACCTCTATGAGGACAGTGACGTGGAAATCGGATCGGACGGAGAAATTTTTCTGGACATGCACAGTCGGCGGAGACAGGGCAACTTCGAGCTGGCTCTAATGGCGGGCGGACAACTGGACGTGGACTCCGAGGAAGACGAAGAATTCGACGAGTGCGACTGCGAAGGATATGTGCGTTACGTGGAGTACGTGGAGTGCAAGGGGGGGAGCGATCTAGTGCGGACGGATGGACGAATGGAGTCTTTGGGAAGATCTCAGCTGCCTTCCGCGCCACCAGGTTCTTTCACAAAGCGAGCCAACCTCCCCATCTAAGCCGTGAAGTATGGCAACGCCGCAATGCCGACAATTGGTACTCTCGTTTGGCGCCAATACTAACGACAACAATGTAAAACACTAGAGCACACTGGCGAGAGGGCACGTCAAGTGCAGAGAGAGTCCGAACCCGAGTCGGAAAGGGGCGGGGGAGCCAGGGCGGTCGGAGAGTGTGCACAAAAACATTTGCCGGCTGCTTAGTTTTTTTGCCGGTGCAAAAAGTCCAATGCGAGCAAACGCTGAAAGCTTCCACTCTCCCTCCGCGATTTAGATTCAGATTCAGATTCAAATTCACATTCACATTCACGTTCGCACTCAGATTCCGATTTCGAGTTCGACCTCCCCCTCTGGCACTACGGTACCTCATCAGCGTCATCACCATCGCAAAGTCACACACGGCGTATACATAATCCAAATAAAAGCAAACATCAAATAGTTGTTGCTCCGGCAACTGGCAACTGGTGTATGTATGTATGTATGTACATCTCGCAGGGTCCCACGTCGGGACAATGGAAGAGCACGCGGCCAAAGCCCCGTGTTTTTGTTGCCTCCTTGTGGAACTGGCTAAGATATTGCCACGCCGACAGCTCTGTGTTTTTGCGGCCTATCTGGCGATAAGTGCCCTTTCCGCCCCACCCCCTATGATATGCTCTAATCTTATCGCGAGCGAATAGTGAACTCACTTCATGGAGCACTCGCCAGTGCGAATTCTGTTCGCCTTTCGGCAAAGTAGTTAGCTCAAATATTAGGTCACACAAAAAGCCGGTTTCTGTTGTATTCGGCTGTTTTTGTTGTTGGCTCTGTTATCTTGTGTTGGGACTGCATATGTGGGTGAGTTTTGTTCGTGTGTGAGCTGGCAAGCCGGTTTCGGTCGCTGTTGTTTTTTGTGACTTTGTCGACTTTGGCTATGTAAATTTGTGCCGGCCCGCTCCCCGCGAAGCATATGCCCCCAGAGCCAACAGAAAGAGCAACAAGAGCAATAGAACCCAATAAAAATGAATTTGGCAGGCAGAGCAGACGGTGGGGTTTCCCTCGTGGCCTTCTAAATTAGCATTAGCAAGTATTTTGCATCTGTGGGGCAGTCACATCTCCTATTGTGTGTTAGGTATTACTAAAGATGGGTTATTTGATCGGACCAGGCATACTTTCTCAATTAGACATAGTTGTGCAAGTACAGTTGACACCATAGGCGCTAATTAAAATAATTCAATAAAATGTAGTATTAGAGACTATTCTAAGAAGGTGCTTAAATATTTATAGTACACTTTGGTATTCTCAAGAGTAATTATTTAAATTCATTCAGTATCTGGTTGCGAAAAGGATTTATCTAAAAGAAACTAACTTCGTCAAACCTTTTAATCTATGACTAAAGAAAATATATACGAGACACGTTAGGGGACATTTTATTCTGCGTCCCTAAGCAGATCTCCTGACAAAAACCGTCGATTAGCCGGGACAGGAATTCAATAAAAGCCGGATGGGGATGTGGGCACATACATAGACGCGCAATTACCATTTTTGTAATTCGCAGTGAAAAGACGTAATTTGATGGGAAATCATAAAGGAGTTGGACCCAAAAAGCTTCGTTCGGACGTAGGCTGCCCAGGGATAAAAGCTGGTACCACCCAATGCCACCCAACGCCACCCAATGCCAACCACCACCCACGGCAGTGGCTGGCTCTCGACAGGATATGCAGATAACTGTAAATAACCGATTATATGCACATATATTTCCCCACCTATGTACCGCACACATTTTTATGTATGCAAGTATATCACGGCACATATGTACAGGGCAGAGTTTAAGCCCGTTGTCGCTGTCGTTGTTGTTGCTTAATTTACAGCCTTATGTCACTTTTTGGTGCATTACACTTTTTCATTATCGCGCAGCAGCACCCAAAAACAGAGAGAGCAATAGGGAGCGACGACCAGTCGGTCCCTCTCGCTCTCTCCGCCTCGGCTGGCTATGGCCATCTCGCTCGGCCAGAGTCCGAGGAAAAGTGAATGAGGAGCGGAGCACACATCAAAGGGAAATGAGTTTTCATTTAGTCCCACACAAAAGCGGAAATGAATCGAAATAAATAAATAAATTGCACCTGGAAGCAACAGCCACCACACCCCCGCGGCCCCCTCATTACATACGACCCCCGCCTGCCCTTTCCCCCTCCCCCCTCACCGCATCAATGGATTCGAAACTTTGCGCATGCGCAAGGAGAGAGAGAGAGTGAGAGGAAGAGGAAGAGGAAGGGAGAGAGCGGCAATGTCGCGAGAATGCAACGACAATCGGCCGTCTCGCTCTGGCTTGGCGTGCATTCAACCCGGTAAGGCACCTGAGCAGTCCCCCGCCCAGTTCCGCCCACTGCCATCCGCCCCCTCGAGTTGCTCTCATTCTCGCGCTCCATTCCTCGTCGCCTTGTAGTCCTTTTTGGTCTTCTTGGGACGGAAAGCCGAACGGATCGCGCTTCTTGTTTGTTTTTCCCGGCGACAGGCCCCCGTTTTTGCCCACAAGCCCTCCGTTTTGTTTTGCTTTAGCCTTATCAAAGTTTGGCGCTCTCCGGCGCGCTTTTTAGCTGTCAGCCCCCTGCGACCCCTCCGACCCACGCGCCTTTCGCTTCGTGTGTCGTTTTGTATTTTGTTTAGGTTTTTGTTGTTTTGCCGTTTTGCCGTTTGGCCGTTTTTACTTTGACTTTCATTCAAGAACAGTCTTCGTCGCGTCGGGAGTCGCCTCTTCTTCTCGCGACACAGAAACGATGCCCGATGCCGCAGCTAGAAAATAGATCACAAAAGGGTTAACAAAACTCCTCGAGGTCGGGAACACAGGCGAGCAAGCAGCACACAGTCCTAATGAAAATTGAAGCGAACTTTCAAGGACTTTCAAAGGATGCAGCAACTTCCGTTTCGCCAGTCGCGATTTAAAGATACATTGTAGTGTATCAAACTTTTCTGGCACTTGAAACCATTAACAGGCCTAAGGATTAAACACTCTTCCTGGTGGGAAAGCCACAGTAAATTCCAAAGTAGCTTCCAATGCGAGAAGTTCACTCCTGAAGTTACACATCGATTACAAGTTTTTTGCACTTATTCAAAGCTAAGGACTTATTGGTCGTATATATACCATGGCTTAATATTTCGTTTTGCACTTCCAGTAATCCGAAAATAAAAGCGACGGCAAACACTTCTGTTTAGGTCATCCCGACACTAAGACTAAGAATAACTCGCAATCATTTTATTTTTTGTCGAAAAAGCGAACAATATTTGTTTGTTTCGAACGCGAGAGCGGAGTTTTCTAAACTAATTTTGTTAATCAGATGCGTCGGCCAGCGCAGCTAACTAGCGGCAAAAACAAAACCGCAAGCACCAGCCGCAACGACAACGACAACAACAGCGACAACGCCGACGCCAGCGTAATAGAGCAATAGGCAGGCAGGCGGTGGGCGGTGGAGGGGCACCCTCTGCGGTTTAGGGCTGAAACACGGGTAGTATTTGCATAATTTACATCAAAACACAACACACATCCCCCTCCGGTGGGGCGGACGCTGCTCACTGGGCTTTTGGGGGCTGCTCGCTGGATGCGCTTAGATTTAGACTGGACACCCACTGGCGCGCAGACACACACGCACACACATCCACACTCGCACACTCACTCATGTTGGGGGGACTTTCCCTTTTGGCAGGAAATCAGGAGAATTTTCCAACACAGAATCAAGTGGCGAGCCAAAGTTGTAAAGTGCTACTAACTCAGGCAAAATAAAACTTATGCGACTAAACCGAAAATTTTGAATGTGTGTTGCTGTTGACAAAGCATTTTCGAAACTGATTTTGCCCAGACTCGACGCACAGCCGCATTTGTCGCAGCCCCGGCAACAAAAATGCAGCCAGAAAAAACTCATTATGAGAGTCGTCGACACACTGGGCGCCAAGCCACAAAAGTGGGCCGGAATGGTGGATGGGGTTCGGGGTTTGGGGCTTGGCGCTTGGCGCTTGGCGAACGGAAATCAGGGAATCCGGGAACGGGGCTCGGGCCGCAAACGTCAATAATTAGCAACCCCATTAATGCGAATTGCGACCACCCCGGCTTATTTGCCACCGCCCACCGCCCACTGGGTGTCGATTGAGTTTTGTGTGCTTCCCTTCTCGGGCGTTTTAATTTATTCGATTATTTTGATGTTTGCGCATCGTCATCAACATAATCAGCCACTGCAGCCTGCGTGGACTGCGCCAGCAGCAGCAGCAGCAGTGCATTAATGCATTCCACCCCCAGTCCCTTTTCCCAGCCGCACCCCCTCCACAGATCCAGTGGGCCCAACCATTGTCCGGTGGATTCCGCGATGCCGATCTCCTACCGCCTCTCCGCCTGCCATTTCATTCGCTGCTCCGTTTTTAATTCTTTTTTAGGTGCGTTTGCACACAAAAAGTGTATTCATTACTTTTTCACTCGGCGCTTATCATTCACAGTTTGAGCTGGACCTGCAGTTAGCTCATCAATGGATGTCCTACAGGATCATCCGAGCCTGGCTGAGCATTGATCTCCGATGAACATGTTCTAGTTATCATTCTAGTTATCACAAGCTTTACGTGAGTCTGGCTATATACAGATTAATTCATACACAGATTCATCTAGATAGTGATAATGATGAATATGAATATATATGATAAGGATGATAATAATAAATTAATAAATATTATTGTACCTATAGTCAATACCTAATTTTTCGCGTTTGCCGATTTCTCCCTATAAATGTGATATTCGTAGGGGACTTTTCACTGCAACCCGCCCAGTCCGCCATAAAAAAGAAATTATAATACAATTTATTATTAATTTTTGCCCGTTTTTTCAGCTGCAGCCACGCAGACCCGCCGACCAACCAAAATGCAACCCCAAGGGGGCGGGCCATCTGCAACCGCCCATCAGCAGCAACGCATTATATCCGCGCTCGTTGTTTTCTGCCGCGTTGTACAGCACTTTTATTTCGAATTTTTTGCCATTTTATGCTATTTATTGTCATGTTGCGTAGCCCAAACCAGTACCGCCCACTCCGCCGCCTCTCGGAAGTGCGACTCGCATACGAGTATATATATGGCTGGTAAATGAGCTGTTTCTGTATAAGTGCGTGGGCTATGTACTCGGGTTAAAAATGGGATATTAGTAAAAAGCTCATCCGAGGATCCTAGCCCTGGTAGTACATAAGCCGGAAGTACCTATGTACATATACATATATTGCGATTCATGTCTACACAATAATTAAATGTGGCGGGGTTCGATTAATCGATGGTGGGGTGAATTATTATAAGTGGTTGCTGTTTTGCCATCCCCAGCCACATTGTGTTGCAATATATGATTAACGAGTTGTCCAATCATGGCAGCTACAATAATTGAGTAAATACCCATAATTGTATTTGCAATGTAGGGTCCTCGAAGTGCCGCATTAAGGGATAACATATTCCGCTTATTGGCTAATTGCACATACGCAACTGGCTGTTTGGCTGCATTTGAGCATCGTTTATCGATTCCGAATAGAATCTCTTCCGTATTTAAAAGCATAATGCGAAGATGGGACATTTTTCTGTTCGAAAACAAACTTGGCTACAAGTATATGAGTAATTTATCTAAGTAAAAATATAATGGAATTTATTTATCGTTTTCCGTACGACCACATTAATTTTCCCGAAAAAGGCGAGTGATCACGCTGTCGATAACGGTCACTGGGATCCCAAAATTCAGGTGTCAGGATGGCCGAGTGGTCTAAGGCGCTGCGTTCAGGTCGCAGTCTACTCTGTAGGCGTGGGTTCGAATCCCACTTCTGACAAGATTTTTTTGGCTTGCGTGGTTTTATTTGGTCTTGGTTAATGTATTTTCAACGCATATCGTCGCTGCTCCGGTCGAAATAATGCAACAAAAATACATTTTACATGGCCGCTTTTTGCTGCCCTTTATATACACGCATTGTTGCCGCCACAGCAAAAAAGAGCCCACAGACCGAATTGATTTTTATACAGCTTTTCCAAATGTTTTTATTAAACAAACCACTTTCAACCCTTAAAAACCCCCGGCAACACATATGCGATTTTCGAGCCTTCGTTTTTTAATGATGCGAATTCGATGTACGAAATTTTCATTAATACTCCGCCGTCCCACCTCCTCTCGCTGGGCGGCAGTGCGGGGGAAGTGCCTGGGAAGAGGCTGGGCCTGCGAGAGCGACAGAGACAGCCACTGGGGCGGTGGACCAGGGGCGGAATGGGTCCTGGCTGTAGGCTTAAAGTGCGTCATGTACAGGTCAGGCAGCGCACGAGTGGGAGGGATAGCCGCGGACATGGTGGAGCATATGCAGGGCCTTGTACATAGAAAGGTACGTGCACCCAGCTATGTAGTACATATGTAGAGTACGGTGTTTATGCAATGCAGTTTACGGCCACCAGCGGACCCACACCCTCATCCTCAGCACACCCGCAGGACCGAACCAGACCTTTGTTTGGCGATTCAATGCTTTTTAAAAATAATTGAATGTTATATTCAATTAATTGTTCGTTAGTCGCCAGCATCTATTGCCACTCCCAGCACTGCAGCTGCAGCCTGGCAGCGAAGCCAATTGGCTGCAATCGCACTGCACCTCGATGAGCAGTGCCTGATAGCTAATGGATAATATGACCCCGTAATTGGATTATCGACGAGTGAGTAACCCACCAAATTTACTGTCCTTCTGTCTGGATAAATTTCAGTTAAGATACACAATGAACTTAACAGAGATGTATTCCGTCCAGAAATCTAAGATCATTTTTGGAATTCTCTAAATCAATTGAAGAATGACAATTGCTACTTTACAACTCGAGAGGCAATTCGTTTTCTTGTCCAGACACACCTTATCCAAAGACACTAGAATAATTCTATTATTATTTTATTATTATTTTTATTTTATTATTCTAGCGTCTGTTATGTATTCATGATATGTCTTCCCCGTGGAAGAAGGTTTTTATTTTAAGTTCTTATAGTTTGTAGATCCCGCTGCTTTTCTCTTCGTCCACAAAATTACAAAACGAATATAAGCAGGTACTCATCCTGCCAACCAATTTCTCCAAATACTATCGTCTTTAAAAGGTTTATTTTAATATGCAAAGTTGTATTTGTATACCACGTATCGGATAGTAATTGTATAATCGTATAGTGTTATTTACTTATACCCCTTAATTGTAGAGTAAAAGTTCTTGATTCTTTATTTTATTTATTATATTTATACCCGTTACTCGTAGATCATTGAAAAGTACACTAGTGGGCATAAGTATTTGGACAAGAAATATATTCAATATATTTGTTTGTAACTCAGTGTTTACTTAAAGAAAATTGTTTAATAATTTTAGGTAGACTATCGTAGTTAAATTAGGTAACATAAACATATGGATAACTTCATTGTTAATTTAACAAAAATTACTTTTTTACAAATTAGCAGTGGCATAAGTATTTGGACAAATTATTTAAATGTTATAAATTGAAAAAAAACGTAGACTAAAAAATTATGACAAATTAATAAAAAATATATATATATTTATATAAAATATAAATATATACAAATGTATATACATATAAAACATTGTTCCAGAATGATGCATTGTTCCATATTTTTTGGCAAAGTCGAGGCGCTTTAACTTATTTCGTGGAGTTATTAGTGGTATAACTTTGCTAAAATATGTTCCAAAATCGGCTTCCTTAAGAAGTCTGCGAACTTTTCTTTCACTGATATCGATTTCTGCTCCTTCTTTTAATTCTTTGGCAGCCGATCGGGGAGTTTGTAGAACATTTTGCTTAATCGTCAATAAAATATACCCATCGCAACGTTTTTGGTTGTGCGATTTTATTTATATTTATTTATTTGGTAATACACCGTTGCCCGTGGAATTTTGTATAAATCAATGATATTTTGTACCGAAATACCAGAGTTATACTTAATTATTATTTCATTTTTTATAAATTCGCTCAGTTCCTTTATTTTCCCCATGTTTAACAAATTTATGAATAAAATAAAAAAGGTAGTAACACGTTATCAAGAGCAAATGTTTAAATGATTAAAAAAAAGTCAAAAATATTCTTCGAACAACAGATCAATGCGAACTAATTAAATGTGATGTCTAAATACTTTTGCCACCGCCCAAATCGTTGTCTGTCTAGCTTTCTTATCATCAGAAGGAAAATTGAAAAGGTAAAAAGCAAAACATACCTCTCACGTGTAACTGTAATGACACTCTTTGTTTTAACATCAATAGTTTACTTTTTTATTTGACTATACTATGAAAAGCATAGCCCGGCAGTTGCAAGCTAATGGTGTCTAAATACTTATGCCCACTAGTGTATGTAACAGGCAGAAGGCAGTGTTTCCGACCATATAAAGAATATATATTCTTGATCAGGATCAATAGCCGATTCGATCTGGCCATGTCCGTCAATCAGTGTGAACGTCGAGATCTCAGGAACTATATAAGGTAGAAGGTTGAGATTAACCATACAGATTCTATAGACTGTCACGCCAATTATTTTGAAAAATGTGTTGACGTTTTTCACATTTATATTAGTCTTGTAAATTTCTTTCGATTTGCAAAAATAATTTTTGCAACGCCCACTCTAACGCCCTAAAGCCGTCAAACCGGACCAAATTCGTTGAAATTCTGACCATGTCCGTATGGATCTCAAGATCGAGCTAAAGAATTGTTAAAGCTGGAGAGTTAAGATTAAACATAAAGATTCTATAGACATAAGGTCATTGCAAGTTTGTTGACCATATTGTTCATATTCGCAAACTCTTGATATATAAAATATAGAAATCCGACACGCATTCCCAAAATGTTTACTGTCCAAACGTCAAATTCTTATTGAAGCCTGTCGGATTAATATACTTTAGGAAGTGCATTTATGAAGTCTAGTACAAAATCATTGTTGTCATTAAATGTTATGTCAGAAATTGGATATTAAATGTGCGATCATCAGCTCGTCAAGAAGTCCTTTGTTGAATAGAAAGATATACTGAAAATGTATTGCAAATAAATAATTTAGGCTGGGATATTTGTAGGCATTTTACCGCTTAGCTGTCCGCTTTTACTGAAATTTGTAGACCGAGTGTTGTTCAGCTTGATAGTTTTAGAACCCTAAATATTAGATTTAATACAGTTAACAATCGATGTAAAATAAAAAGGCCATTAAATGATTCATTTTTTCATTTTTTTTTTTATTGTTGTAGCGTGCGTTTGTTTATTTAAAATCTGTCCGAGAGCACAATAACTAAGTGGTTTGGCGGGTGACTTAACTTAAGAGAAATTTAAAATTAAATTTATTTGTTAATGTTGTGGTAGGTCAAGGGCATTCATGATTCTTACATAATATTATAAAATTATATGTACAATGATAGCTATATTACCATCAATACATATCAAAATTCAAACCGAGAATAACCTGCAGACAATATGTTGACGAGCATCAGATACTGGTATTTAAGATTAAGGATATATATATATATCCCTCTCCGTTTTGAATTAGAGCATTTCAAATGCAAGTGCCTGGCTGTGTCCGTTATCTCATCCGAGATACCCCTTCGAGGGCGATAAAGGACTCGACTCCACGTGCATGCATACAAACCTGGCTTGCGTACTGCAGCAGGCTGGATTCAGCAGGAAGAGCAAACAAAACAAAGGAAACAGTTGAGTGCATTTTAAATTTCGTTGCTATCGATTTTCGTTGCGGAAAAGAGGCGGCATGAGTGCAGAGCTCAAAGTGCGAGAGGGATAGATAGCAGGCATCCCCATGTTGCCGTGCACACACATACTTACATACGTACATACATATGTATATGTATGTACGACCACCTCCCCACTTCAGCATGCATACATATATGGAGTAAACATAAAAAATGCAAATGTGCATGGACATAAAACCAACCCCTTCGGCCCACTCCCCAGCACTGTGCATTGTGGATGCAACAGACCGAGGCCTGATCCACGGCCAGAGCCTCATCCTTGAATGCACCCAAAAGGGTTCGGCCGACAAGCGCTCCTCCTGATGCCGGGCATATGCTCCCCGGAGGAGACGCCTCTCCCCGGCCCGCGATAAGGCGGGGGCTCGGAAAAACGTCTAATGAAGTTGGAAGCCGGTTGTCAGCTGCATCCAACCACCCACTCTGGCGGATGTGGAGACTTGGGAGTGGAGGGTGGATGGTGGATGGGGCACGGTGCACGGTGCATGTTGGATGGACCTTGTTCGATGTGTTGTCAGCAATTCAACCGCACACAGACGATTGCCAATTTGGGATGCACGTCCCCTGGACATGCATGCAGCATGAACACATCCTGCGTGCACAGTCAGGTGCAATATCCGCAACAAGAGAATTGTGCATTTTTAAATAATATGGCAATGCCTTGTTCGCGGCCACGTCCCCCTCGATTAAAATTGCAAATGAATGGCCATTTCTGTGCTGAAGTTTGCGGTCGGTCCTCAAAGGGTGCTCTTTGGGAGTGCCGAGGCCTAATGGGGAAATACACGTGGCTGCGTCGATATGGCATCCGAAAACTTTTCTCCAGGCCCACACTTTTCATACACTGATTAATCAATGCACGCGGAGCGCACTTCGGGGAGGGAGTGCTGTGCTGCATCTAAAGCAATCAATGGACGCGGCAGAGCCCGTCAACATGCCCACTCCTCAACTTCTGGCCATATCATTGCGCTTCTTCCCATTGCCGATGGCCATCGAGAGTTGGTGATGAAGCTCATTCGGGAAATCATTCATCAGATGACAGAAACCGGCAGAAGCTCCGAGGCAGGCAGCCCGACTTTCGGACGGACCAACCGACAAGCAGCAGATGAATATGGATATGGAATATGGATATAGACGAAATGGACATTGATGCATGTATGACATATGGCAGGCAGTGGACGAAATGCCGAAAGCTTAATTACATAGCAAAAATGTGAGATGGTATTCTGGGCATTGTTGAAGTCTTTGAAAAAAAAAAAAATTTGGTGGCCATCAGCTGCAAAAAAAGAATCTCATACTTCCCATACCGGGAATTGAACCCGGGCCTCCCGGGTGAGAGCCGGGTATCCTAACCACTAGACAATATGGGAGATGCGAGGTCGATGTGCAAACTAGCAACATGAGCCACATTCAGCCGTGCTATAAATAGAAATTCAGCCACAGGGTGACTCGTGCGCGCGGAATTAGATTCGGACACTGTTTAAGAAGTTATTAAGAATACCAATGCCAGCTTGCAACAGTGCCGTTATTAAAGGGGGATGAGGGGTGTTCTGGTAGTAACCGAGGCACTTCTTATTTCGGCACATACGTATGCACGTACTTAAACGCCGCAATCTTTTTGTGCTCATAAAGTATGTATGAATATGTAGCCCGTGGACTTGAACGCTACAACAATAAAGCCCGAGCGCCACATGCAAAGCAAATTGCAACGAAACACAAGAAAGGATGGCTGCCGCAAAGGGGAGGGGAAGTGGGTGGTGATGTGGGGGTAGGATTTAGCTACGGATCGCCGAGGGGTTGAACCTGTTTGGCGCTGGCTGTGTGCCCCACTCGACATATTGAAGTATATTAATTAAAAACATTTTCATTTATTAAAAGAGCAGCACGGAGCTCATGGAAAGGTCGCCTGGTGCGGGGGTGCACGGGCGTGGGGCATCTGAAAAGCTGCAACCGTTTCCACAGTAGGCGCTAACGAAGATTGCAGGCCATTTAATACATCATCGAGGCTCTTGTAACATAAAATATCTGTATAATCTTCACATTTTTCGGACTTGATTCGTCAACTTCAAACTTCCTCGCTTTTAAAACATTTTTGGACATTTAAACGCCCTAAAACCTCCTGAAAAATGTTTAGATTTTTCATGTCTTTCCAATTTTTATCGGTATACGAAAAACACTGTGCCACCAAAGACACTAGAATAATTCTAGTGTTTATAATTATTCTAGTGTCTTTGGTGCCTCGCTCCTCCTTTTACCGACAAAACTCCCAAAACGGTCACACCCCCACTTAAAGCAATTTTTAAATTTTTCTCCCAGAAAATCGATGAAATTTCGCGCTCGCATTCCCGCAAACTTAGTGACGGGTATCTGATAGTCGGGAAACTCGAAATTCTCTCTTGTTTTATTCTTAAAACTGTGCATATATCATATGAAAACTACTATCACGATTTTAAAGATTCATCTTTATCATGATATTAAAGTTAATATAAAATATAATCCCTTGTTTCATTTTTTAATTATTAATTCTTTTCATTATATTTCACTCAATTTATAATAAATAAACCTCAATTGGTCCGTGTTTCATGAGCTGTTTATGATAAAACCTTTATTTTTTTGAGCAATGGGCCTAAGTTGACTGCTACCAGTGATTTTCCTGCTTTGCACCACAATAACAAGTTCCTTTTGGCGGCGAAGCAGCTTCTAACAAATTGGCCAACTACATCCATGATCAAACTGCAGCTAGTGCTCGCATGTGGTATGTGTGTAGGACCATAACATAAATTTGAATGATACCAGCGAAAACACACATTGCCAGTTACTTTGTTGCTAATTGGGGTATAGGACGACTTTACTCTAATTGAAATACAACACACAACTTGACTCCCAAACTCCCCAACAGGCCCGCAGAATTATCAGACTTTCCCGCAGAAGGCCGGGTACTGGAGACGGCTTTTGGGCTGTCTTCAGGCAAGTGAACTTGTTTTTCTTTTGGCGCTGCGCTAACCAGACACCATTTATCATTACGGGACCGAACTGGGAAAACTAGATTTCTCTGCCGCCAACTGACCGAGTAGAGACCTCGGCCACCACTTCCATAGCCAACTCGCTAAAAAGTCGTGGCTGGCTGGCGCTGCTCACTTCTCGATGATGCCCGAGATATTTGCAAAAATTAATTTTAATTACCCTGCAATGTTGTCGCCAAAAACCCCTCCGGTCGCTGTCTTGTCAATTCTTCGTAGACAGCTGATCAATAACATTTTCTTCGGGCATATCCGCTTCTAATTAAGATCCAAGCTGTTGGCAGTCAGTTATATAGTATGCAATAACGCCTTTTCAAGCGATGAGTAAGGAATTCTTTTCGTTTTACATTCTGATATGTTAGGGCCTATCATAATTTACTTGTATTTTAAATGTATGTCTTATTCATATTATATCATATTCATTCTAATGTACGACACAACTTAAGAAAAAAATAAACAATTTTGACCCAAGTGAAATGCCAGTACTAATAAAAAAGATACAAAACATCTGTGGGCAGTCCCTACTTTAAAGGTCTCCTTTAATAATTACACGATCATTGTGGGACAAATTCTACATAAAGAAGAACCAAATTTTGGAGAAGTCCACTCGCTACGGTAACCTGATTATACCCGTTACTCGTAGAGAAAAAGGGTATACTAAATTCGTTCGTAGAAAGAAGCGTTTTCGACCTTTTAAAGTACAGGATCAATGGCTGAGTCGTTCTGGCCATGACCGTATGTCTTAATAAACGCTTCGATCTCAAGAACTAAAACAGTTAGGAGTTGAGATTGTGCTTCCACAGACATAGACGCAGAGCCTGTTTGTTTCCAAATATTGTCACGCCCCCTGAAACGCCCACATACCGCCCAAAACTGGCACACATATGGAAAGTGTTTTTATATAATATAATTTTTTAAATTTTAATTTTTTTTAATTCTTGTAAATTTCTATCAATTTGCCAAACAATTTTGCCACGCCCACTACAACCGTTTGAAAAATGTTTTAATTTTTCTTCGTTTTATTTTATGTCTTGACAATTTCTATCGGTATACCAAAAGCACTCTGGCCACGCCCCTTCAAAAACCTACAAAATGCCCATAACAGCCACGTCCACGCTTTTCAAAAATTTTTTTTTCTATTGATATGCCAGAAAAATAGTGAAATGTTCCGATCGCG
Source organism: Drosophila mauritiana (assembly GCF_004382145.1). Taxonomy (NCBI): domain Eukaryota; kingdom Metazoa; phylum Arthropoda; class Insecta; order Diptera; family Drosophilidae; genus Drosophila; species Drosophila mauritiana. The sequence goes on from NC_046669.1 coordinate 22,225,440, forward strand.
TTTCAACTAGATGAGTACGGGTATCTGAAAGTCGGGTAACTCGCCTATAACATTCTCCCTTGTTTTCTCTTTGTCTTCAAATTTAAGCTAATACTAGTTTTTCACAATTCAAATGTAAATATGTAATGATCTACATTATTAGCATTGTATTTTTTAAATATTTGTAAGCCCCAGTAAGTCCCGACTTTTTTGGCATTTCATTAAAACAGGCAAAAAAAATGAATCCGCAAGAAATAGAGCCTAGTGTTTCCCGTTTGAAAGGAACAGGAGTTAGCGTTGAGTCGACAATACATAACCTTACCATGGTTAGGAATCGTCTCAATGCTATCGCTGAGCATTTCCAGAAACTGGACACCTTACTATTTAGACACGGCATTACGACCATCTGGGAACACACGCTTATCAAGGCGGCCAGGGATCAGCTTGAGACCACGCGTCATCAGGAGCAAATATCTAATCTTCCGAGGGAATGCGAGATCTAACGGAAGCAAGCATGTCTATAATAGGAGAAAAAGGCTGAATACGATAAATTTTAGATGTACACGGAAATTAAAATTACAGTACAAACAAACATTTCAAAAATCATTACACATTGTAGTGTATGCTAGATTCATTAATAAGTATGTACATGGTATAAGGAATCGTTCCTGACCCTATAAAGCATAAAGATTGTTGATCAGGTTCATGAGCCGAGTTTTCTAGCCGAGTTAATAATCCCTCTACCCGCCCATCTATCCATCAGAACGTTGCCACACCCACTCAAACGCCCACAAACCGCTCAAAACTGCTACGCAGACGTATTATTTTGTCGTTTCTATCGATTTGCCAACAAATTTTAAAATGTCTTTCTTGTACTCCCACTATCTGAGTAAAGGGTAACAGATACGCATTCCTCTTTTTTTTTAGTATTTAAAAATTGATTCCTGAAAAATTTTTATTCACAATCTTAACAGTATTGCATACGAGACTATAATTCATAGCTGTTTATTTATTCAAATTTAGCAAGCTATTTAAAATGTACCTCTAGGCGCAGATTCTTTGGTATTCCTGTTATTAAATTAAATATGGATCAAATATACCTCTAAGCCCCAAATCTCTATCACATTTCTTCTTGCTATAGCATCGATATCTATCGCTTTCTAAATTAGTAAGAATCTCTCAAAATCCTTGTTTAATATCTTTTATTTTGCCTTGGTTCTAGCTGAACCTTTTTTCTGACTGTGAGTCGCCTTTTTGTCAATTCTGGTCTCCTCCTCCCACTCCCCCACTCCACTGCATTACCCGCAACAGTTAGCATTGGTTTTTTGCTGCTGCTCTCATTTTGAGAGCAGCTCTAGTTTGAATTACGGATTTCACTTTTTAGCCATTTCCCTCTACTTTGTTTGCTAATTAGTGCTTGGCTCTTTTTTAGACACCCAGGGAAGAGCAATGTTCCACGTTGCAATGACCTCGAACTTTGGTCGCTTGGCATTTGCTTGCAGTTTGAAGTTATGATTGTGGCTTCCATACATTTCAGTTTCGATAGGGAATTGTTTAGCAGATGGTTTGTGATTAGTACGTTTTCAATGAAAACTTCTTAGTATCGGTGTGTCAAGGCATCCACGAACACTCACACTAAGAGCAGAGAAATCGCATGCGATTTTGTGCCAGCCCGAAAAGCAACGAAAATCGATAATACTCTCCAAGCCCACACTCTCCTGCTCTCACCAACACTTCTGCAGGGCGCATACCTGCAGGAGAGAGCTCCCCGAATTGCGCTCTTCGCTGCCCACTGCCCACTGCGCTGCGGCTGCGACGCCTGCATCGCTGGCGGCTGCTCTCGAAATCTAAATTTCAAGTTCGTCTCCCGGGCAATCCATCCTGGCAGTCGGATTTTGCTTCCCACTCCCACTGCCACTCCCACTCCCCTGCATTTTCCGCATCTGCGGAAAGCAAAACGAAGCAATAAATACACACATAGTAAAGGCTGCACAACAAAGGGACGCCCCGATCCCGATCCCGACCCCGCACCCATTGCCTCTTCCGAGCCGCTCCGTTCTGCGCTGGTTGAAAACGAAACCGGATTTCGTTTTGCACGATTTTCGCTCACTCTGCTACTCAACTTGGTTGGGCTGCCCTTTTTAGAAGTTCTGAGTTGTCTCGTGCTGCGCGCCGCCTCACTGGCGTTTTTGCATTTGACTGAGTTTTCGGAATGCAGTTTTGTTTTATTTGGCCTCACCGCAGTTCGTGCCATTCCTGCCTTATTTGCTTGTTTTTGTTTATTTTCGCTCTCGTACTTCTCAGCCTGATTCAGTTTCCGTGCAATGTTTTGCATATTTGCGTAGTGGACAGGTTTTACTTTTATTTATTATTTGTGTTTTATTTTTAACTTTCCGCGACTGGCAAAAAGAGAACGAGAAACTCCTTTGTTTTGGTTTTGAAACGGAACTGGTTTTCTGAGTCAGTTGGCTGCTTGGGCACACACAGTGGGGCGTGGAGAAATCTCTTGGGTTGCCGGAGGTCCCCTTCGAAACCTTATTCCGTAAGCTCGCTATTACTACAAAATGAGCAGGGCTTAATTAAATCGATTGTAGTAAAAGTAATGCTTAAGGTAGCTCTTATTTGTCGCGCAGAATTCGAATACTGGTGTCCTGACGAACTTTCGAATGGGTGAGATAACTAAGGTTCGCCTTCAATGCATTTTCGGTCATCACCGGGCAATCGGGCCACGTCCACGTTGTAAAGGCGGAACTCGACATTTCGGCGCCGCACATTGAGCGTGACCACCACGCAGTAGAGTAGCATCTGCAGCTGCTTGGCCAGCAGTAGGTAGGAGGCGCCCATGTCGTCCGGGAATAGGGGTTCGTCCCACGCGGAACAGTCGAACAGGAAGTAGCCACCATCGCGGCTGGAGCTGTGCCCGAAGGAGAAGCGACGCCCCTGGCACTCCAGGACGCCAAACTGAAAGCGCGTGAAGAAGTAGTTGAGGCCCTCTAGCAAACTCATTTCGGTGCTGGCTGGGGAGCTATAGACGTGCCCGAAGGCCACCAGCTCAAGTTGCACCAGGTATCGCAGGTCCTGGAACTCGCACTCGCTGCACATGTCGTCCACACCCAGATGAAGGTCCCAACGCTGGCTCTGCTCCACGCTGGCGCGGTAGTAGCGGTCTCCGTTAACCACGATGGCGTCCAGCAGCTTTCCGCTCCACTCGCCAAGGTGGCGGAATGTACAGGCCACACAACAGGCCACCACGCAGCATCCGAGCGTTTGACGCCCACGCACCTTCCCGTCAAACCAAGGAGCCCTCGGATGCAGTCCGCCCCACAGCGACCACAGTCGTCCCGTCAGCTCCACGTCGAAGTTCTGGCTCCGAGTAGCGTCGCAGTGCCTCTGGCAACCCTCCACGTTGCGGCCCAGCCGCCGGCTCCAGATCGGCAGACAGTTGGACGGCGTCAGCCAGGTCACTGACTCGCTCCGCCCTGACAGCAAGGCAGTCTGCTCCAGCTGCCTTAATATGGCGCCGGTACTGGCACACTCCTCGCTGCCCATTTTCCTCATTTTCCAGGTGACACCTGTTTCCCTCGGGCAAGATGTAAAACCTCGGCGTTAGCGTCGGAGGACCCTCTGAAACTAGGATGTCTCGCACAAAGTTGTGGGTGCGCATGCGCCACATTATGGACGATAAATGCAAGGCGACTGTGAACTACGTCATAAAGGGCAGCGTAATAAGAAGGACATTCCGGAAGGACTCCCCAGCAGCAGCCTCCTTATGCCTCGAAAAAGTGTAAGGTGTTGGAATTACTTAACGGACGAAAATTTGGAACTGAACTTAAAAACAGAGCCTACCGTAGCACCTAACGATTAAAGGAATCGACATTACATTTACATACATTTGTTAAAAATTACATTTACATACATTTGTTAAAAATACCTACAATAATTAGATTTGAGTTATGTTGGTTAATCATGTTGATGAAATGCTGGGAAATGGAGACATGCGAATAGGAAAGCGATTCTTTCCGAGATTTAATACGAACGTCACCTTGTCACAGTTTCGCACAACTTTTTGGGATTCGCAAGAGGACTGAATAATCCCTAGAATGCCTCTCCAGATTTGTGGGCGTTAGAGTGGGCGTGTATTCGCAGTATACCCGTTACGCCATAATCGACTGCTGAGACTATCAGATACAAATCAAATGGCGACTGCATTAGAGGTGGACCAGACGAGGTTTCTAGGTCATTACTAATCATATTACAAATATTCTTATTCGAAGGATTTTCAAATAATCCATTTTTGGTACTCAAAACAAAATGTATTCATAGCACTTGTAACGTTATGTACATTACTTATTGAGGGTTGTTCGGCCACTTTGCGAACAATATTTTTACAAAACTCTCTTTTAATACTAAATTTAATATAAATTTGCCTATCTACTAATTTTTATACTAGTAATTTTAAAAATTAAAATTTTCGTTTCAAAAGCTCACATAATATGACTCGTCAGTAAACAAAAGAGAGAATACTTTAGTCGAGTCCCCCGACTATCAGATACCCGTTACTCTGCTAGTGTGAATGCGAGAATGCGGGTAGTTATAGTGGGCGTGGCAAAAGTTTTTTGTCAAATCCATAGGGTTTTAGGGCGTTTTATTATTTTTGTGTCAGGTTCTATCGCTATGCCAAACAAATGTTGAAATGGTACTCCCTCTAGCTAATAACAAGTCGAAAAAATTGACTATAGCGTTCCTTGTTGTTTAATAAACCTAATAATACATATAATAATACGCTCCATTATTATTGTCATTAAAAAAAGTTGTCGGTATATACATTTGCTGCTTTTTCATATTTTTTTATACAAGGAATGGTTATAAATTGTATGTTATTATTGGCCTCTTTGAAACTAATTAAGTTCACATACCAAATGCTTATCAGTCCGGAAAAGTTATGTATTTAAATAATAATTATTAGTATTACTCCGAAAAGTTTTTAGTCCTATTTAATGGCAATAATCAATAGCCAACTATCATAAAAACCATATCAATCAAGCTCCACAATCAGGATTATTCATTGAAGAAGCAATATAGCTTTGGTTTTTTGGGTTCCTGCCCCGATCAAATAAATCCTCCCTGGCCCTGCGAAATTCCTCTTCCATCTGATTTAGACGTCGTCCGATTTTATCGCGCACCTGTGCAATCGCCACCATTTCCCGCTCCACGTGCTCTTTAGTGACCAGGCTACGATTGAACTTGTCGCTAAAGATATCAACGGAGTGGTCCAGGGTAAGCATCTTGCACTCGAGACCCCGGATATTTTTACGGAGGTCCTGGGCCCGACTGCTGAGGACTTTCATCGGTTCGCTGACGTCTTCTGATGGTTCTGAAACGCCGACAGCGCCGATTTTGCTGATTGGTTGTTCTTGGCCTCTTTCTTCCGGCTCATTGGCACTCACATAGTACTTATGTATCTTCAGCAGGTTGGCCCGGAAATGAGCCCAGTCCGCAGTGTCCGGATCTTTCTCCATGCCAGAAGTGAACTGATTGATTTCATTGATGAGCAGGGCGATTTCACCATTTCGTCTGACGTCGCCTTCTCCCAGAGATGTATTTTTAGGTTTTCCCGCGCTGTTCTTACGATCAGGAATCTGGGACTCGTCTTCGGGCTTTGCTTTCTTCTTAGAGTCATCATTCTTCATAACAGGATTTTCGTCCTTTGGCTCCATTAGGCCTTTCTGAAAGCGAAGCACTGAGGAATATGAAAGGCTGCCAGAAACTCTTACCTTAATCAGGATTTCCTTGAAGCTCTTAGCCTTGGAGGTCAGCTTGTCCATGAATTCGTTTCGCATTTCTTTGACTATCTCAGCAATTCCACCACGATCCGCCGACATGGACAAAAGACCCCGATAGTCCGCATAGTCTGCAGGGTCCTCGTTCGAGGACTTGTCCAATGAGTTAATGTCAATTAAACCCTTCTGCGGGGACAGACTTTTATTAACTACCGAGCGTCCGTGGTGGCCATACTCTACTAACCTCTACTAGAAGACCCAGGTGAATGTCGTACGAGCTAAGCTCGGAAGGATCAGCTAACTCATACCCAGATGGTCTTATCGTCTCTTGGCTCTCACTCTGCTTCAGGGTAAGCTGGCTATCAGACGATCTCACATCACCCCACGGTTCGGGTTCATCCAACTCCACGGAGGCATCGTCGGTGGGCAGTTCCCGTTCCAGTTCCATTTAACCGAAAATTTCCAAATTACCAATGCTTGGATAAGTAGAAACCTATCACTGCAAATTTTAAATATGTTAGTTCCTGCTGAAATACTTGACTCGAAATCTTTTGCTCTGACAGTCGGCTCAGAGTCTCCTTCCTTTCTTTCATTGAAGTAGAAAGGGGTGCCACCCCGGGGCTGAGATCGTGATAACCAGTCCTGGAGCACAGAGAGCGGAAATTAACTTCGCGTTTCTGTAACGCATTAGTGCAACCAATAATTTGAGGCATCGTAAACACGTCGTAAATTTCGCACACGCAAATTTAGGTCTTCATTTTCTGTAGCGTTCGGCAGACAAGCAACTCCAGCTCCCAGTTCAACTGCCAGGCGTAATTACAGTCCATTAAGTTCGCTGCGTTTGCTGCCCTGCCGTTCTTCTTTATAAATGATAAGTTCCACTTGCCGGCAACCTCCCATGTGATGGTTTGCTCTGATGAAAACGTCTCTTTTGTGGCATGCAACAGTCTTTGCTGAGGTGTAACCTATATCCTACAAATGAAGAAGGAGAAAAGATATACTTACTTGATCGCTGAGGCTGTCAGTTACGTTACTCGTGGACTGAGAGGAAACTATCTAACAGGTCAAAGCTACAAAACAATACTTCCATTTATTGACCGAATCTTACAAAAAGGGGAAATATGCCATTTTCGAAAGCATAAAACATTGTTCTTAGTTACAAATCTCCCGAGTTCTGCTACTCATCGTATATCCAATTACACGGATTGAAGAATCCAATCCAACCCAACTCTCTTCCAAAATCTATCCCCCGCTCTTTCGGAAAAGGATACACGTAATCGTCGGTTTTAGAGATAAGTTCCCTTAAGAATGTTTAGTGTTGGAATACAAATTAAAACTCAAATCGGTAACAAAGGTATTCCGCAGACTGCAAACGTTTAGTTTCACCGCCTTCTTATAGACTCTCAGCTCATTTGATTGCCAGAATGTAGACGCAAGTTAGAGACTAGGTGGCTTGGCTTTTCAACAAGGCGTTTCTTTTGATTTGGCATCTCTTTCTCTTCACTCTTTTTCGTTTCGAACGCCAATTGGCCAACCGAACTTGAAATTTGATATCGGGCACAGCAGCAACCTGTTGCCGTTGCACCAACTTGGCCAAAACCCGATGTTGTCTCGCTGTCGCCAAGTGTTGCTGTGTTGCCCACGTGGTGTCATGAACCTGCCAATCTAATGCAGCAAGGAGAAATTATTTTGTGGAAAGTCCGAGCGTACATTTCCCATGCAACTGAATTTCATGGAAACCCCGAACACTTGACCTGATGTGAAGAATCTAGGTTGGTCGAAGCTAATAGACTTTGCTCCAAAAAATCGCAAGAACTTAAAGCATAGAACGCATAGCCCTTTTAGAACAAATGCATACGAGACCTAATCAATTATAACATGTAACCATGGAAATATTTTATTATTATCTTAATCTTATATAGTTCATATAGTTTATAATTTGAGGGTATATAAAAGGGTATACAAGATTCGTTGAGATGTACATAACAGGTACCAGGAAGTACTCTCCTGATTAGGATCACTTAACCCTTAAGCATGCGGATTCTAGTGACGCCCACGCCTCTTGAGTTTTTGTATCTGCTGCACATGTGTAAAGTGGAAGTTGGCGGCATGGACTGAAAGGAGCAACTGCAACCGACACCAAACAGATCCACGCGCTGTTGAGTAGCCACTACAGCCAAATGCAAATGATGTGGCACCAACCGGAAAAAGGGAACGAAGGCGGTGACAATGGCGCCCGAATCCTGCCTCGGGTTTCAAAATACAAAGCGCCGGGATGGTGGCACACTCCAGTTAACACACCACCGACGACGGACACGTGGCCAAGACAAAGCTTCATTGATCTTCTGGCAAGTGGCTAATTAGAGCTGGCCCAACCCAGTGGGTCCTCCCAGGAAGGCACACCAGTGGTGCGCAAATCGGAATGGCAGCTGATTTGCATTGGAGCTAATCCCATAATCCAATCTGGGGCTTTGGCGTGTGGGGAATGCAGTTATTAGCCACTTACATGCATTTACCTTAGAATTCCGAGCCACCACCGGTTGCATGTTGGCTAATTGAAAAGATGCGTGTTCCAAGACTGTTTCCGAAGACGGGTCCCTATTAGTGATCGGGTTTGAAATCGGAGCTCGGACTTGTGTGGTCTTCTCCACTGATAGTTGTCAGTGGTGATGACTGACACCTTACGCCATGCCATTTGCCTATGTTTTGGATTCTGGCACTCTGGCTCTGTTCCCCACCGCTCTGCTGGCTCTAATGACAACGATTTTGAATGGTTGCTGGATGGGATCGACCTGGGCCAATGCAATTATCCTAGCACAGCGCTTCCGCGTTGGCCAGCGTCGTTGGCAACCATGACGGGCAAATATCCCTGTACCTAACCCAAATAGCAACGCATTGTCCGGCTAATGAGCGGGCCGCATTCCTGCAACTCACGCAGAAGTGTGCGCAACTTTAATTTCCAGCGCCATAAATCAAACCGCGACCCGGCCGACTGCAGCGCGAAGGCATTCGCTTCTAAATGAAGTAGTTACCAGTGGCCATCGCGATGGATCGAACACCGGACAGGTGGCAGTCCTCGAGCAGACCATTCATCTCCATCGGCCCCGTCGCGGCCGTCATGCAGGGAATTCAATTCACGCCCGCCAGGAATGTCCCGATCCCAGTCCCGATCCCCTGTGCATCGCATGAGGCGATAATTAGTGCGCAATTGTCGTTAACGCCGCCTTTGTCTATTTCTGCCACTTGTCCACTTGCCTACTTGGCCACTGGCGGGGAGATGGGCATCCTGAGTCAGCAGATCGTCGTCGGCCAGGAACGTGACGGGCAGCCCAAGTGCAGGCAGCCGGCGCTGTGGTGCGATTGGATGATCGCCTCGAGCTCAGAGCCGCACAGTGCAGGGCCCAAAACTACACCCCGAGTGCTCCGCTCGCATGCTGGCTGCATAAATCATAAAATAAAAGACACTAAAAAGGAAAATAAATCAAGTGATAGCGCCTGAAAACCGGGCGGGCATTAGAGAAATCTCTGGCCCGGCTACCAGCTTCCAGCTCCCTGCTCCCAGGTGCCATCTCCTCGGCCAGGCCGAATATTAATTGTGAGTGCGCCGGGCGCATCAATTCAGAGCTGCAGCATCCACACAAATGGGAATGGAGATGGAGATGGAGATGGAGATGAGATGAGGATGGGGATGAGCCTGGGCAGCAGACTGAATCTGAAGCTGGGGACCCAGGCGCATGCGTGACGCCGAAGTCGCCTCCGATTGCCTTGAAATATGACGACCAGTTTGTGAAATCTGCTGGATTTCCGCGAAAAGCTTTTCAAACATTTTTCTTATTGACTGAAATATATTGGATCACTGGAAAAGTTTTTGGCCAAATATATAATAGCATGGCACGCAGTTATATGAATTATGTAAATCGGGGGATTCGACGGCGTTCCCATTCAGCATATGATCCCGGATGCATGCGGCTGGGACCACCTTCGCAGGCACGCGAGCCAGCTTGGAATTTACCACAAATTCGCACCCATCGATGGCCATCGTGGCTGGGATGACGCATGGAAATGCTCTGGAAAAGCAATTTCGGGCTGCCGATGGGTTGCGAGTTTCGCCAATTAACAATGGCACAACGTTAATCGAAACGAAGTACAGTTTACCCGGCTTCGCCAGAAGCCTCCCGACCGCAGATGGCCAGCACATGCTAATAGCGCCACATCTCTCGGTTGCTCGCACCAAACGTAGTTTCTCTGGCCCATAAACTGACTGCCAACTAACTACCGACTTCTGTCCATTTGTGGATGCCTCCCGTTGAGTCGGGACGTGGACGTGGACGTGGACGTGGACGGCGACGGGATGGGCACGGAGATCGAGAAACCGGCAGGCAACCATTCAGGCAGCAGGCGGCGGCAAAAAGTGGCAAATGTAATTTAATAAATTAATTACATCAATTAGCTGCTGCATTTTTATTGAAATTGCTGTAAATATTGGGCTAGACAACTCGAGCAGCCAGCAGCAGCCATTTTGCGGGGATTTATGGGGCATTTTTCATCGCCGTTCGCCGGAGGAGAGTCTAACTTATGGCGAATTTATGCGACGTGGTCCGGAGGAGTGTACTCCTGGCATGGGACCAAATGAAGGCGCTTTGTATTGATTAGCGTGCGGTGATCCGGACAAGTGGCCCACTGCCTGGCGGGCCGGACCATGCGATCTAAAACAATTTTCCAGCGGCAGACCGCACGGAGCGAAGTCAAGTGCCCCATCCCATCCGCACGCCGGAGCAGATGGCTTAATTTACGGTGTCGCGCGCGGACGTGACTGAACTGCTACCACCTCCATCTGCATAATCAGCTGGTTACTGACCACTGGGCACTCGAAATGGCCGCAATCCCTCGAGCATTAGAACAGTGGCTGCATATTGATGGAGCGCCAAGTGCACTGCTCCAAAGGTGCATTAGCTGATTGATTTGAGCTTCGGCCTTTGCTTTGCTTTTCGGGTCAATGTCAACGTTGTTTTCGGTGGGACGCACTATCCGAATCTTAAGCAGCTTGTATAAAATTGGGCCCCGCCGCCCCAGCGCCACATATTCATCGCAATGGCGCTCAGCTCGACGGTTGTCTCTCTTCTCGCCGGTTTGCTCCTCCTCAGCCTCGCGCGGGCAGATGTGGGCGTGGCCACGCAGCGTCTTCGCCCAGCGGAGCAGCAGAAATCGGCCCTGTATCCAGCAGCCGGCTTTAAGCCCTCTAGACAGTTTGGCCTCCCGGCAACCGCCCAGCAACCGAAATCCGCCCGTCTTGTGGCCAACAGTGAGGCGCAGGAGGATCTCGACGACGCCGCCGAGGAGGTGGAGGTGACCCAACCCAAGGCAGTTCCTGTGCCACGCCTAGTTCCTGCTCCAGGGCCAGCATTACCGGTAACTCCCACCATCGCATACTATCCGGCCGGAGCCGTGGGATTCGTCCAGCCATCAACTTTCGCCAAGTTCATCGGGGGCCCACAGCAGGCGGCACCATATGTAGCTGCGCCGCAGTACTACCAAGCCTATTTTGGATAGACATGAACAGATACAGGTGCAGATACAGATACAGATACAACTACAGATACAGATATAAATTAACTTAGATAACTTAAATTGTTAAGCCTGGCCTGTTCCACACAGACAGTAATCCCATTCTACATATATTTACTCGGGATCTTTATCGGAGTCCATCATACATATGTCCATCTGTCCGTATGAACGTAGAAATATCTGAAATTATAAGAACGAGAAGATTCAGTTTGTGTCAGAACAATTCAATTTCAATTTCTTATTTATTGGTGCATTTCTCTTGGCAAAATCTATCGATACGCCAACAAAATTTTATTTTTCCAAGTTACCCCTGATATGTGTTTCAGTTGAATAACAGAATCTACAATCCTGATCAAGACTATATTTGACCTAGTTTTTGTTATTTGGGCCCAAATAAAACAGCTAACTTACTACGACATCTGAAAGCCCTTTATTGATGTTTTTCCCATTTCGTTACTTATATTTTGGTGGTTTTATTTTGAATTACATACATATGTCGGCTGATTAGCTAGTGTTGCCAAATTCGAGAAATAAATTTCCTGCTCAATGTCTAGTTCGAAATTCGCATCAAATATAGCGGTATATTGCACAAAACTTTCAACATATGAGTGGCATGGAATGAGTAAATTCGTATTCGTATTCGTATTCTGCATATTACATTTCAATTTCGATCCTAGTTTGTAAAAGAGGACTTGCTACCACTGAAACTACTTCCTAGTTGCCAGAGGTACTTGCGTTTAATTGTTCCTTTGATCATTCGCATGGTGCGATCGGAGGCCAGTCGACGAAGCATGCTCCATCAAAACGCCAAATCCTCCGACGACAGCAATTCTGGCTGCTGGCCAAACGGTAGGACGTTTAGGCAGAGGAGAGTAGGCTGGGGAGGTGGAGCTCTGACAATGAGTGAGCAGCGATAATCTATTATGACCGTAACAAGAAATAAATCCCAACTCGGTAATCCATCATTTTACGACTTGGCAATCAAAACAAGGGGTTTAGCTAAGAGTTGGTCTCCCGGCCCCAAGGACGGACAGGCGGACCGGTCGGACGGACGACGGCCTGGCCAATCAGCGGCCTGGCCATCACACATAGCTGGCCAGCGAGCTAACGAACAGGCGAGTATGATGGTCGTGTAAGCGCTGGCCAGAACCAGGAAACTCAGATTGGACCTGGCCGGGAACACGACTTTCGGACAGCCGCGTGCGCATTGAGGCCAATCTGTGTGCAACGTGAGGACTCGCCCGGGCTGGCAGGTCTAGGCCTTTAGGGGCCGGCTAAATAGTTGCCAATAATCCGTGTCCAAACTGATCGGGTTGCCGTTTATGGTAATGGGCAAAATTAGATGCCGAAATGTGCGTTGGCTAGCCAGGCTTCATTACCAATGCACAAACTTGGCAGTGCGTCCCGACTGATTGGCCACTCGGCCACGGTTGCCGGCCAGCGGTCTGCATTGTTATTGCTTCATCAAGTGTGCAGTGGCCAGCGTGTCCAGCACGTCCGGTGTCCACAATGTCCATAGTGTCCAGCACTCGCGGCAGAAGCCCGAGCAGTGACTGCGCGGCAGAGACCCGACCCCTGGGGGCATTGCGAACTGCTCAAACATTTTCGAAATCGCATTCAGAGGTGAAGGTGCAACAGTTGCTGGCGTATCTAGTTTCGGCGGCCTCGGGCGCAGTTAAAGGGCTTAAAGGGGCGGCAGGCCAGTTGGGGGAAAATATGGGTTAGGTTCTTCCTCAGCGCCATGCCAGCGGTCGTGTGGGGGAGCACGCTTACTGCCAATACAAACAAAATTGCCACGCGGTCCACTCGGTCCCGATCGCAACGGCTTGTACCGCCTGAAGAGACACTAAACCTAAACTTGTGAGTTCAGAAGAACAGAAGCTGTGCAGCCTTGACAAACAACCAACCCAAAACCAATAGCTATAATAATGTATACAAATCATTTTTGAATCATAGAAAACTATTAATTACCAGAGCAAGGTACTCTTCGAATTTTCGATACTTGGTATAAAAAAATACCCCTGAAGCAGATAGAAAAACATTTCAATATTTTGACTACAATTTACTTTAGATTCTCGTACAGTCGTATTTATTTATATAAATTCGCATAAAGTATTTCTTTTCCAATTAACTGGCAAGTGAGTTATGTATAACTGTTCTATGTTCAACATTTACCAAACATGAAGACGAATACAGCCCCAGGTTAATTGATGGGTTTCTAACTTATGAAATACGTGCTTTAATCATGTTGACGTTTTTAAACGCGCGCTTCCGTCCCAAAGCCGTTGTTCAACACTAGTCAGCCGGATGTGTCATCGGAGTAACCCGACTAGAAACTGCATGATATAATAAGCAGCACTGTCGACAGTCAAAAGCTGCCTGCTCTTAGCCAACCCAGTCGAACGTTTCTTCTTCTTCTTTGGCCCAGAAACAACTTGTTGAACGATAGAAGAGCCAGCTCTCTGTTTTGTTGCTCCACGCACACACATTCCGACGCGTTTTACACGTCACCAGATTAAAGGAACTATCGCAAAAACTATCAGTGATAAGGATGCGCCAGCTGAAGGGAAAGGTGAAGGAGACGCGCAAACAGAAGAAGGAGCGCAAACTGGACAACCTGGAGAGCCAGGCCAAGATCCGCACCGTGGTGCTGCCGGCGCTCGGCGTTTTGGCGGTCTTCCTGGTGCTGTTCGTCTACCTGAAGACCCGCCCCGCTGTCTTGGCCTAATGTAGTCATAAAATGTAGTTGATAGTCGTGGGCAATGCAATTCAATCGTTGTAAAGACACATAGCTTTAATAGTACAATTAAATCGCAGTTCGTCCATCCAAAAATCATGTTTTACATAAAGTGAATCTTCCATGACACGAACAACACCCTGCCGTCCAAGTGCAGTTCTTGGGAATTTGGGATTTGGAGACTAAATGTATTTGACTTACGGGCGTTGGTAGTGTTGAAAACCGTCTAGCGATTTGGCGGTTGACTTAAAAAGAGCACTAGGAAACGGTAAAAACCGTAGCAGAGGCACTTCAATATGTAAATATGTCCATACATATGTACACATGTATATTTGAGAATGCGGCATCCACGAACATGTTTTATTTTTGGCCGTTTTGCGTTCAGCTTTTAATTGCGTTGCCCTTGTTTTAGTTTCTCTAACGCCCGTCCACCGAGGAGCTCGCCGTAGCAAACTAATAATTGTTCATACATAATATAATAACATATGCATGTACATAAATTGAAGTAAAAGTTCAGTGCTCGAAAGGCAGTAACTCCACATTTATCGGAGTCAGCCAAACACGATTACCTAACCACACACACACAAATCGCAGTGGGCCAGTCAGCTGTTTTCAGATTCCGAGCAGCTGCCGCCGAAGCGCCGAAGCAGCGTCGTTTGACGTTTCTTTTTCACATTCTCTCACATTTGCTAAGACTCTCACGCTGGCGGGTGACAAAGGCTCCTTCAGCTATTCCACAATGCTCAAGTTTCTGGTAAGTTTTCCGGTTTCCTGATGTTTTTACGTTTATGGTTCACACCTGAAAAGTACTGCACTCACAAAAGTATCCTACGGTATGCATATCAGAGACGAGATAAAACTTTGCTGTTGTTTTTGTGCTGGTATTGCTTTTTGTGGCGATGACGCGCACCTGCACAGTGGGGAAATGTGTTATCTACGGGGTAAAAACAAAACCAACTATTTGATTGAATAAATGACAAAGTAAAATACTTTTGAAAATACCGTCCCAAGGCACTGTGATCCAGACATTGCAATGTCCTACTTCAACGAGTAAAAAAATAGTATTAAAATGTTAAGCACCATCAACATTCAAAATATTCTTGCTCAGATAAAGCAAAAGTCGATTGGTAAAACTAAAGGCACTAGAATACTATTCTAGTGTTTTTGGTAAAACGGTAGAAAGTGCACCAGCTAAAAAGATTCCAAAATTGGTTCAATTTGAGTTTACTTCCCCGTGTTTGCTCCATGGTTGAATATATACATACATAAGTGACTTTTGGTTCATGGTTATATAAGGCCTCACAAACTTAAATATCCACAAAAATAAAATAATCACCTAGTCGTTGGAAATTATGTTAACCACGACCGCTCAAGTCATGAGTAAAAAGATTCGGACTCTTTGAAAAACAACACAGGCCTCACTAAATTGATCGTTTGTATTGACTGGAAGCTAAAATGAAACTGCTCGGACTTGGGGCGCAGGTTTTGAGGCTCAAAACTGGCGGGCAGAGTCGCTCTGCGAAAACTTGCCCACCGGAAGTTCGCCCGCCCTCGCCATGTTGTCCCAAAAAACGCTTTTGGACTTTCAAGCGAGTGATATGTTTCTCCACGGTCAGCATGCGAAATTGGCATCTTCAGGCAGATTTTCACGACCCACTCTAATAATCCTTCTTTCTCCATTCCAGTTAACTTTTGGCGCCGGGGTTTATACGGGAATCTATGTCTCACAGAACTATGAGGTAAGCATCCTAACCCATTTTCGATCTTGCTCCTAATACTGTGGTTTTCTTTAGGTTCCCCGAGTGGATGATCCCCAGAAATTGGTCCAGCGTTTCAACGAGAAACTCAAGGAACTAATGGATCAAACCAAGAACAAGTAACAGCCTTGGTAGTTTTGTACAAGGAAAACGTTACCTTCACTAAATTCAAAGTCATAGAGAGACCTTTGTTATTAAAATTGTAAAAATTTTATAAGCCCAAATTTGTCAACTAAACCTGGTTTTTTTTGCGATATCTTATGTTGAGCTTTCCACGCGCTTGTTTTACAAATTCTGAAAATAGGACGAAGTGCTGAAAAAAAGCGTATGAAGTCGTGATGATTTCCTTCCATTGTGGTTAAATGATCGCTGTTCTCAATAAAAACTCTTTGCCAGGTGCAGCCATGTCGAAATCAAGCTTAATTAAGATCATATCGTATGCTATGATCATTATGTATCTTAATTATTTTACCATTTTCATTAACAGATCGCCCGGCGAAAAACTGGTGGATGACATCAAAAAGGAGGCCAAGAAGATACTAGACGACTGACTGGCGGAATAAAACCACATTTTTAGTTTAAACAAATTTATCTATGTTCAAATAAAGAGAATCTATATGTGTAAAACTAGACAAACGAAACTCCTCCGCCGTAATATTCCAGTCGTGTCTGAGGCTGGACAAATGCCAACCAATCGGAGGCGTGGGTGGGCAGGAGCCCCATGCTATGACACTTGTAGAGGGCCAGGGCCACGTTTGCTAGGTTGCCTAGGAAGTAGACGATGCGCTGTCCAGTTCCCTGGGCCCCCTCTGCCATTTTGGAAGTCACCTGGGTAGTGAAGATGGCCTTGATAGGCCGGATCAGCATCATGCCGACCATCATGATGGGAAAAATGGAAATCGAGTTTCCTGACATGTACATGATGAATAGGTTCATGGGAATCTGAGGGAATCCAAAGGTTAGCCACGGGTCTTTCCAAAGGGCTGCTACTCACGTTCTTAAGAGGTCCCAGGGCAAGGTCCCACGACTTCTTGATGACCAGGCGCTGGTCGCGCACCACTTCGCTCTGGTTCACCAAGGCAGATGGATTGTAGCCCAGCGGCGAAGGAATATCAGCATTTTTGCTGCAGGAAATAGCAAAAGTGGTAAGAACTTGTGTCACCGCGCAGGCTAGCATTCCCTACCTCACGTTAAAGTCCAGCGCCCACTTGAACTTCTTTGAGTTTTGCTTGGCGGACATGATGCGTTTTCTTTTATTTAATCTTTTTCCGATTTACAAAATAAAATGACGATTTTTTCCGACAATTGGTCGATCAGTGTTGTTCAACGCTAAATTCCGAAATTAGTGTAGTGTGGACAATTCGATAGACACCTGATGTGAATGACACCAGGGTATCGATAGGCAGATACGATTTCACGCGGACTTTTTGAAACGCCTATGCAAAAATTGAGCAGCGCAGTAGTTTTCATTAATATTTAAATTTTATTTCAAATTACCTTTTAAGTAGTACTTTCCTTTTTAATGTGGTCTTATATATATGCGTGAGTTTTAATGGATTTTGCGTGACCAAGCGACAACAAGAAACAAAAGGGTTAAAAATTAAAATGGTATTTGTTGTATTTTTAAAGAGCAATTACAATTACAGTTTTTTCTCATTAATATTACTTTTATATTTATAAAATTAAAAAGAAATATATATTTTGATGAGGGGGAGGGAGAGGACAAAAATAACTTAAAAAAGACATTTTTATACCATATACTATAGTTTCCTTTCTTGTGTGATTGGTTGGGCTTTTCTTTTACTCGTTTTGCTTTTAAACATCCAATAATTATGTATACGAATTTAAATTATATTATAGCGTTCTTTATATGCTGCTTGAAAGGTTATGTTTTTGCAATTCAATAAACAATTTCAGTTTCTTGTTTGGAAATACGGACATGAGGAGCCCTTTAAGTTATGCGAAGATCTGCTGCTCTTGTTGTTGGTGTTGGTGCCGCTGCTGCTGTTTTGTGAAAATTCCTGCTGATGTCGATTTCCACCGTTTACCGCTGGATGTTGGATGTCCTTCAGCCGCTCTTGCTATGGTTCTGGTTGCTGGTTAACTGCTTCGGCTCGCTTGAAATCAGAGTTAGTTGTATTCATATTGTTGCTTTAATTTTAGTGTTTAATTAGCGATTAGCGTTCTTCAGTTGGTTGGACAGCCAGTCGAGTCCCTCGTAGAGCCCATCGCCGCTAGTTGCACACGTCGCCTGGATGTACCAGTTGCGGTTTCTGAGTGAGTGCAAGCCGAGCTTGTCGGTGATTTCGGCCGCGTTCATTGCATTTGGCAGATCCTAAAATGATCCCAGAAAAGAGCGAGGTGCAATATTAGTATGACAATATAAGGACCGAACAACTGGCTGCTGATAACGACAACCTTTGCTTGGACCTACCTGTTTGTTTGCGAAGATTAGTAAGACTGCATCCCTCAGCTCGTCCTCTGCCAGCATGCGCATCAACTCCTCTCTCGCCTCCCCGATACGCTCTCGGTCATTGCTGTCCACGACGAAGATAAGACCCTGAAACGATTCAGATGAAAACTTTACTCCAATTGTCCTGGCTTGAATCGTAGAAGTTAGATCTCTAAGATAATATAGTCAGTCCCGTCTTGAAACAAAATAAACTTGAATAATCACAATGTATAATCATTACAAGCTGTTAACATCATGTAGAATTTTCTGGAATCTGAGGGGCAGCTGAAATCACACTTACTTGTGTATTCTGGAAGTAGTGCCTCCACAGGGGACGAATTTTGTCTTGGCCACCCACATCCCACACTGTAAAGCTAATATTCTTGTATTCTACAGTCTCCACATTGAAACCTAGGGGGGAACCATACGATATTAGATATGGAAAAGATACATTAAAGGTGCTAATAAGATACTTACCAATGGTAGGTATCGTTGTAACAATTTCGCCTAATTTGAGTTTGTACAGAATTGTGGTTTTACCAGCGGCATCCAAACCGACCATCAATATCCTCATTTCCTTTTTGCCGAATAGGCCTTTGAACAAGTTCGCGAATACGTTTCCCATGGCTGCTGTTTGTCTTTCGGATGCTCGGTAGTCGTAGGAAGTTGGATCTCTGGTTGGCCTGCTCTCTGTCTGCTGGCTGGAATTATGACAAGTTCAAATCCGAGTTGCAATACCGATCAGAATATGCAAACTGCGGACTTGTGTGCATGGACTGGGAGAATCTGTGAATAGTCCAAAAAATAGACAATTGTAGTCGGGAATTTTTCGTGGCTGGGAGGAGTTAACTCAAAGGACGGGTGCGCCGAAGCTCCTCTGGTGTTTGATTCACTTGTGTTCAACCAGATCGCTCTTACGTGTTGAATGGCTCTTAGCCCCTCTGAGTCATACAAAAACCGGAAGAGCCTAATCAATAACGAAATTCGTTTTGGTTTATTGTAATAAAGACGTCTTCAATGTGTCAGTGTGCGAAAATCAGGAATTTTGTTTATGTAATTAATTCCACACTTAAATATAACGCGAAAGGGAGGATGTATGAAACACGAGTCGCTTGCTTTTGGTGTTTGCCCCGCTAGCGGCTGGCTGATAAGATATCGATTTTTAGTATAGAACCATGACGGCTGTCGGCGCTCAGCGCCTCCCTTCCAACTTCCTCCGCCCACTTTACACCGAGTACGCAAGAAACGTGCGGGCTGAGAAGTGCGTGAATGATAAGGCCCGGTAACTTGCAGTTTTCGGCGAACTTGCTGGGCGGAGGGGAAGCTCCCGAACTCTGCGCTGAGTCACCGCTGCCGCCTTTTGAGCCCTGCAACCGATGGCTGAGCAATTCATGTTAGCATCGAGGAACGCAATGAGCCAGCGAAACCAGAAAAAAGGTTGCCAGCGAAACATACGGAAACCTTTCGTTTGACAGCAATCGGATATCCAAAAAACTAAGTTTTGCCAACAGTTTTTTGCTTTTATAGGGAACTAACACCCCAGAGACTTCTTCTCCCTGCCGGTAGTGCGCAAAGATAGGTGCTCCACGTTACTGAGAAGATGCTGATGCCAGCTGACGATAGTTGGCTTGGAAGCAGCCGAAATCGAAAACTACACGTAGCAGCTTTTAATTTAGCGCTGAGGGAAGCGAGGCAGCCCACCACCGCACACTCACGCATACACCCGCAGGCGCCAGGGTTGCCAACTGCGTTGAGCCGCCCTGCCTTTGCTGCCTTTAATGCCATTTTAAATAGAGCTCCAGGCGGAAGACGTCACTGCTCCAAGATGAGCGCTTCGTCAGCCCACGCCCCATGTCCAGACATTTCGCAACGAAGCCCACTTTTAGTTGGGTTTCGGATCGGGATCGGACAACTTTGAACTTTATACGTGGTTGCCTGCGTCTGTGTGAGTGACGTACGCTTTTTTCTTATGGGTTGGTGAAATGCGGCGGCCGCCGTCCCTTGTTTTTACAAGAATATAGGGATCGGTGCAAAGTTACTTGGGCTTCTTTTAACTGAGATCCTTTGAGTTCAGTGACACTTTACACGTCCATTTACCGATTATTCTGCCTTTTTTTGTCGACTTTTCTTTGATTGAATTTTCTCTGCTGCTAAACACACCACACACCGAATTGCGAATAGAAAGATAATGGGGAGAAATGTATCGATAGCATCCGCTACCGATAGTCGATGAGCACAAGTCACTGTTGTCTGTCGAGCAGAGTTGGTATATTTTTACCAATTATATAATTTAGTTATGTTATTTGATTAAAGGAGAGCTTATCCTTGTCTCCTGATACGATAATTCTATAAACAAAGCACCGACGATAAGTTCGTGCGGCTTCCAATACTAATACTTCCACTATTCACCACAGCCGCGTACGTTGCGCGAGTGTGCGTGGATAGCCCACACTAAACACTCACACGAACATCTACATTACTGCGGAAGTTCTTAAAATCAAGAAAAGTATCTCTGCAATGACATACCACCCCCTATTTCGACAGAAAACGCATACGCACCAACTAATTGAATCAAATGCACACGTGTAGGAGCGGAAATTTTAAAAACTTCTGCTTGGAAATGTCTAAAATCACAGAGCAAAATAAAACTTGACCGAGAATACACTTGCTGTTGAAAAAACTGCAAACTCACCAACATAAACGTTGCCGATAGAGATGGGCGCAGCACATTAGCTAGAGCGGGATGACGATACTGCGCAGTCCCGTGGTGAAAACTCTAGAAATGCTGCCACGTCTCTTCTCCGCCACCTCGGCTAGAGTTGCCAACGATTTGGATTAATCGATTCATCATTGTCGCACAATGATGAATCGATAAAAATCACTATCCAGGTGATTTGAACTAAGTTAAAGAACGATCATATTCACATGTTTTACCCAAAAACACCATTTTTGGGGAACCCGCTGCTGGAAGCCGATATCCTTAAAGTGAATGTATGTACTTTCCATATGGGCAACTCCGTATTTACAACAAAAATTGGTTTGCAAATTTGATTAACTGTTAATTCCTGGTTTTGTCAAGTCGGCTGCACTTGCTCCGCTGCTGGAATGGCTGTGCCTTACTCCCAAAGTCACCACTTACAGGGTGAACACTCTTCGGTGTTCCGTTGACGCGTTCCAGAAAAAGGTAGAAGAAAAACTCACCGCTCGTTATGGTGTAAAATCTCCAAGGATTTACTGCTTGCCAGACCTACCCGAGATGTTGTGCATTGATCCGCTGGACTCACAGCTCACCAAAGCTGTGGCCGACTCCGAGCTGAAGGAGGTAGTGGTTGACACTAACTGCGGAGCTGCACTACTGCGAGGCGCCCACATATACGCCCCCGGTGTTCTAGCTATGGAGTCAAACACTGAGCGGGAGGAACTCGTCAATGTCTACGCAGATCTGGATGGAAAATGCAAGCGCGGGACAGTCAAGCGGTACGAAAGCCCGAATAAGGTTTTCCTGGGTACAGGCAAGGTGTTGATGCAGCGATATCAGCTGTTCAACAACGCGGAGACCCCCGCCTCCGGAGTGGCCGTGGAAATGCAGTCGAACGTCAGCGGAGTGCCCTCGCTGGGGGACCTAAGCAGCGAAGACGGCCTTTTGCAAAACCTGCCTTCTATTGTGTGCGTCCGTGTCCTGGATCCGCAGCCCGGCGAGCGCATACTGGACATGTGTGCCGCTCCCGGTAACAAAACGAGCCACATAGCCGAGTTGATGGGCGATCGGGGATCTGTGGTGGCCCTAGACAATTCGGCCAGTAGGGTCCGCAGCATGCTGCCCAAATTGGGACACTACAAAAGCATTACGGCGCATGTTTTTAACTCCACTAAGGCAGTGGCACCGGACGCTCCATCTGCACCCGTTGGAGAGTTCACTGGGCCTCCGTTTCCATGTGAAAGCTTTGACCGAATCCTGCTCGATGCACCCTGCAGTGGCCTGGGCAACCGGCCACAGTTGTCCTGCAGCATTAAACAGGCCAAGGTCCTGTCCTCATATCCCCATAATCAGCGCCGACTTTTTGAACAGGCAGTGCAGCTCCTTCGTCCTGGCGGCATCCTTGTATATAGCACGTGCACCGTCACCGAGGATGAGTGCGAGTGTCTTGTGGCCTGGGCACTGGGAAAATTTGTCGAGCTGCGCCTAACAGATGCTACTCCCCGCTGGGGCGGTCCCGGACTTTCGCTACCCGGTTTCGAGGCATCTAAGTCTCGTCTCCTGCAGCGCTTCGGTCCAAGCGGAGCAAATGCAGACACTGTGGGCTTTTTTATTGCGAAGTTCCAGAAAGAGTTATGAATAAATTCAACTTCACTGAAATTCTTTGTTTATTGGGCTCGATAGTTTAAATATTCGTTTTGATTTGCAAAAGTAAGCCGGCTTATGAGTGATATAAGTGAGACCTACGCTACTGAATTGATCAAGAAAATTGCAACCCTACGCTTAGAAAAGCATTTGAAAAATGCAGTCTGATAACATTTAGGCTTTGCTCTCCCATAGCCGCTTGTTTGTGCTATCTTTACGGAGATACTTGATGTTATCGTTTCGTTTTCTAGTTTAAAAGAACTTAAATAATTTACAATTCATATCTAATGTAATTTTACTTACATCTAAGTCCGTTATTGTTATTTAACGATTCATGTTAAAAGCAAAATTATGTATTTCGGGAAATTTAAAACTTTCTACGACAAAGATTTACTTAATGATTTTACGAGTTGTAAATTAAAAGGAAGTCCAAAATATTACCAACCATTGATGGGACGCCGATAAATGCATGTTTTGTTTGTGCGTGCGGAAATTACAAAATATGAGAACATCGATGAAGAAATCTCTCACCTTGGCTGCAGTTGTAAATATCGTAGAACTGCTTGCCTCCCACGATAAAATAATGTTTTAAATAAGGTATTCGCATAATTTATTTCATCGTACGATGCCTTTTGTTTCCCCGGCGCAGCACTATTGTTTCGCTAGAGGTTTAGCGTTCTGGTTCCCGGTTTGCTTTTGACAGAATAATATTCACTAGTAGCAAACACGGCTCTCAGTCATTGGTGGTGCATACTCATGGCCAAGAGAGTGGGTTGGCTAGGACCAAACAAAAGTGGAAATGGGAAAAACCTAGTAACGTCAGGTTCTTTCAATATTATAGTCTTAAAAACTAAGCCTAATTATATGTACGGATACTATTAACATGATTTTACGTTGGGATGTTGAGCGTCTTAAACTGATCTTCGTGCATCTCAGTCATCATGAAGGTGCCATCCTGAAGCAACAAAACAACGCGACGTGTACCTCCTGGAAAAGAACAAGTAGTTAGTTTTTGAAGAATAATCCCCAAATATTGTTATAATATTCAATGCAATTCCGTTTTATATAAAGCTACCCAATGTATAGATCTGCAAGGAGGAAAGCTAAGAAAATGCTATAGACGATTTAATCGACTATCAGATACCCCTCGGGTATCAAACAAGCGTCTCTGGAATATGCATACTTAGTAATTCTAGCTGTTATAGTTACTCTGTTGCCTACGTTCATACCGACAGACAAACAGACGGACATGGCTAGATCGGCTCGTCTATTGATCCTGATTTATATTGGAAATATATACTTTATATGGTCGAAAAAGCTTCCTTCTACCTTTTATGTACTTTTATTATTACTCTACGAGTAACGGGTATAAAAGCCAGCAGAAGAGGCTGGCCTTGTCAAACTATACTGTTGATATCCTACAAATTCTATGAAAAAACACGACTTACCCGGTGAAGGCAAATCTGCCTGTACCACCTCCGCTGGTATCTGGGATTCCGTGCCATCGCTGTCTGAGGTCGTGATATGGATCTGAGCTGTGGGTGGCGTTCCAGTTCCGGCGGCAGAAGCCTCCGCTTGTTGAAGCACCTGGTGTTGCGCCAACTCCTCCTCTGTCATGGATACGAGAATCTGTTCACCGTCCGCCGTAGCTGCTCCGACGCCGTGAGACTCAACCTGTTCCCCGGCCTGAACGGCTTCGGCCACTGCGTGGTCAAGAGAAAGAACATCCTGGTCTTCTCCCTCTGCGGCTGCCACGTACGCAAACTGCTGTTCTCCATCCGGGCCCTGCGTAACGAGAATAGTTTGTCCCTCCGCATTTTTTCCCGCTACCTGGTAAACAGTGCCGTCCTCTCCCCGCACCAGCAAAGCCGAGCCATCCTCGTTGGTAAGAACTTGTTGATCGCTGCCCAAAAGGGCCTGTGCTGCGGCTTCCAACTGCTCTCGTTGTTGCTCCTGCTGCTGCTCCTGCTCCATTTGCAGTTGGGTCTCCTCCTGACCAATAAGCTTGCCGGTGATTGGACACAACTGAGCTTGGTGCTGATTAATCTCCTCCTCCAGTTCCATTTGCAGGGGCGTTGGCTGGATTGTTGGCTTGGAAGCTATTCTTTGCCGGCCAGGAGTCGCTTTCTGTTGTTGACTGGACTGCTGCTGCGACAGTGCCTGTCGCTGGCGTGCCTGGGCAGAGCGCTGAGCCAACAACTCCTCCCGGGTCACTACTTTACGCGTAACTTTCAAGTCCCCTGACTTTGACAGCTGTAAAATCTTTTGCTCTGGCGTAACTGCCTTGGCACCCTGAGGAGTTTGTACTTGTTGGCGATGTTGCGGAGTTCCGACACCGGCCCGTGCAAGGACTCGACCACCCGGGTGAGCCCGACCGGGCGTCTGCTGCAAGTTTTGGCGCACATGGGATGTACCACCCACTGCAGGACGGCGATGAAGTGCTGTTGTTACCGGGCCGTGGCCGGGGGTGCGAATCGCGTGTTGTCGCTGGCCCACAGTGATGGGCGAGTTAACGCCCGAATGCGCAGGTCGAGCCATTGGCAAACGCTTGGCTATGCCTGCCGTGGGCGGCGCGGCGATCACTTTTTGCGGAACGGGTGCAGGCGAAACGGGTGCCGACGCCTCGGAACTTTCAACCCGAAAAACGCCTCTTGTGCTGCTGCCCACCTCGGAGCGCGAAAGATAACGCACGGGACACTCTGGTTTCTCCTTTTTCTGCAACGAATTAAGATCATTGTTATCAATTGACTGCTGCGTAGAAATAGGATTCTTTGTTATTACCAAATTTATTGTGTTTGGCATCTCGGGCTTGCGAAACATGCCGGAGCTCGTGCTGTCCTCAGTATAGATGATTTCACCCATTCTCTGTTCCGTTAAGGGCGAGGTGGAATTGCCGTTAACTTTAGTCTGCTGCTTTTCCGTGGGCTGAATCCGTGGCTTGTTCAGCTGCACGGAGCTTCCTCCGTTTTTTAGACGTTTCACGGTGTGGGATGGAAGATCCTCTTCAAGGTCCTCTAGGTCCATCGAGTCGTTTACCCCGCTCCCCTCTAAGCTTGAGTCTGTATTGTTCAGCTTTCGCTTGATCGCTCCTGAAGACGGTGGCCATTCCTGTTCCGTGGAGGATTCATCTTCGTTTGCCGAGGAAGGCGAGGAGGATCCATCTCCGCCGACGGTTTCATTGACCCACTGCTTAAAGGCGTCCATGGCCTTGGTCTTGGAAGTTCGCGAGGGCCGAGAAGATGGCGATACTTGCGACGACGTCGGAATTGGGCTGAGTGGGGAGGCAGTATCTGACTTTGCGTTCGTCCCTGATGACTGCATGCGCTTCAGAGCATCCAGACCCTTCTCCCTAGTGAGTTTCTGGCGCGCCAATTGCTTTTCGAACATCTGCAGAAAGTATGGCACACGCTCGAGATTGGCCATCACCTCCCAGGTGTTTTCATGATGCGATCGATCAACCCACTTAACCAAATACTCGTGAGTCTTCCGGCGCGGATTAAAGCGCTTAGCGACTATCTTCTCCACTGGTTCTTCGGTGCGCTGATCTGTCTTGGAATCGACCCTAATGGCTATGCGGTTGTTGGGCTTCACGGCTCCGGCAGAGGGAACTGAGGAAGGCGTTGGTGTGCCCGGCTTGGACTTGGGTCTTTCGTTTTCTGTATCCTTTAGTTGATTGGCTAACGTAGGCAGCTTACCGGTTGGTGATTCTGTTAATTTAAATATAGTTTAATAAGAAGTGTGACATTTATTTCAAATGTTTTGTATTACTTCTGGTAGGGGAGACGCTCGAGTTGTTGTTGTTGCTATTTGATGTGTTGTTATTGTTTGGATTGACCACAGTCTTTGTGATTCGCACAGGCATGTCCTGGAGTTGTCCGTGTGCAATTTTTCCGAATGACTGTATGGTCTTCCCAGCCACAATCCACGGCTCGCGGACGCTATCGTCCAGTTTTACCCAATGCTGGTACAAGGCCCACGAGTTGCCGGACGCGTCCTTGCGCGAGTGCAGCTGAGTAGCTTTCCATAGTGTGAAAGCCCAGATGGTGGGCTTGGGGTCGAGCGATTCCTTCAAATTTGCATTTTCCTTTTCGCAGGCATCCTCTTTGTGGGCCTGAAACTCTTCCACGAAGTTGTAGGCCCGGAGACAGCGTCCGCACACAAGAACGTCCATGTTTGCCAATTCCTCCTGGGCAGCTGCAGGGCAGAACACAAAATTAACAATAAAACTTATTCGCCACTGTTTTTAGCCACTCACCTCTTATAATGTTTGCGTGTTTGCCGATTTCCGTAGGTGAAATCTCCTGTGCCAACATTATTCACGACTCCAGCGCCCAAACCTCTGTAGGGAGCATTTAAAGTGTGACTTAAAAATAGTGTTGAATGGATTCTAATTATTTGTTATTGCTTGATTTTAAAATATAGGTAAACGGCGAAGAAAAAGTACAGTGCCGTGGTGTGTTTGGGCTAACTTGAACCAGGTGGCAACGCGAGCGGTCGCTGTCTGCGGTGTGTGCCCGATATGGTGAGTTCAAGCATATGTACATCTGCAATGGGCAAAATGCAGCGGCGCTTAGGCAGCCGAAAAAAACACTAAGTACATTAATAAAGGACGAGCCGCACTGTCGTAGATATATAGTATAATAAAACACAGAAAAGGACGAACTATGCGTAATGCGACTTTATTAGTAACTTAAGCTTATCTGTTACAAATGCATTTGTAGCTCAACACAGCTAAAAAATAGAATAAATAAAACCCTATGGTTCGATCCGATTTGTTTTCATTTAAAAAAAAGTATAACATATCGTTTAAATAATATCATAGTTCACAATTTCATTTTGCCCGCTAAAACTTTGCAGGCACTAGATATAGGCCAGATATGTTAGCAAATAAGCCTATTTCACATATCATTAATTTAAAAAATTTCTCCAGAACACTTTGGTACACACCTTCACAAACAATTTTGGATAAATATCAAACTGAATGTTGTTTCAAACGGTTATTTTAATTTAACTGACTCCCGATTTTTCAACACGAGCAGCTCTACTGCTGCTAACAGTTGTACGCGCGAACTCTGAATGCCAAACGCGAAAATCGGCTGCACGGAAAGTGTCCAGAGATGATTTGGTTCCGGCTGTGCGGACCTTAGAATGCTCTTCTGTGCGGATATTTATAAATCCCAATATAACTTGGAGTGTATTGGCTGCCGATAGCCTTAAACTTACTGCAGTCCAGTAAATTTTAAGATTTCAAAGGTTTTTTCGAATATCATATATGATATAAATACGCGGGTTTCAATGCACACACCGTTTTAAGTGCCTAAACTTAGGGTGTAGCGCCCTTTTCCGTTCGCCCGCGTGGCGGTGCACTTAGTTAGCCAATGGCGCATCGTGGTGGAAATATTTATTGATGTGGCAACTTTGGGCGCTAAGCAATAATAATAATATTGTAATTTTTTTGTTAATATTTGGTAAGAAATTCAAAATGACTTTATTATTACTTTATTTTTTATTTCATTCTTTTGTAGATATTTATTGATATAAATACTTGCCCAGGGTTGCCACCCAGAGCATTGTATTTATCGTAGGCCGTGTGTGTACACACTGTTACATTAGCCGGCGCATTTTATTTAGCGTTTATTGCTGTTATTTCTTGCTTTGACTTGGTAGTGCATCAGGTCTGCAAGTATGGCCGACGATGAGCAGGAGGACCAGAAGGAGTACCGCTGGGAAACGGGCTATGAAAAGACATGGTGCGATGGTGTGCGTGACAATGTAAGCCCGCACTTACTTTTCATCCTATTAGGGAGGCCATCAAGGACGACGAGGATGGGATGCTGGATGGAGCCATTGCAGAGATCATTCAGAAGGCCAAACGGCAGAGGCAGGCTCAAAAGACCAAGCAGAACCGCCTGGGCATGATGCGCCACATGTTCGTCGTGCTAGATTGTTCTGAGTCCATGAGCGTGCCTGATCTGAAACCCACACGCCTGCGGTGCACCGTCAAGCTGCTGGAGCTGTTTATCGAGGAGTTCTTCGATCAGAACCCCATCAGCCAATTAGGACTGATAGCGCTAAAAGCTAAGCGAGCGGAGAAGGTGACCGAACTTACCGGCACTTCGCGCGTGCACCTCAAAGCGCTAGAGAGGTAAGCCCCAAATCAAACCAGCGTTCTCCATTTATATCCCCTTTTTGTTTAGTCTGGCTAACGTGTCCTTGACCAGCGAGCCGTCGCTGCAAAATGGCCTAGATCTGGCGCTGAAATCGCTTAAGGTGGTGCCATCGCACGCCTCCCGAGAGATCGTCATTATCATGGGCTCGCTCACCACATGTGATCCTGTCGACATTAACCTCACCATCGACGAGTTAAAAAAGGAGGGCATACGCTGCTCGGTTATTTCCCTGTCGGCTGAGATTCACGTGGCCCGCTACCTCACTCAGCAAACAATGGGCACCTTCGGGGCTGTCTTGGATGACGCCCATTTTCGGGATCAACTCATGTCTCAGGTGGATCCACCGCCCGCCGCCAAGACTCAGCACAACTCCCTTATTCGCATGGGCTTCCCGCACACCAAGAACGAAGTGGAGGGCAAGGACGCGCCGTTGTCCATGTGCATGTGCCACATAGAGAACTTGGAGGAGCCCAGTGAACTCACCACCACTGGCCACCACTGCCCGCAGTGCAACAGCAAGTACTGCGAGCTGCCAGTGGAGTGCCAGTCCTGCGGCCTCACCCTGGTCTCTGCGCCGCACTTGGCGCGTTCCTACCACCACCTTTTCCCGGTGCCAAACTTTGAGGAACTGCCGTTTGAGGCGATGCCTGCTTCGTCCTCCGACCTCACCAGCGATTTCAGGGAGTGTTACGGCTGCGCCAAAGCCCTCGGGCAGGGCGTTGACAAGGTCGCCGATAAAGTCGTCTTCAGATGCGGTTTCTGCAAGCAGTTCTTCTGCGTTGACTGCGACATCTTCATTCACGACACTTTGCACGCCTGCGTGGGATGCAACACCATTCCCGGCGTGGACGGCCTGGTTTACCAGCAAAGTTCCAAGTCTGACCAGGTTGATGCACACCCAGGGCCCTCGAAGCAGCGCGGCCAGTTTGCGATGTAACTGACTTTCTATGGATAGGTATTTCGGACTTCCACACAACTACGCATTTAGGGCATACAAAATACAGTTCGATTCGAAACGGTGTTTGTGAGTTGTATCAATTAAAATCTGGTTTTATGCTTAATAATTGTGAAGGCGAGCGTAGCATTATTATGGCCGTTGTGTGAGACCCGCTCAATTGTATAGCAAATTACTTGGCCATAGGCTCTCTGTGCCGCTTCATGCGAACTTGGCGCACTTTTGTCTAGAGCTCGCTTGAGTTCATCGCCAGCGTTTGCCGCATTCGGTCGGGTTTGGTTTCGATTCAATCCAAAAGCTCTCGGCACCCACAGGTGTTCTCGTTGGAACTTTAGCTTTATGGATGTTAGCCCGCGTTGGTGTTGTGAGTTTGGAAGAGCCAGAACCTTCGTTCAGAGGGAGACCGATGTGACGTGGATATATTGCTCTGTGACACCATAAACAATTTATGGAGATCAACGACGCTGCTTTAAACTAGTATTAAACCAGTTAGAGGCCAGCTAAGCCGCCACAACTGTATTACCTTTTAAAGTTCAACATATAATTGAAGATTCATAAACATTCCGAAGGTCTACCATAAAAATCAAAACTGTATGTACGCATATTGTGTTATTGTTATTAGTAATTGTTTTTTTGTTTCTATATATTCATGAAAGATAATTATTAGAATTATGATTCTTGATTTTAGAGTTACACAACAAATGCTTTATGCGGTTTCTAAAAAAATTGCGAGCAAATGGCATTTGAAAAGAGATAATTAAACACGAATAAAAGCTTTTCATTTTTAGATATGAATTTGTCTAAATAAATAAAAGAAGTTTAAACTTTCTGAAACCTGCGGTAAAATGCAATAGGATAAAAAACCAACAAAGCGAGTCGTGCGGACTTTAAGATATGTTCGTCCGATCCGGACATGGCTAGATTGCTAATTAAGAATGTAAATACTTCTAACTTTAATTATAATTCCCAGTGGAACAAGACGTGCTCGTAGTAATACTATATAACTCTATATATCTCTTGAATAGCAAACAAGCGATGACTGATTTCAAAGATAGTTTATAACTTCTAACTTTAATTATAATTCCCAGTGGAACAAGACGTGCTCGTAGTAATACTATATAACTCTATATATCTCTTGAATAGCAAACAAGCTGGCGATGACTGATTTCAAAGATAGTTTATAAACTGCCCGAATGAGATCCACATAAATACATCTTATGATGGTTTCGCATCAGTAGCGGTAGCAAGTTGGAGATAGTTCTTGAGTCTAACATTCGCTATACTATACATACCATTTCTTGGTTACTATTGCTACTAGAATCCGTCATGGAATTCATTAACTAAGAACTTGACCTTCAGTGAACATCTGGGCAACAGCAGCCTGGATAATATCCGTCAATTAAAGCTTTTTCAGACGCAAATCGCAGTTAGTCTGTCTCGTTAATTACTGACTAGCCCAGCGACTAGCCCATGGCAGCAGCTTTCATTAATTTACCCGTATGCATTTGAGCAATATAAAGACGTTTCCGCATCGCACCCCACACAAAAGCGCGAAATCACAATCACAAATCTGGTGATAATTATATGTGAAAGTGGAATGAATCAGATAATAAATGTCGCTCTTAATTGTATTTTCATTTGTGTGTACACATCATTGGGGACTCGCGGTAATTAGCCGAGTTGAAGGAGTAAAGAGTTCCTGGTCTAGTTTCTGCCATTGCAGGCGGAATTGCTTCGCTAATTTATTCAAAGCTGCCCCAGGAATAACCAACTGAAATTAGGCGCAATAAAATTTATGCAAAAATAGCCCAAAAGAGTGTTGGTTCCCCAACTTTGTAGGCGTGTGTTCGCACAAGGATGAAACGCTGCAGGAGGGGGATGGGGAGACAGTTTGAGGGACTAGGCAGCGCCTTTGATACGGAAAACTTCTGTGCGGCTAATCACTTGCTAAGTTATTTCTCGAGCTGGCAACGCAAGCCATTGATTGGTTGCCGCCGGCGGAGTTATTTGCATTGTTCAGAAGTCGGTTAAAATTGCCTGGAATGGCTTGTAATTTGCCATCGCTGGTTAAAATTTGATGTTTCCGAGTCCGACTTTAGGCGCAATAAAAGGGAAGTGATGAATAATTCGGCTGTGCTGAATCCAATCAACCCGTCCAGACGGAAGCGCAAATCGGAGGATGGGGAGCTTCCTCCTCCCACGGGCATTGTGTTTATTTCGGTGGGAGTTGCCTCCTGGTTTAAATTTAAATGCTGCTAAATGAATAAGACGAGTGTGTCGAGAAAAGAGGGGAGCGTTCATTAGCAGATTTGCATTGGACATTTAAATTATAATATCGCTTCATAATTAAATTAGAGCGCAGGCGGTGGGAGCATTTTTATTTGTTTACGGCCGCATTAACTTTACAAACAAATAGAAATTATCCATTCTAGTTGTTTGTCAGCTGCTTTGACAATACGCCCTCCTGCTCCATTTCCCAAAAGCAACATCAACAACTATCGCAAATGACTTCCGGGCAATTGAAATGAAAATGATAATCCTATTCCCCACCCCCTTTCGCCGGCCAAGCCACATGGATATTAATTAATTATATAAAAACAAGGATTTAACAAAAACCCACCGATTTATGTCGGTAAACTCGGTTTTTTTTCACCCACACACCTCCGAACGCAATTATACAATAAATGCCTCAAAATGTTTGCACAACTTTTAATTGTAAATGTTGAATTGCTAATTTGAAATATGGCGAATGCAAATCACTGGGCGTTGGACGGCGTGAAAGACTGGCCTCTGCCACGCCCCCGAGGGGCTTGTATACCCTTGCAGAGGGTATACTGACTTCTTTTAGAAGTCCGCAGAACAGCGAGGGGTATAAATATATGAAGTATAAATGTCTATATATTATTGATCAGTATCATCAGTCGAGTCGATATATCCAACTTCGTCTGTCAGTCAATCAGTCTCTGCTTATGGAAGCTACATATCTACACAAAACCTTTCCTTTTTTTACTATATCACATAACTGGTAAAGAGACTATCGAAAAATAAATTCTACAAACCTTCGTTGTTATTGATTAGAAACTGTTCTGATTTTGTTTAAAAGAGCACGTAACAGCACCTAATTTAGTTTTGAAATTAAGTTGAAGAGTCCATAGGATAACTGTGTTTGTGAACACAATGTTTAATTCCGTTAATCGAAGAGTAAAAGGGTATATCAGATTCGTCGCCTTAAGTTTATCATCTTTTTAGGGTAAATAAACTCAGCAAGGGTATACAAGAATCGGCTTGCCAAAGCATTTTCGCCCTCGTTATTTTTTACCTGAATTTAACTGCATCAAAGTGTGAGCTGTAGACTTGCCCGCTTGCAGTATGCAGCGGCACGTAACAGCCTTAACCTGTTTTTCACGGAGCGTGGGGAAAACGCAATGCTCGGGAAAACCCCCTATTTAAAAGATGCCGCTTTTAGACGTCGTACATAGTAATTGATTTGCCAATTGAATAAGGGAATAACTTGGCCAAATGTACTTACATTTTTCCCCCATGTATTGTATAAAGTGGTTAGTGTTAGCGCTTATTAGCACATTAGTACAAATATAAAATCAATATGCTCAATTAAAAAAATGTTGTACATACATACATATGTACATATGTATTTTTCAATCTTTTTGCTGCCTATTACCGATAATCAAGATGTTAAGAAGTAATAAGCGTGCAATTTAATGTTATTTTACACGTTACTCGTAGAGTGAAGGGGTATACTAGATTCGTTGAAGAGTATGTAACAAACAGAAGGAAGCGAATATATATACATATATATTTATATTCAATAAGTGTCCGCTTTTGGAAGCTACATATCTGGATGAAACTTTTCCCTATTTTTCTATAAATCGGAACTGGAGGTTCGGGAGTACAAAATCACATAACTGGTAAGGAACTATAGCCAAATAAAATCAAATCAAAATCAAAAATGTACCTTTGATGTTTTATTGATCAGAAGCTGTTCTCAGAACTATACAAGCTAGAAAGTTAAGAGTTCTAGAGACATAGACGAAGCTCAAGTTTGTTGACCCATGTTGCCACGCCCACTCTAACGCCCAAACTGCTACGCCCACGCTTTTGTAAAATGCTTTGATATATTTTCATATTTGTTTTATTCTTGTAAATTTCTATCAATTTGATACAAAACTTTGTACCACCTCCACTCTAACGAGCACAAAGCGCCCATTTTTTCTAAATATGTTCAAAAGTGTGGGCGTTACAATGGGCGTGGCAACATAATCAACCAACTTGCGCTGTGTATTTGTATCTAGAGTCTGTATGGTTAATCTCAACATTCTAGCTTTTATAGTTCCTGAGATCCAAACGTTTACACGGACAGACGTATATATCCAAATAGATTCGGCTATTGATCCTGATCAAGAATATATATACTTTATATGGTCGGAAACGCTTCCTCCTGCCTGTTACATACTTTGCAACGAATCGAGTATACCCTTTCACCCAACGAGCAACGGGTATAACAAGATGGAAATGCGCGGTTCGATTCTTCACCGCGAAATCAAATATTACAGACTGAGTTGTCCCGTTGGTTTCTGCGCGGGTTGCCAGACCTTCTCTTTATCAGATTCCTCTTTG
Source organism: Drosophila mauritiana (assembly GCF_004382145.1). NCBI lineage: Eukaryota > Metazoa > Arthropoda > Insecta > Diptera > Drosophilidae > Drosophila > Drosophila mauritiana. The sequence continues at coordinate 22,259,812 of NC_046669.1, forward strand.
CGCTGCTCGCTAAAACCAAGTGCGGCTCGAGTATTTGAGTGCAGTTTGTTTCGTCTTGGATTGGGCTTAATACATTTCGCGAGGAGCGCGGGAATGAGTGTTGGGTTAATTTCTGTTTTTGTGGCTTGTCGCGATCGCAGGCGTGTATGCAAAATAAAGTGCGAATGATTTACGGAAAGTGCTTTTCATAAAGTGTCGTTTGACTGTCGATTGCTGTAATTCCAATCCGCACTGCCACCATACACATCACGCAAAAGTTATAACCTATCGAACCTGAAACCCAGAAAGTTTTACTTAAACTACGGTAATTCCGGTTTTGGAGAGCAGTCGACTGCTTTTTTCGGCATTCTGAATTTTTATTACCTCTGGAACTTTCTTTTTGTTTTTGTATTCCGCAAATCGTTGGCCTACCTACATGACATCATTGTTGTACCCTTGAAGTGGCTATAACGTGTACATATACAAGTACATACATATGTATGCGTGCAATATACAGTAATTGCTACACTGAAAATGCGAAGATTAGTTCATGTTTGCGCACATTTCTAACTATTGTGAAGTAAATGCTTTTGCAGAATAAATAAGAATTGTGCAGGAAATAAGCTTGTGAATAAGCTTGTTTGGATTTTGGAATCACAGAGCAATGTTTTTTTAATTTTTATGTGGGTACAGGGTACATGGGTACATGTCACTGGGTACATCGAGAGCCATCAGCGACGACTTCATTGTAGAAGTGGCCTAGCGGAGCTTTGGCCATGATGATCTGTACTTCAAGTAGCCCAACACTGGGTTGAAGGGCTATTTTCCCGTGATCTGATTATTTACGACACCGTATCGGCCCGATTATCAGCGATAATTAAGACGGTAAACGGCACTTGGCAACCGTAGCTAATAAAATAATCTGTTCAGGCATAGGAGTGATTTGTGGTTGTCCCCGAAATCAGATTTTAATCGTTACTTTCAACAGGCAATCTTAGCTGACTTCCCAGAAAATTTTCTGTATAATTTTAAAGGACTTAAAGTTCGACAAAAGCAGGTAAATAAACACAAATTCTCTAAGAGCCGTATCAGAGAAAGATTACGTTGTAATCGGTGATTCGCAGAGATAAGAAAAGTTTGTGATGGGTAATAGGCTTTGGTACGGACTCAGATGGCTGTGATTCACCCCTTTGGCATTTGCGCGCGAATGTGCATGTTCTGTTTTGTTCTTTCCCCTGTGCATTCCATATGACTTGCTTTTTAGCGCACCATTTTGCAGTTTCCAACTGGCTCCGCGAATGTCAAGTTAAGAAAACTCCTCCCGCTCGGCGAAAAAGGCAGCTTCAAAGTCACAAACAATTTGCAGGCAACACTGAGCACTCAACAAGGCGTATTGAAACACAACCCATTGTTATAGGCAGGTTAACTCCCAACATCCCGCGCGCCCTCGTAGGCTAATGAAAAATAGTTAAGATATGGAGTATGCAAACCGTGCGCTTTAAAACTTTGTGAAACAAGCGAAAATGCATAAAGTTCGTTGACTGTAACGTAATTAGCCGCCCTGGGGTCTTGGGTGGTAAAAGCATTCTCGGCGCTAGGAGATAAACATCCATCGCTGCCTAGACGGCACTTCCCTGGTAATTGCGTCTAGAGGTATTGACAAATAAATCGCACAAACAGCCAATCGATCAAATTCAAGCTCATTGTCTACCTTTTGCCAATTCACAAGTGTCAATGCAGCCTGCGAGCTCGAAATCGGTTGATAATGGAAAACAAATTCTGACAAAGTATTCGCCCTAATCTTTTTTTACGAAAGTCAGGCATGGGTATGGAGTGTCTATCGTATGGAGTCCGTTTGACAGGAGAATCATACCAAGGGACGGGCTCATACATTGTCTATTCTTGGTTCCTTGGAGCTGTGAGGGCGGCCTCAGGGATTGATAGAGGCCATGTCAGATAGTGGTGGAGATAGTGCGATGTGGAGTGGGCTAAACTCTCTCCCTTTCTGTTATCTCTTATCGGGCGAACTCACGAGTCGCGGCCAAGTGGCCAAATACAATATGGGAATTGCTTGTTCCAGTGCAGTTATCTCTTATCGCGAGTCTTGCCAAACGGATGAGGGCCTACTTTAATTGCATCAGATATTAGGCGAATGAAATTATATAGCACCGCCGACACGACAGAGGCCGACTTTGCACTAAGCCAACGCATGGGCGCCTCTTCCCGCCCCGCGGATTCTCGCAGGCCAAAAATTCTCGAGCGATTAATCTGCCAGCGTTGGTCCGCTGGGAAGATAACGTATGTTTGTGTGCTCCAGAACCCGCGGGATTATACAATTTGACTAATTTTTATTGGCCGTCTGGGAAACGCTATAAAAATGCTCCGATCCCATCTAACGAAAAGGTGAGATGAAATAAAATTGAGAAGATATTTACAATCCTTTTACCAATTGCGGACCATAAAGGCGAGAAGTGTCAAAGGAAGTGTTTATGGAGTTTTCATTGAAACGAGCCAGTCGAGTGCTCCGAAAAGTTGGCTAGTGGATGGAGGGCAGGTCGGATGGAGGGCAGTCTGAACGCAATCGAGCCGGAATCGTAAATGCTAGGCCGCAGTTGGGGGCTCATAAATTAGAAGGCAAATATATTGTGCGGATCATAAACCGATTTGGCATGCCACAATCCCGCCGATATCGCCACCCAACTGCTTCGTTTTTTTTACACGTAGTGGTGACGTTGGCTCGAGCCACAAGTGCCCTACACACACAGGGGACCAAGACGTCTGGCGGAGGTGTGAAAATGCTTAACCATGGTCAATGAATTGATCAAATATTTGCAGGCGAACGAATCAAATTAGTGATCAATTACTCCATCCCCGGGCACTCGTTTATATGGCACACCAGTGACGTCACAACACGACCATCTGACGTCAAAGTGTCTCGACGAGCACTGCGAAGAGTGGCACTGCCACGAGATGGCCGTTAATGACACATCAAATAGAGGCGTTGGGACTTCACCACAGCACACAGGTGCACTGGCGCAGATGTAATCGCGGCTCGGCGGCGATTGGAGTCCATGTCCATGTCTCACTGCGATTCGCGTTGCAAAGAAGTAGGTCTGCGGCTGGACTATGGACTGACAAACGAGATTTTAAGGTGTTGGGGGCTTCGTGATTTGACTTTCGAGTTTGACTGGCCCCTGCCACCCCCTCCGCCACTTCGAGAGCCGAGAGCCGGTCTCGTCGCAGCTTGGGCCAGGCTTCGCGGGCGAGAAGTATTTTGACAAGTCATTGGTCATGGGGCTGTAGCCGCCGCTTGAATTGAAATCGGAGACCCAGCGGCAGTGGCAGCGCGCTTGATGAATTTGTTGCGATTGCCGATTGGCGAAGAAGAAGAGCTGAAGAGCCGTCTCGTCCACGTCCCAGTCGAGGTGTGGAAAATAACTGAGCTGCGTGATGAAAAGTTTTCGTAAGCCCCAAATGTGTTTCCCTATCGAGCAGAGCAGCTGGCAGGTGTTTTCAGAACATTTAGTGCATTTCAGTGTTCGGGCTTGGAGTTGCAGGTCAAAATAACGACGCCCAACGGGGTCAAGGTCGCGTGGCAGGCGTTCGCCCACATTCATTGGTATGCGTTTAATGCGACTTGACTGTATTTTGTTTGCGCCGAGTTTACGGCAGAAATTTCATGGCTAACGGTGGCGAAGCTCGCTCAACTCGCATTTTTCGGCGTACCAACGTGCCGATAGCCCCTCGATAGACCCTCGGGGGAGCGGGACGGTTCACACTAGCCGTCCTGTGGCCGACAATGGTCGCTCGACGATGGCTTATCAATGGCACGAGCGCCGGTGGAAAACAGCTTATCGCGGTGACGTCAGGCCGGCGAAGCAAGTGCAGCTGCTAACACCCGCATTAAGGCGACAAATACATCTGTATTTATGTAATTGGGAGTTGTTGTCCCAATTCAACATATGTACGGTCAGTCCTACCGCCCCGAAAATATATATTATATGGCCCTCGGTCGCGAATCGGATTGAACCGGAAATCCAGGGCGACACGGCTTTCGTTTCGTTGGGAAAAAGTTGTTAGCAATCAGCCGACGCGTCGGCCAAATGCGAAACCAAAGCTTTAACCGATCCGCCAGCAGCGCACGACGATCAGAAGCATTTTGGAGAGCGTCGCGCGCGGTTACTTGATCGGCAGTTATTTTGTTGGCCTTCTGAGAGTTGAACGCGACTGGAGTGAAACGGGGCGACTTTCGACTCGAGCCGGCGGACGAATAAAAAGGAAAAAGTATGTGTATTTCAGGACCTAACTGATCCACTAGGGTATTGGCTACCAGGACTATGCCACCTGAAGTGTGAAAGAACTCGGTGACTCGGTAGCTGGCGGTTCGTTTTAAGATACGTTATCATTCGGCCTAATCCCCAATCCGTCTGAACGCAAAGAGAATGATCGTAAACTTAATGGCGAGCTAATAAAATTGTGTAATTTATAATTGCCATCCAGAACAACGTGAGCTTTTATCAAGGCAATCCTCAAAATAATGAGCAAGAATTGTAAAAACAGAAAAAGACTACAAAAAATCCACACCAACGCAGCATGTTCGAGGAATGATTTGCCTCGCTAAAAATGCCGTGTTTGAAGATGATTGCCTTCTGGGTGTAGACAACTCTTAATTAGGTATAGATGCGATTCAATTTTACTGTCTGCCTTCAAGGCGAGCTTCGATTTGTTTTATGAGTAGCCTCGGCAGTCCAAATGCTTTCCTATCGACCACCAGATTTGCATCTATTAGAATGTTGAGAGTTTCATACAGGGTATTACATTCAGGGATTCACTTTTGTTTTCACAGCCCAGTTGACAGTTGACAATCGTCGGCTAATAGATAACTCAGTGCAAAACAGGTTATCGATATCAGTGCCAGTGTTGGCTACAAACTTGTAACCACTCCGCCATTCCGTTTATGACGGCCCCAGCGAAAGCTTATCGATCCTCGGAAGAATCAAGGCCGACTTTCGCTTGGCACCCTCGAAATCCAAGAGATTCGACATTGGTCCTCGCCTTTACACCGATTTCGCCAGCTAATCTGAGATTCCTACATTGAACTCCGGCCGATAAGATAAAGCCCGGCGCGTGCTTCACTGGCCCCTAAGCGGCTTATCGGCCGGTGGGGTTGGGCTAAGCCAAATAATGTGAAATTACTTGTAGCACGGGCCGATTATTAGACCGAATACTGCAATTATGTTGTAAATAATATGATTATTACTGGGTTTTCCAAATACAAGTCATGAGCTGACAAAAGGCAAACACAAGAACTAACCGCTCTTGCAGACTTTAGTTACTGGCGCCTCTGATGTATACGAGATAAAGAACCTATAGCAAATTCAAAAAACAAATCCGTTTCTTAAAACAGCTGGAGCTCAATGACTCACAGTCTACTCAATTTAAATGCCAATTATGGCATACGATTTATCGACCCAAAAATGTACTCGAGTGTCGATCACCTTTACTTTTTATACCCCTTACTCGTAGAGTAAGAGGGTATGCTAGATTCGTTGAAAAGTATGTAACAGGCGTTTCCGCCCCTGTAAAGTAAATATATTCTTGAACAGAATGAATAGCCGAGTCCGTCTGTCTGTCCGTATAGACGTCGAGATCTCAGGAACTTCCCATTCACACTAGCTGAGTAACAGGTATCTGTTAGTCGGGAAACTCGAGAGGCAAATTGGGGTCCGGTTTTACTTCTGAATTCAGTCTTTGCGGTCCCCTTATGGTATGAAAACAAAATAATTATCCCTCTAATATGCATTATGAAAATTTAAATTATAAATCATTTATGACTTCCATGCTTTGAGAGTTTCAAGTGTTAATGCTAGATTCCGCTTTCATACATATTTCGTATTAATTTTGGAGTTGCGCCAATACATGTTTACTGTACACTAATATTTGTTCTGCAATCAAAGAATTCATCAAATATCCACAGTAAGAAGCATTTCAATGGCAATCGCAACAAGCATTCATTAACCAAAATCACCAGTCATTGTACATTGCTGGACCAGTTTAGAGCGATGAATAACTCAATCCAATCCGGACATAGCCAAACAAAACAATGATAACCAACAGCAAGCTTGAATTAGAAATTAAATTTGGTTTCCGGCCGCTCTATTGATCAGCTTACGCAACTGTTTTCTTATCGAGTGGAGGGATATAATAATGGTTCCGATTAATTTTGGTCCAATGTCCAATAGTAGTTAAGTGAATCAAGCTTAAATCACAGATTTCTAAGTATGTTCTTATGATTAGATTTAATAATCCAACACTGTTTGTAATGCGACCGTAATTGACCAATCTTATTCTTTCCAGCCATGACCAATCTCTGGAAGGCATTGACGCGTCGCAAGACGGAGGACGTGAACGAAGGCGAGTCCCAGTTGGCGCGAGTGCTGAACCTCTTCGATCTGACGGCCTTGGGAGTGGGCAGTACTTTGGGACTGGGAGTCTATGTGCTGGCTGGTCAGGTGGCCTATAATATTGCCGGGCCGGCGGTGACCATTTCCTTTCTGATTGCGGCCATCGCGTCTGCCTTCGCGGGGATCTGCTATGCGGAGTTCGCCGCCCGAGTGCCCAAGGCGGGAAGCGCCTACGTGTACAGCTACGTGACCATTGGAGAGTTCGTCGCCTTCACCATAGGATGGAACCTCATTCTGGAGTATGTGATTGGCACAGCCTCAGTTGCGCGCGGCCTGAGCGGATATTTCGACTCTCTGATAAACAACGACATGTCGAAGGCATTGAATGAGTCGATGCACATCGACGTCGACTTTCTGGGTGACTACCCCGACTTTTTGTCCTTCGGCATGGTGCTGCTGCTGGCGGGCATCCTCGCCTTTGGCGCCAAAGAGTCGAGCTTCCTGAACAACATCTTCACCACAGTCAATCTGGTTACGATCGCAATCGTCCTGGTGGCCGGCGCCATGAACGCCAACGTCGACAATTGGCGCATCCCGGAGAAAGACGTTCCCGAGGGCTTTGGCACGGGCGGCTTCATGCCGTTCGGCATTGCTGGAGTGATGGCCGGAGCTGCCAAGTGCTTCTACGGCTTCGTAGGGTTTGACTGCATCGCCACCACGGGCGAGGAGGCCATCAACCCAAAGCGCAACATTCCGCTCTCTATCGTGGTGTCGCTGATCATAATCTTCCTATCCTACTTTGGAGTGTCCACGGTGCTGACTATGATGCTGCCCTACTACCTGCAGGACAAGGACGCACCTTTCCCGCACGCTTTCGATTCCGTCGAGTGGTACACCATCAAGTGGATTGTGACCATTGGCGCTGTGTTTGCGCTCTGCACTAGTTTGTTGGGCGCCATGTTCCCACTGCCTCGCATCCTCTACGCCATGGGCAAGGACGGCATATTGTTCAAGAAACTGTCCACAGTGAACAGCTACACGAAAACCCCGCTCCTGGCCACCATTGTGTCTGGAATCTTTGCATGTAAGTACGCTGTCAGAAAGTGTCCTCAGTCCACCTTATTTATGACTCTATGAACGTCCTTCCCTTCCTCAGCAATTATGGCCATGCTCTTTAACCTGGATCAGCTTGTGGACATGATGTCCATCGGAACCCTGTTAGCATACACCATCGTAGCAATTTGCGTGCTAGTGCTGCGCTACCAGGACGAGGAGATGACTAAGCTGGTGTCTGTCAAGGCTCCGAACGTTATCCGGCAGTTCTTCAACGGCAACTCCTTCCGGGAGCCCAACTCTATGACCTCGTCCATCACCAAAGTGGGCATTGTGGTGTTCGCCATATTTTGCCTGGTCTGGTGCTTCCTCCAGAAAGTCTTCGACCTGGACAGCACCGGCGGGATTGTGGCCCTCAGCTTGGTGGGCGCTGTGCTGATCCTCATCTGCGTCGTGATCGGCATGCAGCCGGTGTCGACCATCGAGCTCACGTTCAAGGTGCCGCTGGTGCCGTTCGTGCCCTGCCTCAGCGTCTTTGCGAATTTGTACCTGATGTTTCAGCTGGACCTGAACACATGGATCCGCTTCCTCGTCTGGATCGTGATCGGCTACGTGATTTACTTCTGTTACGGCATGCGCAACTCCACGCAGATAAGCAGGAGCCGCAATCACGCCGAGGTGGCGGCCAGCGCTCTGCAGAACCAGGGACAGCACGTGAATCCCGGCTTCGAGCCGGACTGCAAGGTGGAAAACGGCCGCCTGCCCCCGCCCTACGAGTTCTCCGAGAAGCTGTAAGGGCTAGCTGCTCTAGCCGTGCACTGTTAGCCTTTCCAACAGCTTAAACTTCATTCATTCGCCTTTGCATCTACTTCTGAATAGTACCAAGACTCCTCTGCCTTCTTAGCTAGCACGTTTATGTGAGAGAGATGAATAGATTGCGCATGGAAATTAAATGGATCTGCCTTGGCCGGCTTTGTTGTCCCGGCCCTTGGGATCCGTTATTTCTGTGCGCCTCAGGACTTCTAGAGGGAGCTCAGAGCAAACTCTATTTTACCATTTTGTTGTTTTACCCCCATTTCAACGATCCAATTTTAATCAACCCAAACGATTCCGCCGCAATGCCCCATTTGTTGTGATATTTGTAAATATACCTATATATAGATTAATATTGGTCGCATATTTGTATGTTTGTCACAATTACTATCGTTATGTAAATGGAATTGTATCATAATGTGTGTGTCATCGCCCCGCGTAGCCGCACTTAGTGTTTAAGCTCTTTAGCTGCTAAGCCTTCCACATTTGTTATTATTAGCCAAAAGAGAAACGAATTTTGTCCCTTCTTGATTATTATAAATGCAATAATGTTCAACATAACGTGTTTGGTATATTTAATTGAGATGTGAGCCCAGCCACCACAGACAAATCCTTGCCACCCGAAACCGGAATGAGATCTGGGACTGGGGCTCATAAATATTTATCCACGGACTGTGGAGCTCCATTCTTTGCAAGTTTGCAGGCCTCAGCGACAGAAACGAAACTTCTCCATGGACTTGAGCAGCCCCTTCCGAGCGTATTTATTTGTTCTTTTTGGCAACTAGGACTGGGTGTGCCGTGGAGTCCAGGACCCACTCTGTTTGCTAACCGGCTTAGTTAAATGGCAAAGAATCTGGCCTCCGACGCTCTTCATCTCCTCCGCCTGCTCCATCTCCTACCAAATATCTAAGCCCTGGGAAACTTCAAGAGTAAATAGTCGGGCGGGTCGAAAAAATCGCAGCGCAGAGCCAAAAAGCCAGACAAAAGTTGCTCGGATAATGCAAACAAACACACACACCACACCACACACACATTGCAGCACATATGAATGGATGGGACGGGTCCTGAATATGCCAAATGGAGGATTGCCATCGCCGGATGGTCCACAAAGGCGTCCACTGAGAAAATACAATTGTTTTGCCCGGATTTCGCCTTAGCCCCTTCTATTTCAATCTCGACCCAGCACTAATTTATGCACTTTAAAAGCATATCAAATGCTTTCGTGGCAGGGAATGGCTGGCGGATGGCAAAAAAGAGGATATTGCGGGAGGAGGAGTGTAATTTGACTTTTGTGTCTTTGCTGCGCACATATGCGGAAAAATGCAGTTTTTCACACGCTGCCATGTGAGCATTGGTGAGCATAAGCCCACCGCGCGTTTCTTTCCCACTTCCAATGAAGCCGCCAGAAACCGCCTTAAAGTATGCTTAAAGCCTGGTCAGATGCGATCAGACCGTTCCAGCGACCCATTCAGTAGGCATGGAGCGGGGAGCGGGGAGCGGGGAGCGGGGAGCGTTCTTCGCCCCAAAGCCTGAAGCAGAGTGTAAACATTGTGTATCTATGCGAGATTGGCACATTTTACATGGCAGATTCGTATCTGACGGGTGTAAATGCTGCGAGTGGATAGCGGTATTAAATGGCCACATTCTGCCGACTTTGCGGATGCAATTTTCATTTTATCGATTCGCATTCGCCACAGCCCCTCCCAGTATGCAACGCACTTTGCCCTGCAATGGGGCTCAAATAAAATGTCGGCCTAAAAGTATCCGTTGCGCTGCATCGCGATGCAGCGAAAGGTAGATAAATAAACAATAAATGCCTGAGATGGCCACTGGCCACAGTTCCAAGGGTGCGGGGCGGACGGGGAGGAGCTGCACCATTTTAGGCGCTTATTGCGCGCACTCTACGTTTGTGGTTTCATTTGTGAGTTTTAATTAAATACGTTTAAATATTTGTTATGTCCGACAGGCGGACAAACCGAAGCGAACGACCAGAGACAGCAACAGCAACAGCACAACAAACAACAGGCAGGAATGGGGAGGCGGAGGCGGAGGCGGGAGGCGGGGCAGAGGGATGGAGCCTCGGCATCAGTGCACCTGGTAAATATTAGCGAAAAATTAGCAAAGTATTTTAAGCGCAACATGTTCGTCCTGCGGCTTTCAACACCAACATCGCCAGCATCCTGGGGAACGGGCTCCCATGGGTTCCGGTGCAGCGAGTTGGGAGAGTGACTGCTGCACATCATTGGCAAAGTTTTCGGTGCGTGAGCATTTTATTTATTTATAAATAATGCATAATTCATCTAAAATGCGTGCGTAAAATTGTTGCTAAGTGCTTAATCCTGTAAAGTGTAGCAGGAAGCGGGGCGGGCCGCTGGAGTCGACCGGATATTGAGTTGCATGTATTCCTCATGAACCTATCGCCGAATAGAGCGATTTAGGAGCATCGGAGCCCTGCAATTATTCATTTGTGTTCAATTACAGAAGGCCCGCAGATTGCCATTTATGCTGCTGGGCTCATTTTCTTTTTACCCATTGTAAACTGTTGTTCAAATTGTATCGCCGAGCTGGAAACTAAAATGGGCCTATTGCTTGCTTGTTCTATGTTCTATGTTCTATGTTCTATATTCTATGCTCTATGTGCTATGTGATGTTCTATGTTCTATGTTCTATGTGGTATGTGATGTTATATGTTCCATGTTCTATGTGCTACGTCCTATGTTATATATTCTATGTTCTATGTTCTGCAGACCAATTAACACAAATTTTCAATTTGCAAAACAGAACAAAAACCGAAATTGCTAATGATTCTGGTTACTTCGTTCGCCGCCCACCACCGCCCAGTCAATCCACCCCCCACACTCATGGCCAATGCAATTTGAATCCGCAATTTTGTCAAAGTCAAATAGTTCAAAATGTACATGCGGTCAGCAAAATCAAATTAACTTTTAGCGCGAATAAATTTTCCACAGCCACGGTGCGGCGCACTTTTTAAATTTGAATTTCGCATTCATTGGCAGTTCGCTGGCAGCTGGGGCTTGTGTTGTGCACATAATAGTCGATCGACATCAATTAAGAAAATAATCCGCGCATTATGCGAATGTAAGAGCGAAAGCGGCTAGTATATAAATATTGTTTGACACCAGCCGGGGCAGCAAAAGCGGGGCAAAAAACGGCTGTCGAGTGGGCGGAGTGGGTGGCCAACTGGCGGTTTTGTGAATTAAGCGCACATATTCAGCATACGCTAAGCGGGCGAAAAAAGGTCGTAATGACGACACTCCGGGTGAGGATGGAACCGACCGCGATGACAGGTGCTGCCCGCAAGGACATGTCATTTATGGACTCGAGTGCACCCAGCCACTGGCAATAGTAGGAGGATAATGATAATCCGAGCTGACTGGCTGCAAGGCGTACATATATTTTCAATTAACATTTTCCAGATGCTCAAACTAATTGCATTTTACGTGTGTCATCGGAAAAGAGCACCGCCACTAAATAAACACAGAATGTTCCCTATTTATTTACGCGCAGTAGGATCACACACGCACGTGAGATGCGGTTAAAGTGCATTTCACTTCCGGCCCAAATCGTTGGCGCAGCGAGCCGTTTAAACAAATTCATAATACGCACTGTTGCACGGCTCGCACCTCTTGATTATTTCAGATACGTGGACAGCCCACATGGCCGTGGAATCGCATTTGGCCTTTGTGCAAATCAAATCATCGGAAGGGGGCGTGGCCAAAGAGGCAGGTGGTTGGGTGGTGTGTTTGTGTTTTTGATGGCCGTAATGAAAAGATCAAAAGCCCATTAAATGGCCTTTGGACAATGACAAAAATATAAACGACACGAATAAAATGGTAAGGGCCACAAAGTATGCATAAAATTTGGATTGCAAATGCCGTGTCCTAAAGGAAAGGTGGAGAGATTTCGCTTGCGACACGAAAAATAACGGCGCTATTAAAGGGATTTTACATACATGCACGAGCATGCATGTGCATGCATGTTTAAATGGGCTGTAAAGCAGCTTTAGCCAAATATCGAGTTAGCTGTGCTCCCCAGATGACTGGGGATGGACGACGGCACCTAATGCAAATCAAATTCCGCATCTTCGGCCCTGAATCAGAACGCCCCTCACAATTCACACAATGTCGTTGCCTGCGACTGTCCCAAATCCACTCAGCTGCCCAAATTAGTCCGCTGCAGGGAACACAGTGCGAAAACTCAATTTGCTCCGGAAATAGATCGCTCTGCAGCTCGGCCTCGTCCCCGTTCGTCAACTGCCATCAATTTGACTAACAGTATTGCCGCCAATTAACAAATTAATTGCCTACTTTGCTGGCTGAATGTGAAGGAGGCGCACAAACAGGCTCGCAAACAGGCTGACACACACAAACCCGCGGCCAATTCCCAATGGCATCTTAGTTTTATGAGCAAGCACAGCACAGCCACAAAGTATAAGCGCTAATGAAATTTGCAGCACAGACGGTTCTTTGGCGGGTTCAGTGGTGGGCGGCGATGTGTGATAAGTGGGCGTGGCTAGGCGGAGAACCAGAGGTTGCGCAACCCGTGGCCGGTAGGGGGCGTGTTTGCAAAGCTTTTAATATAATGACACATTATCATGGCAACGTCGGCGATGTCAAAGGCACGGAAAAGGAGTGCACACTTGAGTCCTTTAAGCCCTTTCACTTCAGCAGATTGCCGAAACGGTAAACAAGTCGACGCACGGGCAGGTAATGCGATGGGCGGGTATCGCCGCTTCCGGCCAACTTCGATTGAGGCGGTGCATGATGTTTTATGGCTGGCAATGCACACTTTCCTAAGGTGCAAGGGAAACTGATTCTATTGGCGATTCTACTGTGTTCGGTGATGTTCAGGCGTCGTAAAAGGGATTTTTTAACATGGAAAAACTTAATAATAATCAACATTTAAGTGTCGAATTTGTTTCATAAAAAAAAGAATTTAAAGCACCTCTATCCGTTTAAGATTTCGGCAAATATAAAATATGTAAATATGTGCCTTTAAAATATTGTTGCATAAATCGCAAAATCCAAATAAACGGTTTCAGTGTCCAAAGGTCGAGAGGCCAAATCCACGTTCTCGATTCCAATTAAAATGCAGTTGCAGCAACGATTGTTCCAGCAATGACAGTATCCACAGGGCCAATAATACAGCAGCATCCATTTAATTTCATTTTAATGCAAAACGCATCCCTCAAAGGTGTCCTGCGTCCTGCCGGTCCATTGGCGAATGACCCCACCCACTTTAGCACTGGTTTCATAAAGCAATCCTATAATTGGGATGCGGATGACGACGGGACAATGCATAATTTCTGGTGCAGTTGCTTATTATTGTTACTCTCGATTGTCGCTGTCATCGATTATATTTGCCTGTTGTCTGTGTTTGTCGAGTGCCATTCGAATTCATATGGCTTATCGCTTTGCGTCCGATAGATGCAACCATCCATTTCGCAGGTGTCGCAGGCAAGGAGCCACATACATATATGTGTTAGGAGTTGAACAGTGGCCAAAAGTGCTGAGTGGGAAGCACAAAAATAGAAACTGTGCACTTTTACGAAGATTCTGTCATTATTTGATGCTATGATGAGCAGCTCGATTCTTTGATCGAGCGAACCATCGATGATTTGTACCTGAAGAGACGCTGAGGTGGGAAGCGAATCTGCAAACCGTGTTCAAGGTCAGCTTTCGAGAGCTTTGTCGAAATTTTCTTTTAAACTGGAGTAGAACTTGTGGAGTGGCTGGCGTGTGGAGAACGTTTAGAAAACTCATACATAACCAGCTCTTGGCTATCGCAAGGCTCCTCCACATTAGCTCCATCGAGCACTTACACGAATCATCGCCGACGCACGGCACGAATGGACGATACACTTCACTTCGCAGACCAGTTCCAAAAATAATTGTGCTCAAGTGCGTGGTCGAATGCCGATCGACAAATTCGGCTAGCAAAGACCAGAGTCGCTGTCATCGCCCAAGTGGTTAATAAGTTCGTTGTTGGGTTTGATGAGCACTCGACTCGGCGGGTATGATTTCATCTCGGCTGAGTTCCGCCTGCCATCGAGATTGGTAATGGAAACTGTAGTCCAGCAGGCCTGCCAAAGACCGGCTATAAAGACGCGGCCGAAATGGAGCAAGACATCATTGGGTTCAATACTATCGACACAGCAACACCTTCAGTTAGTTCGAATAGTTCGTTTATCAGCTTCAGAACAGAACTATAGCTTCAGAATGGTATGTTTCATCTCGCCCGTACTCCTATATAAAATTAATTTCTAAACAAATTCAAAGGCGGTGCTCATATTGCAATTTAGCGGTGATTTGTGTTGTATTCCCTACTTTTTCAAAATAAGTTTTCCAACATTGACATTTGTCGTTGACAGAAACTCTTCACCGCCGTCCTTGCCATCTGCCTAGTGGCCTTCGCGGCAGCCCAGTCCGCAGATCCCGCTGCCGCACTGGAGCCTTCCGCCGAGTACCTGCCCCCCGTCGGCGAGGCGGAGGCCGCCCAGCTCTCGGAGAACGGATATAAGTACAGGACCGTGCGCCGGCTGAAGCTGCGCCACCGCCGTGAGGTGCCTAACCAGGAATACCTTCCTCCCGTGGAAAACGCACCTAGCCAGGAGTATCTGCCGCCAGTAGATGCCGCCGCCATTGGGGACACCAAGGTTGCCGACGACGGCTACCGGTACAAGACGGTGCGCAAGCTTAAGTACCGTGCTCGCCACCGCCGCGATGTCTCCGAAATCGCTGAGCCCAGCGGCGAGTACCTCCCACCCGTGCAGGTTGAGCTCGCTCCCGAGCTAAAAACCATTCTAGGTGATGATGGCTACAAGTACAAGACAGTGCGCCGTCTCAAGTTCCGCCGCCACCGCCGCGAGGCTGCTGCCGCCGAAGAGGCTGCTGCCGAGTCCGCACCCAACGGAGAGTACCTGCCCCCCGCCGAGGCAGCCGCTGCCGCCCCCGCTGCCGTCGAGGCCGAGCCGAAGTCCGCTGAGGAGGGCACTGAGCTGGCCAAGGACGGCTACCGCTACAAGACTGTGCGCCGTCTGCGTTACCGCTACCGCCACTAGGCCTCCGATCCGAACCTGGGCACATTGAACCAAATTGATCCTGAAAGTACACTCACGAAGTAAAGTCGAACGGGCCTCGTCCAGTCGACTGACTTCTTCTTTTGGCCTTCCCAATACTTATTCACTCAGTTGTCACAGCATATGGAATAATAAAATTTATTCACAAAAAATCAGTGAACATATTTCCAACTTAGAGCCACAGGAATGGGATCAACATTAGCATACTCTCCGAATTGCACATTAAATAATAATATTCGAATTTCGAATGTAAAAAACGGCTCGACTAGGAGCTCAAGCCAATGGGCGAAATGGAATCGCAATCAATGGCCAAGTAAAGGGCAAAATGCAAGCGGAAAAACGGTTGGCCCTCCTCGCCAAGAGGGCAAAATTCTATTTTTAAATTAAGTGCGCCTTTTTGGAGGCACAAGGAGCAGCCGGAGCGGCAGGAGTAGGCACTTTGAGTGCACCGACTTTTCGTCTCCTGCTCGACTGGGCCTGGGACTGGGCATCTTTTTACGGTCAACTTTTCGTAATATTATTTTGCATTTATTTGCACAAAGTTGATTTTTCCCTGATTTCTTTGTTTTCTTTGCTTGGCTTTGCGGGCTGCCAGCCAAATTACAATATTGTAGCGGCTTGCTCCTGGAACTATGTGCTTGGTCCTTGGCTGGTGGTCCACGGAGCTGGGGAAGGACCGAAAGCGGCTGCAAAAGAGTAAATAAAACATTTTTTGCTCTCCAAACACAAAGTTTCGTAATTGAGCGCCTGACTTTTGCTAACTGGCTCAGGCCAAAAAGGTTATCAACGAGTTCAGATCCAGTAAGATATCGAAATGAGCTTCCGTCCCAGCGGATTGTTGAAGAGAAGCATTCGGGCACGGTGATATCAAAACCTCTGTGACCTTTGTCACAGAAAGTGTTATTCGAATCAAGAACCCAGTTTAAAACCAATTATAGATAGGGTAAAGCTGTACGGGTTTCATGATACCTACACACTATTTGCTTGATTTTCTACTAATCGTCTTTAAAGCCATAGGCAGTTTTTCTGACACCCTTCTTTTTAATATCCGTTACTCCTAATTCAAAAGGGTATAATATATTCGTTGTGAAGTACATGTGAAAGGAAAAGTATGCGACGCTCAAAGCTGCCTGCATGCTTAAAGAATTCGTCACTGGTTAAATGGTTTTTATTTATTAAATATGTATATATCATAAGTTATATATAATATATTATTTATATTTTAGTTTAAAAATACCTCATGCGCAATACCATTTTAAATTTAACTCTTCTGACCATTATTCGTAATCTATGATATTAAAACAAATTTTAAGATATGTTACATTTTGAATAGTAATGTATCTTCAGCGGTTCAAAATTTTATTACTCATCCGCACTGTTGCCAGCGATCAGATATATTACACTGGAAAACAAAAAAAAAATTAAAACAAGAAAAAAGGTTATCCTATATACTTATTCAGAAATTAAATGTTTCTGAAAACTATTTCCGGATCAAAAACAACGAAACTATGTTTTGCGTTATTTGCAATTTATTTGTTCTTTACTATAGTTGTACAAATTTAACAAATTTATAACACTTTATGATCAAGAACAACGATAGTTGTCTTTTATTTTGTATTTAATTTTTGACTGGGTCGAACCGGGACATTACATACGAATTCTACCTTCCATGGAAAGAACACTTCTGGGGCAGATTTATTTAGATAGCTTTAAAACTGGCAGACTACTTTTTGTCGAAACGACATTTGATATCGATCAGGAATATAATTAATATGGTCCCAAATGAATCCTTCGCTGCGTTGCAAAATTAAGAACACCAATCCATCCAGATGATTTGGATGTATTAGTATGTATGATTTGGACAGGTATTTTGAGAAAAGGAACTCAATGCTGGAAAATTCTTGTTATTGGAAAGAATCATCATGTTTTTGCATTTAAATTTATGTACGTAAATTTACATAATTTTAAATTATAACCGCTCACAAATGCAAGCAGAGACGTACTGTACTAAAAATGGCAACCAAACACTTATCGATAAATTATCGAATCACAGCTGATTTCGAACTTTTCAAGAACTTAACAAGTGCACTTATATTTTCCGTAATATCTTATTGATAAGAAAGATGATAAAAATTAGCAACGAAAAGCTGGCTAACACAATGGAAAGGACCTCGCAGAGCAGCAGAGACTCAGACTACTCAGACTATGGCGCCCCAAATGCCATCCGACCTCTGGTGGCCACCAATTGCTCCGAGTATGCGGTGGCCCATGCAAACTGCGAGTTGCGTCCGGCTCGTCGATTTGCGGAGGTTTCTCTTCTGCCGCACATCCTGGAAACCATGAGGAATTTGGGCCTAAACCAGTTGCTCCGACTGCAAAGCTACACATGGCCACACTTGGTCGGAGGATCTGGGCACGGGGCGATGATTGTGGGGTCTCCGGACAGTGGTCGCACTTTTGCTTATATACCACCTGTGTGCCATGCTGTTTCAAGAGCTCTAATGGATTTCACAGGCCAGCGCGAGGATGCGGAGCACGATTTCTCTCAACCGGACCGCTTTGGCCCCATAGCATTGATCCTCGTTCCAGATCTGCGACGCGTCCACCAGGTCAGCGCGATGTGTCTAGCCCTGCTGCGCCAGGCGCATAAGAGTGACATGGTTACATTGACACTAAATGTTTCCTCCACGAAAAGTTCCCAGTTCTTCCTGAAGCTTTTGAACGGAGTTGGTTGCCTGGTGGCCACTCCTGCGCAGCTGGTATGGTTTTGGCAAGAGGCTCCTGGCCTAATGCGATTTCCCTGCCTGCAGTTCCTAGTGTACGACGACGTGGACCTGATGTCCAAGGAGCAGCTACAGGACGCCGAGCAGGTGCTGCAGGAGATCCTCCCACTGTCACACTCTCCCCAAGTGGTAATGGTTTCGAAGTCATATTGTCACACGCTGATGTCCAAGTTAAGAGCTGTCAACGATAAGCCGGCTCTTGTATTCGGCGATATACTGGAGGCGGCCCTTTACGGCGGAACACGCATACGAATCTCCATAATGCGCTCAGACGCTAAGGCTAACGCAGTGGTCCAAATGCTGCAGCAGTGTTCTCCCGAGGAGTTCCGAACGGTTATTTTCTGCAGCGATGACGTGGACATGCAGTGCCTTGTGGCAGCTTTGGAAGATCGGAACTACAGCTGCCTGCCCTACTACCAGACTTCGGACCTGGAGGTTAGGCGGCAGGTGCATAGCTGGCGGGCAAGAAGCAACGGTGTTATTCTGCTGTGCACAGACAATTGCCCGGAGCTGGACATTCGAGATGCGCACACCATAATTCATCACAGTATGAGTCGCTCGTGGAGAAATTTTAAGTTAAGGCACCTCAAAATATCCGACAATCTGTGCAATATGGTGGAACCATCAGCAAACATTGTGAAGAGGCCACTGCATTCTCTGGTACTCCTTGATGATAACAATCACCGTCAACTGCCGCGTCTCGTAGACTTTCTTCAGCTGCACCAAGAAGTGGACTATCACTTAGTTGAGGTGGCCAAACGAATACGGCAGGAGTTGGGCAAAGCTAGAAACGACCAGCATCAGTTGTGCGACCAAATCCTAGTGCTGGGCAAGTGCTACGATCCCGTTTGCGAGAGTCGTCATCACGTGTCCCATATTGACAGGAGGCCTGATTACTTGCCCGCGTCTGGAGATGTCAAGGTTCAGCTGGTCAAGGTTTACTCGCCGACACATTTTTGCGTTCGCCTGCTTGCACATCTACCGCCCAAAGGCACGTGGCGGGTGATGGAATACTCGGCTGTGCAGGAGTTCCGCATGCAGTTGATGCAGAGCAAGGAGACCCGACGCTACTGGCCACCCGTTGCCGGAGCAATTTGCATGTACCACACCACGTTTACCAAGGAGCGTGTTCGCGTCCTGAAGGTGGCTAATATAAAAAACCCGAACATAGTTCAATCCGATTTGACAGTGAAACTCCAGGCCCTGGACGTTGACACGCGCATCTTCTCTACCAACTGTGGAAAACTGTTTGAGTGTCCGGACGCGTTGCAGCAGGAGGCGCCGTTGGCCTGCGATCTGCGCCTTCCGGGCTGGGTGCCTTATTTCGGCGAGCGCAGCTGGACTGAAGAAAATATTTGCGATGTAAATTTCATTCTGACCCAACTCCCAAAAGATCACTTCTTCCAGGCCAAAATACTATTCGTCGCAGCAGGAACTTTGTTTGTCCAGGATCTGGTAGCCATGATGTATGCGGACCAATTTAAGGCGCATGTGCGGCATCTAAGCCTAGCAAGGCGTCTTGTTGAAGCCACCTTGGTCAAAAGAAGTGAGGATGCTGCCGAAATGATACGTGAATTTTTTGTGGAGCTGACCATAGAAGACGATATAGATGACTCCAAGGAGAAAGCAAACCGCAAACTACATGAAAAAATGGAAGGTGAGATGACAGATCAACCGACCAAGTTGCAGAGTCAGCCCGCTTTAAGCGGAAGGTGTCTGCGACTAGCCAATATGGCTTACGAGGCGGGCAAGGCGAATGAGCTGCATCAGGAACAGCAAGAAAGACGATTTGAAACCTCGGAAACACCACACGAAACCAACGAATCTGGCAGCCCGCAATCCAATGAAGACAGACTTTCCCAGCTGTACGAGTGTATCAGGAAGTGCGCCTCTCTGCAGCTGGAAGATGAAAGTAAACCGCCAAAGAATTCTGACCATATGGTCAGCGATTCAGTTGAATTCCATAAGATTGTGACAAACGAGGATGCTACACCCTCGACTTTGCTATCCCATAACCATACTCAGCAGAAGACTACATTACTACTACTTCCTAACAATGTAGCGAGACCGTCCGTGACCTACTATCAGACCATGACTACCTTAGAGTTGCAGGTGTTTCTGCCGGAAGATGGACACGACTACAAGGCGCTACTGCTCGGAGCACAGTTGTTCTTCAGGGCAAAATCCAACTCCTCAGACCTGACTCTGCAGTTTATTATGACCCTCAGATTTCCATACAGCACAATGAGTCACAACATCCGCGGACGGACCGTGTACATAAGTGTCAAAAAGCTGCTGGCCCTTATCGATCCATTGGCATTTAGAGAGTATCGATTTCTGAAGCCCAATCACGATTTGTTCGATAAGGTTGACAAACACCGACAGGAGACACAGAACCGATTGGTTCGTTTCCTGGAGGATATGAATTATGTGAAACGAAATTTTGAGGGACATGAAAAGGGCGAGACCAGTGAGGACGAAGAAGTGAATATGGAAGGGACTGAGCGTCCACACTGCCATAAAATATGGGACTCATAATCAGAAACTAAAGAGAAAATCCATTTATACATTAAGAACTATAGTTCTTTTTATGGGGCCACGAAGAAATATATAAAATATAAATATATAAATATATAAATATAACACAATTGTTAAACTAACAAGCTAGTAGTAAGCGAAAGGTAAAAAGCATGAAAGCAATAATAAACTGACAAAAATCTTGTGCTTTTAAGTATTAAAACCTGTACAAAGTTTTAGTTGCGCTTCAGAATAAATCTTGAAATAAAAAACTGGTTTCATCCGTTTAATTTAATCAAAACTGTGCGTTTTTTATACCCGTAACTCGTAGACTAACAGGGTTTTCTAGATTAAAAAGTATGTAACAGGAAGGAACCGAACATATAAGGTATATATATTCTTGATCAGGATCAATAGCCGAGTAAATCCGCCCCTGTCCGTCTGTCTGTCCGTCCGTATGAACATCGTATGAACTTTAAAAGGTAGAAGTTTGAGGTGGAGTATACAGATTCTAGAGACATAGACGCAGCGTAAGCGTCTTGACCAATGTTGCCACGCCCACAAACCGCCCAAAACAGCCGCGCCCACTCTTTTGCACGCTTTTTAAATTTTTTTTCGTTTTATTCACCAATATTCCCGAAAAATTATTAAATTTCGTGATCGAATTTCCAATAGCTGAAGTCAGTTTCCTGTTATAATTATACATTTGACTAATCCGCAAGGGTATACAAAATTTAGTTTTCAAAGATATTTCACCATATAGTTAGTGTACACACAAAGAAAGGAATATTTCCTCTGGATTTCCGATTTGCAAATGAGGAGTAATAACATTTTCAAAAAGCTAGGTGTAGCCGAAAAATTAGAGATTCTTCTGTAATTGCTTGCATCCGGTTTGCTACTTTTTTATGGAGAGGAATCACAATGTTCTAATTCCATATATGGGGGAACTGGAGGTTTGTTATATATTGGCGGATAGTACATCGGCCATTATGTTGCAGGACCAATTAAAGCCATAATGTGGAAGTTAAGATAGTTTCGTTCGATTACCAAGTGATACTGATAACTTGCTGCGACCAGTAGCTCCAGAAAAACACTTTTTCTTTGATGTTTGTTCAATATTTCAGTGGACGGCAAGCACCAGAAATTTATTTCATTTTCCCAGCTCTTTTGGCAGGTCCAATTAGCAGCGATTGGCTAAAAAGCAGCAGCTCCTGGAGCACCCAGGCGCAGGCAAAGTCAAACACGCAGAAACCCAGATGTAGAAACTTTTTGCCCAGGCGGAAACTTTTCAAGCGCAAGCTTATGAAAAATTTAAAATTATGGCTGCACCTGACCTGGCCACCACCGACCAGCAGCTTGACCCAGGTCGGGGTCTGCTTAAATTTAGCATATAGCAATTGCCATTTGCGTTTGCGACAAGGCAATTCAAAGCCGAGACGGGCAAATTGAGGTGAAGTACTTAAGGCGAAAGCGGCTTGAGTCCGTCCGCCTCGTAAGCCGATACGTTAAAAAAGAGCATTCCGGGGGCACCGGGTGCTTAGAGAACAGATGGAGGTGGCATATCGGTAGCAGCGACTCACAATTTGTTGGTTATCTGCTTTGTCTGAGATTTTCTCGCCGACTTTCCCATTTTCTGCTTCCAACGCTATCAGCTTGCCTTTTGGTTCCATTAAAAATCCATTTAAAGAAATATCTTCATCGACTTGCTCTGGCTAATCTACACTGGAATGGTGAGGCACACGATTGACGCTTAGCCAAATGAAGCGGAGAACACAGGAGCCCGTTTGCAATAATAAGCTCTTTATGCCTGCTTATATACCCCGTACTCGTGGAGTATACTGGATTCGGTGAAAAAGATGTAACAGTTATGTGTAATGCGGTGCAAGCTTCTTGCCAATTGGTATCTGTTAGTCGAGGACTACAGCTTTCTCTCTTGTTATTATTTAAGGTTCGAACAAGTAAACAACTAATATTATAATCCATCTCTCTACCTCATAAACATAAATCAGCCAAACCAGCTTTCTCGACATACATAGACACCCAATTATGCAGACCTAAAAAAAGAAAACTCAAACAAGGAAAACCTACAATAAATAAATTTTACAAATCAAGGACAATGCACAGATGGTTCTCGAAACAAGGAAATAGTAGACTTTGCAATAACTAAAGAAGGCGAGACACTGAAACAAGCAGTCCTCCCAAGATACTCCGTAGTACTCCCATCGGAAGCGATGGCCATCTTGAAGGCAATAAAAATAACGTTAAAAAGAAGGGGGAAAAGTTGCATCTGCTCCCACTCCGTTTCTACAATAAATATTGATAACATTAACAACACAACATTCTACATCTCAATGGACATCAATTCTACATCTCAACTAAATCTCAACGATCCGCAGTAAACATGCTTCTAAAGTCAAAATTCAGCAATGAATACGCAGACACTGCAGCCAAAGAAGCAACAACCCTTCCCCTAATAGCCATCACAAACTGTACCCGCACCGATATAAATAGATATATAAAGGCAAGCATTATTATTGACAAAACCAATTCATCTCCCTGATATCTACCAATCCAAAACCCCAAATTATCAAAAACATAACCGATTATACCAAACACTGTAAAACCTGTGATATGCCCAGAAGAGAAGAGAACAGATATCACAAAATCCGTAAGACTACGTTCTTGTGCTGGCTCCATCTGCATACCAATTAAAAAAAACATGGAAAACATAAACGACTTCGGATAACATTTGCCAAATTTTGCAATGCTGTGCCACAAAGATCAAAAATGCTACTAACCAAATTTGTGAATCTTCGAACATTATTTGTGTAGCATTTACACTCTTGGGAAAATATGT
Source organism: Drosophila mauritiana (assembly GCF_004382145.1). Taxonomy (NCBI): domain Eukaryota; kingdom Metazoa; phylum Arthropoda; class Insecta; order Diptera; family Drosophilidae; genus Drosophila; species Drosophila mauritiana. Next base: position 22,283,317 of record NC_046669.1, read on the forward strand.
AAATATGATAAAAGTTAAGAAACTGGCATACAAATTGCTGCTCACAAGAAAGTGTTTACTTTTAACCAAAAAAGGGCCAAAATATCGATCACAAAAGTGTTTGAGAATTAGAGAAGATTGAGATTTAACACACAGGCCAAGCCAAATGTAAGCTTTTGAAATTTGCATAGTCGTTATGAAACAATTTTAAGCCAATTAATATTTCAAAGGTTAGTGCTAAAGTTAATGACACAATCTTATAGATATTTATAAATATCACATTTCAAACCAAATACTTATCTTAGTTAATCATACTGAATTATATGCGTTCGACTTCTGGTCAGGGTACTGCGTTATAGCAAAGACATTAGAATTCTAGGGTCTTTGGTTATACATACTTAGAAAAGCTGCGGATATAAGAAGCTGTGCATATATATAATTAATATTTTAAATTAATTATTTATTTATTATTAATTACTATTATTTTAAATCATCTATGTGTATAAAAACCGCACCTCTAAAAGCAAACTTGCTGGTATCTACTTGTGTTAATAATATAATTTGTAACTTTTTTAATTTTAAAATTATTCAAAAGAGTAGACGTAAAAGTTGTGGTCGGTTTGTGGGCGTTATTTTACACAATAATAAATAATGGGCGTGGGAAAAAGTTTTTAGCATATCAATAAAAAATGCACAAGACTAATAAAAATATGACAAAATATCAAAACATTTTAAAAACGTGCGGGCGTGGCTGTTTTGGTGGCTTGTGGGCGTTAGAGATCTCGTGAGATGTCGACATGCATATGGGCAGACGGACAGGGCTATTTATCCTGATCAAGAATATATATACTTTATATGGTCGGAAACGCTTCATTCTGCCTGCTTTTCAACGAATCTAGTATACCCTATATCTATACGAGTAACGGGTATAATTATATTAATATCTCTCTTCCTTCTAAAGTTTTTAATTTTGAGCACAAAAAGTTGGTAAATTTCCCATAGTGCAATGGAAACGCCAGTAGAGTTTCGGAGTCGTGCAGAAAGGTTGATTAATTTTGTTTCTTTCATGTTTTTAATGATTTGTACTGGCATAACAACTTGGGGTCACAGTTATTAATTTCTTTAGTGATTCGAAAATCTAAACTTAAATGCCATAAAAGAACAATATAAATGTTCTTACCACGTAAAATAATAGGAAATATTCCCTGTGCCTTGACGGAACCGAAGTCGCCCCATCCAGCTGATCTTATCCCAATCTGACACACCCTGACATGTTGGCTATCCGAAAATATTTGTGTGCCACCGATTACATGGCAGTAATGGATTTAATTTAAGCTGTGGACCGCGTTCGACTCAATTGCAGATTCATCAGCGCCGAGAACGCATACTGATAAGTCCGAATCAGAATCAGACAAAGCGGTATGCTGTGGTGTTCTGCTGAAAAGGGAAAGGGAGAGAAAACACGGATGGCTGTGTTGGTGCGATTGATAAATACGAGTTCGTTCTTAAAGCTTATTTTTTAGATGACCAAGCGGGAGACAACAACGAGTAAACAAGAGCAACAGCGGGCAATAAAGTTGATTGCAGCAGTGGCAAATTGAATATTTGCCAGCGCGCGTGTGTGTGCAGCCGTTGTGTTTGCGCTTGTTCGCATTGTTAAATATCCGCACCAGCAGCAGTGCAGCCAAATGGGATGATAGATGCCGAATGCCGAATGCCGAACGGAGCGCGAGCAGAGCGAGTGGCTACCATTGTTAATCCGCATAGTCCACACAGTCCTCTGTGCCTCTCTCCTCCTCCATCTCACAGCTTGCTACCAAAACTCGACCTCGACGTCATCCCTTGCTCTCTCGGAACTCTCATGCTCAAGCTGTTGCTTCAGCTCCAGCTCAGCGTACAATTGTTGCTCTGCGGATGCTGCGCTCATTGCCGGGTGCTGCCAATCCTGGGTGGAATCCGTTCATTATTTATCCGGCTGGTGGTAAGCAAATACCGCTCACAAGCCACTTGGTGCTATCACTCTTGGATTACTCACTGGGCACGGCTCGGCGATAACGTGCCACTGCCACAAACGGAACCGCAACGGCGATAAATAATTTTCACAGCGAAAATAACACTGCCTAACAAAGACATTTCTTCAGCTATCAGTTATATATTTCAGAATAGATGAACAGAATATATATAATCGCATTTATGTAATTATTTCTGGTACTCCGTTTTAAAGAATACGATTTTTAAGCTTTTCTATAATTTTAATTTTTTATGTAATTTAATTTTAAAAAGCGTTTGGTATGAGCGGCGGATTTGTCTCGTGTATTCCTATATAGATACCAAGTAAAAATCTGTTCGTTTCATTCCATACACACATAAAAAGTTGAGTTTATAATTCCATTATTCACACAGCCCTCTAGGGTCCCTCACAATGCCAATTTCTTTTGTTGTGTAGTGTAATAGCATAGGATTGGCAGCCTCCGATTGTTTACATCAGCGTAGGCGGCACTGCAACAACAACAACAGCATCCTCCGCTCTCTTTCTCTCTCCCGTGCTTTGCGCTCTGGAGCGGAGGAGAAAAGAAAAGCGCTATTCGCTCACTTTCTCTCCGGCTCTCTTCGTGCTGCTGCGCCAATTTGCAAGAAAACTAAGTTGGTTTGCTGTGCAGTTGTGACAATCGTCGTGGAGAGCAGCGGCGCACTCTCCACAAGGAAGCTGCCAAGCCAGCGAGAACGGCCAAGCGAGAGGTGACAAGTGAAAAGTGGCAAGTGGAAGTACCAAATGGTGACAGGTTCACTGGTAGTAATCGCAAGTTAGCTGCCCGTTTGGCTGCGGATTTTCGTCCAAGTTCGCTATTCGTGTTGGTTTTTGATGGTTTCGTCTCTCTCGGGAGTCCGCATAGGCGGCAGTGTGTGTATACATATACGTGCTTTCACACTGACAACAGGGCCGGGCGCGTGTATGAGTGTGGTTAATTTTGCCGTGTTGCCGAACATCTGTATCTGTATCTGTGGCAGCCAATAGTTGTGGCAAGGCCCTCGAGCCACTCGCAACACAACACATAACAACAGCATCCCCAATAAGTGGCAGCAACTACGCCGCATGGCAAAGCACCAACGGCCGCATTTGTTGTTAATTGAAATAAATTGAAATAAATTCCCCGACTTTGCTGCTCATATTGTTAATAAAGAGTAGCCGGAGCGACGCAACAGCGAATCAGCAGCAGCAGTAAACAAAACTGTGAGCAAAAGTGGTTTTAGTTCCATTCCAGGCGTCGGACGACTTTGAGTACAAGCGACGAACAACCAGAGCATCTAAGGAATTCCGAGCGAACAATGTGAATAATGTTGGTATCACAAGCGATTCGTGGCAGTAACCAAAAAGAGAACATGCGTTTATTTATAGCCCCAGTGTGTTCCCATTAGTGAGTGTGGTGTGGCGTGCAGTGCATTGCAAATGAGTTCAAACTGCGGCCGAAGAGAAAAAGGAGGCGTCCTACCAATACCAATCCTTGTGTAGAATAGTTCCCTCCGTAATCAGATCTGTCGCAGACTAACAGTAGCAGCTGAAATTCCACGATCGGCGCATGAAATCGTATGTAAATACACTTTCCTGCCGAGTCAGATTCTCAGAACGCCAATGTTTACACTATTCGATTATTGTTTAGCTAACAGCCTCTTATGCGAAAGTGGAATACATACATTAATTGAAGGGGGAGGTGGGGGTTGGGGCTGGTAGGGTCTGCTATAAGCAGATTTCCCCTGCCACGAGCAGGCCCGAAGGCAGATCCGTATTTGATTTGTCCCCTCTATTGTCTCAGTCTCAGTGGAACCCATACTCCCGAATCAATCAATTGTATTTAACTGTGCGTATGCGATTTCAAAATCAAATACCACCCCTCCTGCTGGGGTCATTGCACCCAAGGTGCGTGGGTGCGTGAGCCAGCACTAAGCACCCACCCAGAAATACGCCGAAAAGTATGCAACGAACATGGCGACCATCGCATAAGCAATTTTAACGATTTTCTCACCTCACTTCTATACTTACTTTGCAGCCCAGCATCCGGCGACACAGGACATGCGCAGTGGCCTTTTTGGTAGTTGCATTTCGGCCAACAGCGACTGAAAGAGCAGAGAGCGGAGGAGCATGGCCTTTTCCCGCCATAACATCGAGAAGCGCCGACTCATCGAGCTCGTGCGACTCAACCCAATCCTCTGGGACTGCCGCCTGCCACACTACAAGCGCTCGGACAAGCGCAAAGCCATCAAATGGAACGAGTTGGGGCGGCTCTTCAACGTTAATGGCGAGCGGGTGCAGCGCACGTTCACTTCGCTCCGCGAGATCTTCCGCCGCGAGCTGAACCACGAAAAGATGCTGGGCACCACGCGCTTCAAGTCCAAGTGGGAGTACTACGATGCCATGGCCTTCCTCAAGGAGGTCATTCGAGAACGCAAGTAAGACGACGTTTGACCTGCCCCAAGATACTAGCTTAAGGTTAGAAGAGCTCAGAGTATAACTAGGTTGCATTTCTCCAATGTCAATTTTGGACATTCCTGTTATTTGGCAAAGTTGTGTTTGTGGTTTTTGTAACATTTCACGATACGAAAGATAATTAAGCTTTAGTTAGACCATACGGGTTGGATTTTATTTCTATACTCGTTACTAGTAGAATAAAAGACATTAGAATAGTTGTTATAGTGTCTTTGGTAAAAGGGTATACTAAATTCGTTGAAAATTATGTAACAGGAAAAAGGAAGTGTTTCCGACTATATAAAGTTTATATATTCCTGATCAGGATCAATAGCCAAGCCTCGAGCTTAGGAAGTACAAAATCTCACACTTTTTTCTTCGTTTTATTTTTTTGTCTTGATGGTATACCAAAACCACTTTGCTACGCCTCTTCTAAAAAGTTCAAACCACTCACAACTGTCACGCCCACACTTTTCAACAATTTTAATTTTTCTTCTCATTATATTTCCCAATATCTATCGACAAGCCGATATTACCCGATACTAACTGAGTAACAGGTATGTGATAGTCGTGGTTCTCGACTATAGCAATTTCTCGTGTTGCGATTATAGTCGCACAAAAAGTTGTTAAAGTTACAAGCCTAAACATATTTACTTAAAATGTAAGTAATTTGGCCTGTTCCGAAAATACTCTTTACTCTCTAACATTTAGATTGTGATTTTCTCGATTTTTAAGTTGTTATTGTTATAAGTAAGCATGAATAGTGTAAGGGATTAGGAAAATAAATGTCGAGATAGTTGTCAAGATAGTGCGCCGCAAGTCATCTTCCTCATCTAAATTTACATTGATTTTACTGAAATCAAATCAAATAAAAAGAAGTCTAGGAAGCTCATGCTGTACATTATTTTAAAATAACTGTTGACTACCGAATAAGAACGTTAAAGGAGATAAGAATAAAATGTCTAGATAATTCTCAAGGATTGTGTGCAAGTCAAACTCTCATCTATATATAAGCATTTAGGAAGGGTATATATACAATTTATATTACTACTTTAAATTCATTTCAAGTGGTCCAGAACTGTCCAACAGGAAAAAGTGAAATGCTTGTCTGCGGATCTGCATCATAGTAGCTATCTAACCATAACCTTGATAGCAGCTAACCTTGAAGCAAGCACCCGCTTTCCAAAAAAGCTAATTACACCTTTTTCCTTTCAGATCTCGCGAGCGCATCAAGCACGGCTCTTTGGATCCCGCACCAGTAGCCACAGGCAGCAGCAACAATAACAACAACTGCGTAAGCCGCAATAGCAGCAACAACAACAGCAGCAGTGCGGCCCTAGACGAATACCAGTACTTTGCTCCTAGCGACCCCAACAACCCGAACAATCAGCCCCAGCCGCAGCCCGAACCAAAGAGTAGTCTGCCTGTGACTATTCCCAGTCTAAGTCTCAGCCTCAGCCAGTTGCCGGTGGCTCTGCAGCAGCAGGCCCAGCATCTCCAAGCCTTACAGCTGCAACCGGACGTGACGCTGACTTCCCTGCAGAAGCAACCTTTGCCCACTTCCCTTTCCATTGCCACACCCGCGCCGTTAGCACAAACCTCGCCCGCCCAGGTGCTGTCCAGCTCGCGCTCCTGCAGCTCTTCGCCCTCCATCTATATAAAGGACGAGCCGGGTTCTCCGGCAGGCGGTTGCCCGGAAGAAGTGATGACCGGAAATGGACCAGAGGCGACGAGGAAGAAGCTGGCCACAATTCGTCCGCAGACCAAACAGCAACTTAAAGCGCGTCTGCAGCTGCCCACGCCCAAAAACTCATCATCGTACGCTACGTCGCCGCCCCATTTGATCATCAATGCCAACAACGAGCTTATTGACACCGACGCCGGGGACCTGGAGGAGGATCTGGACGACTTCGACGAGGACGACGACGTGACCGGACGCTGCTCACCAATCGCCGGCCAGTCGGAGATGATGGGTGCCGACGGCAGACTCTCGGTCGGAAGCATTTATATCGGTGAGGGTGGCGACTGCGGAAGGGGTCTGGGTAGAGCCCACACTCAGGCGCGCCACGTGCCTACCTCCAGGGAACTGCTCTACATGAAATTCGGTGACTTCCTGGCCGCCAGATTGAACACTTTGCATGAGACTGTAGCTAATGAGCTGATGAACAAGATGCTGCTGCTAATTGCAGAGAAGTGAGGAAAGCGGGGACCGATGTCGCCTCTAAAATTATTGCATTTGGAGTGGCGTAGGTAAGTGCAATCAAATATTGAAACGGCAGCTTCCACTATCAGTTATCAAATAGAAGCAACTAAGTAAGTTTGCCTCGACAAGCTGATGCTTTGCAAATTACTGATGACTACCGAATAAGAACACTTTGATTTCTTTTCTATGATTTGCAATTAATTTTTTGTTTGCTTGTACTACAGTTATAATACAAAGTCGTCCGATTTCGATTATGTTATACCAATATATTGTTAAAAATATGGAATAAACCGAAAAATAAGGAGAATACAGTTGTGTATTTCAAAAGTTCCTATTGTAGCTAAGTAATATAGTAATCCAATCGGACCCGTTCCAACTGATATACTACTGCATAAATATACCCAAAAATCAGACAGTATATACATATGCAATATATATGTGAATATGTAATATGTATGTGAATACATATATAGAAGAATGCCACCACAAACTTCACTTTATTATTTCTTTTGTCCATTTACTGCCACGCCCACACTTTTGAAAATTGTTTGATATTTTTTCACATTTTTATTAGTGTTGTAAAGTTTTGATATTTTTTCATACTTTTATAAGTCTTGTAAATTTCAATAGATTTGCCAAAAAAACTAAAAAGGGCCCACACCTTAGAGCATTAAAATTAATATGTTTCCCCAATTTCTACCGATTTTCCTTTTCAAAATGAAAATTGAACTACCATGTCCGCTATGTCCTTCTTACTCAATACAATAATTTAGTTTTCACTTTTTGGCGGACTTATCGATTTATCTTTTCACACACAACACGTCGACTATTTAATATTTCTGCCTTAGAAAATGTTTTAAAATATTAGAAAAGAAATCATAGTGTCCATTTGTTACCATATATTACGAGTATATTGTTTCTTTTTGGGACACACCTGTTTGTATACTTCGAGGGCTTGACGAATCTAGCTTACTTTCTTGTTTTTAAATTCAAAACTGTATAGCCCTTAAATTTCATAGTTCTTCAGATTGTACCATACACCATATGTATATATATAACACGCAGTCTTACCTTCTTGTAATCTTTACTAGCTGAGGTTACTCAGCTGATTACTTTAATATTTTACTTTAATATTTTAAGGTAACAAAATTTTATAAGATTAAAAATAAGTATGTTACCGCTTTTAACATTGTTAAGCTTGTTCCCTCTTGGGAAAAGAGTGCTCTCATTAATTGCAACATGTAGCATGTTGTGTGTTTGGTGCTTGTGCCAGAAATTCTTGAACATCGTGGCTCGCTGTACAAATTTATTGCTCTGACCAATTTATTCAGCAACACACACATACTTAAATTTTGAGTTTAATTTACACAGCAAATACCAGGACCATAAAAAAGTTTTAATTTCCGGACACTGAAGTGGGCCCCAGACATTCGCACATTCACACAGACACACGGACTGCTGCCCAGAATGGCAGAGAACGACGCAAGTTTGGAGATTTGAGAGCATTTCACGCATAAATAAAATGCCTAGGACCATGGTAAATGGCAATCCCCATCCATCAATTTCCCAGAGGCCGACAAACAGACACACTGCGCACAATGAGCCAAAAATCAGAATTAAAACAAAAAGGGCCCAGTTTTTTCGCATACAGCTCCTAGCGTTGCCTTTGGACTTGAATTTGGACTTGGGTACGGCCACATTTACCCGTTCACGAGTCTTGGTTATATACTAGTAGAGTAATAGGGTATACTAGAATCGTTGAAGAGTATGTAACACTTAGAAGGAAGCGTTAGCGACCATATAAAGTACATATATTCTTGATCAGGATCAATAGCCGAGTCGATCTGGCCCTGTCCGTCTCCGTATGAAACTATAAAGAAACTATAAAAGCTAGAGAAGGTTGAGATTCAGCACAGAGATTATAGATTCACGCCCACACTTTTGAAAAATGTTTTGATATTTTTTTTTATTAGTCTTGTAATTTTTTGATATTTTTTCACATTTTTATTAGTCTTGTAATGATTTGATATTTTTTCACATTTTTATTAGTCTTGTAATGTTTTGCCAATCCCATTCTAACGCATTCTAACTGCCACGCCCACCCTTTTTGAAAATGTTTTGATTTTTCTTCATATTTCGATGAGTCTTGTACATTTCTATCGAATTGGCGAATAACTTTTTCCACGCCTTACACCCACAAAACGCAGAAAACAGTCACGCCCATACTTTTCAAAAAATTTTAAAACGGTCACGCCCACTTTTGACCATTTTTAAAATTTTTCCTTTTATTCCCCAATAATTTTCGATATGAGATGATGATGATGAGATTTCGCGCTCTCATTTTCCCTACCGGAGTAAAGGGTATCTGATAGTCTGGAAACTATACTGTAGCATTCTCTCATATTTATTATGGGGCAGCGAAACACTCTGGGTGCACATTACAGGCCTTTATAGCTAAACCGAAGTTTTGATGAGCATTGATTTTTACTAAGTATCTCAATAAGCAATGCATTTCTCGTGATTTTCAGAGTAAATGAATAGCCAGTCATTACACGTTGTGGGCCTTTACATTCCCAACTGGGTATTGTAAGGAGAGCGTTGTTGCAAATTCAGACTTCAGGATCAACGCATCCGCCCTCATCTGTATCTGCATCCGAATCTGTATCTAGTAACTGCAACTGTGTGAATGGTTTAGCACTCGGCACTTCAAAGCGTCGCTGTCATGGGGCCTGTGTATTTACGATTTTCTAGTATTTATGGTGCGACGCCTTTGGTGTGTGCCCTTTGGATGGCATTGCGGCTCCAGACCACTTTTCTCCACCCAGGACTGTACGCGCCAGCACCCTTCTGCATTCAAAGCCCGTTCTCCCACTCTTATCTGCGATTTGGCCAAGTCTTTTTACGAGCAAGGGGGTTGCGGTGGGGAGCGGCGCAGACATTCGCTGTCACTGTGGGTGGCATGTCCGACCTTTTATGGATAGTTACAGCAAGTTTGTTGGCACTTACAACATTATAAATTTGCCATAAATTATAGTTTTATGGATACAGCTGATGGCACGACGGGCTAAAAAGATACTTTTGATCCGAAATGAGCATTAAACGGGCTGCAGCAGCAGTATCGCCACCAGCTGCCGAAGCTCCCATCTTGGAAGTATTTTTTAGGGGATCGATAAATTGGACAAAACTGGCGTCCCAACCACATGCAACTCCTCCCTGCCATTCCACGCACGTTTATCTTCTCAGCCCTGCGAATTTCGCAGTAAATACCCGTACAATTTCCTTGACTAGATACCAAGGAGCGACTCCTAAATGGATCTTTGTCTGCGCCCAGGCTGGCAGGCTGAGTCCTGGCATTCAAGTGCCAGCCTGCCAAATTTCCCAAGCACTGTTCTCACTTCCACCGTCCCCTTTGAATTTCCGCTCAAAAATCAATTCTCTGTTGGTTACAATGTCTGAGGAAGCTGATATACGAATTCCACGCCTCCTCCAGCCTGCCAAGCTCCTCCAGCTCCTCCGATCCCATCCACTGAGCCGCCGCCATAGAGTAGCGCGGCGACCTCCTAGTCAATGTGGCAAGTTTAAACGGCAGCGCTAAAAAGTATTGCATACCCTGCGGCGCGCGTTCCCCTTTACACATAAAATGCATATGCAAGTTAATGTTTACAATAGTCGTAAAAGTTTAATGGATTTTCCAGCCACTGCGTGGGGCAGGGATGCAAACGGCGGCTTAGGATCGTAACTTTCGAAATCAGTTTTTTTCGAAGGGCGTGCCACGCAGTGTGAAGTGATGGGCGTAAAAGCCCAAGCGTGTGTGTGTGTGTGGGTGGGTGTGGAGGGAGGTTGGAGGATACGAGCTCCTCCCTTCGAGCGGAGCCCAAAGTTTGCCACTGTTAGTATAATCAAAATGCATTTATTTGTTTAATATGCAGCCATCTTTCTCCCGCTTTGCGCTTTTCCGAAACATAAAGAGTAAGTTTTGTTTGTTTTATTTTAGGGATTTGCCCTGTTTTCATATTGACTTTAACACCCCTCTCCCCTTCCGCTCACCTGCTGGTGTCGGGGATGTGAATTTTCGGGTATACAATGATTTTGGTGTACTAATATTTTGTGGCTGGCAATGGATAAACACTGAGGTGAGCTCGCCACTACTGCTGGTCTTTTCGAGATGCACGTTTCCGATGAAGTGGCAAAACTAATTCATTAAGATGGAAGAGTGAACTGCAATTGACAAATTATGGAATCCGAAACCGAACCAAACAAGGCAAGACTACACGCATAATGTACATGCAATACGTATATGTTGCAAGCCCATCCAACGAATTTCTGCAGTGACTGAATGCATTTCATTCCGGTCGAGTTCCCTCCATCATCTAATGAAATGCATACGCCAATCAACATTATTATATCTTTGAATCAGTTGTACGGCCACGCCCACATTGAAAAGGCGACAAAAACGGCACAATCAGGCCAAGCCGCAGAGCCAATAACAATGGCACTAGAAATGGCCGCCGAAACTGCAGTTTCCAGATGCAGTCATCCCGAGCATATGTACAAGTAGCGAAGCAAATCCCACATATGGCACAGAAGCAGCGCCGTGCAGGAAGTTCGTAATGGTGATCGAATGTCAGATACCCCATATTTATGCATACCCAATATTTCACTCATTGTTCTCCCAGGTCCATCATCGAATTTACATACATAATTTATTGGCTGGCAACTTCCTCTGTTCGCCAGACGCCCGGACCGGTCCGGAATACCCGTTGGTCCTGGGAAATTGGAATATCCAAGTACTCAGTAGTACTGTGCAACAATGCTGGTACGTAGGGAACGTGGCCAGGAGGATGCCGAGCCGGTGACAATGCCTGCGCCAGAGCACATGTCGATGGCTATTACTATGAGCAGTATCAATATTGACAGCCATTAATATGGCATTTTATGCAATAAGCTGAGACATTGATAGAAGGCTGCAAGTGGGAGGCTCGGGGACAGTCTGGCCTGGCTCCGTCTCCTGCCAGTGCTGTATTTTTAATGAGCACCAGTGCAGGAGGCGCCGTGCCCAAGCTTCCGCTGCTGCCTGGTGCCTGGTGCCTGCTGGCTGCTGGCTGCTGGCTGATGACTGCGAACTGCTTTCGTCTGCGATTGGAAATTTGCCAGCCGGCAGCAGGAGAGAGCAGTTAATTTGAGAGGTAGCGGAAGACCAGCGGAAACGTCAAGTCACCCATGACCCGTCTTGGACGCCGATGTCCCGAGGCTCCTTGGTATTAATGGCCGCAGGACATGTCAAAGGAACAGGAACTGACTCCGGCTCGACGTGCGCTGACTGCAATCATAAAACTCTGCAGTGGCGCTCTGTGTGTCACATCTCCGTCTAGTTATTGTCCGGCCCGCGTGCCACCCCGTTTCGGCCCACTTCAGATTCTCCAGGCCGCATTGCATTCCCCAGGACTATCTTGCATATCAATCGGGCATAAAATCGACGCCAGCTGGCGCCAGATTGCACAAAGGACGAAGCCAAAATAATCGCTGGCATTTACCTTTCGCATTTGCCTAGCCAAGCGGCAGCGTAATACTTTAAATTAATAATTTTGATTGCCTCATGGATTTGCAGCGAAGTTTGCCCGCCTCAGTTGCTTAAGTTTTTCTCAAAATATTATCATTAGGGCTTAAACTTGTCTCTTTGACGGCGCTTTGACAATCAAGGGGCTGCGCAGGTCTCACTTTGCTGCGCCGGCTGCAAAGTTTCGAGTGCAAAGCATGTGCTAATAAGCTAATAAATAAGGCAAAAGGTTAAAACTTAGTTGAATGTCCGGAGACTAAGTGGAAATGTGCATACTACAGACCCACAGTTACAAATGAAGCTACATATTTTGCTTCTTTTTTAACGGTTTCAAAATATAACTACCTAAGGAACAACGGAAAATCCAATTTAAAAAGATAATTTTCGAAATTTGAAATACTATTTTTCACTGACTGTGGTGACTTTGGTGAAAATGTCTTTCTGTTCTTGTTTGGGATAAGGACACCTTCTATTTTGATGGTAATATTTCGACTGTCGAACTTTACATATAAATATTATGAAGTTGATTACTAGTTTCTGTATGAAAATATCCACATCTTCAGATCGATAGGTATGATTTTACTATATTCGTTATGGGTAGACCGTACTTTCTTCTTACTCTTACAGAGTAAAGTTTTCAGTAACCGTCACCCAATCCGAACTGACATTGACTTGGAAGATTGCTTATTCGGAGCTCCGCAATTGTTTACCACTAACTAGTGAGACCAGCGAGGGGAAAATGGACTAATTACATTAGTTGCCAGAACAATTTGTCTCTCTTCTTAATCAAAATGTTCAACAATATCGCAGACTTCGACTGTTAAACTCCTCAGCTCTGAAGCTCGGCAATCTGGCCCACAAATCACAACGAAACATGTTGACAGCACACGGAGCAGGCTGTGCCTGCAGGTTGGCACCGACTCTCAAGGAACGAGCAACAGGAGAACGATGTGGGAGGGCCACTGGTTCACTGGTTCACTGCTTATGCATTTCCCTAATGAAATGCAAAGAAAACGAGCTACGGCCCAACAATATTTCAGCCTGTGCCGAGCGCTCGAGCTGAGCTATCCTTTCTGCGATAGGCAATGCAAATTTGAGAAGAGCTCTTGTCGGAAATACTTGTTTTTGCCGTGGTGAGTGGTAATTAAATATTAGTTTTCTCCTGCAGCTATTTGCTTTGATTAATAGCTAACAGAAAAGAATTGAGCGGCTTAGTAGACTGTTCTTATACCCGTTACTCGTAGAGTAAAAGGGTGTGCTAGATTCGTTGAAAAGTATAAAAGTATATACCATATAAAGTATGCATATATATTCTTGGTTAGGAACAATAGCCGAGTCGATCTGGCCATGTCCGTCCGTATAACTGTCGAAATCTCAGGAACTATAGAAGTTGTCTTGCCAATTTCTATCGGTATAGCAATAAATCTTTGGCCACGCCCCTCCCAACGCCAAAAAATGCCCAAAACGGTGACACCCGCACTTTTGAATAATTTTTAAATTTGTTCTAATTTTATTGACCAATATCTATCGATATCCCAGAAAAATGATGAAATTTCAAGTGTGCATTTCCACTACATAAATCAGTATCAGTATCTTCAACTAAACAAATCTAATTTTGATTAGAAGAGATAAAAAGAGATTTCCGCGAGTGAAATATTTGAGCCGCAACTGAAGACTTCACTTGGGAGCGTTTCCTCCAGCTGGCCACGTTCCCTGATCATGGGTCATGGTGCCGCTAAAGTCTCAAATCGGTGGTGTTCTTATTTTCCCACGATGGGGTGGCAACCGCAGATTCCTTTTGTATATTCACACGTCTCCTGGTCAGCATGAGAAATTTATTATTTTCCAGGGCAAGTCTCAGGGCGGCAAACCGGAAGTTCAGCCAGAGGGCGCTATTGCCAACGGTCAGTGGGACACATTACCACATCATTACGATACCACCGGGAACAACTTGACCTCCAAAAGGGCCAACAGCTGCAGTTCCGGGTTAGGAAATTCTGGACAAAAAGCTATCGGAATACGAATGCATGAGGACAAGACAAACAAACAAAATGGTTGAAGGATTTGAGATGCACCAGAGCGTCATTAGGTGCATCTGTGAGAGCCAAGGCGGCAATTTAATGTCCAGCCAGGGATTAGCGCTGACACACGTCGACGGACTCGCAAAGGACCCCAAAATGGACACACCAATTATCCAAAAATACCAACAAACAAAAAGAATCCAGGGGGCTGAGGATGTGGCCGCTGCTGTTGCTGGCCAAAATGGATTGCGCTTTTGCGGTTGTGTTAAATTGATTTCCGGCACGTCTGCTCCACGCCCTGACCCCATGCCCCTCCTTGCATTTTCACATAGCTCTGCCCAAGATGTCCAACACCAATTATGCGTTCAGCTCCACTGCAGCCCCCTCCCGTTCCTGCCGACGTTGTATTCATAAACAGACGCTCCCTGCTGTCAATGCTGTAGCCACCCCCACCCGCTTCACTCATCATCCCCATCGCCTCCATTGTCATGACGGTGATCATCACTTTCAGCCCCCTGGCAGAAGGTGTGGGTCACGCCCCCTGCCTGGATGGCCCAAACACCAGCAAAATGCCCTTCCCCCTGAGGTGTGATGTAAATTATACGCTTTTGCGTTTAGCCTCCAACCTCGAAGTCTGGTCCAGCCCCAGTGGATCCCCTTCTCCAGCTCTGCAGTTTGATGTTTTGCGGTTGTGTCCACGTAGTCCTCGCCCCAGAAATGAGCAGCCTAGTGAAGTGGCCTCCCAGGTGCTTAGCTTTATTATTTAAAGTACGCTTTAAGCCTGGAGCTTGGCCATTATGCCTCTGACATGTTATGGTCCTGCGCTTTGCGGTTTCCAGCCAATTAATGAGACTTTTGCAACGAGAGCATCGAACGATGGACAAGGTTGGGAAGACAAATGGCTCTTCATTGACAACAAGGGCCCTCCAAAGATGGACGAGCTGAATTTTCGTGCTGGCTGGGCTGCGAAAAATCCCAGTTAGGACCTTCCTACTTAGCCTGTATTTGCTTTAAATATCTGAGGCCAATGAGAAGGTACTTTTCGAAGGTTGTTTTGTACTTTCAAAGAGCAAAACCCAAATATTTTTCCAACTAGAAAACCTTTCACACACGCTATAGTCACACCTTTAATTTTCATTAGCTGCAGTTTCTAACTCCTCAAAGCGCTGGCAACCCAACCCGATCGTTTCTCACCGCAAAGTGGTTGTTGCTGGTGCGGCTGGGGAAGCCACTTTGTCATTTGTTATGTTATTGGCTTCGACATTTTGCAAATAGCTTATTTAGCAGTGCGTAAAATCCACACTGTCCTTTACCAGCCCAGCAACTACGGGTCTCTTTTTGCCGGGGCCACACACACGTCAAGGAGCAGGATGTTCTGCTCCGTGCTCCTTGCTCCGCTTGTCCATAGACATTTTTTGCCATCCTGCATTGTTGTAGACTCAAAGTTAACAACGTGTCAAGCGGTTAGGACCCCACTTCGCACCACTTCATTAGACGTTTGGCCTTATCTTCGCCGGGTGGGATGAGCGGGGTCACCAGGGTGCTGATGCCGAAACAGGTGCGTTTCAATGTCTCCCATTCCGCTGCCCCCGGGAGTTTGAAAACCCCCAATTGAATGCAATTTCGCCATTTGCACCTACCCTTAATCTTGCCAGTTTCCATGCTCATTCTTTTTCTACTCTCGTCCGTTCCCAGAATAATATTTGCTTTTCATTCTGTGTCATTTCCTCCTAGTCCTCGTTTTTATACGGCGCCTAATTGCCTGCTACATTCTGCAGCATTTTTGACAGAGGAACGGAGCTATCCGAGTGTGGTGGTCATAAACTTTTACTGCTAATATTTTCTGGGGCTTTTTAATTAGGCGAAATGGTCGTAAAAATTGATTTATTGCCCATAATGGGAATTGTTAATTGGGTCTTTGCAGTGGGTAAAGGGCTATAGCACGGAGTAACTTTGTGAGCCATTCAACTCATATCTGAACTACCTAACTAACTAACTAATGTCCGGTTTAATACATAACGTTCTTGTCTCTTTGCAGCTCCCATCACCAAGGCGACATAGTGTTGGATAGCGTATTAAGGTGCACAAATCAAGTCTGTACCATGTGCCATTTAAGCATCTCTCCAAGGCGTATGATAGTCTATTATTAAAATCAATGGATAAGTCCTTAAATCAAACAAGTTCAAAAAATGCGACCAATAAAATTGTATCATTCCGAACTCAAGTCTTACAATTACTCGTTTAATTTAATTCCTACCATTCTGGGCTCTCAGCACCGAGTAGGCTGGCAGTCCGCCAGCTTTTATGGTTTTAAGTGAGTGGAAGGTCGGGAAGGTTCGACTCACCTGGCCACTAAACGCTTGAACTTTATGCAAATTAAGGAGCTCCCTAGAGTCTTCAACCAAAAAGCGATTAAACGTCATTAGCATTGTAGTACCATTCCACTTTCGCGCTTTGACCGGCTTTCCCTGGAACACACCTCTCTGTTCGTCCTGATCCGTGCCCGCTGACCGTGCTCTGGCCTGGGCTTCAGCCCCGTCTGTCTGCTGAAGTGTCTGGATGGATGGGTGGCTATTCATCTTGATGGCGAAACAACAACAACATGGCGAAATGATTGCAGTTACGTTTTAATTGTAATTAAAGCGATTATTACGGCGGTGTACTGCCTCTTTCTTGCTTTTATGCCCCGGCTCCCAATTTTCCTTCGCCGTCTTCGGCTTCCGTCCGGCTTAATCTCAGGTTCCTGGGACCGTCAGCTTATTTTCAATCTTTAAGCCCCGCCAACTTTTTCCATTTGCCCGCGCGACTTTTGCTATCGGGCCTAAGGGCTTTTGGTGCAACTGGGGCGAGCTAAAAACTGTTACGTGTTGCATAGAAAAGTTTTCCCCATTTGTTTTGCGGATGTACCTCGTCGGAAAGGTCGTTCTGTGGCTGATGAGCAACTTGCCCCCATAGTTCCCACATGCAGCATGTACTCAGCGCACTGAGGACGGCCAATTGCCAACATATCTTCCATTCGATTCGAATTGATTCGGCATCTCGGATGTTACGTGAGACTAATAATTTGCTATCTTTGAATGTCAGGAGCAGGTAACTTCGTAACTTCATTTTGCGCAGAAGTCGGCACACTTAAAACAGCATTTTTAGTGTGCACTTAAGGCTTCGGCTTGGATCCATTTGGAAGTCCGGACTGCAGGACTGCAGCAACCAAACAGCCCTTGGTTGGTCTAATTTGTATAACGATATTTCCCAGCAGAGTTAAGTAGCAAAACTCACTCCGCATAATTACCGAATAGTGTCGGGGTGGGAAAGGCTGTTGAAAAAGTGTAATTAGTGGTGTAAAATTAGTGTTATCCCGAGGAGAAGACGCAAGCGGCAGGAGCAGATCGGAGGGCAGAGCAGCTCGTAAGTGAAATGAAACACACACCGTGCTGATAGTTTTTAAATGCGAGCTCGTATCTGCGGATGTATGAATTTGCCACCTGCAAAAAATACTTCATCAGTAGCACAGCACCACCCACTCCATGTGGAAACCTGCCACCCACAGCAAAGGTCGATGGCTCGCTACAGTAGCGGGGCAGATGGGGATCCATTGAGCCTTCGGAACTAACATACATATGTGTATATGTGTGAAGCTGCCGCTTTCTTTTACCATTTCACTAATTTATTTGGTGCTAATCCACTGCGAATGGGTGGGCCCCCGTCCACCATCCCCCAATCCCCCCGTCCACTGCCACAAGCTGTGGCAACGCCATAACGCCACCTTCAATGGGTTTTTGGGTCAACAGCGGCGTCTACACTTCGTGTAAATGTGAGCGGCTTTTTTATGAACTTTTAAAATTCCAATTAGTGCTGATTGTTGCGTGTACAGTCTTTAAGAGCTCGTCCTTTAATATCCCTGCGTTCCAATTGGTTCGAAGCAGTCAAATCAAAGGGAATGACAAGGGGCGGCCCAGCTCGCGAGTCGAGTATTATTTAAATAAATAATTGATGCACTTGACTGCACCCGGTGAACGAGCTGGATCCCCGGCTGGTGGATCTGGCGGTCGTTCTTGCTCTACCACCAAATCAGGGGTATAATAGACTTCGAACGCAAGAAAGCCGTCGGAAGGGAGATAAAACTGAATTAAACTAAATTTAAATGATCCATGAGCTTAGGTCCGCTGCCTTCATTTATTTTTAATTTTTTACAATTTGAAAATGATTTTTTTAAAATTTAGATTTGCAATGCAAACAAAACAAAACACCGCCGTGGAGAAATTCTTTGTTATTGGCATTCAAGGTGGTCTCAAGTGGTCTCATCATGCCCTAGAATATTTTCGGAGTGGTATATGGTTTTTTGGGTATCCTGTGCGCATCCTTCCTGTTTTTAGCCTCGCTTTTGATATTATCTCTGTTGTTGCATGTGTCAACGCCCATGTCCAACGCATAAGTTTCGTCTGGGGAAGCCCTTTGACGGCACTGGCATTTTTACGACTCCAGCGTGCTGCACACACACTTACAGCCACCCGCCAGCCGGAACCCAGTCCGGGGTCCAGCGGCCATTCCCCGCTTTTCGAGCTCGGCATCCAGGCTCCGCGTATCCCGATATCCTCTCGACGTGAGCTATCGGATGGCTCTCGGTGCAGGCGTGCCTGTGGCTCCTCCAACGTTTCGCCCAACATATGAATGCCTGTTAAATATTTATGAGTATTGAAACGTTGCCTCGGTGCATATTATAACAAATGAAACGTCAATTTCATGCGGAAAATGCAAACAGAACTGACATCCCAAGGATGGCTGCTGTAGGCCTGTCCCACCAGCCGGAAAAGGAGCTGGACCTGGACGCGGGCTGCCCGGAACTCCTTCCAGTTGGGCCATTGGCCCACTGCTGGCACGTGACATGGCCATGACCGAAGGGCAAGTGGGTGTCCATCTCGTTCGGACCCGGCGACTGCTTTTTGCGGCGTCGTTCGGCTTCTACACAATTTCATTATGGAAGTTCATGCACGGCCCCGAGGACTGCAGCATATTCAATTTGGAAGTTCAAGTAAAACATACATTTCATGGGCCTTTGGAGTAGATAATGGGACAGGACGGACGTTGCTCCACGATGAGCGCTATTCCTGAGCCGAGAGTTCTGCTGAAATAATATTATTTGCTGGGGATTCAGCCTCAATCAAGCGAAGCCCATTAGGAAAAAATCCCAAGAACCGCAGAGGAACTGAAAAGGAAAACTGTTGCAGTGGCAAAGTATAGACCACGCCCAAAAGCAGTCGACTAATTTGCGAGGGGCAATAAAAATTGTTTATTGAAACGAAAAAAGTGTTCGCCAGAAAAAAGTGGAAGTTCGCTCCCCGCGCCCTCCGCGCATCCATTTATTTGTGCAGCTGCAGCAGTCTAAATTTAATTAAAAATGCGAGCATCTATCTGCCCGCCTTTCACCAGCTGCAGAGTAGCTGGGCACAGTGCATCCAACTGTCAAGGCAGAGCAGGCGCAATAATTTCCCTGTTAGATGCCAAAAGCGTGCAAAATGTTTTCCAACTATCAGACAATAGGTTGTGGACCATGGAGGCACGAAGGGCAGCTGGGCGGGAAGTTGGCCCTTCGGCGGCGGCAACTTTGCTCAAAGGACAAAGGAGGCATGCCCCGCTGCTAGGTGCTCTCTGCCCTGCGAGAGAGGTGAAATCAACAGTTTATAAATAATCATTTTCCTCGCCTCTTCACAGGTCCCTCCTGCAACGGCACGGAATGAGCCAATACATGGAGCCCCATCTTCCCCTGCCTAGCAGGTAGGGATGGGGATGAGGCAGGGCGCCAAGGCCACATTTTGCTCGCCCTCAAAAATAACAATAAGCAGAGCAGCAGAACAACAACCAAGTGAGCAAAGGAGGAAGTCGGGGAGGTGCTTGAGAAATGCCACCGGCAGTTGATGAAGTGCCGACAGCCAGCCGTTGCCAGACAATAAAGTTGGCGCGTCCTCACACGACTTACCACTCGCCACCCACCACCCACCACCCACCCATCAACCAGGTGCCTACCTTTTTGGGGATGGTCACACCTGTCTCTTTGGGATCCTAACCGTTTGTCTGCCCACTTTTTATTGTTTTAATTGTGCGTCAGCTTTGCCCCGCCCCCAACGCCTCTTAATCGGGAAATTTACGACACAAATTCAACCGTTGTTCCTGTTTTTGTTTAGCTCCCTAGGTCCCTTGGTTCCTCAATCTAAGGGGCAGTTAATTCAATTAGGCATATTTATCAGGCGGAGTCTCCTGAGAGTTTGTGTTACGATCTGATTTCGGCTCGTTATTGATGGCAGTCCATTAATATGAGGACTCATCAGTTGCTAACCCGAAGACCAGGCGAAGACTGAAGAAGCGTCTTCCAGGAGACCGATAGGTCTAGGGACTAGCCAAAACTATAGGCTAATCTATAAAATTTGGTTAAATTGTAAGTCATTATTGCTGTTATTTAACATGTTATGTTCGTTGGTTGCTTAACGTAAAATAAAACTTATATTATATTAAAAAAACATGTACCTTACCCTTAAATTAACTCATCAATACACTGACACAGTAATCGCTGCCTAACGAAGACGAGGACTGCAAAACACAAACGGAGCACCGAGGGCACAGTTCCCATGAAGGTGAAAAAAGTCCCGTTTTGTTTGCAGCCGCAGCACGGGCAAAGGCTGTGTGCCACTGCCATGGACCAGCCATTGTCAACAGGATGCGGCAAATATGCCACTTTTACGGCACGCTTCCGTATCCGGTTCCCGCCAGCGGAGGTGGCTCCTTGCTAGCAGCGCTGCATCCATTGTGATTCGGCTGGGTATTGGGGCAGGTAGCAGGCAGGAGGCAACATGCGGCAGGCAGCAGGCAGCAGGGCGGATATAGTTGGTAAATTACGATGGCAGCCTGCGCTAGTGCTCCATGCAAAATCGCAAAACGCAAAGCGCAAAAACGCAAGTGCCGTCGCCCAGGCTGCACTCGGGCCACTTGGGCCAACCAGCCAAGTTGGAAAATGAACTGCGAGCGAGCAAACAAGGCGGCGCGAATGCCCTTTGCAGCGCGATTCACTGCCAATTTCCAGCTCGCAGCTCGCAGCTCGCCTGGTCTGAGTGGAGCTGCATCGATAAGTTTCGAAATTTGGCTTGGAAATCTCAAGGAGCCACCTGGCATCGCAAATGGCCCGATAAGGCTGAAAAGCCCCATCGTGCAGAGTGTGCGACGGGAGTGCCCTGGGACGTCGTCTTCAGTGGGGCAACTGGTATCGATAGCAACAGTTGCACTTGGGGCAGGACGGCGGGCGGGAGCGGGCAAGTTGCTTGCAGCTGATGGTGCGGCATTCTTAAGTTTTACGTGTAGCACGTGCACCAAACGGAGGCAGTCAAGGATGCCGGAATGCAAAGATGCCTAGCTAGGCAGCTGAATCTGAGACTGAAACTGCGACGTGCGTCCTGGGTGCGTTGTTTTCCTCTTTTCCCATGACTTTCAACAGCGCGTAAAACTAAAGGAAAGCTGTCAGTCCGTAAAACCGGAGAGGGTGTGGCAGATGGTTAGTCGACCAGGTGGCGGGGTACTTTAAGATGCGGCGACCAAGTGTTGATGCAGCGACGCTCCCATCTGCGATTGATTGCGATGGTGGGCCAATACGGCACTTTTGGTGGCAGAGTGCAGGATATGCATGCTCCACTCCGGGAGAGGAGCAGTCAAATCACAGGCACCTTATGATCGCCCACGATCCGATGCCTGCACGCCGTAACATCTTCCCGTCACCACTCACTTATGCACGTAATATCCTGCCGCTGGGCACGTTTCGGGGACTCAATTCCAGCACTTAAACCCCGAGTAGTTGCAGGTCAAGTGCCCAGGACATTACAAAGCGATTGACCGGAAGAGGACACGGCACGCACGCAACACACTTGCGGCGGCCTGAGATGGCAAAGTTTGTCGATGAGCAGCAGGCTTCAAGTTGCACCCGTCCGAGAGGAGGGAGGTCCTCCGCCAGCTGGTGCTCCGAAGCCTCGACCATGCACTCCGCCGGGCGACTGTGGTTGCAAGTGGCAAGTTGAGTTGCCAAATGCCGGGTCCGAGCAGTCGTTACGGGATGCGACAGCACGGGCCTTAAAGCGTAAGATGCCCCTCTTGAGTTGGGGCAAACTTCGTGCGCCTCGACGTGCTGCAGTGAATGCGCTTAAATTATGCGGCATTCATAATGCAACAGAGTCGAGGATGCACCATCCGCCTTTGACATATTCCCTTCAGAAACTGTTGCTAAAACTTGCCAACAAGCCGGGGCAGGGCTCTTAAATTTGAGGCACATTCGCACACACACTCGAATCTGGATGACTGCTCCTGGTGCCCGCTTGAGCCAAGTTAATGCCGAGGCTTCTGGCCCATTATTTCTCCAAATTTTCCGCTGCACACTGGAGTGCTAGTTGCCGCCGCTTCCATCTCCGGCTTTTCAGGCACGGCGTCTCAGCTAACAGCGCTTTTTTGGTGTTTTTCATATTCTATTTTATTTAAGAACTTTTCCAAGCCAATGGCAAAGTCAAAAAAATGTATTTAAAGTTCAAAGTTTTCCCCTTTTATTTTATTTTACTGCTCTTCGGCGTACTTGCTCCACTTGGATATTAAAGCACGCCCCACCGACCGATACCATAAAAACCGAGGTGGAGCCATTAGGGTGATCAAAATCGTAGCTGCCCAGAGTTCACTGATGCTGCATGCTTGTTTTATAATAAACATTGTGTTTGATGACAAATAAGTGCACTGTTCTTGCTCAGGAAACAAAGCCCGTGGTCCATGTGTCCTTGCATCGCCATGGATACGCATTGTTGCAATGAAAACCTAATCTATTTTTGATGAATCGCAATTGTAAATTTCAACAATGGCTGCGAACCCATCGCTGCAGAGAGCTTCCACGAATTACTGTGCCCGAAATATACATGGCCATGTGAACGAGCGATGTCCCATGCACTGCAATTTGGCCAAGCTGCACTTGCTTTCCGATGGCCTGAAGCCTCGCTGATTTGGCCCCGACTAAAAAGAGTTTCCCTTCCGGTGGCTAACACAGTAAGTTGACTTGTCGTCCTTCCCCAAGCTAAAAACGGTTTTTGTGGGCTGTTCACCAAATTCGGCTTCATAATGCAATCGAAATGCTCGGCCATATGTGCGCGGTGCCCATTGTTGTCTGTTGTTGGGATACTTTTGGTCCTACATCGATGATGAGCATGATGCTGATGCAGATGTCGAACTGATTTCGTATGCACAAAAGCGGTCGAGTGGCAGATAGAAATTGTCATCAATAAAACAAATTGTTGTGTTATTTTCGGCGGGGTTTTTTCGATGTTTCGCCAATCCGCTTCCACAGTGGAGCCACTCAATGACGACTGATATTAAAGCCTGTAAAGGAATCTCACCACCACTCTTCTTGAAGAAAGCAATGTCTTTCTGCTCGGGTGCCTTATAGCCCCTTCATTTCCCCACCTTTTGTAACAAAACATTAAAGGGTTCTACGTTTACTGCATGGGCAGTTGTTTTCATTAGTCTGGGTAAATTAACAGAAAATATAAGTGCTGCCCACATATTTTTCCCAGTATCGATATCGTTGGAAGTGCACTGCATAAATCATGAAGTTAGTACGTGTGTCATGTGGGATGCGTAATGGAGGAGGGGGTGGGATGAGTCCTACGAGCTGAGCCAATTGTGTGGAAATTATGAATGCCTCTGAAAAGTGCAACCCATAGGACGGAATGTAGGCAAAACAAATAAATTTGGCGTAGGGAGCTCATTTGGAAGCTCGAACATTGGCATTTTTTAAACATTTTTGTGTCAAGGGCCTCTAGAATCGTTTATATTTACGCTCTTATATGCTCTTTAGAGTTGTAAATTTATTAAAATAGAAAATCATTTTTCTTCAAATTTCTCAAAATATCTGGATTATTTAATGTAAATTGAATAAACATTCGAAAACTTAAGTTTTATTATAAATCTACCATACTAAATACCGTTTTAAACGTACTCATATCATATCGACTGGTCAATATTTCCTACTTAGTATAAGTTTTATGGTTGTGGCGAGGGGAAAGGTCAAGAATCAGAAGTGTTCTGGCTGGGGTTCCTTAGGGAAACGTCCTGATCCTTATGAGACTGCCTCCCTCGCGAACTTTTACTCGAAGCATCAAGACTTACAGTAATTTCTGGACTCGTACGGCGAATGGTCAAACAGATGGAACATTTCTATAAATGGAAGCACTTCGCAACACTGTAACTTCTCATTTAGAGGACATATCCTTCCTAGGGTTGAGCTATATGACACCTGAAAACAGCACACAAGAAAAATAGCAGCCACATGTCATGCTAAGCTTAGGAAGCTTAACTTAACTTAAATGAACTTGGCAACAACGTGTTGCTATTCAAATCGATTTCGGTCCCCTCAATGACCTACTACATCCAAATATGGGGCACTGCCTCAGACTCGAATGTCAAAAAAGTGCCAAGAGTTCAAAGCCGGGCGTTGCACATGATTGCAGTAAGCAGTAATTGGTTTTAATAAATGGTAACAAAATTGTCTTCTCTGTCCCGTTATGTGTTCGCGTAATCTTTTTCATTTTCTTTTACTCATCGTATTATAGCCATTAAGTTGGTTGGTTGATAGGCGTTTTACCAAATGTATATGTTAAACAACAAAATTACATCATAACCTATTTTTACACCCGTAACTATTTAAGTAAAAAGGTATATTATATTCGTTAAAAACTATGTAACACCCAGAAGGATCATATAAAGTATACATATTCTTGATCAGGATCAATAGCCGAGTCCGTCTGTCCGTCCGTATAAACGTCGAGATTGTAGAGGCGACTGAAGCAGTGGGTGAAAAAAAAAATCTCGATAAATAATCGATAGGGCGGTCAGCTGTGACACACTAATGTGAGGTCATACTAGATGTAGCACGAAGTAGCTAGAATGTACTAGACTGGATGCAACCCTTATTAGCTGCACCCGATAAGTTTGGTATTATTCGGTTATCGAAGAAAAAGTGTTGTTCAGCTGATCGTGATTTCCGCCGATGGCCTACGCCTCGACTAATGTTTCCGGTTCGCCTTCTTTTCGATCTGAACAGTCAACGCGTCAAGTTGTAAAAGTGCGTCGAAAATTTTAACTTGCGGTCATACGGAATTTTTTGTCGTGCGAAATATCGAGAATACGGCGTTCCTTCGCTTATAGTGGTGCGCGGAATAAGTCCGGCGTGTGTTTTCCCGGCGATATTAAGCCGTAGAGATCGGCGTTTGTCACGGCCCTCTCACCGCCGCTTTGCCGCCAAATCCTAGCTTCGACTGGGACAAACTGCAGGTTAGTCAACCTCAAAATATTGACGGACGGTAGTTTGACACGGAATATAATCGCAGCCGAAATTGAAGCCCGGTGGGTTTTCGCTGGACGTCTTATACTTTCGCCCGGGTCCTACGATTTTACGGATCCGCTACCGGCGGGCAGAAGGAGAGACGGCAACTGCGCCAGGCCGAGTAGTGGAGCGCCTTTCCAGCGAGCCGGAGCAAAGGACCAGCCGCAGCAGCCGGACAGCGACCGCCCTAAATCGGGGCCACCAGGAGGGATCTTTAAACAAATAAAAATGCAGCCTAAGTAGAGCTTAGAGTGAGGTTAGAGTGAATAGAATTTTCTTTAGGCTTGATCGGCAGTCTAGAATGTCGAAATTAAATTAAATTCCAGTTGAATCGAACAAAATTTCTAAGTGTACGCTGAGATATGCCGAAAGCCAGACCTAACCTTACTAAAGAGTATTAATTCCACCTGATCGCCATCTTGGACATATTGGCAGAAATTAAAATTATTCCTATGTAGTTTAAGTTTAACGTTAAGCCATAAGAATAGGTTCACGAGTAGGAAACTCGGTCATACCGTTTAATAATTTTTCTTGAATTTAAAAAAAAAAATGAATTCTTATTAGTGATTAAAGTTTTAAATAGTAAGTGATCTAACCTAAGCTAATTAAATTTTCTTTGGAGTTCCTTTTCGGAAATTACTCATTTAAATATTCAAGTGGGGATCTTTAAAATTTTTTTCATGCAGTCGTGTTATCCAAAAATTATGCCTCTTTATAGTGTTTGTGGAAAAAGCCACCTTTTCGTTTCAGCTCATTTGCGCCGGGAGATCGATCTTTCGCCGAGGAGTGAAAAGTTGAGTGAGTCTCATTGATAAAATTTTATTCTTATTGGAAATGTTCGGTTGTAAACCGAATAAATTTTGCTAGAGGTCATCTTATGTTGTATTCACACTGCAATAAAAAAAATATATATATGATAATGGAGTGGCGAGAGCAGCCAATTGAAATATAAAGAGAAAAGAAAATTTAACCGAATTTATTAGTGGCTCTCTCTCAAACAGAATTAACTTTCTTTCTCGTTAAAGATTCGGTATAATAAAAACTCAAAAAAAATAATAAATAAAATTAAAATAAATTAAATTAAAATTAAAAATTAAAATTAAGAAAGAGATTATAGAGAGAACGGAAATTATTAAAGATTTAAATGAAAAATGGAAAATATATATATTTAGCCCTAGTATTTTTAACCTTTAATTGTAATGATCTCGAACATCGAATTGAACTACCTTTTCTGATCTCGCAACTGCGTGAATAAACCTTGCTTTAGATCTTTTGAGTTACACTAGCCCGTATATTATTTGTATATTTACTTGGTTCTTTAGTATGTACTTATTTTTAAATATAAATTTTGTTATTAATTATTAAGCCTTGATTGATTTTGAAAATATGAATTTCTAAGAAAACCTAAATACTGACTCGGCTGATGTTTCTCCTGACGTAGGGCACTGAAGGGGCCACTAGAGCTATGCTCTTAAGGGAAGTGGTCTAAGGTAGGGCAGGGCAATGCGCGAACACGATTCCACCGGTGCTTCGCAGGCGAAAAATTCTCAAACCTTCCTCCCAATCTAGAACTGTCCGCTTCCGAAGGTATTAATTTGCTTCCTCCGATTTTTGTATCCTAGCTCCTTCATTTTGTTGTTGTTGCCAGCACGCTCAATTTCTCGATCTTATTAATTGTTGTCCGTGACGAAAAGAGATCTGTACAAGCAAGACCACCACACCCATTGCCATGAGCTAGAGCCGGCCTCTAAAGCGTGCACCCGCAAGTACAGGTTCTCCAGTCTTTCATCATTTCTTTATTCGTTGCACGTTACAGTTTAGTTAAGAATAATAATGAATAAGATAAAGTGGCGCCCAACGTGTGGGGCCTTAGTGAGTTTTTTTTTTTTAAATTCATTAAGACTCGCGAATTAATATTTTCAATCCTTTCTTTAAATTTTCTGTCTCACTTCCAAAAATTTTTGTGTTTAGAATTGGTTGTGGAGTACACGTCAAGTCAATACTAATATTGCTGACTGGCCATAACTAAGACTGATCCCAAAAATTTTCCTAAGTGTAGCAAAGGGAAATGTGGATTTTGCTGAGGAAAACAGAGTAACAGTAACTTCGGTTAGGTTTCTGTCCCGGTTTTATCTACTTCCTTGAGCTAACTAAACGCTATTCTACAAAAAAAAAAAAAAAAAAAATCATTAACGCAACATGACGGAAAATCTTTGCGTTACTCAAGAGAAATGCAAGATCCTCATATAGTTGACGATTTTCCTCTATTTACTATTCGTTTAAATAAGATAGAGTTTCTTATAGGTTGGAATATTCGTGCCAAGGAAAAGGCACGATCCGAGACTTAACTGATACACCTACTGGTGGTGTTGAAATTTAGTCTAACATGGAATATCTTATTTTAATGAAACTCCGTCTACGCCTTCGTGAGAATTTTGAGCCAAAATAATAGACAGCCCTACGAAAGGAGAACATCAAGCTAAGAGTTCAGTTTTATTATCTTTTTCGCACCTTATCGCTGATATTTTTACGTATAAGTTTATTTTCTTTTTTGCTCGCCATTTTGAACCGGTAATTTTTAGCAAGTATGATGGGGTTAGACCGATCACCAACTAGGAAATCTCCTAGTGTCTCAAACCCTGTTTGTAAATTATGTGCAGCCGAGATCAGCACACAAGATTTGTATGTGACAACCTGTCACCATGAATTTCACAGGGAGTGCATTGGCAATCATTTTAAAAAAAGTGAGATCTGTCCGAGGTGCAAACTAACCTGTAGGCCTCCAGCCGAAGCGTCCGAAAGGGTAGGGAGAGAAACTCGCAGTAAAACGAAAAATCTTCCAGCCGCAACAGTAGACGGGGGTCCTTCGACATCAGCCAGCGGTGCTAACGCAAATGAAGCTAGTTCAAGCGCTGTAAGTGCTAATGCAGCTTTGTTAGCCATGGAGCGGAGGCTTCTAGCAACGTTGTCAGAGAAGATGGCTGATTTAGTACAGAACGCTATCACCTCAAGCATGCAGCGAATAATGCCCACTCCGAGTCCAGCTGTAGTCGTTACAGCCAGTGAAATGTCCGCTGATCACCCAAACGAATATGAGAGGCAGTATACAGCATCGCCAAACCCAGTTCCTTCTCCGCGAAGCGCTTCTTCCGATTTGTTTGATCGGCCAGATAAAGTCGTCCACATATTAAATGGTTGGAAAATAAAATATTCTGGTGTAGGAGTGTCAGTGGACAACTTTATATACAGAGTCGAAGCGCTTACAAGGCAGACGTTGAACGGAAATTTCAACCTGTTATGCAGAAACATAAGTGTATTGTTTGAAGGCAAGGCGAACGACTTCTTTTGGCGCTATCATAAAGCCAACGGTGAAATTCTGTGGGAGAGATTTTGCACAGCCCTACGCCTGCAATTTCGACAGAGTCGCGACGACGGGGACATAGAAGAACTGATCCGGAATACCAAACAAAAACCAAATGAATCGTTTGATAGTTTCTACGACACGGTATCCGAGTTAGTCGACCAGCTAGGACAGCCTTGGACAGCCAACAAACTTGTCCGCGTGCTGAGAAATAACCTTCGTCCAGAGATCCGCCACGAAATTCTAAACTTAGATGTCCGAACGGTGTCGGAGTTAAGAGAGATTTGTAAGCGAAGGGAGGCATTCCTGGCTGACGTCAGAAGATGTAGTAGCTACGCAAAAGATACCCCGTTTAAACGTGAGATTTCCGAGGTCTGTCAGGAGAGTGAAGATGAGGTGAAGTCAACATACGGAGCTGAGAACGAAATCGAAGCTTTTTCCCTAGTGTGTTGGAATTGCCGAGTCGAAGGTCACCGATACCAAGAATGCATAGCCGAAAGACGAGTGTTTTGTTACGGGTGTGGTGCTGCAAACACATACAAACCAAGTTGCAGAAAATGCTCAAAAAACTTCAAGGTCGGCATGTCGAAGTTGCCAGTCAAACCGCAGACTTCGAATGCCGCAAGGAATCAGTCGACAATGACCGATCAGTAGAGAACACCAATAAAAGTGTGTCTCTACTCCTCCCTGACGTACCAATTAAACCGGCTATTAGACTGCTTCACATCAAGATTTCGGAATTACGAAACGTCTGTATTTCGGATTCCAGAAAAACTCCAGCAATTCTTAAACGAAAACCTCGCAGTGCTCGACGCTTGAAATTGTTCTGGAAGAATGTCAAAAAATGTAAAGCCAGTTTGGATTACATCAGATCTATTCCGACAGGACCTCGAGACCCTCGACCGTTCTTACCGATTCGCTTATTGAATCGCCTAGTCTACGGATTGTTGGATTCAGGCGCATCGATTAGTTGTATTGGAGGAGGGTTAGTGCGAGCTGCGATGGAAGACAAGAAGTTTAAGTCGTTGATAGGAGAAGCTGCGACAGCCGACGGGAATTCTCAACGGATAGTAGGACTGCTAAAGATAGAAGTGGAATACGGTGACATCAAAAAGCTTTTGAAGTTGTATGTCGTGCCATCGTTAAAACAGGATCTCTATTTGGGAATTGACTTTTGGAAACTATATGACCTCCTTCCTGCTAACTTGAAAATAGCTGAAATATCGTCGCCTGAGCCCAACCAGCAAACGGTGGTGGACCAGCACGAATTGTGTGAAGGTGACAAAGCCAAGTTGGCCAATGTAATCAACTGTTTTCCTTCCTTTAGCCAGGAAGGGTTAGGTAAGACGAATTTGGTCTCTCATTCGATCGATGTGGGCACCGCTAGGCCTGTGAAGCAACGGCATTTCCCTGTCTCCCCCGCCGTCGAAAAAGCAATGTATGCGGAAATCGACCGGATGTTACGCTTAGGGGTGATAGAGGAGTCTGAGAGTGCTTGGTCTTCACCGATCGTGATGGTGACTAAACCAGGCAAAGTCAGAATTTGTCTTGACTGTCGAAAGGTCAATAGTTTTACGGAGAAGGATGCATATCCGTTACCCCAAATAAACGGGATACTGAGTCGTTTGCCGAGAGCTGAGTACATATCGAGCCTAGATCTGAAGGATGCATATTGGCAGGTCCCTTTGGATCCTAAGTCTCGGGACAAAACAGCTTTTACCGTCCCGGGTAGACCGTTATATCAGTTTAGAGTCATGCCTTTCGGGTTGTGTAACGCCACGAGCACTATGTCACGGTTAATGGACAAAGTAGTGCCGGCTCATTTGAGAAACGAGGTTTTTATCTATCTAGACGACCTACTAGTAGTATCTTCTTGTTTTGAGAGCCATTTGAATGTACTCAGGGAGTTAGCCCTGCAGATAAAGCGCGCGGGCTTAACGCTAAACGTCGCTAAAAGTCACTTTTGTATGCGACGAGTACGCTATTTGGGCCACATTATCGGAGACGGTGGAATTCGCACAGACCCTGAAAAGGTGGCCGCGATTACCGATTTCCCATTGCCTAAAAGTTTGAAAAGCTTGCGCAGTTTCATGGGATTGTGCGGATGGTACAGGAAATTCGTGGCAAACTTCGCGACACTTTCTGCACCATTGACTGACTTGATGACCACGAAGCGGAAGTTTGTACTAACGAAGGAGGCAATTGAAGCGTTCATCAAGCTCAAAGAGTGTCTTAGCAAAGCTCCAGTCCTGTGTAGTCCGGATTTTGCGAAGCCGTTTGCCATACATTGCGACGCTAGCAAGTCAGGCGTGGGTGCCGTGCTAGTACAAGTGTCCGAAGAAGGTGACGAGCGTCCTATCGCTTTCGTTTCGAAGAAGCTGAACAAAGCTCAACGAAATTATACCGTCACAGAGCAGGAGTGTTTGGCCGCAATAGTAGCTCTCAAAAACTTCAGAGCATACGTGGAAGGACTCCCTTTTAAAATAATAACCGACCATGCTTCGCTCAAGTGGCTAATGTCCAATCACGATCTAAATTCACGACTGGCGCGATGGGCATTAGCTTTGCAAAGATTCAAGTTCGAGATTGAACACCGTAAGGGTTCTTTAAATGTCGTCCCGGATACACTGTCTCGTGTAAACGAGGAGATTGTAGCCGCGGTGGACTTGCAAGAAGACTTAATTGTTGATTTCGACTCTGAATTTTTCCAGTCTAGTGACTACGTAAAGTTGGTAGAGACCGTAAAGGAAAATACCTCGAATTTTCCTGATCTCAAGGTGGAGAGCGGGTTTTTATATAGAAAAGCCGAGCACCTGACTGGAGAACGAATGCATGACGAATACGCCTGGAAACTTTGGGTCCCCAAAGAGTTGGTATCGAAGATTCTGGCTCGCGCGCACGATAGTCCGTTAGCTGCGCATGGTGGCATACACAAAACCTTGGAAAGAATACGGCGATATTACTTCTGGCCCGGTCTCGTTTCGGACGTGAGGGCTTATATTAGTGCGTGTGAGGTTTGTAAGAGTACAAAATCTCCAAATTTCACTCTCAGACCGCCTTTGGGAAAAGCGCCTGAATCGCAGCGATTCTTCCAGCGTTTGTTCATAGATTTTCTCGGACCGTATCCTAGGTCAAGGAGCGGCAACATAGGAATCTTTATTGTTCTGGATCATTTTACGAAATACGTGTTCATGAAACCCGTAAAGAAGATTGATTCCAGCGTCGTCATAAAGTATCTGGAAGACGAGTTGTTCATGACGTTCGGAGTGCCCGAAGTGATACTGTCTGACAATGGTTCCCAATTTCGAGCGAGGACGTTCCAGAAACTTATGGAGCAGTACGGCGTTAAGCACACTCTGACCGCTGTTCACTCGCCTCAGGCAAATGCTTCGGAGCGCGTGAACAGATCAGTAATTGCTGCAATCAGGGCCTATCTGCGTCTCGACCAGAAGGACTGGGATGAGTTTCTCAGCCGAATATGTTGTGCGTTGAGGTCGGCGGTGCATTCTAGCATTGGTACTAGTCCCTATTATATGGTATTTGGGCAGCACATGATCACGTCAGGGTCGACGTATTCGTTGATCAGACGCCTAAATCTCCTGGACGATCGTTCTCTAAAGTTCGACCGGCACGAATCTTTCGAGATAATGCGGAAGCAAGCTGTCGATCAGATGAGAAACAAGCATAACGAGAATGAGAAGCGGTATAATATCCGTTCTCGTGAGGTATCATTTGTCGAAGGGCAAGAAGTTTATCGGCGGAATTTTAAGCCAAGCTGTTTCCAAACCGGTTACAACGCCAAGTTTGGACCGACGTTCGTGAAGTCTCGAGTTCGGAAGAAGATCGGCAACGTGTATTACGAGCTGGAGGATCTCCAAGGACGAGTTGTGGGTACCTATCATGCCAAGGACATTCGGCAGTAAGGTGCTTCCAGTCGGTCTCAGCCTAGTGTGTCAATGAGTACCCTAGTCTGAGTGTAGCGGGGGGGTTTTGTAGAGGCGACTGAAGCAGTGGGTGAAAAAAAAAATCTCGATAAATAATCGATAGGGCGGTCAGCTGTGACACACTAATGTGAGGTCATACTAGATGTAGCACGAAGTAGCTAGAATGTACTAGACTGGATGCAACCCT
Organism: Drosophila mauritiana; assembly: GCF_004382145.1. Taxonomy (NCBI): domain Eukaryota; kingdom Metazoa; phylum Arthropoda; class Insecta; order Diptera; family Drosophilidae; genus Drosophila; species Drosophila mauritiana. Next base: position 22,316,423 of record NC_046669.1, read on the forward strand.
TATTAGCTGCACCCGATAAGTTTGGTATTATTCGGTTATCGAAGAAAAAGTGTTGTTCAGCTGATCGTGATTTCCGCCGATGGCCTACGCCTCGACTAATGTTTCCGGTTCGCCTTCTTTTCGATCTGAACAGTCAACGCGTCAAGTTGTAAAAGTGCGTCGAAAATTTTAACTTGCGGTCATACGGAATTTTTTGTCGTGCGAAATATCGAGAATACGGCGTTCCTTCGCTTATAGTGGTGCGCGGAATAAGTCCGGCGTGTGTTTTCCCGGCGATATTAAGCCGTAGAGATCGGCGTTTGTCACGGCCCTCTCACCGCCGCTTTGCCGCCAAATCCTAGCTTCGACTGGGACAAACTGCAGGTTAGTCAACCTCAAAATATTGACGGACGGTAGTTTGACACGGAATATAATCGCAGCCGAAATTGAAGCCCGGTGGGTTTTCGCTGGACGTCTTATACTTTCGCCCGGGTCCTACGATTTTACGGATCCGCTACCGGCGGGCAGAAGGAGAGACGGCAACTGCGCCAGGCCGAGTAGTGGAGCGCCTTTCCAGCGAGCCGGAGCAAAGGACCAGCCGCAGCAGCCGGACAGCGACCGCCCTAAATCGGGGCCACCAGGAGGGATCTTTAAACAAATAAAAATGCAGCCTAAGTAGAGCTTAGAGTGAGGTTAGAGTGAATAGAATTTTCTTTAGGCTTGATCGGCAGTCTAGAATGTCGAAATTAAATTAAATTCCAGTTGAATCGAACAAAATTTCTAAGTGTACGCTGAGATATGCCGAAAGCCAGACCTAACCTTACTAAAGAGTATTAATTCCACCTGATCGCCATCTTGGACATATTGGCAGAAATTAAAATTATTCCTATGTAGTTTAAGTTTAACGTTAAGCCATAAGAATAGGTTCACGAGTAGGAAACTCGGTCATACCGTTTAATAATTTTTCTTGAATTTAAAAAAAAAAATGAATTCTTATTAGTGATTAAAGTTTTAAATAGTAAGTGATCTAACCTAAGCTAATTAAATTTTCTTTGGAGTTCCTTTTCGGAAATTACTCATTTAAATATTCAAGTGGGGATCTTTAAAATTTTTTTCATGCAGTCGTGTTATCCAAAAATTATGCCTCTTTATAGTGTTTGTGGAAAAAGCCACCTTTTCGTTTCAGCTCATTTGCGCCGGGAGATCGATCTTTCGCCGAGGAGTGAAAAGTTGAGTGAGTCTCATTGATAAAATTTTATTCTTATTGGAAATGTTCGGTTGTAAACCGAATAAATTTTGCTAGAGGTCATCTTATGTTGTATTCACACTGCAATAAAAAAAATATATATATGATAATGGAGTGGCGAGAGCAGCCAATTGAAATATAAAGAGAAAAGAAAATTTAACCGAATTTATTAGTGGCTCTCTCTCAAACAGAATTAACTTTCTTTCTCGTTAAAGATTCGGTATAATAAAAACTCAAAAAAAATAATAAATAAAATTAAAATAAATTAAATTAAAATTAAAAATTAAAATTAAGAAAGAGATTATAGAGAGAACGGAAATTATTAAAGATTTAAATGAAAAATGGAAAATATATATATTTAGCCCTAGTATTTTTAACCTTTAATTGTAATGATCTCGAACATCGAATTGAACTACCTTTTCTGATCTCGCAACTGCGTGAATAAACCTTGCTTTAGATCTTTTGAGTTACACTAGCCCGTATATTATTTGTATATTTACTTGGTTCTTTAGTATGTACTTATTTTTAAATATAAATTTTGTTATTAATTATTAAGCCTTGATTGATTTTGAAAATATGAATTTCTAAGAAAACCTAAATACTGACTCGGCTGATGTTTCTCCTGACGTAGGGCACTGAAGGGGCCACTAGAGCTATGCTCTTAAGGGAAGTGGTCTAAGGTAGGGCAGGGCAATGCGCGAACACGATTCCACCGGTGCTTCGCAGGCGAAAAATTCTCAAACCTTCCTCCCAATCTAGAACTGTCCGCTTCCGAAGGTATTAATTTGCTTCCTCCGATTTTTGTATCCTAGCTCCTTCATTTTGTTGTTGTTGCCAGCACGCTCAATTTCTCGATCTTATTAATTGTTGTCCGTGACGAAAAGAGATCTGTACAAGCAAGACCACCACACCCATTGCCATGAGCTAGAGCCGGCCTCTAAAGCGTGCACCCGCAAGTACAGGTTCTCCAGTCTTTCATCATTTCTTTATTCGTTGCACGTTACAAGATCTTAGGAGCTATAAAAGCTAGGAGGTTGAGATTAAGCATAAGGATTCTCACCCACTCTAACGCCCACAAACCGCCCAAAACCAACCGCCACACTTTTAAAAAATGTTTTGAAATTTTTTCACATTTTTATTAGTCTGCAACTTCTATCGATTTGCCAAAAACCCTTTAGCCAGCCCACTCTTACGCCTACAAACCGCCCAATAATGCAACGCCTGCAGTTTTGCCAAATGTTTTGATATTTTTATCATATTTTAATTACACTTTCAAGACAACTTTTTGCCACGCCCACAAACCGCCCAAAGCTGCTATGCCCACGCTTTTGAACCATTTTTAAATTTTTACTGACTTTATTCAACTAGATATTGGTGAATATCCCAGAGTATCGATATCCCAGAAAAATGATGAAATTTCGCGTTCGCATTTCCACTAGCTGAGTAACGGGTATCTGATAGTCGGTGTTCAAGTTACATATACCGAAGTGGTTATTTTGTCTCATTACGCTGAAGTTTCGTACTGTCTATTAACTTGTTGAATTGCATGTTAAATGTTAAGAATTTCAAATCCAAAAGATTAGTGAAACACGAGGGAATTCTATTGTCTTAGAACGTTAAGTCTAAGTAACAACTCTTAACTTTTGTTACTTGGGCTAGAGCACCAAGGCAAGTTTGCAACCACTAACAGCTGTCAAATAATTTCGCGGCAAAGCGGCAAGAGCAGAACTGAAGAAGATTCCGCGAATTTTGAATTGTAAATTACAAAGCGTCTCCGAAAAAAGGGGCGCCCAACGGCAGAGCGAATGGAAGCATAGTCGGATAGATGAGTGATGCCTGCTGGTGGGACTGTCAAATGTAGCAAACAACTTTCGGAGCTCCTTCACCGTACCACCATGTATGGCGACACAATGGCGCCACCTGGCACAACACGGTCGCCCCTAACTCCTATGGAGCTTCCTAGAGATCGCACTGGAGGCCACACTCTTCCTTCATTTATTCAATAAAAATGCAAAATCTCTCAAAATTTCCGTCGCTGCTGCAACTGCAATGCAATTTACACTTGAATATGAAATGTTGCGTGTGTAGTCCCGTCCATAAAAAAGGAAACGAAAACATAAACCTGAACCGGAAACATATCTATCGGGCATGCTTGCAGCTTTATCGTGGGGCGAGTTTCGGGGCTTGCCGAGCAACAAATTTCTATGCGAAAAATGCAAACACTCTGGTGGCGGCGGCACTTGCACCCCTGCTCTATCGCAACCGCGCATATTAATTGAAAATTTCTCCCGCAAAACAGATTCAGTAGTAGATTGGTTTACTTCTAGCTGCTCTCTCCCTGACTCCTTGGGGTTAAAGTCGGCTAAAGACTCAGTGAAAGGCTAGATTGGTCAAGGAAATCGTTATTACTTTAGCCAAATGGAATTGCTCATCAAATTGTGGAAGCTGGGCGGTATTTTGGTGGGAATACAATGGCATCATTTTGCATACTTAAACTGTGTGAGGTAAGCACATTTTAATTAAAAATCAAGGGAGAATTCTATAGTCGAATTTACCCAACTATCACGTACCTATTACTCAGCTGTATTCATAATTTTTCTGAGATATCGATAGATATTGGGGAATAAAATGAGAATCAATTTGAAAGTTGTTCAAAAGGGTGGGCGTCTCTGTTTTTGGCGGTTTGCAGGGGAGTGGTGAAGGTGTCTTTGATATACCAATAGAAATTGGCAAGACGAACAATAAAACGAAGAAATATCTAAACATTTTTCAGAAGTATGCGCGATTTTGAATCTAACCTTCTAGCTTGTGTAGTTCCTAAAATTGAGTTCATACAGATAGGGTCGGATCGACTCTGATATTGGTCCTAATCAAGAAATTATATACTTTATATGCTCGGAATCGAATGTAGTAATAATGTAGTAATAATAATAATAATAATTATAATGTTAGTAAGTGGTTTTACCTCTTCGGTCCTATTGTTGTTAATGTCTTAAATGTAACTGTGTTTCTGACTTCAAAGTAAGAACTTTTAAAAAGATGGATGCATATGCTCCTAAATCTAGGATCTCGGCCTATCCATTCTTTCTCTAAAAATGTAATTTTTACGCACTACTCGTACTGCGAAAGTTTAAAGTTAAAGGGCAAAGCTAAACTAATTATATAGCTTTTTGTTTGAGTTTCACCTGAGTGCATCGTTTCCTAATTACTTTTCGCCCACAAAAATCCCATTCATTTAAAAGGTTAACCCCCCCCCCCCTCGCGTTTTCCTCACTTTTGGGCAAAACTTTTAAATGTTCACACGCAGAGGAGCTGCACCTAACAGGAGTAACGCCTCCGTTTCACTGCGTCCTGCACACGCACACACTGAAATTCCAGAGCCGCGGGCACATCAACACTTGTGCACCCTCTAATCATTTTAACAGTTGCCAATCATCATTAGTGCCGACGTTTATCTAAATGCGCCTTCTCGCCAAGACTCGTTTTTTTGATTGGAATCCCCGGCTGGAGTCTATTCCCCATCGTCGGGCGGTGACCTGTGATTGGGCCGCCCGAAATTTCAAAGGCATTACAAGCTGCAACTTTAAAACCACCAATTAGCAATGCGATGCCAATACAGTAAGCAAGGGAGCAGCACCACATTCGCATCCCGTCAAACGTCACCCACAATTCCGGTTCCGCCGTTGGATTTCAGTGGAGCTGATGGTTGCGTTCGGTGGGTTCTTAGCATCGCTTCGCAGGCCGGCAACTCTGCACTTCGCTCTTTGCAAGTGTTAACCACGCGCTTTAAGCCAATTCACAGGACTAAGCAGTATAAACCACGTCAAAGCATTTGCCGTCTCGTGGGCTACAAATTTCCTTTTTTTGCGATGCGATTTGCTCGAATTCATCCGTGTCAGGCCCAGCGATTCCTAAGCCCGTCCACTCGCGGAATCCGTCGATTTAAAAGCAGCATTTGAAGATACTCCTTTCCGCGCGATAAAACCAATCAAAGGGGAGAATCATCCGAGTCCGCCATTTGCAATGGTCACAGGAACGGACTGAAGTGGTGCGGTTCCCATTCAGGCGAAGCTGGAAACACCGCGTTCTGCTGTGATAAGTAATCCCCAACTAACGTGCTAGGATGAGTAATTTAATTTAAAGCACGAATCTCATTTTCCCGAACATTTGCCGCTCGTGTTGGCCTTAAAGTTTTCGCCGAGGGACTCAGGAGCAGCAGGGATTGGCATTTACCCGGTCGGAGAGTGGATCAAAGTGTTCCTCTGACCACCACCATAAGCAAAGCAGGCAAGAAGCAAGCGGAAAAAATCAGCATTGACAACTGGAAGGCGGCAAGTTTCGAAAGTTTTGAGGGCCCAGCTCAACTTCGGTGGCCATATGTCAATTTGCTCTTACAACTCGTACAGTTGGACGCCGACAAGCAAACGCGTGGAGCTGAAAGTTTGCCAGCTTGCGGATGCCCCACTCAATTTTAAAGATGCCTCTGATTTTCTGGATCTGGCGTCAACGGCGAGTAGTGGGAAAACTTTCTAAAGAACTTATTCCTGGCCCGGCCAGACTACGAAGATTTCTAATATATTTCATGTAGGTGCTGATTTTCGATTGTGAGTTCCAAGCTGACCAATGACCCAAGGGAGACCCTTGCTGGATACGCAAGTGTTTCTATTCCATTAACAGAACAGGTGTGGGACAGGGTATAGACCACTTGTATAGAAAGCCAATAGAATGTTGACAGCTCAACGACTGGCGCGCAAATTAAGCCGTGTTTGCCACTGCGCTTGGCCGATTTTTTATTCGGGGGGAACTGGGGAAGCCACTCTGGGCACATTAAATTTACAATTTATGGCTGCCAAGGCAAAAAGTTTCGGGTGTGAAGTTTCCGGCAGCAGAGACCGGACTGAGAAAAGCTGGATTTAATTCGTCGCTGTTCATCGCAAGGCCAAAACTGGGCAGTAAATCCTGCGCAGGCGGGGCGGAGAGCTCGGCCTTGCCATTCATGATTATTTCTATAATTTATGGCAAAGAGATGCAGCCACTACAAACTTTTGCTCTGGCCATATATCTTGTTGCAGCAAAGCTTTACTTTATTTGCCGGCTATCACCCGATTACAACGCGTAAACTGCTTAAAGACTTCAATAGTTGTAATGCATCAGCCATAAAGGTCCTGGTCCTGGCCCGTTCTCTTGTAACTACAGAAGTATATTATGAACAAAGCTGGGCGGGAAACACACAGAGGCATTTCACACATTTATGGCATTACCATGATGGCAATAATGCGAACTTCATCGACCAAAATGCTGATAAAAATGGCAATTAAAAGCAGACTCAATCTCCCACACTTGCACACACGTGCAGACATGGCGTATGCGTAATTTATCATATTTTACACGCATTTTTATTTGCTTTTTCCACCATTGCAAGCACTTTTTCCCTACTTAAAATTCGATTTATAACAATTTGCGGTAAATAAACATGCTTTATAAATTGCATCCGTTTCGATGGGCGTGGCATGATAGGGACGTATACGCCGGGATGGCAGAAGAGCCATAAAAGTATGTAACAGGCAGAAGGAAGCGCTTCCGACCATATAAGGTTTATATATATTCTCGATCAGGATAAATAGCCGAATCGAACTGGCCGTGTCCGTATGAACGTCGAGATATCAGGAACTATAAAGCCTAGAAGGTTGAGATTAAGCATACAGATTCTATAACCATGTTGCAGCGTCTACTCTAACGCCCACAAACCGCCCAAAATTGCCACGCCCACACTTTTGAAAGATATTTTGAATTGTTTTCATATTCTTATTTTAGTCTTGCAAATTTCTATCGATTGGCCGCCAGTAAACTTTTTGCCGTGCCGACTCTAACTCCCACATATTTGATTTTTCTTCATTTTATTGTTTGTCTGGCCAATTTTTATCGGTATACTAAAAACTTTGGCCACGCCCCTCATTACACCTAAGCAGTCACGCCAACTATTTGAAAAATTTTAAATTTGTTTCTGACTTTATTTTTCAATATCTATCGATATACCAGTAAAATAAAGAAATTTCGAGATCGCATTTCCACTAGCTGAGTAACAAGTTTGTCGGTTATTCTTTTGGCTTGTAAATACTACTCTACATGGCCATTTAACCGCAGGCAATTTAATATGATAAATTGATAATGATAATGATAATGATAATGATAATACTTCAGGAAAGAAGCCGTTCTTCCTTATCGGAGAAGACAATTATTCCCAATAAAAATCGGTCAATCTGGAGCAAAAGCTTTTACTTAAATTGTGTGATAACTGATGAATTTGCCCTCTATAATTATGAAAACTAACGCTTTTTAAATAAAAACGGTTTTCTAACACAAATTAGTTGATAATACTGAACGTTTCCCTTAATTAATGCCACTTGCATCAAAATTCGAGAAGTCACGTGTTTCATTCGCCTACAAACTAATTCATTCTGGTTAGCCAACAAAACTAACATAATCCAAATTTTATTTGCGTCAACTGACGTTGTTCCTAAATTGGACTCAATCCGAGGGAGCAGAGTGGCTGATTAGAGGGGCAAGAAGATATAGTCGGTTGCGTTAAGCAAGTGGAAAACCATTTAGCCAATTTAAATGTTGTTCGAACAAGCCGCAGCAGAACACAAACGTATCGTTATATAGTAGACAAACCACCGAGTAACCAACAAGCTCGGGATAAAAGCCAAGACAAGAGTGAAAAAGCTACAACCTAGAAGCAAGAATCAAATCTCTTGCGGCGACCCAAACCGAGTTGCATCCAAGCAACGCACACACTAAGCGCGGAAAAAACTGAGATCGGGATAAATTTAGTTCATCGTCCCGTCCCGTCGTCCAAACCCACTTCACTTAATTAGATTGCGCTCCAGGCGTTTACTTTGGCGGGTGGTAACAAAAAATCCAGAGAAAGACCGAGCGACCGTGAAAAAAGTGAGGCAACAGGACGCACCCAGCAAAAGGAAAGCAGAACGTGGAGAAAACTTATGGAGCACATGGAGAGCCAAGCAATCGTTGGGAAGAGTGTGTTCTATTCCAGTTCAAGGTCTTCGGCTCCGAATTCGTTTACCTTCTCCAAAGCCACAACAATAACGCGACCAAATGGATTCCCCGCGGTAAGCTTCTTGTCGTCGTGGCTGGCGACTTTCTCAAGGGAGTGACAACGCGGAATTACTTTGGATTGATGCTGCGTGGCAGGGATATATGGGCAGCAGCTCGTGTGCAGGTGAAGTCCACCCCGAGGGCTTTGGAAATGAACTTTAGCTGCGACTGGGAAACTAGTTCGTTGTGACAGCGGAACAGGCTGCTTTTTTCCGAGAAGCTTCTCCCAATTTAAAAGTACGAAAGCAGCAGTCAGCACATGCCGCCACCCAGTTCCTGTCCACCATTCTCGTCCTTCCTCCTTCTGCTTCTCTCGCTGCAGTTCGTCCCCGCGGGCAATTTGCCTTGATTATGACAGTCGTCGGGCTTACATGTCAGGAACCACAACAGCAGTCGCCGCAACAACATCTCGGCCAGAAGGAGTGAGCTCTTGTTTTTGTGAGTTGGTCACTGGCATAGGTTCCGCTATATGCGACGTAACACATGTATATATGTACACATCTTGGGATGGAAGCAGTCCTCGCATGCTAACCTAATGGAGGCCAAGAAATTTTGATTTCTCCCTCTGCTCCAGCTAACAATTCCGCATACAAGCGCCGATGGTTGCCGCAATAGACCTGTCCCGCCCTGGCCTGGGCTCCCATTTCGTCCCAATTCCCATCACATGGGAGGGCGCCTTCTTGGCTTGTTCTCTTGTAATTACTTGCCAGTTGCCTCAGTTGGCTAGGGTGGTCCTTCATGCTCTTCGGCCTGCCTCCGATTGTTGAGTGATAAGTTGTTGTTGCAGTCCGTTGTCCGTTGTCTGTTGTCTGCTGCCTGCTCAGAACATGACAGCTTTTCCTCGAGCGGAGGGTCCTTCACTTGCATCTAACAACGCGCCCATTCCCCGGCTTCCTTGCTGCTGGCTAACACCACTTCACCACACCACCCAGTTAGACTTTTGCGTCGTCATCAGCACCGCGGTGCCGTTGGCTTTCAGTCTTTGTTTTGGTGGTCCGAATGTAGCCTTAAATTGTTAATTAAATTTGTGCATTCTTATTCTCCAAAGGATGGCTGAAGGGTACGGAATTATGCTGCACATAGTAATTATTTCCGATTTCAAGTGATTTCAATTTCTTTACATACATATATTCTTAAATAAAATACTTTTGGATAGGGAAGAAATCTACATTTTTAAGTGTGAATTTTATATGCAGTTTTTTATTAAAAATATTGGGAAGAAGAACAGAGTTGTGGTCATTCTATGTTCCTAGCAATGCTAACCCGACTGTCATAATCCAGGCAAATTGCCCGCGGGAACGAACTGCACCGACAAAAACAGAAGGAAGGACGGGAATGTTGGGCAGGAACTGAGTGGCAACATGAGCTGGCTGCTGTTTTCGTACTTTTAATTTAAGATAATCTTCTAGGAAAAAATCATACTCGGGGTGGACTTCACTTGCACATGAGCTGTTTACAATTAGATATTTCTTTTTAGAGCAGGAATAATTAATTCTAAATTAATCTAAAATACACAAGAGAGAGAGAATGCTATAGTCGAGTTTCCCGACTATCAGATACCCGTTACTCAGCTACTTATCCATTTTCTGGGATATCAATAGATATTGGGGAATACAGTGAGAAAATATCTAAAAATGGTTAAAAAATGTGGGCGTGATAGTCTTGGAAGTTTTGTAGGTAAAGGAGGGGCGTGGACACAGAGTTTTTGATATACCGATGAAAATTGGCAAGACAAACAGTATAGCGAAGAAAAAGCTAAACATTTTTCAAAAGTGTGGGCGTGGCAGCCTTGGTCGGTTTTAGGGTGTTAGAGTGGGCGTGGCAACGAGTTTTTTGGCAAATCCATAAGAATTTACAATTCTAAAAAAATTATGAAAAAATATCCAAGAATTATTTAAAAGTGTGGGCGTGGGAGTTTTATAATATAACTCTATTATATTTCAACAGCACAGCTGGGGTTTCACCTCAAAGAATGTCATATACGGGAAAATAAATCGTTCATAAAATAACAAATTTCAACTGTTAAAGCCGGTATGTTGTACGAGTCTGTCCCACTCTAATGCCCACTTTTAATATCTTTCTTACTAATTTCCATCGATATGCCATAAAAAAGAATGATAAAGTTTCTTATTTGCACTCCCACTAGCTGAGTCCAGGACTCGACTATACCGTTCTCCCTTCTTTTTATATAATAAAAGTGGTAGCTGTAAAAGTAGATTCAGCAGATAACGAAGATAGTATATGAGAACAACAGAACGAGAAACAAAGGAAGTTAAAGTCTAGTTTTTTTAAAACATATTGAAAGTATTCGCGGAACACATTTCCGTTCCTCCCTATCATATCAGTAAATATAAACTGTCTTCCGCAGTGATAAATACGTATGTGTGTAAATTTTTATGTAGAATATCACATGACGCCACCTATATCTTAAGGTATTATTCTTCATTGTTTCGAACAATAAAGATCATGACGCAAAAGTGCAACGGCGCCCATAAGTCCTAAGTATTTGTAGCTTAAGTATAATATTATTATTATTATGCACAAATGCTTGAACGGTTTTTTGTTTAATATGGCCATTTCGGTGCAAAAATTCTTAATATCGGATTAATAAGGTATTAGCATCTTAAGTCACAATAATAATAAAGTACAATAACTTCCTTTGGCGCATTTTTGAAGCGCTTATATAACGCCGAAAACTTTCTTGCACGCACTTTTGGAAACATTGTATTTTTATTATTTACCAATTTGTATTGGTAGTTTCTATCGATATGGCAAAAATAATTTTTCGCTCATTCCAACGACCGCAGAATTAGTATTTTAAGACCTACCACGATCAATGACGTTAAATGATCGCAAGCAATAAATTAATTAGCCGAAGCCCAAGTGTTAAACAGTTGCTTTGTTATTTGCAAGCCTCAATATACCTCGCGCGAACTTGAGGTCACTAACGGGTATCAAATAGTTGAGGAATTAGACTTGCTTTAAAATTGAGCAAGTGAGTAACAACTAACTAGTAGTAAGAGCACGCGACTAAAGTGTCCCTTCTCGCATTGTCGACACTGCCACGTCATTGATCAACACTTCATTGGTTGTTCAAAGATATGCGGTTGTATTGACCCCAAGAGACTGGAAAAAGGAAACAGTCAAAAAAGAATGAAAATCAGCGCTCGACCAGACTGAAACTGAAAGGCACACACAGCTGAATATTACGACACAAATTGGAATGGGGTTGGGTCAAAATTTAAATATTCCGCCGAGCGGGCTGCAATAACAACAAAGTATTTTACGGCAACTGACTTTTCGCCCGAGTCCGATCAGCTTCAATTCAGATATCGATTCAGTCTCGACTTGAATTCAGATTTGGTATTGGCTTTGGGCTCGTTTTGCTTGAATTGCCAGGGGTCCAAACCGAATGTGTATTCCTGTCCCCTTGGGAATTTCTGTATCTATGCCGCTGTTATTTGCGGCGTCTCAGTCTATTGGTTCATCAGAAAAATTTGGTCAAAATCGATCTCAAATGGTCTGGATTGCTACCCATGCTGTTGACACTTCGCGATCCCCCATCAGAAAACTCAAGCGCTTGATAGCGTTTATTAATTTTATGGCCGCTTTGAGTCGATTTGGGTGAGGCTCGTTTCTGAAATACGCCCAATTGAGGGTTTGATTTCGGTCTTATCGAATGGTTACTAAGGCGAAGATAATACAGTTACCATCGTTCATTTTATTACGTACATATGCTCATTCTCTGAAAAAGTCTCTCTGTTCTCACATTTTGACCTGAGTCAATATTTATCAGCTTTCTACTTACAGCCAATACATTATTTGCATTAAATAGCGATTACACATTCTGATAAGTGACCCGAGGCGAAAGATAGGCCGTTAACCACAATTTATACTATATCAACAAATACTTAAAAATGTAAGTGTTGGCAAACTTTTTTTTACAGTTAAGTGCCATTTTGCCCTGTAAAACTTAATTTAGGTTTAATTTTAAGATGAAATCAAAACTAAAATCTTGACATATTCGTCCCTCCGTTCATCTACCAGAGCGTTTGTTCGTGATTTAATCATTTGTTTTTTAATTTCTATCGATAAGCCAAAGACATTTTCGCCACAAACTGCAAAAAATTATCACGGAAACACTTCTTAACAAGAGAGAAAGCTATAGTCGAGTTCTCCGACTATCAGATACCCTTTACTCAGCTAGTGCCAACGAGTAAAGGGGGAAAAAATAATAAAACGAAACAAATCGAAACATGTTTCAAAAGTGTGGACCTGGACAAGACAAGGTCCTCTTTATTTTCAACAAAAATCTCAATGAATAAAGTTTTCGAAACTATTTTAAATACTGAGGCCACAATCTAATCTAATCTTGCAGACCTTCGAGTCGACTCGAATCTTATATCTTTAGCAGTTTTAAATCGGTTAACGGAGCTAAGTTCCTTAGAATACGATCGTTGGACTTCTTTTTTCCGTCCCAAGCTTTTGTTTTGAGTGTCAGTTTTTCAAATTGCGCTGAGAAATTACCGATAAAAAATGTACCAAAGCCAATGTTGTGTTCATATCACGAAGGCTTAAGGTGCACTTATTTCAACATGTTTCAATTTAAAATCTAATTTTTCACTTAATAAGCTTAAGAATAAATGGGTGTTTTTAAATTTTTCCAATTTGTATGTAAGAAATTTTTGAAATAGCTCTAAAGTTGGTTAAGTTCTTTAGCATATGCTTTTCAAAACATCCGATTTCCACTAAATCATCAATAAATAGAAAAGCGAAGGTAGTAAGCCAGTTAGTGCAAGCAAAGACACTAGAATAATTCTAGTGTCTTTGGTCCAAGTGCAATCATTCTTCGGAAGGAATTCAGTGCTATTTTTGAACCAAATAGAAATCGCGTGTAGCGGTATTCACCTGAAGAAGTTGAGAATGATGTTATATTTGTTGTCCTTTCGTCTATTTCGATTTGATGGAATCCAGACATCAGGTCTAGGTCAAGTTTGTGTGTATGTAAGTAAATTCTGGATCAACTAACCTTGTATACCCTTGCGCTCTGCGAACAAACGGTCCAATAGGTCAGGCAATCTTCAGATCTGGCCAGATACATATGCATGTAGCTGTGGATAAGGAAAGACAGCAGCGGAAGCAAGCTATTGCCTTGGTGAAGGGGGTGGGGAAGCTGATATAGGGCGGAGATCGCAGAGTTTTGCCAGAAAAATGATCGTGACAACGGTTGTGCGGGCACGTTGTGCTGTCCCAAAACAGAATACATTAATTGACACTTGGCCGGAAATAGTTCATTAGGCATAAATTACGTACAGACAAAGCGTTTTCATTTTTCTCTGGCTCTCGGTTCGCCATTTGCTTCCCTACCGACGCGGTTGTCGATTGCAGTTACTGGATTTCAGCGGCTTAAATGATCGGGGGACAAAATAGGCAACCTCGGACGGCCTTATCTGTGCAGCAACTCACACACACGCATTCCCTCGGACGCATTCTCACTCTAACACTCTCGGTTCCTCCCTGTCGCTCCTTGGCAAGACCAACATGTGTGATCCAAATGTTCATTTGTAAATTCTCTAAACGGGGAAATACGATAATGAACTGAACTTCGACTCTACAACTGCAGCGAACGAAGGCAGCCAACGACGGGCGGAGTCCACAAAAACACACTGTGGTAGAAGACTAACCCACCCTTCTTCAACTATTCATTGCTTCAGCTATGGCCAGGCCCCCTGGAAAAAAATTATAAATCTTTAAGACAAGCAGCCGCTCAGTATATTTAGCCATCTTTGCATGTAACCACAAATTTGGGCATTATATCGTAAATTCGACAAAAAATTATTTATCTTCCAGTATTATGTTCCAGTTACTCGTAGTATAAACTGGCATATTAGATTCGTTAAAAACTATGTAGAGGAAGAAAGTATATATGTATAAGATCAGGCCAATAGCCGGAGTCGATCTGTGCCTGTCCGTCTGTCTGCCCGTCCGTATGAACGACGAGATCTCAAGAACTGTAAGAGCTATAAGTTTAAGATTAAGCGTACAGATTCTAGAAAAATAGACGCAGCGCCAGTTTGTTTTCACGACCAAAACTGCCACGCCCACACTTTTAAAAAATTTTTTGATATTTTTTTTTTATATTTTTATTAGTCTTGAAAATTTGTATTGATTTGCAAAAAAACTTTTTGCAAACCACTTTTAAAAAAAGTTTTAAATCGTTTTTTTTAAATTTTAAATTTCTATTAAAAGCTGTCAGGCCAACACCTCTGAAAATTATGTTGATCTTTTTTCATATTTTTATAAGTCTTGTAAAATTCAATCGAAAACTTTGTTCCACGCCCACTCTAACGATCACAAACCTCCCATTTTTTCTTATTATAATCTCCAATATCTATCGATGGTTCTGAAAAATTATGATATTTCGCTATCTCACTTTCACTAGCTCAGTAATGGGTATCTGATAGTCGGGCAACTCGACTATAGCATTCTCTCTGATTTTTATTTTATTCTTTTCCCAACATCTATCGACATGCCAGAGGAATGTTGAAACTTCCCGTTCGCATTTCCACTAGCTGAGTAATAGGTAACTGATGGTCGGAGAACTCGAGCGTTCTCTCTTGTTATTTATTTAAAAGAGGAAAAACGATGTTTAACATAGTCGATTACTTTCGACTATCAGAAATCCGTTACTCTGCGAATTTGGAGACTTTTTTGTAATTTCGATGAAATGAAAATCAAATCATATTTTACAACTGAGAGCAGGATACCAAGGAACCGTTTTGTAGGCGTGCAAACGCACTAACTTGCATGCGAACTGATCAGGAATATATGTGTGTACTCCAGTATACTCATAATTATTATTTTAGTCCAAAAGCTTAATGCGTTGGAGATTTACAATATTTGTATGTACATAGTCATGAATTCCTTAAATTCCTCGAAATTGTTCCGATACGGGAATCGACCCCCCTATATTAATTGAAGCTGATATGGCCGAAGTGCAGCGTATTCTGCCAAGAAACGCTATCCAAGTCGTTTGGTACATATGTATGTACATGCATGTGTATATGGTACATTCATGTAGTACATATGTATGCAAGTACGTACGAACGCTCGTCAATTCCTCTGCTAAAACCAAATGCGAACGCGTCAACGGATTTTTGTATTACACACATTTTCTGTTGTTTCGTTCTGCGCGTTCTCCCTGTTGTGTGTGTGTGTGTGCGACGCCGCTTTTCGCTTGCTTTTACTTTCTGTGGCTTGTGATTGCGATTAAACGGGGTTTCCATCCGGAGAGTCGCGCTCTAGGCAGCGCCCGGAGAGCGCTTTAGACCTATATGTCTGGATCAGATAACGGGAACGGTGGCAGCGAGCCACGGCCGGAGAGAGACAGAGAGCGCAAAGAGCTGGAGCTGGCTCTCATGTCGATGTCGAGTGCGCGTGATTTTTTGGCTCTGAATGCGGGCTTGCTGCCAACTGCGCTGCCGGCTCGGCGTCGACGACGGCTGAGCGCAGCCCGCTTGCCGCGGTGGTTGTTATTTTCTGGTCTTGGTTTTTAGTCGCCGTTTAAACTTGGTCGTGAGAGGGTAGCAGCCTCGTTATCAGCCAACCGCGATCGCGTCCGAACGAAAGAGTACAGTGGAGCCCTGGCCAGCTCAAGCCTTCGAATCCTCCAGAACATTCTGATGGCGCCCGTGAGCGGCTGTTCGCCCACCGCCACCCACTCGCTGCAGGACATGAGTGCTGCCGCCGCGGCGATCGCTCTTGACATGAAGCCCAAATTGGAGCCCCACCCCCTGGCCGCCGCAACTGCCATGCCCTCTCAGAAGATAAAGAAATGTGCGTACACAGATTTATTCCCCACATTCATACAAACATACGTACATATGTATATATGTACAATTTTTATGCAAAATGCAGTCGAAAGTCGATACGTCGAACAAGCAGTAGAATTTATTTTATCTCTTCATTGCCTATTCAAATAGTTCGGTTCACCCTATGTGCATACATATATGTGTACGTACATACGTATGTACATATGTACATTTGGGTTAATAAAGTTCGACTTATAGAAGTTTTGCTGTGCCTGTACCGTGCTTTCTTAAAGTATTCGACTGACAAAACTCGAGAACGCTTCTATTTAGAAGGGGAATAATGCTGATCTTAACCTATATTTATTTGCATTCATCTTTGTGTCCCAACAGTGGTTCGGCGCAACGCCTCCGACAAGCTGAAGCTCATCCAAATGGTGCACGACAACCCAATTCTCTGGGACTCCCGCCTCCCGAACTTCAAGGGCGCCGAAGAAGAAAAGAACCGAGCCTGGGAGCACATAGGCCGCGAGTTCAACGCTCCCGGGCGTCGCGTTGCACGGGCCTTCAAGTCCTTGAGGGAATCCTACCGCCGTGAACTCGCCCACGTCAAGCTAATGGGCAACGGCTTTAAGCCCAAGTGGAGTCTCTATGAGGCCATGGATTTCCTGCGCGATGTCATCAGAGAACGAAAGTAAGTATAAGGCATAGTATTTTACCGAACTGGTGACCAGGTGATGCTCTTTAAAACCGTCAAGGGAATTTCATGCCAATATCGACTCCTGGGGTTGATCAGTGATATAGAACGCGTTATGAATTTTCCATTCTCTGCTTGACCCATTATGGCCACACCACAAATCATGTCATTAAAATGATCTTAATCCAAATGGCTTTAAAAAGGCAAAAACAATAATAGAATACGAGAGAGGAACACTTCAATTTAAAACTTGACATAAATACGAGTCATTCTTATATTCGAATATCTTCACACACTTTGTGTGAAATGCTATATCTACGAATAATTATTACAGACCGTGGAGATATATAGCACTTATTTCTAAGTTTTCTTTTAATCTTTCAAACTTTTTAGGGTTTATAGACAATGTTTACCTTTCCCAAAATTATTCTAATCCTCTGCGTTTTGGAGATCGATACCAAAACCAATCTAAAACGTAGAACCTTAATTTCTCAAAGTGAGGCACCTTTAAGACTAAATTTCTTCAATATTACTTTGCTAAAAAATATCGCCTTACACTCTGAACATTAATTGTGTCAGGAGTACATTTGGCTACTTATATTACAATGAGTTTGATAAGCCGCTAACCAAACAACCATCGAACAACGGTCAAAGTTCAGCTTGAGTCGTGAATAACAGTTTTCGGTTTTTGTGATTGAGTTTGTCAGGCACGGCTTGATTCATGCGAAACAAATACATGCATCAGTTTGAAGACTAGCTAACTTATGCACAATAATAATGTGACTCACCTTTCCACCGATCTTTTACATTGGTCGAAGATATTGTATGCTTTGCAGTCCTGTGTCTGGAAAAGGTTTTCCCAAATCTGCCCCCCCAAAAATATGTGCGCTTGTCAGTAGTCAGTCAAGCGAACCTTGTTGTTTAGCTGGGCTCAATCAAAAATTATTGCAGGAAATTCCAAGAATCTTATCATTTCATGCGAGTAGCCACTTCAGCTTATGTACAC
This sequence comes from Drosophila mauritiana, assembly GCF_004382145.1. Lineage (NCBI taxonomy): Eukaryota > Metazoa > Arthropoda > Insecta > Diptera > Drosophilidae > Drosophila > Drosophila mauritiana. The sequence goes on from NC_046669.1 coordinate 22,334,278, forward strand.
TGAGAAGTGTTTGTGAGTCATGGCTTAGATCTAATGTTGGACGAAATATGTCAATAAATTTGGAAAATCGTGGAAGGACCAGTGCATATTCAGTGTCACGGACTTCGCAAAGATCTGACAATTCAAATAAATTCAGAATTCGGAAATATGTTTAGATCGAATAGGTCAGCACTCACTCACACAAATGACGATTATGCACGAACGATTAACAGATGACAACAGTATAATTGTCACATAAAAATCATGTGATAACTTAAACATAAAGTTATTCGAACCGCAACTACGAAATTCCACTTCCATTCGAGCCTTCACACAACACTCATCCCTTAGCCCAGTCGATTTGCATAAACGCCCAACGATTCGAACAAATCTCGGCACCGTGTCTGAGAAAACATCTGCCCAGCGAAAGAGAATAGCAAAAACATGGCAAAGGGGCATATGGACACTAAGGAGCGGTAATGTGGAAAAAACCAATCCGAACAAAGGAATGACCGGGCCAGAGACCCGCAAATGGTCTCAGTCGAGAGTCTGCCCCGTCCAATGTTCTGGCTCATATGGAGCCGTGCTCGAGCTGCGGGTGTGTGCGAGTGTGTGTACTTTATGTACATATTTATATGAAATAAGGCCATTTCCTTTCAATTGACTGTACCCACATGGGCAACAAGCAGTCGACGGCCCCGACACATGCCCGCGCACACTCACCCATGGTGTGTGTATATATTTAAATTTTTATTATTGTGAGCTGATAACAGACAGCTCAACGGGCCCGGCCAGTCGGGCAGCGCTTGAGCCGGAGCTATAGCCGCAGCTATAGCCACAGCCATAGCCATAAGACAGATCTCGCCAAGCGGCGAATATTATACAACGGCGCAGCATCGTCGCTGCTCGAACCAAAAACGAAATTGAGGGAAGCTGCAAACGCAAGCCCAAGTCCATCGCATCGAGTAGTGCCTGCGGAGGGTGGGGAGAGGGTGGGGAGGGCGCCGAGAGAGCGATAAATTAATGAGAGCACTACGAAAATGACAATCAGCACAGAAGAATACGGATTGCGAGTGGACCAAGTTGGGAAAGACTGGTAGCTCGTGAGCGAGAAAGGGGCTGGCTGGTAAGGGAAAATGAGCGAGTCTGCCTGCATACACATGAGCACCACGAACACTCGCAGAGATCGCTGTATGGGTGAGCTGAGTAATTGAACGAATCGCTCGGTCGGTCTGGCTTCGGCCAGGGTTAAAAATATGCCCACGACCATTAGCCAGCCGCATCGGCCGCGTCCCGGCCAAGGGGTTGCTCCGACCCAGAGTCGGGGTCTGGACGCCTCTTTCAGGCTGCCCTGGCCCACGAGTTGCGGCGTTCAGTCGGTCCTCTCTTAATGGGGGCTCTCGTACCCACACACACGAGGCCACTTGGGTGTGAAAGTTCTGCTGGGCTCTGTCTGTGTCACGCTTATGATTTAATAAGCAAATGTGCTGCGAAATTGCTGAAATTGTTTGGCTGTCCGTCATCCCCACAGTCCGAATCTCGCCACACGCCCTGAAATCACTGTCCGCCGTATTTCGAATTGAAATGCTTTAGCCAATGCGTCACGGAAGAAGAAAAGTGGGCGGTAGTCCGTGCCTGACTTTTGATTCTCGTACCATTGAGTACCCTCGAATACCTTTGCATGGGGCTAGACCTTGCTTAATCAATCATAACAAAAAGTTGTAGGTCTGCAAAAATCTAAACTCCATTCTGACCATTGGAATATTTAATTCCGGGTGTATTATATTCATAGATTTGTTTCCAAGTGCAAGTGATACAGATCTTAGATAACAATTTCAAACCACAAAAACCCATCAACAATCTCGGAAAACGGCTTGGGACCTGAGCAAGAGCGGAAGCAAATAATGATAAGCTGAGCGATTCAAACCCCGAAAAGAAACCAAGCCAAAATATTGAAGTAAATAAAGCCATTCCCGATTGTGGAACATGTGAAAATGTATTTCGACGTGATTAGTCCTGCGAGTTTCTTGGTCTTGGCTGGCGAGCGAGTATCAGTTTTCAAATTTTACAATTGTCAACTACCTGCAGCCGATCGCGGTGATAAGCCTGTCTTCTAGGTCGCCCCTGCCCATGACTACTAGGCCAGGTCTTTGCATTCGGCAAATAGCTCCGGTATGGGTATGGGTATGGGGGAGGCCCAAAATAGCCACGTTCAGATGTTCTTCGAGCACCCGGCCTAGGCAGCTGCATTGCCTGTGAAAATGCTCTTGAAACTTGAGACGCGTAAGGAGAGAGGCAGGAAGCGAAACTACACTGAAAGACATTTATGTTTATGCATTCCTTGTTTCTTATTGCCTTAAACGGACACGATTTAAAAATGGGGATGTGAATCGCTGAATCGCAGGAAACATATCATCTCTAGTAGGATTTTACAATTATATTTTTGTGTGTTTTCGAACTCAAAATCTACTCGAACATGCTTTCTTTATCAGGGTCACTATCCGATCGCATAAAAAAGCTAATTAGTTGATTTTACATGAATGGCATGGCATGATGTCCAACCTAGCCAAGTTTTAAGAATTTATTGAATTGTCTGTCAGACTATTCCATTTCAAATTTGTTGCACAACGTTTTGCTTATGATTATTGCCAGCATTATATAATATCTTTTCATTTATTGTAATTTATATAATTTAAAATGAGATAAAGAAAATTTGTGAGAGACCAAGAAAAGTATTCATTCTACTTTTAATTTAAGACCCGGTTCTGAAATGGATGTGCATAATCACTAATCACGGTTATATGCCGTTGTATTTAATTAATTAAACCGTTAGCCTGTGAACTAATTTCGTCTTCTAACATATGTTCTTTCCATTATAGGGGCGCCTCGCATGCGACCGATCTTAGCCTGACAGCCTATGGCCACATTAACAATAACAACAACAACAATAACAGTAACAGCTTGGCTGCAGGGGGAAAGGCAATGACCCTGAAGCTGTCCAATTCCTTCAACGAGTCCGCCGCAGTGTTGAATCTCTCAAAGTGCTCCTCGCTCAATGTGAGCGGCGATCACTACTACTGCGACTACTATGTGAAGCCGGAGCTGGATCTCTCGGTGGGCGGCGGGGCCGGAAGTAGCACCAGTGGGAGTAGCTCCGGCGGCGGACCACTTCCTCTGCCAGCTCACCAACACCAGGCTCACAACGACAGTCGGGTGAGCTCGACAAGAAACGAGCAGAATGCACTGCAGCACAGCTATGAGGACATTGACGACAGCTCGATACGCAGCGGGGACGAAGATATCGGCCACGCATCCGACGTAGTGGAGGAGTTGGATGCCATCGATGCAGATTTCCCCTATCCTCTGATTCTGGATTCCAACTCACGCGGTAGCCCCAATGTTGGTGTAGACGATGTGGTCATGGCCCGCAAGCTCCGCCGTAACGTCGATCAAGATGTTATGGAGGAAGGAAACGGCCACGGCGATGCGGTTATGGATGGCGACGACTACGAAGAGCAAATGTTGCAGCAGCACCGCCATCTCCGGCAGCAACAGGGCGTCGCAAGCGGAGGGTTGGATCTGCCGCCCCCACAAACTGTACGTGAGGTCTTGAACTCCAAGTTCTGCGGCTTTATTTCAGCCAAGCTTAACAGCATGGAGGACTCGGACGCGGACAATTTAATGAATCGCATTCTTCTGTTACTGGTTCAAGTGCAGCAGTGCGAAGGGTCCACGAAATAGACAGCGGCAAAGAAGGGCGCTAAGTGTACGGGTGTAGTTATAGTAGCCAAAAAGTTCATAATGGAATGATGTTGCTGCTCAGAGCACTTATAACTGAATTTTCTTGCCATTATATATGACTTTCCTAAAGAAATACAAATTTACTTGCCAATGCCAAATCTGTGCCATACCAAAAGGATCAATCGAATATGAATGATTTTCTAAAACATTCTCGAATTTTTGCGCTCCTATTTACAAAAATCATCAAAACTCAACGAAAAGACAACACAAAGACGTAAACCAAGAAATAGCTAAATAAGAAACATAGATTAATTAAGCTTTAAATGTTAATTTCGTTTTAAGTCGATCAACTGTAGTTCATACTCATGCCAACGTCTCATCACATGAACCAATTCTTTATATAACCTACTATTTTACCCAGATTATATCGCCAATCTAAAATATAACTTCTTGTTAAGTTGAAAACGTAGAAATTAGAAAAGAAAAGTTTTTAACTTAAAAAAGCGAGCCTATTACTCATAGTTTCATATACAGCGATATGAATATTAACAATATCTGAACACTAAATGAGAACAAATTTTACAATTTGTCGTTTTTGAATAAAACACCATCTATGGCAGTAATGTTTTGATATCGATGGACGTAGACAATGTTTTGGCCATTCAGCCCAATTTAAATCAAAATTTTTGAAATAAACCGGCTTGAAAAGTTGTCCGTATTTCGATGGGTATTGACTAATAAAGTACCTTTAAATATAAAAAATAAAACGTATCTACCGAACATAAACATAGTCTCCCGATTTTTATAAATTTAAACCGAAATTATTTATAGTCAGGAATAAATAATTTATACCGATGCCATATCAGGAAACTTTGTTATCCATTTTGTTTTTGCGATTATTGCTAAGGCATTCAGGACTGACTGGCTTTATAACTTATTCGGTTGCAAATGCCGTACTGTGTTGCAAACATCTGACTAATGTCAATATACCTTCTGCAAAGGTATACAAATCATTATTAATGCGAAAGCTCATTTTTCCGCTTGTTGGCTTAAATCTTCAAACTTGTTTGTATCTTTAAAGCTACTAAAAATTTGAATATGATACTTTTCTTGAAGAACTTAATAGTTTTAAAAATAGATTGATAGATAGATAGAAATATATAGATAGATTTTATAATGGCAAGCACACACATTGGGCCTGTAACACATCCATTCCTGCCAGGAATTCCAATTCATTCATTACAGAAGACGCATAGGCAAAGAACAAAGGAACAAAAGACTAGAGCAGCGTATAAATACCATGGTAAGCAGATGTGGGCAAGCCAAGCCAAAAAAACGGCGAACCGAGCCTGGGTATCGCTGCATATGACCGAAAAATTTATTTGGATAAGTACATAGCCACATCGAAACCTTCAGTCAGCAACCCCTATCAAGAGATTCGGCCTGGCCAAGGTATCTAGCTACCTCAAACCCCGCAAAAATAGCGTTGCGCACGCGCAGAAGATGCCAAAATTCAGCCCTAGCCCAAAACTGGTTTTTCAACGCAATAATAGCTGAATGGATTCATTGAAGGCCGTAATGCAGTGCCCCTAAGGGATGGGATGCTGCCTGCGTTGGCACCTCTGTTGCTAAAAGAAGCGGGTTCAATGACCCTGTCTAAAATTTTAAAGAGCCAACATTTTCGTTTGACTGACACTTAAATTTGCCCCAGTTTGGCAGATATAGGTGTCCGATCCGGCCCGCTGCGACTTACATATATAGTGCCCGAAATAGAAAATACTTTTGAAAAAGTTGTTTGCAGAAAGCTTTACAACTAAGACTAGTTTCTGCAGCAGAACGGCAGATTTACGGACGGGTTTGGCTATTACCACTCGTTTCTTGATACTTATTAAGAATATAACATATATGTATATAGTTGTATCCTTCACGTTTGTACTTCATGTCCTTCATGTATGTACCTATATTTATATGTATGTGTCGCATTACGAATGTATTTTGACCACTGTACGTGTCTGTCATATTATTAGCATGGTTTGACCACTGTGCTTGCAAGACGCAGCTGAGCAATGAGGTTGGTATATTGTGAGGACATTCTTAGAATTTGACTACAACGTAGAATATGACTGGCGCCAAAGTACCGTTACGAGTGAGGCGACGGCGTTGTCGCGCTGTCGCCAAGTGTAGTCCAGCTAGCGTGTGTAAAGGATAGATCGATGCGTAGAAAATACGGTCAGTTGCATACAGACGATCGCGCACGCCGGTTGGAATTCGCTTCACTCGAAAAGTTTATTTGCCAATATGGAAGATCAGGCGCAAGAAAATGCCAACGCTGCGACATATGTTTATTTATATATTATTTATCAGGATCAATAGCCGAATCGAACTGACCAATCGGTCCGTATGAACGCCTCGGAACTAGTCTCAGGAACTAATAAAGCTATCGGGTTGAGATTAAACATGCGGATTCCAGTGAAAGCGCAAGCTTAATTTCAAATGTTGCCACTCGAACGCCCACAAGCCGGCAAAAACTACCACGCCCCTTTAGCATGCCACTTTTTGAAAATGTTTTGATATTTTTTCATTTTCTTATTAGCCTAGTTAATTTTTATTGATTTGTCAAAACAATTTTCCTCATGCCCACTCTTACGACTACAAATCTCCCAAAACTGCCGCGCCTTTTAAAACTTTTATCGGTTTATTGTTTGTCTTGCCGATTTCTATCGGTACATTTGGTCCACGCCCCTTTTAACACCTACAAAACGGCCACAATTTTGAACAAATATTTTATATTTTTCCATTTTGTCTCCAGTTTCTATGCCAGAAAAACGATGAAAATTGTTGTTCGCCCTTCAAACAGCTGAGTAGTGGGTATCTGATAGTCGGGGAACTAGACTAAAGCATTCTCTTTTGCTTCTATTTGGCATACGGGCAACGGGTATCTGATTGCCGAGAAACTCGAGGATATCTCGATAATAAAAGTGTAAAATCTTAATAATAAAACGAAATAATTATGTATTAAACATTATTTTATTTGGTAAAAAATATAAATTTAACTTTTCATTTCTTAAAATCGTCGTCTTCTCATTTGCGAAGATTCCGCGCTGTTATTCGTCTTTATCCCCTTTTTATTTGATATCGTGCAGTTACTTTTTTGCTTTTAATCTTTTTGCCAAATTTAATATTATTCGACTATAACAGCTCCAAATAATTATTGTTTGTACGAGTTTTTCCATCTTCCATTCTTTTACTATTACCGCAAATCTTCGAATAAGTGGCTGACTTGGCATGGTAAAGGTGTATCCTGCTTTCTGTACTTAAATCACCACAGCGTTTCATGTATCCAGTGGCAGGTTTGCTGTCTTCCGTCGCATGGCTAATACATCTTCGGCTTATGCCACATCCCGGGCCGACGCCTTTGCTGTGTGGAGTCTTATTGGAAGAATCTGTAGAAATCTTTAGAGATCTTTTTGTGGCCTGGGAATGATTTGCGTGAAGGCAGACTCCAGTTGCTCCGACTAAGTCTCCGAGACTTCCACGCAGTTGGCAGAGAATCTTGTCTTGCTTCACACGCAGTTTGGCTGGCATGGAGAACTTTCCGTCCCGCATGGCACCAGTCGCATCTAGTCCTTTTGCTGTTAATCGCTCCAAATCTTTCAACAGATTGTCCCGCTCGGAACCTGAAGCCAAGGATATTTGCCGCAGTCCGAACTGAACTTTGGCGTAATGGGACGAGATTTTAAAAAGCGCCTCTTGCAACTGCTCCACTTCGCCCTCGAGCTGACACTCATATGGCGTCATAGTCCTGCTTATCATCCGGCCTTGCGAGTCAAGTTTGGTGTAAAGTCGCCCCTCTTCAGTGAATTCCGGCGAACTGGATTGTGTCCATCCGGATACAGCGACATTTTGGTCTTCATTATTATTACTGCCCATAATCTGTGCAGACTTCTGAAAATGTACGCTTTATATTTTCCAATAAAGCTAAGAAAATAAATAAGCAATTTTATTTTGACAGTGAAATTCAGAGTAGAATACTTACTGAACGTATTCCGTATATCAATTTTAGAATAGTATTATGATGTAGCATTGCTAGTGACTGACGCCATTATTTGTTTATATTTTTAGAGTAGGAAATTTACAAGGCTAATAAAATTATGAAAAAAAACACATAATTTTTCAAAAGTGTCGGCTTGTCAGTTCTGGGGGGTTTGTGTGCGTTAGAGTGGGCGTGGCAACATGGGTCAACGAACTTGCGCTGCGCCTTTGACTCTTAAATCTGTATGTTGAATCTCAACTCGGCTATTGATCCTGATCAAGAATATATATATATATTATATAGTCGGAAACGCTTTCTTCTACCTGTTACATACTTTTCAACGAAACTAGTATACCCTTCTACTCTAGGAGTAACGGGTATACAAATTTTATAAATGAACATCAAATAAACCTAATTAATACATAAATAATATTATATATTGTTTAATGTTATTAAATACCTAAATACTCCAAAGTAAAGCAACAAAATTATAAAAAGCATCCACAAATTTTTCAAAAGTGGCAGTTTTGGGCGGTTTTTCGCGTAGGAGTGGGCGTGGCAACGTAGGTCAAAAACATGCTTAATCCAAACCTTCCAAATTTTATAGTTCCTGAGATCTCGACGTTCATACGGACGGACAGACATGTATCTACTGCATGTATCTATTTATGTTTGACTGATAGTTCGTCTCCGCAGTAGGAACAATTGGGCCTCCTTTCGCCGTTGAGAACGTACCTATGTCTAAAGTTTGTGAGTCCGGTTTTTAAACGAGTAAGGATGGCTCATTTCCTTCTGTTGCACGATGTAGGGAGATTGATTTTTTGTCGGGGCTGAATTGCTTATACCAGTGGTTAAAGGATGACCAGTTTTCCAATTCGATGTCGAGCAATATCTTTTTGAGTTTTTCCAGATGTCCTGTTCCACTCCAGGTATAATTGTAGGGCACGGTCCCGACCGGCAAGCTTTGCGGCTTTGTCGACTAACTCATTTCCATTGATTTCCTATATTCTGGGACCCGTAATAGCTAAATGTTGCTAATATATTTTATTCACAGGTGACGATTTTCGCACAAAAAGGTTGTTGTTGTTGTATAAGTTTTGGATTCCTTGCAGGGTGGACAGACTGTCACTGCAGATGATATGTCTCCCTTAAGTTCAAGAGCCAATTTACTTGCCTAAATGATGGCGGTAAAAACCGAGGAGTAGTGAGGAAGATGACCCCACGGAACAATTGATACGCCTTCGTCTACTACTGCAAAGGTAGTCGATGCGTCGGACTTTGAGCCGTCCGTGTAAAACCATTTCCGATCGGCGGATTTATGGGTAGCTATGAGTAGCTGTAGTAATTGTGTGTTTCAAGGCAAGGCAATTTGAAAGTCCTTGTGAAGGATAGAGTTCGTTGAGCAAATGAGCTTTGGTATTAGTTTAAGTGCTGCGCCTAACGGCAGCATGCTAGGGAGCTGCCATTTTTTTTTAAGTTGGGTAGGGCGCACAAGCCAAATATAGGGAGTCCGTATTCAATTTTGGATATCATCTTATCGCTTTAATACGTGTTATGGTGTGAAGCATAGATGTTAGGAATTTAATAATGCTTATTCTGCTATTGAGATTTATTCGGGGTTCATTGCAATTTGGTTTAAATGTGGGTCGCCTATCGAATATCATGTCAAAAATTTTAAGGAAAGAAATGCGTTATATATCTATGTTATTGTAAGATGATGGGTTGCACAGGAAGTGTTGGCCCAGATTTGGATTTCGTTAAGCATTTCTTTGAACTTACTATTTAGTAAATGCCAAATAAAACAAGAGAAAAGGATATAGTCGACTTGCCCGACTATCAGATTATCGTTATTCAGATAGTGGAAATGCGAACGCGAAATTTCATAATTTTTCTGTTATATCAATAGATATTGGGGAATAAAATAGGAAAAAATGTAAAGATTATTCAAATGTGTCGGTGTGCCCGTTTTCCGCGTATTGTAGGTATATGGAGATCGTGGACAAAGTGTTTTGGGCTCACCGATAGAATTTGGCAAGACAAACAATAAAACGAAGAAAAATTTGAACATTTTTCAAAAGTGTCTGTGTGGAAGTTTCGGACGGCTTGTGGGCGTAAGAGTAAAAATATCAAAAACTTTTCCAAAAATGTTTTGCGGTTTGTGGGCGTGGCAACATGGGTCATAAAACTTGCACTGCGTCTATGTCTCTACTACTACTCTACCTACACAACTTTCTAGCTTTTATAGTTCCTGAGATCCTGAGATCGAGTAGTTCAAACGGTCAGACAGCCATGTTCAGATCGACTCGGCTATTGATTCTGATCAAGAATATATATACTTTATATAGTAGGAAACGGTTCCTTCTGCCTGTTGCATACTTTTCAACGTCTCTAGTATACCCTTTTACCTTACGAGTAACGGGTATAACATGATGGAATGTACTTGCGAGCTTTGTTCCCTAACCGTGTTAATAGATTTATATATAAGAAGCATAGATTGATAGATATGCGATAGACAGACAGTGAGTGTTAATAATCTGCGATTTAGGCTGTGTACTAACTGAAACTGGGGTGATTCACGAGTCTGGATGCTAGTACACGTTCTACGTTTGTGGGTGTCTTTATTCGATTCCGGCAATAGTGCTGTTGGCGTGTCGAATTTGTTTACTGACTTAATGTTACTGTTTACGATTGGGCCCGTGAGAAAAGAGAGGATAAGCTACGTTAGTTTTCATTAGAGATGAGGCATGGAAATGATCGAAACCCCGATTAAATATCCAACGCTAGGTGGCTTTTTGACAGGGGGCGCCACCGTAGAATATCGTTGTTCGCCATCTATTTCTAAAGGCTTTTTAATTTTAAAGTGATATACCCAGTATGCTGTATGAAAAATACTATGTACATATTCATTAAAAAACGCCTAAACACTACACACTTATTTTGGTAGATAATATATGTGACTGGACGGTTGGAGATAAATATTAAATGATACATATCGACATACAAATTGACAAATATAGTCCTTTTAAAAGATGTACTTATCACGGTGCGCAACGAAGAACATATAAGTAGTATTCGTTAATATACGCAAGTTACTTAAAAGAAAATTTATATTGATTGTGGAAAGTGCCAGCCAGATTGTGGCATGCAGCATTAGTACACAAACTGAGCAACAAGAGGAAAAATCGCCTCTTGTAATCAATACCAAGCGTCTTTCCCAGAGCCCTCGTTAATTTTCATGTTTGCACATCGGAGTAGCCCCACAGGGCGCCATAGTAAAACATACTAACCAAATTCATGTATCCAAAAGATTTTGCATTGTTGCGAGCAATTGATTGCTGTTTCCGGACTCCATAATCTACTAGTACTTCAATCGGGAGCACAAGGATGCTGCTGCCAGCCCTTTAGGTAATGGTGAACCGGAAAACCAAGGAACGTTGATCCGCGGTTCTGAGCAGCAAATGTCGCGTTGCATTCGTTGTAAGCGGATGAACAGGAATACTATATGAGATTTGGGTGAAATAAGGGGCCTTCTGTTGTGCGTAAGTCTTGTTCTTCGATGGGCTTTCAGGAGGGCTTATGGGCTTATTTGATTTTTGTATGCTTCTACATCACGGGTGACATGTAGAGCACAATTCTAAATCACCTGTAAGCGTCCAGTCATATCCACTAATACATCAATCAAAATGTATTATAAAATTAAAACTGATTGCAAACCCCTTTAAAAAAATTAAAATATAGCCATACTAGTGTTAACGTAAAACTGTTACGAAGACAAGATTTTTCCCTTTTTTGATTTTAAGATCTAAAATAATTTTTTTCTTAAAGAACTAGAAAGAGCCTGCTTTTTACTGTATAGATGTCGTTGGAAAGCTTTTTCAACTGCAATCTTTGCTTAGTCGCATTTTTTTGTCAAAATACCTTCAATGGAAACGAATTCTTCATTTTTTTCACATTTCTTTTTGGAACGGCTTTAAAGCTTAATTTTTAAATTTAACTGTATATATTTAATATATACTGGTACTATGGTGATACTACGCTTATGCGAACTACCTCTGGTCACATAATTGAAGTATTTGCAAGCAAACGATGTGAAATGTATAAAAAATTACTTTGCATTGACCTTATTAAATATATATGTTTGCACCCTGACATAATTTGAATGTGTAATGAGAACATTTACATATTTAAGTGCAAATTTATATTTCAACACAAAAGTTGATATCAGTTTTACATGTTAAAGGTTTATTTGTTTGATTTACATTGTAATAGGTTAACAGAATTAAACGTAAATTTCTTTCGTACTGCTTTTAAAAAATCGATAAAGTATCTGAATAAACAAATAGACAATCTATACATACAAATAGAAAAGGTAGCTTTTATAAATAAAACAATTAACATATAATTTATTAAAAAACATGAACATGAAGTGTTTCCGGCCTTTAAAATTACGTCCCATAGAATTGTGATTGGTCCCGCCTAGCTTTAAACCAACAAAGGTTTCAAAATCAGATATTAGCATTACTTAAGCAGTGTTTTGTGTGCTGATTCTGCCTCCGGATGCTGCTCTGGAAAGGAGCTCCACCTAGCTACTGCACTCCGCTCCGTCCGCGATAACTCCGGCCATAAATCGCGTTGCGCGGCCTGCCGAAGGAATAACGTCAGCTGTCAGCAGTTTGTGGCTTCGAAATGTGGAGCACATCTAGGAGCGGCACAGTAAGGAAAGAAAGCGGCGACCAGACCTCTCTCACATTAAAGCTTTATAGCGGACTCGTCACTGGAAGTTGGCTCGCTTAGTTTATAGCGTTCTATTCAAGAGTGCACGAAGAGCGCTCGGCACTCCGCTCTTTGTTCAGAGTGTATTGCGTGCCCACGGCTTTCCACATTTTCCAGTCGGCTCGCGTGTACAGAAGAGCGGAAAGAGAGCGGAGCGGAGCTTCAGTGCTCTCCCAAAGCGCACTTTACGGTGCATTCCACTTTTGCAGGAAACTTCCCACGTTCACGTTTTGGGGACAATTTCTAATGGTTTATGCAATCCAAATAGATAGGAAGGTAAAACTAAGAAATAGTCTGCCGAATCGTTCAGATGCGTGCATCCGGTTGCTACTCCTCCTGATTCTCCGCCTTTGTCAGTATACTTCGGTCAGTCGGATTCCATTGGAAGACTACTGCGCTGACTTTTGCCCGACTTCGACGGAGGACTCGAGTCTGATTCCCGACGGCCGCTGTAAAGAGCTGTGCACTTTTCGTCCTCCTGCTGCGTTCAGTTGCAAACGGACCTTTCAGACGCTGAGTTCGCTAGTGGTAAAGGCGGAAGCTGCAGTCCAGAAATAGTGGAAAACGTAAATGTACGGACCGGAGTCCTTCGCACGCGCTAAATCCCGGCTCCGAGTGCGGACCGACCATGTAGCCGAATCTGTACGCGTGCCCGCATCCGGTTTTCGTTTCGGTTCCGCTCGGTGCTTGCCAATTGCTATTTGTGCAGCGTGTTTCGCGTCCACATCCTAAATAAATGCAAATGTACCCAACAAGACAGAAAGTTACCATTTTTAGGAAATGTATTAGGGCTTAAAGGCTGCAGGGCTCTGCAGGCTTCGCATCGGGAGAATTACTCGAATCTTTAAGGGATAGGGAAAGAAAATGTTTTCCAAATTTTGTTGTAGACCAGAGTAATAACATTATTTGGCAAGTAAGACTCGCAGTAAGATTTCTTTTTAAGTTGAAAAGTTAGTTGTGCACGTGCCTGAACTTTGGGCGGAAGCCTATCAGAATCTGTGGGATAATAATAGTTCTGAGTGATGGTAATGGGTTTATAATCGTAGGAAGGGTGTGAATTATTAAGCTTCGATTTCTCTAGAAGTGAAGTCTAGTAAAATCCACTTTATGGGTCTGAGTATCAAAACAAAGTGCGGTCTGTAAATTAATCACAAGCTGATGGTCTCAGAGCAGCTGCAAACTTGAGAAGCCAGAGAAAGGCGATTAATTCAAGACAGGTAAGTGCGAATCTCAAAAATTATTTTGTTTGCTCAGTTTAATGGAAATTTTAATAGTTTGCGTGATGTAAAAGGAGTATTAACCAATATGATTTAAGCACTTAAAGCAATAATGGTCAATAAAATTATAAACTTCCGATTTCGGGATAGGAATCCCAATCGTTCTACAGTGCAATTCAAAGACAGATGCAAAAGGTGAAGTAGTACAAAAGCCAGATTGAAAGTTTAGCAACTTATTTCGGCCGTCAGTCGAAAGCCAATCAGCAAGCAAGAAACAGTAGAAATTCTTGTAAATTTACAATAAAGAATGCACAATGTGCGAACAGTACAAAAGGAATTTTAATTAAACACAAATAAGAGACGGGCTCTGTCGGAAAAGAAGGCGAGAGAAAGACTCAAATTAAGATTGGCGCAGCCTTTTTTTAATTGCCGAAGCTTCCGAAATCCATGTTTTGTGTAAGCCATCGATTGTCTTCTGGACCCTTGGAGCCGGGAGGGCACCTCCTCTTCAGGTGAAGTGCGAATTGAGGTGCCGTATAAGTGCCACCGAAGAATAGCTTATTGCTCAAGTGGAAAAGCGCCCGGCAGAAAGGAAAAGCGATGGAAAAGATTCCAGCCACTAATACAAGCAAAAGCGACAAGAGGGAAACAAAGACGGAGGCAACAAACTGCAGATGCTTTGTATGTCCTAAAAGAAGAAAATTGAAGAACGAGAAGCTAGCGTGACTTAAAGTAAGGATCGGGAAGGATGCGTATTGCCGCTTTGGTTTAAAAGGAAACAAGAAAAATACCGACAAATTCAGTTGGTTTACCTTACATTTTTTAAATAATTTTTTCAGGCCCAAGCCGCATTTTTCTTTACAAAGTATACAAGGTATACGTTTCTTTAATGTTTGAAACGTCTTAACAAAAAAAAAATCACTTAGATTTTTGCTTCATAAATTCATCATCGGTTCAGTCAATTAAGAGATTTCGGGAAATATAGAGAACTGCAATGTTACAATGAAACACGTAGATCATTAACCGAGTCTATTTAGCCATGCACATATACATATTTGCCTAACGTTTCAGATATTTGAAAATACATAAACTACGGATAAAAACTTCCTGCTTTCATGCTGCTAATTCCTGAAACAAGCCCACGATAGCCTAACTAACACAAACAAAAACAAGTGCAAATGCTATGGTCTGGCGCCTTAATTGCGTTAGAGTGGGCGTGGCAAATTTTGTTAGACAAATCGATAGAAATTTAAGCGACTAATAAAATTATAAAAAAATATCTAAAGTTTGGGGAGTTTTAGTTTTTTTGCAAATCGATAGAAATTTACAAGACTAGTTAAAATGTGAAGAAATATCAACACATTTTTCAAAAGTGTGGGCGTGGCAGTTTTGTGCGGCTTGTGGGCGTTAGAGTGGCATGGCAACAAGGTCCAAACTTGCGCTGAGTTTTTGTCTGTATGCTGAATCTCAACCTTCTAGATTTTATAGTGCCTGAGATTTTATAGATGCCTCAGACGTTCATACGCACATACGGACGGATCGACTCTTCTATTGATCCTGATTAAGAATATATATACTTTATATAGTTGAAAACATCTTCCTGTTACACACTTTTCGATGAATCTGGTATACCCTTTTACTCCACGAAGAACGGGTTTAATTAAATATCACTGACTTTAAATGAAAACAGCGAACCAAAGCTAAATGAGGTTGCTGCGCACAAATTATTATCAAAAATTTAGGTAACTGTGTTAACTGAATTTTCATCTAGACTATCCTATGCCTATCCATCTTCACCACAAACTTTGTTTTCTTTTTGCCACATTGTGTTCTTTACACTGCGTGCCAAACGCCATGAATCGATTGGCATGAACAGAAATGTGAAAAGTTACAATTCGAAAAAAAAAAAAACACGAGAGAATGCTATAGTCGAGTTCCACGACTATTAGATACCCGTTACTCAGCTAGTTGAATTGCGAACGCGAAATTACATTTCAGTTTTTTGGGATATCAATAAGTATTTGGGTTTTGCGGCTTTAGGACGTCAGAGTGGGCGTGGCAACATAGGTCAACTAACTTGCGCTGGGTCTATGTCGCTAGAATCTATGCTTACTCTCAATCATATACCTTTTATAGTTCCTGAGATCTCGGAATTCATACAGCAGGCGGACAGACGGACATGTCTAGATCTACTTGGCTATTGATCCTGATCGAGAATATATATATTTTATATGGTCGGAAACGCTTCCTTCTGCCTGTTACATACTTTTCAACAAATGTAGTATACCCTATTAACGGGTATAAAAAGTATAACTATTTTGGTTACTAATTTTGAGAACGGTTCAAAAAAAAACATTTAAAACAGATAACATATCTCAATTTAAAATGCCTCCAGCTTGGAATTATAAATGGGTACTGCAATTTGAGACAGACCACAGTATGACATACAAACATATTTCCATGTTGCCCGTCGATAAAGCGTACCTACTAACGTTTGCATGACGTCGGCATCGTGACAGGACACCAGACTCGGTCCGTTTTTAAGGACACTCCCCGCATGGCGTTGGTAGTACACACACCGAAATGAGTTAAAGATGTTACAAATTACTTAAAATTTAAATAAAGACTATAATTAAATTATGACAAATTACGAATCCATAATTTAAGCTTAAGGGCATTAAACCCTTTAAGTATATATGCAATATTTTATTAAAGTAGATTATCAGGCGACTAAAGGGCACCTGAAATTTATTACATGTTTTCTTGTCCGCTGGTGAGAGTCTCGCTCGCGACGATTAGTATATTAAATGGGTTTAAAAAAATAATATCCTCGTTCCAAAAACTAAGAAAATAGTCCTTAAATGTACAACTCACTGGCCGCTTTGTTTCCATATCCCATCGAATAGATCCTAGATCTCCGTCGCACTGCTCCTGCCCTGCTTGGTAGCTGATCCCGCATCACAGATACAAAAGGGTTCGGAAACAAAAGCGCGTAAGCGTATTATTAATGGCCTGGTCTGGGAGGGCGTGGGTCTCCAATGGGATGCGGTTGCATTGTGCCACAATATACGACTACCAGCGCAGTACTCACAGTATTTACAGCTTGTTCCGATTTTTCCCAGCATTATGGCCAACTTGATGGCCGGCGGAAGCTCTCTAGCCGAATTCTGCACTCATCTATCAGTTTTTGCCTGCCTGGGTTTCCGCAGCTGCAATAAAAATAACCATTGTGGCATCTTCAGGCCTCTGCGCTCCCTTTATCATTTTTCCTGTTGGTTGGGTGAGCCCGGTTTTCTGATATACATTTTCATGCTAAAAATGAAAATGAAACCCGTCGGAGCTTGCTATATATCATCTTCCCGCACCATGGAACCATTTTTCACTTTTGAGTTTTCGCCAAATTATTTTTATTATTTAAAACATTTTGCAAAAATTCAAAAAACTAATATCGCCCAAAAGATGTCATGTGGACAATGGCAGAAATTTATAAGGGTTAAAGTTTTAATCTTTTTACTCAATTTCTTCAAGCGAACATCGAGTACTGGCTGAAAATGAACAATATTGATTAATATAAACCCATTTATGAACAAGTAGTAGCGGTCACACTGTGAAGAACAATTTTAGAGGATAAGTTTCACTGTTTGAAAGCACAATTTTACCAAAGACTTGCACTTTTAATACTGACCTAAGGATCATGTAACTTTTTTTAAAACTTACTCTAGTTCTTACTGTGCCAAAAACATACGGAGAATCAAATGTAATTTTAAATACACAAAATTATCAACAAATAATTTTAATGACATGACAGAAATTCAATTGGCAATGGCTAGTGAGAAATCATCAAAGGACTTCTTCCGAAGGACTCACATAATTATTTTATTAAGCAGATGCATTAATACGATGCTCAATAGCATTAATAATTAACAGTAATCATACATATTTACAGGAACCAGGATGTTTCTTTGTTGTATCACATTGACAATTATTAATTTATGGCGTTGGCTTAACCCGGAGAAGTGCGAAAAAGGATATTCGATTGAGGGCAGACAGTGCAATTGTTTTCGACATCCTTCCCTTAGCTGCTTAGTCACCTAGTACATATTACATATCCTGCATGAACAGCGAATAGCGCTTTCTATGCTAACAACGTGCCACTCCCCCTCCTGAGTAAGCCGCAAATAGCGAAAATATTTCCGCTTTTTCCCGAAAGCCTACAGTAAAAAGAAAATACAGCAGATTCCCCAAAAAAAAGTACTTTGAACATTTGAATGCTCTAATATGTCTAAAATGTTCACCTAAAGGAAGGCTTTCTGTGAAAAAGGAATCTCAGATATTAACAAAAGTGAATAGAATTGAAACAAATTTACTACTTATTCAAGACCAATCAGGCGGTAATTATTAACATTGGCCACCGCGACAGTACATTTTTGAAAAACAGGGTATGCGAAGTTCGTCTGGCCGGAGATAACACTAATTCCCGCTATTCATAGTTCGCGCGATTCTGGCTCGTTCGGCGCGGAACCGGAAAAGGGAGTTGGTGGTTGGGGTGGACACAGTGTAAATGCGCGATGGGATGACAAGCGGGAGTTATACGCAAATACAATGGATAAGCTTACGGACCGGCGTGTTTCTACAGGGATGCATACAAGGATGCATACAGATGAAGATTTCTCGTTTTTCTCGGACTTCCTGGAAGCGTTTCTAAGACAAGGCGTGTGGAGAATGCAACTGCACTTAAATATGCATATGCCGGAGTGCCGATGTGTCTTGGTCCGGATGCAGTGTCGGTGAAAATAAAAACATTTCCTACGGCCTTTTGATGAACATTTAAACGACAATGGCAATTGCAGAACGCCTCCAAGAACCGCATTCTCCGCCCGCCTCACCCACCGCTTTGCTAGTGTCGTATTTTTTATTCATGAGCCTGGCTCCTTCCGGCCGTCATATACGTAGGGCTTATTCCTACGTATGTACGTTAAAATGATTATTCTATCTGTCCGCCCTTTATTTTTTCGTTTTGAGGCTGAGGCTTGGTTGGGAGACGGCCATTGCTATTCTTTTGCACATATATTTGAAACTTTGTTAGCTTGGCTGTGCTGGAACGGACTTTTTTATGCCCGTTACTCGTAGAATAAACGGGTATACCAGATTCGTTGAAAAGTATGTAACAGGTAGAAGCGTTGATAACCGACCATATGAAGTATATATATTCTTGATCAGGATCAATAGCCGATTCGATCTGGCCATGTCCGTCTGTCCGTATGAACGGCGAGATATCAGAAACTATAAAAGCTAGAAGGTTGAGATTAAGCATATTCTTTTAGAGACGCAGCGCAAGTTTGTTTCCAAATGTTGCCACGTCCACTCTGACGCCCAGAAACATGACAAAACTGCCACGCCCACACTTTTGCAATGTGTTTTGATATTTTTTATATTATTGTTAAACTATATCAATTTGGAAAAAATCGTTTTGCCATGCCCATTCTAGCGCCCTAAAAGCGTCCAAAACTGCCACGCCCACACATTTGCACAATATTTGTTTTTTTCATATTTTTATTAGTCTTGTAAATGGCTATCGTGTTATCAGAACACTTTTTGCCACACCCACTCCAACGCCCACAAACCGCACAATTTTTCACATGATATTCTCCAGTATCTATCGATGGGCCAGAAAAATTCTGAAATTTCGCTTTCTCTCTTCCACTAGCTGAGTAACGGGTATCTGAGAACTCGGAGAACTCGGAGAACTCGCTTATGGCAGTCTATGTTGCTTTTAACAACCAACTTTAAAGTAGCTCAATCGATTTTCTGTTTCACGCAATAAATTACCAGTGCGGCGCTGCGCTGTTGATGCTTCCGTCCTACCGCAGACTCAAAGCATTTTAAAATTCACTGCTATTTCACGGTATAAATTTCGTGGGCGTTTGCTCTTCAATTAACCCCTGGCCAAACAGGCAGAAACAACAGTCGGGCAACAACGACATCGACAGCAACAAGAGATACATTAGCACGAAACCAAACTCGAGGAAAAAACTTGGTAAAACAGCTTAAACTTTTGGCATGTCAGACATCGCTTTGAGTGGTAAAGGTAGCGGTTGCGGGCGTGGCACCGGATCAGACTAACAGCAGGACCTACGTTACATGCGACTCCAGCTCCCCACCAAAGCTAGCCCAAACTCGTTCGCCACAATTAAGGCCGCCCTTATGGTCTGCAATTTGTATAGAAAATACGCTATTAGACACTTTTGAGCTCGAGCGAAGACGCCAGGCGGTAGGCTGTTGGTAAAATATGCGCTTAAGCAAATTGCAAGTTCTTCCGAGCTGGAAAATTATAAGGAGGTCTTAGCTCGCACATTTTACCATTGGAAAGCAATAGGCGATTGACAGGCGAATAGCTCTAAACGGCATTCCAGCAATATATGTACATAGGACCCGTAGGCCCGTTCACACTCGGTTCTCCTGTTTAATCCTTGTTTGCTAATGTGCGATTTTCATTGATATTCGAAGTTTATTCCCTTGATGTGCACTTCCTAGATTTGGCTTTTCAACATTCATTAGTCCATCTGAAATTTTGAGTCTACTTTCATGAGCACCTGCATTCGCATATATGAGTATATATTGAGTACCCTTATAAAGACATATTTTATCTACAAATCCATTCGGCAAATAATCAGCGACAGCTCGAGTTAGACTGAAAGAAAGAAAAGTGTGAAAGGCTCATTGTTCTTCCGAACCACACTTCACAAATCTAATGAAAGTTTACACATCAATTGTTCTAAGCCAACTTTCAGATCCCATTGAGTTTTCCGATTTGGCCACTAAACAAATGTGGCAGCCTTACTGAAAAAAAAACCTAGCAAAGGCAGGGAGCTGAGATAACATGATTGAGCAATAAGTAAAAGGCTTTCCTTGTGTCTCTGGCTATGGCTAACAGCCAAAAAGGTATGAAAGTGGAAAATTGTGAAATCTGTCAACGAAAAATATTTGAGTATCGACGGGGACAGGCTGAGACAGGAAAGCATGGAGGATGCTGTCCTTTCACCGCCGACGATGACGTGACTCTGTCAAAGATTCATTCTCGGAAGTCCCAGCCCATAGACATGTGAGTTTGTGAATGTTCAACGAGCAGCAATTGAAGTGCGGATTCACGGCTAGGTTGGACGCCACCCTCTGTTTATTTGTGGTTTCGATTTTATTTGTTTTATCGGCTTTCCATCATTTTCTTCACCCAAAAATACCAATAGTAAAACTTCAATACGCGCTGTCTTAAAATACACTTCCACTACACTGTGCAGAGCTCTAAGCTTGGCAGCATAATTTTTACACTTTTAAGACACAATTATAAAATTCAAAAAATTAATATTATACCCGTTACTCGTAGATTCGTTGAAAAGTATGTAACAGGCAGAAGAAAGCGTTTTCTACCATATAAAGTATATATATTCTTGATCAGGATCCATAGCCGAGACGATCTGGCCATGTCCGTATAAACTTCAAGATCTCAGGAACTATACAGAAGGAAGGACTTCCACTATCTCAAGTAATTAGACTTTTAATTTTTGTAAGTCTAATATTCGCCTTATGAATAACATTTAGTACCCCGTTACTTTCCCATGTAATATCGAAAATATGTCAAGAACACGTCTGCGTTAGATGCAAAGCAATATATACATATATATTAACCATTAAAGCAGAGAAACTAGCCAAAAATGTAATATTCTGTTCGGTTATATAGCTGGTTAGCATCTAAAACTTGCTTATTAGCGCTCCAAAATAACGACTAGTATTGAGAACTGCGAAAATAACGGTAGGAAACGCGACTAAGCGTAACTCTCAGCAAATGTGTGGGTTGTAAAACGTCAAATTTTTACTAGTCACAACTGTGTTTTTTGCGACTGCTTGTTGTGTTCTTATATTCAGGCTGGTTCTCGAGCGAGGTAGAATGTGAAAGTAATGAAAACAACGAAGGAAAGTGACCAAAATGATTAAACGTAAAAATGCTGCACATATCAAAATGGAAGCTCGCACACACAAAGCTCATTAAGGTGTTGACGACGGAACTGCTTAGGGGATTGAGTGAAAAAGTGGAAGGAAGAAAAAGCCATAAATGCTGAATGCCGAAGCACGCTAGGCAATTACTCATTTTACGATGATCACACTAATGGTCGAAGGGAGGTATGAGTATACACGCCTCCGAAGGTGGCTATAAAACTTGGTCACGTGAATCTTGCAAATCGCTTAAATTGGAACATAAACCATTTTTCTGCAAATTGGCTTTGCCGTGCAGAGAGGAATACAATTCAAATATAATATCCTTTATGGTATGTAAGGGGCAAGGTACTTCCTGTAAGAACGTTCAAACAACTTTCAGTGTCGAAAAGAGAATCATTTAGTTATCACAAATATTATAAAAACGGAACGAAATTTGGAGTGCTCCCACCATCAGATGCACCTTGCTCGGCTATTTATGTACATATATAGTTACACGGACCTACAGCTGCGGTTAAAATAATAGCACTACTGCCGATGGAAAGTTGATTACCTAAAAAAAATGATTGAATGTTTATTTTTTTTTAAGTCAGATTGCATGAATATAATGGCATTGCATATATGTCATATATGTTGTATGCCAGAAAATACAGAAACGCTGGGACAAACACGAAATGTACTTATGGTGCTATTATTGTTACCACAACTGTACGTTGTTTAAGTTTATTAAACACTTGCGAGGCTGTTTTGATTTCAGTCAGAAATCTTCAAGGCAGTCAAGGAGACCTATAAAATCGGGCATGCTCTGGTAATCGAATTCATAGAGTATTACGATTTCGATTTGAAATCGCGAAATCGGTGCTCCGAATAAAGAATTACGAATTCCGGAGCATGCCTGAATAATATATATACTTGGACAGTATCAACATCCGAGTCATATAGCCGTTTCCGTAGTAGTAGTCACTGTTTTGATTCTACAAATCTACATAAAACTATTCAAAACGTCTTTGCATTAAAAGTAATTGATTCGTTATATTTATCATATAGACATCCACACTAAATAGATGAGAGCGTGTGCGAAATTATTGTGAAGGAGTGGCAACGGAAATAATATAACGAATACGAAGCAAATTAAGCTTTTTTGTTTTGACTTAACCTAAATAAAAAACTTGGAAGATAACGATATGTTGGCAGAGTGATATATGTAAATCGGCACAGAGATTTGCGGTTTTTGCGGGGTTAGGGCGTAGACAAAATAATTTTGGCATATCGATAAAATTCGGAAAAAACGAAATAAAATAAAAATAAAATCAGCAACTTTTTCAAGTGACGGCGATAAACTTTTGGACGGTTTGGGCGTGGCAACGTTGTGAAGCAAACTGGCATTACAAATTTGCTTAGCACGACAGTGTTAAAAACGCAAACAGCTGTTTAAAAACTGTGTAAGCATTGAATTATTACCTTAAAAAATTGTATCCCAAATTTAAGTCTTATAACAGGTGTAAAAAATAATTGCCCAACTCATATACATTTTTTATACTTAATTTTAGAATGTTATGTAACGACGTTATGCCAACAAATACACTTATGCATTTTCTGGGAATTACTGTAAATATTTTTTGTATTTTGTCATTGAAGTTCCAAAAGGTACACTTTGACTTGCACAACTTTAATTTGTCGGGAATGATTCTATAAATGCCGAAAAGCGACATGGATCTAGTTTCTGTCTCATTTATTATATCATATATATTTTAAAGGTCCGTAATGAATCTCTAATTATGTGCTACTATGTGTTGCAGTCAATCAGATTTTCATCTTAAATTCTGTCGGCAATAAAAACCCATGTCTTTCCAGCCCCACTAAAAAGCTGGTTATAATGTTTCTTTTTTCATCAGGGGAAAATGTGAAGAGTTTAAGGTGGGAAGTTCTGGCTGGGTTGGGTTACAATCCATAATCAAGAAAACTGCCCAAAAATCAATTTTTTTAGGGGCACGGCTACTTCCGTTCATCGGTCCTCCTTCAGATTTCGGTAATTTTTCTGGTCGCTGTTTTTAGTGGTCGTTGCACTTAACCACCAAATGCATGCATTCATGTTTCTTAGATACATGCAGAATCTCCCAAACTAAGAGCTCTTTAGTATGCAAGTAACATTTCAGGTTCAAGGGTGTCGAATGGGGCTAAACTAAACGAATTCGTACTATAAACGTTTAGACCTGAAGAACTATAAAAGCTAGAAAGTTGCTATTAATCATGCAGCTTCCTCAGACATACACTGCGCGTCATCAGATTAGCGCCCCCCTGCATGCCTCCGTTTCTTCCTATGTTCCGTATTTTGCTATCGCACGAGAATATATACATTTTATTGCTTTCCCTCTCTCTTTGAGGATAAAAAAGAGGTCCTGAGAAAAACCGTTATGATTTTAATTCTGCCTTGTTTTACTTTCGTCGAAAAACTGAAAACGCATTTTGCATCATTAGATTAGCCCCCCCCAATGCAGTTTTGAATATCTTCCATAATTTTGTGCTGTTAAATTGAAAAGTTTGTTTTAATTTAGAGAAAAAATGGGAAAAGGAACGTTGTTATCCTTGCAGAAAAAATCCATAATCATAGCTTTCTATGAATGCGGGACATCGCAAAGCTATAGTTAATTTTATTAAAAACTATGAAACTTATGGAAAAAACTACAAGGGTGGCAATATCCTTGTCTTTAACGAGGCAAGTCCACACGTCGAAGACATTCCAATTCCCAGGACTCCTCCTCCAAAATTCGACAAAAAAGTGGTGAAAAAATGGTAAAACACGAAAAACTGAATAAAACCACCTCTTAATAAGTCGAGAAAACAGCACGCCCGAGTTTTACTCGAGCTCATATGACCTGTTCTAAGGAGTCATATTATGTAGTGAAGGAACCAGACGGCTATAGTTATTACTATCATGATTTGCGTTAAGAGGAGCACATTTTGGATGGCTTTCACAGTCGACACATTATTAATAACCTTTAAAAATATTCTAATATAAATATTGAAATTTCATTGATCTCTTTTTTTCGAAATGGATCGAACAAACTTAAATTATCGTAGGAGGCGCTATGCTGATGACCCAATTTTGATTTACCCATTTATAGATTGTTTTACTTTTATATATAAATAAAAATCTATAAACAACAAACTGCATCCTATATAAACTTTTCATTTATAGAATTATTAAACTTTTTAATGAAAAGAATTTCCAAAACACTATCTTGAGCAGTTTTCTAAATATCTCAATTCAATGACTTTTTTCTCAAGGGCGCTAACTTGATGATACGCCGTGTACATTTCCTATCCGTTTTACATTTTATTATTGTTTTTTATCGAATTAAAAAAATGTTACAACTTTCGTGTGCGAATCCAATAGCTGAGTATTGGGTTTTTGAAAGTCGAGGATCTCGATGATAACGTAATCTCTTGTTTGATCATTTAACAATTCGAATTTCTATAGATGAGACAGAAACATTTTGCTTGTTTCCGATTCCTACATATACATACTTTATACGGTCAGAAACGCTTCCTTCTTCCTGTTATATACTTTTCGACGAATCTAGTATACCCTTACATCCTACGAGTAACGGGTACAAAAAGCTTGTTTGATTTTTGTTTATTTTATGATATTTTTTTTGCCTATTTCAATCGGTATTTCAAAAGAACTTTTCAGTTCGGACTCCCACTAACGAAGTAAGGGGTATATGATAGACAACGAACTCGACTACAGGGTTCTCTCTTTTTATTTTGATCAAGTTGTTGGAAACTTTAAATTTCTCGTTCCCACATCCACTTGCTGAATAGCGGGTAACCTGTAGTCGCGGAACTCTATTCACTTGCCAAAGAATTTTGA
The DNA here is from genome assembly GCF_004382145.1 of Drosophila mauritiana. Lineage (NCBI taxonomy): Eukaryota > Metazoa > Arthropoda > Insecta > Diptera > Drosophilidae > Drosophila > Drosophila mauritiana. The sequence continues at coordinate 22,359,884 of NC_046669.1, forward strand.
CCTTTAAATCGTTGGTTTGTGGGTACTCGTTTCTTGGTGGTTCGATGATCGTTTACCATAGGGTCATCTACATGCTGGCCATGTTCGATAAAGCCAGTTAGGGTATGTTTAATAGTGTCCTCCGGTACTACAGGTTATGAAGACAGGTTACAAAAGAAGCCTTGATTTACGGGGCTGCTACTTTGGCATTTTCTGTCAGCGTGACTCACTAGCAAGCCTTTCCACAGCAGATGCAGCCCACAAAACGCCAGGCGATTAAGCTCTAAATGTCACTGCAATGTCCTTTGATTACGTTGGTGCTTGGAGATGTTGTGGGACATTGGGGGATGTCCGTCGCCAGCTGTGAATTCCCAACTTCGTTCGCCGGGCCGCCAGAGGTGAGCAATTATCGGCACTTAAGCGTGGCGCCCTTCAACAGACCGGAAGTGCTGGTGGGTGCCAGGTGGGCTGACCAGGAGGTCGAGGATTCAAGGAGGTTTGGGCAGGCATAATTTGGAGCGCGTCCATAGTTATTTATTTGTGTCTGCTTTGGAGATTGCGTTCTGTGCTGTTTGTATGTATGAGTGCTCGTATGATGGACCAAGAGTTGTACTAAGCGGTCTCATTTGGCTACTCTACGAGTACAACACGCCAAAACGGTCACGCCCACACTTTTGAACAATTTCTTATATTTTCTTCATTTTATGCCAGAAAAACGATACAGTTTTTTGTTCGCATTACCACTACCTGAGTAATGGGTATCTGATAGTCGGAGAACTCGATATAGCATACTCTCCTGTTTTTATTTCAGTATTTTTGAGTTACGCTTATCTAAGATATTTTGGATTACTTTTATACTTTATTCGTAGAGTAAAAGCAAAGACACTAGAATAAGAATTATAAGAATTAAGAACTCGAATTATTCTAGTGTCTTTGGTAAAAGGGTATACTACATTCGTTGAAAAGTATGAAACAGGTTGTAGGAAGCGTTTCGGACCATATAAAGTATATATATCCTTGATCAGGATCAATAGCCGAGTCGATCTGAATATATATCAATGAAGAACCTATAAAAGGGAAGAAGACGTGACACAAAAAGAGATGTTACATCAACAAAAGAATCCGCAGACTGCGGAAAAGGGTACAAGTAGCTGCTTTCTCTTCCTTGCGGGCACACAAATTTCGTTTTGGCTTTTTTTTTCCAAGCCGTTCCTTTCGGCAATAAGTGGAAAAGAGATTTCTTTGCGATTACAATGCTGGGCAGTTTACTCAGTATCGAAGTATGTGTGTGCCTGGACAAAGTTTTCTTCATTTGCGACGCCTTAAGGAGTGTTGAATGAAAAGTTCCGCATGGGAGGAACTCCCCTCGGATTTATCTGGATACCCGTACAAGAGACACCGTGCTGACCCGGGACAATAGGTGAGAGCGCGCTGCATCAATATCCTGTTGCCATTCTGAGCTATTTACAAAATTAAATACGCCGCAAGTTTTCGGGACGGAAACTAAAACGGAACCAGGAACAAGACCCAAAGTAACCGCAGAAATTAAACTTTTGTCTGGCTTGTGTTTACTTTGATGAGAGTGGAAAAGTTTAAAAGAAAAGACAATACCACGAGAAAAACGAAAACGGCTTTAAAAATACCACGCGAAGAACTGGGCTGATAAAACAAACTTTTAAATGATCAATGATTTAATGTATCTGCCAGCTGGGCAAAAGAATAATTAAATATGTAGACAAGTTTTAAAAACTAGTCGCCTGTCTGTTCGAGATCTTAGAAATGCAATCAGCACACCAGGTCTGTTCTCAAAAAACATTTCAAAGGTATCACCGGCAATTGGATTGCAGATACAAGCAAGGAAAGGACTCAGCTGCCGGCATACTATCTCTCCTTTCGACTCGTATGATAATAATGTTCCAAGAGATTTGGTGCATCAAATTGACTCAGGACAATCAATCAATCAATTGAAACAAATGTGTAGGTATATACAGAAATCACTCGTTCAAAGAAGCAGCTTCTTTTTTAAGATGATACACATAAATAAATAAAACGGCAGACTGGAATGGTTAAATGTAAAATCAATTGGGGGATTGACACTGCGACTTCATATCGAAGGTGAACACTGCTTATTACTATGAATTGCGATTCTCAATCATTTGTTTAGATTCTTTCTTCACTGCGTTGGCTAACCACCCAACTAAGAACTTCGAGTGTTTTGAGGGAATTTTCGAGCATCTATGTAATTTCTGATCGCTTTGTAGGCACGTAGTGCGAAATATTACTTATACATACTTATACATACATCAGCCCATTCCTTCCTCCCACTTGTTATTTATATTCAGGACTCCCCTAACTCGCGGAATAAGGAAAATGTGTGACGGAATTCAGGGGACGTGCAGTTTTTGTTGCACGGCTTGGCGTTTAAAAATTATGTTGCATTACCTTAACGGATTTGCACGAAATAAGATTATGGTATGCATACATATATCTATGTACGAACTAGGCAGTAGGAAATAAGGCAGATTGCAGCAGTCACAACATACTTTTTCCAACTCTGGGTCGTCGACCTTGATTTCTTCCCTTCGAAACTTATCTAATTTTCATCTAAGCTTATCAAACCTCGACTACTGAATTTTAATAGTTGATTCCACCGTAAATCAGGGACTTAATTTTCCTTATCCCTTATTTCTTTATTTCTATAATTTATTTATAATTTATAATCTAAAAGTGCACATCGCTGCCTTTGATGCAATCTTTGCATTTCCCAATGTTCCCCAAATTAAAAAAGTGCTGTTCCATATTTATGCATTTGCTGCCAGTGAGAAATACAAAAAATGTAAGGGGTTGAACACTAATCATAATTATTTACGTAAGATTATGAAATCTAAATTTCCACAAAACACGCAGATTGGGAAGCAAGCAAAAGGGGGTCAAACTGAAGTGAAGTTACAAAACTAATGAAAATATGAAGAAATACCAACAAATTCTTAAAAAGTGTGGGCGTGGCAGTTTTGGGCGGTTCATTCGGACAGACGGCAACGGCCAGATCAATAATATATCAAAAAAGAATATTTCAAAGGGATGAAGAAGTGACACATATGAAATTAGATGTTACATCAACAAAAGGATTCGCAGACAGCGGAAAAGAGTACCGTGACCGTGACTGTACTTTTTAGCGAATTCAGTATATATTTGTTTTTGTACAAGGAAATAAATAAAAACAGACAAACAGAAATCGTTATCAAGAATATAAACAATTTGTAATGTCGGAAGCGCTTTGCCCGGTCACATACCTTTTAACGCATTTAATATTTAATTACATCATTACCCGGTCTCGCCAAAATGTTCCACTCTAAGATTCTAATTCCATGACTTCTTGCCTTATTGGCTGACAAAAGAACGCTTCTGGAATTTCGTCAAATTAAGAAAAGAAATTTAGAAAACAGCGGATTTGTCTCCTTTAGTGAACCAACTTTGCAACTCTATTATACGAGCTAGATGCGGGCTAGCAAGCATCTACCCATGTCCTTTATTTCTCACCACCCACTCTCTGCCTGAAATTTATTTTTAATGTTGCTCTTCTGTCAACAGATTGCGAAGGGGAATGCCTGATCATAAAGCACCTTTGCACAGGTGCTGTGCACCGCGCCCAATAAGTATGCTACAATATGATTACCAGGCTAGCCATGGACGCCATCTACCTATACTATATGTATATGAAAATTAAAATGGGTTTTTGTTGTTCTCGTTTGGACTTTTTATACCCTTGCAGAGGGCACACCGATTTCAGCCAGAGTCTACAGCGCAGCAGAGTTTACACCGCGCGGTAAAGAAGACAATCGCGGCTCTTTGAAGTAGATAAAAACTTGACCTGTATCAACAGCGTCTTTCTATTGTAGGTAGTAGTGGGAACCGGGTCGGATCGGTCGGAACATTTAAAAAAATATGGAAAAGTAACGCACCTTCCCTGTTTTTAATTATAACGGATGAGTAATTAATCTTACATTCAGTTGAAAACAAATTGAAAATGGTTGAAAAGAAATGAAAGTGGCGTTGTTATACCCGTTACTCGTAGAGTAAAAGGGTATACTAGATTCGTTGAAATGTATGTAACAGGCAGAAGGAAGCGTTTCCGACCATATAAAGTATATATATTCTTGAACAGGATCAATATCGGATGCCAAGTCGAAGGCATGTCGGTCTGACCGTCTGTCCGAATGAACGTTTCGATCTCAGGAACAAAAAAATCTAGATTACAGATGCAGATTATGGATACAAAGACGCAGAGAAAGTTTGTTGACTCATGTTGCCACGCCCACTCTAACGTCCTCAAACTGACCCATAACTGTCACGCCCACACTTTCCAAAAAATGTTGGGATATTTTTCATATTTTTATTAGATAGATTCTATCTATCCATCTATCTATCTATCTATTTTTCTAGTCTTGTAAATTTCTATCGATATACCGCCCGGAACTTTAAACTTTTAAATGATTTAATTTTCCCCGTTTTATTGATTGTTCTGTTAATTTCTATCGGTATACCTAAAACACTTTGGCCGCTCCCCTCCTTATACCAAAAAAACGCCTAAAACTGTAACTCCCCCACTTTTAAAGAATTTCGTGAGTATTTAAATTTCTTTAAACGTGCATTTATGTAAGCAAAGCCGCACAGTCTAATTAACTGGATTCCTTCAGGGAGCGCAACTTGTCCACTGTTTTAAATATGATTTAGGGATGACGTTTGCGGTACGAGCCATCGCGTGTCTAGAGCGCAACTTGTCGACCTTTTATCCTTAGCCCTGGCCTACGCCCTTTTCGTCACGAACCTTTTGGCGAACTAGTAATTTGACAACTTTTTTGGCCCAGGAAGTAGATTTAAGCTATGCAATATTGTCTGTTGCACATTGAGAAAAAGGTATGTATTGTATTTGATGTGTAAGTAAGGTTGCAGTTATTTAAATGTCGCAAGCCTTTTGGGTAAACAAATACGCACATGAAACTTAAATAACTCACTTCTTAAAAGTATGAGCATGCGTGTTCACCCAAAGAATGCCTCTATTCATAATATTAACTTTTGTTTAATGGTTTTAACGGAAACTTACTATGATTTATTTCCTTGCAAAATAATTGCAAATCGATTTAAAGAAATTTTCTTACAAGTAACATCCATTGTAATACAATGTAATCAAATTAGCGTGTAACTGTAATAATGTATTTTCATACAAATTGGCATCACATCCCCAATCATTTATTTTGGAAATAGACTCAGAAAGAATTTATTTTAAAATTATATTTTATCAATCAAAATGATGTGTTTGGTGGTGTGCTGGTGATAAAAATAAAATTAAAAAGTAGACAAACTATAATTATAAATATTCTTACTTATCAGGATTACTTAGCAGCAGATACTAATCAAAGTTCTTAAGCAACTTTTAAAATTTAAGCATTACTTTGTTATGTATGCATTTATTTATTAATTGACTAAGAATTCCCACACGCTTGTTAGACCCACATTTATATCGATACTGTAGAAAATCGAAGAAGTGTGCAATATTTTTCCCTGGGTGAATCTGTTCAAGTTTTCAAATCAATCGTAGCAATCAAAGGGAGCGGCAGTGTTGACAACAATTTGATTTTCGTGTCCGCGGGAGGACTTTGCCGCTTTTGTGTAACAAGCACTTGCTGATTCGGTCTTAATCAGCTTAACAGACATACATATTTAATGATGCGGCCTACTTTGCAGCTGACAAAACTTGCAGAGTTGCCTACTGCTTTTAAAATATTGCACGATGTTTATGTAAGCTTGCAGCTGCGATGTCTTTCCGGGAAATCTGCAATAGTTGCAAAGCAAAGGAGTACGAAATGCGTCAAGCCGAGGAACGATTCAAATTTTCATATATATTTGTACTTAATCGTACATAATTTGGCTGCTGAAAATGCAATCTGGGCAGTTGGGGTTTATTGAGACATTAAATGGATCCCTCTATTGACAAAAGACTTGATAGTTAAGCCAAGTGAAAGACGGATCTAATTTAAAACTACCAATTGTTGCCCACCACTAAGTACGATTTCCAAATACAAATCCAGGGTCAAAAACTGTCTTATTTCGCTTAACAGAAGTGGGGCGTCATTATTCCCTTTTTGGCTGCTTCCATAAAAATGTTAACCGAACAGAAAAACTGCCAATAACACTCAATTGCTTTTGGCCCTCCATTGTGTATTTTGGTATCGAAATGTGTGAGCATGTCAACGTCAAACACTTCTTGTTAGCAAGTTCTATACATGTTGACGCTGCTTTTCAATTGCGTCTATTGTGAACTACCTCCCTTGTTTTCTGCCGCATTGGCGTTTCAGCGATATTTTGTTTCCGTTTCGATTGCTCTGCAGGTTTCGACGCCATTTTATACTCGCAGTAATAAGCCGTGGGTTTAGCTGGTCTCTTTGACCATTAGTGCCAAGTAGTGTTCCTTGAACTTTCGACAGCAGTCTTTGTCACTTTCGTGGTCGTTGTCCGCACACGTTTTCCGCATGACGGAGAACAGTAGTCCAGGGCAGACCGCACAACAAAGGTCCATTTTAAGGATACATCTTTTTCTTTTTCCTAATCCGTCTATTAAAACAAACACTGCCTGCTAAGATTACTTCGGGCTTAACTGTTTTAGTTGCTAGGGCCAGGTAATTGAGGCAGTCACTGAGAAACAGTTATCTTTTCGAATTTTGTTATCGTCTTTCTGCTAACGCATCGGTTATTAGTTTACCCTCTTAAATGTGTTAGGAACTAGCTCTATTGCGTCTCAACGTTCAGCAGAGTGACCATTCCTCCGTAATTCCATTAGGCCAAATAAATTCACTTATGCTGCACCCAAATGACTCCAATTATGCCGTCAGCATAAGTGTGTTCACAGCCCATGAGGTTAGGAAACCGGCTCCAACCCGATTTCCTTCTCAACCCAAGAGCTCAGTAGGAAACGCGGCTTAGGACTTAATTTCCTGTTTCCACTCATAACCGTCCCTCTGAATCTCTAGTAGCTAGTCCCCTCGTCCTGGTTAAACAAGCAAATAGGGAAAGAGCGTAAGATGTCCCGTAATTAAATGTGCCCATACGCACTGATGTTTGGGTGGCGAACAGCTTTCTACGAGCCGTATTTGCCCGAGAGGGGTTTATTTGCAAATCCTTTGAGTGACTTTAAGCCATCGTCACCCCATGCAAATACACTTGGCTAAACAATCCAAAAAGAAAACACCTGGAGATCCCGCTGCAGCAGCTCTATTTCTAGCCACGGCAGCTGCTGTACAAAATCCCTAATTAAATGCAAATTACAAAATGATTCAATGCAGTGCTGAAAAGAGCGGGTTGGAGAGCGTGTGACGAAGTTTGGCGGGACGGGAGTAAATGACAAGTGGCGTTGTCATCGCAAGTTGAAAATTGTAATTTTTCTGCTTATTACAATAATTATGCCGGCTAAGCAGCTGCAGCCAAAGACGTCTCCTTGTCTGGTGTCCTGGTATTCACGTTTTGTCCCTTTTTTTGCTGCTTTTTTACGTTGCTGAATTGTTTTCTTATCATTAGTGCTGATGAAATGTAAGCCAAGGAGAATGCCAAAGTTTTTGTCCTTGCAGCTTAATGGCAGTTATTTCCTGTTCCCTCAGACAACCCGAAAGTCAAAGCCGGTCAGCCAGTTCACGACTAACGGCTACCGGGTACCGCCGCTCCCAGCTACCGGATTAAGCTCACTTTTAGCTGCCACTGGCAGATGAAAATTGTTTCCAGTTCAACACTTTAGTGTTAGTGGCACTCGTTCACAGAAAAATTGTAATTCCAAGAGTTCTGCGATTTGTCTTTTGCTAATATCAATAAATCGGGTAGGGAGAGAGAGAAAGGGAGAGGTTTCCCGACTATCAGATACCCGTAAGTCAGCTAGTCCAAGTGGAGCCGAGAACTTTCAAAATTTTTCAGGAATATCGGTAGAAATTGAGGTCAAAAAATTAATTTTAATTTAATCCAAGAAAATTAAATCCTTTCTCGAAAGTGGCAGCTTGTGAGCGTTAGAGTGGGCGTGACAGTTTTTGTCAAATCGATAGAAATTTACAAAAAAAAAATATGAAAAAATAGCAACACATTTTGCAACAGTGTGGGCGTGTCAGTTTTGGCGGTTTCAGGGAGTTATAGTGGGCGGAGCAAAATTTTTTTTTTGGCAAATCAATAGACTAATAATATTATGAAAAAAATATCCAACAATTTTCTGTTTTGGGCAGTTTTAGGGCGTTAGAGTTGGTGTTTTTGCAGCAAGATCCAAGCCAGAGCCATTTCTATGAATTTCGATGTGTGTTTTATATTTTTAATTTAGAGAAAAAAAACTCTCTTTTAAAGTTAAGGCAAAGGTGAATGTTTATATAAATATAAGAAAACAGATGCCGATATAACATTATATAAATAAATGCTACTACGGCGCTTTCTATTCTCTAGTTTGGGAATATAAGTTCTGTTGGAAAATTCCCAAAGAAAAATTAAGAGCTTATTTATAAGCTCAAATTTTTACGAAACATTACAATTAAAAGAAAAACTAGAATATAAGTCCCAAGCCTCCCTCGCCTCCCTCCTTAAACAAACTGTAATGTCGTTCAAGTAGAAAAAATAATTATTGCTTAAAAAAATCTTACATCTTACATAAGGTCTACAAAGGTTAAAATAATTTTACATTTAAGGCCACAAATCCAAAATCGGTTTTAAAAAATGTAAATTAGATTGTTTAGTTCCTAAACCTTGTCTAATCAGTTCTGATAAGCTTTATGAAACTGTTCAGAAAAAATTTGTGTCAGTTTTAAGTTTATTTTATGTTTAAAATTAAAATGTATAATGTATAATACATCTGGGTAAATTTCTCAAGGGGAGCCATGCGTCGTCAGAGGTTCTATGTTGTGGGAAGTGTAGCATACTTGTAGTGATCTCCTTTTATGTTAACTCATTGCAATGACATTGGTGGACCGAAGCATTGCAATGCATTGGTGGTCATGGTACGGTGAGCGTCGACAGCATAACAGCTGCTGTCGAAAGAAGTTGCGATGTCCTTGTTTGTCCTTAGTCCTGTCGTCCGTTAGTTCCAATGCCCGTTTTTTTGTCATAGCACGCAAATTAAATAAGTGATTGATACGTGCGTTCGAGTAGCCGCGATGCTAATTATTACCCCCCTAAATCAACCGAGAATTGGTAGCCGGAACCAGCGCTATACATTACCATCCGCCCACGTAGTTCGCCACAAAATTGTTACGATAACTGGATTATAAAATTTTATTTATTTTCCACTCGAGGTTCTTCGGATACTTTTTGTATCCTTCCGACTGCGACAGTGAAATATTTCATGGATTCGAACTAATGTCCCGTCAGTTGACTAAGACAACACTAAGAATAAAAACAAGAGAGAATGCTATAGTCGAGTTCCCCGACTATCAGATACCCGTTACATAGCTAGTGCGAATGCGAAATTTCATAATTTTTCTCGCTATCGATATTTATTGGGGTATAAAATTGGAAAAAAATTTATAAATTGTTCAAAAGTGTGGGGTTGACCGGTTTGGTGGCTTTAGATCGTTAGAGTGGTCGTGGCAAATTTTTTGCAAATCGATAGAAATTTACACGACCAATAAAATAACGAAAAAATATGAAAATATTTTGCAAAACTGCGGGCGTAGCAGTTTTGGGCGGATTTAATGCGTTAGAGTGGGTGTGGTATACAATTTTGTTTGCAAATCGATAGAAATTTACAAGCCTAATAAAAATGTGAAAAAATATCAACACGTTTTTCAAAAGTGTGGGCGTGGCAGTTTTGTTCGGTTTGTGGGCGTGCGAGTGGGCGTGGCAGCATGGGAAAACTTGCGCTGCGTCTTTGTCTCTAGAATCAGTATGCTGAATCTCAACTTTCTAGCTTTTATAGTTCCTGAGATCTAGACGTTCATACGGACAGACGTATGATCCTGATCCAGAATATATCTTTATATAGTCGGAAACGCTTCCTTCTGCCTGTTATATACTTTTCAACTATTCTAGTGCACCCCTTTACTCTACGAGTAACGGGTATAAAATTGGTAAATAAAAAAACTTAGTAGCTCAACAACTAAATTAATTCACAAAGAGATCACGTTAATGCCATATTACCACGCAAACAGGAGAAAAGGTTTTAAAAGCCGCGCAGCTGGTGCCAATTCTATTTGGCCTCGGCGCACAACTAGTGACTAAAATTTCTGAAAATTTAAGTTTAGGAATTGGAATTCCAAATCCGCCAGCCAAAACCCTTTCACTTTCTTAAGTTGGTGATAATAAAAATGCGTTAGTCCGAGCTTGTAATTAGTACTTTTCCATAGTTCGAAACTTAATTTAGGCTTCAGAAATGGGACAATGGCTTATGGCCCTACTCTCAATCTGCTTAAAGCTTTTCCAAAGGGGACCCTGGTTTATGTAGTATATAGTAAGGTCGTCAAGTGCACGCTCTGTCCGTCCGTGTGAACGTCGAGATCTCAGGAACTATAAAAGCTATCAGGTTGAGATCTAGAGAACATAAGGAACATATTTTGAGTGAACTAATTCTTAGCCGATTCGCTTGTGTGTTTCGGATCATTATCCTGCTGGAATATCCATTTTAAGGGCATATTATATTCAGAATATGACAGCAAGACATCACTAAGTATATTTGCATATGCCTTTTGGTCTATAATACCATAAATCATATGTTATGGACTCATACCATTGTAAAAAAACAAGCCCATACCAGGATTTCACGTCCACCATGATTGAAAGTCATCAGTGGGTGTTTTGGGTGGTACTCCGTGTTTGGAGGTCATCAGATATACTGTAGTGAACCAGTTCCAACAAATAGCACTATTTTTGACCCATCATGATGGGACTGATGCATCAGTGCAAAGGATATTAAGAAATTGGAACACTGGCCAGTTTAGGTAGGTTTTAGCGAAGCTTAACCTTGCCTTAATATGCCTTGGGCTAAGTAGGAGAACCTTTCGTGGACTCCTCTGTCCAGTGCTGTCCCACTCTACCCACTAAAATATATATTTTTTTAATTTATTGCCTTTTAAATAAACTAAACTCACTGCTATTTTTATGATCAGCCTAACAATGGTGAAATTGCTCAAGAATGTAAATAAAAATAGGATAACATGAAAAACTAACGGGATTTTCTTTTTCCATATCTACACATTCCATTTTACAAAAATAAGTGGAATAAAAAGTCGATTCCGAAAAGGGACATGGATTTATTTTTTGTATTTATTAGTTTCCCTCGCACTGCTATTTTTATGAACACAGCTGTATATGTACTTCATAATGTACTTCCCGTTTGCGAATAACGGTAATAAATATCTCATAGAATTTAGTGCCCGTTCGAATTTCGCTTTACCGATACAGTCTTCAACTTTTGGTTTAAACGCCAGTTTCGATTGCGACACGCGAAGTCTTAATCGCATTTAGTAAACATAATTTGCAGTACGAATTTTTCAATAAAGTGACGCAAAGATAACCATGTTGAAGCTGTTTTGCCATCTATTGATATTTAAACATGTGTATTGGTGTAATTCGTAGAATTGGACATAATAAAGTTAGTCATAGAAAGAAGCTATTGCTGGTATACAAAAGGCGGCGGCGAAAACTAATATATTAAATCAATTTCAGTCATCGAACAGCTTTAGGCACTCAATGCAGGCCATCACAGGGTTTGTCTTCATTATCCTGGTCGCTTGTACCAGTCATAGGGTAACCAGAACAGTGGCCAAGGGAGAGGTAGCCCAAAAGATTTGACAGTCCCTACGATTCAGCCGTTGGCGTCCGGAAATAATACTATTTTGCTACCTTCTAGGCCCATGAAACCGGAAGAATTTGCATCCACATCGACACCAATCGCTGAAGCTGAATCCTCTACAACTTCAGCGCTTACCAAATCGAGATAAGCGTATAAACGCCAAGAATCGAATGATTTTGAGGCATAATAAACGAATAATAATAATAAGAGTTAATATCAACGATCTAGCTTTTATAGTTGTCGAGATCACGGCAGACGATCGGACGGACATGTCCGGATCGACTAGGCAAGTTATACTGATCAAAATAGTTGTATACTTTATTTGCCGCCCTTTCTACCTCTTAGATACTTTTCAACGAACCTAGTATACCCTTTTATCCTACGAGAAACGGCTAAAATCGAAAGGGGAGGCACTTGCATCAACGGGCGTAAATGCTCCATTATACACATTGCTCTGTTGGATACCTTTGTAGATAAAAATCTAGATCTTGAATTAAAGTTCATCAAAGGCTGACTGACATTAAATTAAAACTATGTCTCATATATGTATTAATACAATTTTTAATATAACTTTATTTTTTTTTTACTTTTATATATTGCACAGGAATGTACATATATATGAAATATGACATAGACTTATAATACTTCTTTTTCCTTTAAAGCTTTATATTGCTTTTGGTTTTTGTAGTGATTCCCCTCTTTTGCATTTTTCTTATTTTCCTTGGCGCGTGTCAATCTTGTTCCTCTTTAGACACCCGTCGCTACCTTCTGGCAACTCTACCCGGTCCACAAATTCAACCCTGGCTCTCTTATCGATAAGTCTTAATAATCCTTCGATAAGGCGCTTTTTTCAAAACAACATCTCCTTCTCCGACATATACATACAACTGTAAATGCATGAAAAAGTGTACTTCGGTCGCAAATTTCAGTTTAAGGTGGTGAAGGACATTATCTTGTTCGGGTTTTTCTTATTGCATTTAACTTATCTTTTTGCGCCAGAAGATCAGCAAATAATTTAATTGACACGCAAACATTGTTAGAAATCCGATAACTTTGAGAGGATTTTGCTCCAATTTTTATCTCTTATCAACAAACTAAAACACGAGTCTGCAATTATGGATTTTTAGTTTTTTTCCCGAAATAAAGAAGGTTTCTTCTAATGTGAATGATTCCTTCCTTAGAGTCTACTGAGCACAAGCGATCGTGTATTTTTTTTTTTTTCTCAGTACATATTCTGATGGATGTCTAGTAATTCTTTATTTTATTCAAAGCATAAATTCTGATTTAATGTCTGATTCTCTTGTTTTTCCTGTTTTAAGGAAAAATTGCAGTGCATTTAGAAGTTTTTTTTTGTCCACTTTATCAACTAATAGGAGCAAGTGCAATTACCACTTCTATCGAGTAACATATCCGATTTAAGATCTCAGAAGCTCACAGTTTATAAAAACAGGAAGACAGTTCAAACAAGTCAAAGAAAGCATTAATACACTGGCCAACCCTTTTCTCATAGATTTTCGTTTTGTTAAAAAGTAAAAACAATTTTGCTAAAATAAACGTTGCCAACATAACGCACACATTTGTAACCTCAGTGTCCTTGATAATACACGATATAATTTTGGGTGTAGTTCACCCAAGGCCATTCCGAGTAGGGATTACAATTTCAATTAAATTGTTCGTCTCTTTTCTTGCTATGCACACTTAAAATGCAAACTGGCAAGTGGGGGTAGCACTGCCTGCATGTGTTTTGTTTACTCTGGTCTTAAGGTTTAAATGGATTTGTTTGAATGGCAGCAAGCCGACTTGAGCACGACTACGAACAAGACGTGCTCCTTTGGCTCTTGCGCCTGCCACCCAAACATTTTCAGCCCCTGCACTCCAAACACATGTCGTTCGCGCTCATCGCTATTTAAGCAATTTAATAACTTTCTCTAGCTTCGTGCTCAACGCTTTCTTTTCACGATTTCCAACTACTTAAACTCTTCCGTGTGTTTTTTTTCGTTCAGATATTTGCACTCGGCTGTGCCCCAATTAGATTCTATAGCACAAAACAATCTACAGAATGGATCTTATTGTCTATATTCTTGCTGCTCTTTTCGATATTATTTGGCCCAATTTGGTCCATATGATTAAATAGTTTGTTGGAGCTTCATGGCGAAACTAATGTATAATTTACTTAAAATACTACGGTATATGAACAGAAGTAGTAGGAATTAAAGTTTTTATTATTAATGAATAAATTACTATGTATTCTTGATCAGGATCAACAGCAGAGTCGATCTAGCCATGTCCGTCTGTCCGTATAAACGAGATCTCAGGAACTATAAAAGCTAGAAGGTTGAGATTAAGAAAAATGATTTTAGAGACATAAACCCAGCTCAAGTTTTTTGACCCATGTTGCCAACGCCCAAAAATGTTTTAATATTTTTTTAACGTCTACACTTTTGGAAATGGTTTTATATTATTTTATAGTTTTATTAGTCATGCCACTTTCTACCGGCCACGCCTCTTTTACGCCTTTAAGCCACCAAAAACTGTCATGCCCAAACTTTTGCACAATTTGCACTTCCACTTCCGCTGAGTAACGGGTATCTGATAGTCGGGGAACTCGACTATAGCAATCTCTCCTGTTTTTTTCTGTAAACTATACACAACTACAACTCTACTCTCTGTACAAGATGCGATCTACAAAGTTTCAATCCCACACTTCTTTGGATACTTGAATACAGAATTTGGCATACAATGGGCTAGTGGAACAGTTGTTATCTTTATGGCCGGATACATCAATGGGGCACTCTGCGACTTACACAGTATCAAGTTAATTAAAGAATTGACAAATAAACAGAAAACATAAAATACCATGCATTTCCTGATGGCAGACTCGATCGAGTCACTGCCTCACTGCCCATGCGAACGTCAAGATGCTCATCCTAGATTAATAATCCAGGATTATTAAAAGTATATAAGCAAGTTATGTAACCTAGTGTGTCACTAGTGTCGGATGGAGCCATATTTATGTATTTTTGAATATTTCGTAGTCTACTTTGTTGTGTATAGCGCACAGTTTATCTAGTTATTGAAGGATAATCCCTAGAAGTTGACTTGGGAAAATCTATAATATTATATAAATATATATATTACACTTTATTATATATTTTATTACACTTTACGAAGGAACAGAAGAGTTTAATTTGTCGGCGTTTTCATATTATCCTCTACTTCTTGAGGTAAATTTTGCATGAATAATAATATTATTATATATTTTATTATTATTATGTAATACAGATAAAGGTAAAATTATTAAATACTTAAAATTGTTGATCCTATAAAAATAGAGTTTTCTCACGTCGAATTCTTTGTATTTTTAAGCATCCAATTAAAAGCTTTAAGCTATGTTTAATTTGATATTGAATTGTGGCCTGAATCGGAAAAAACAGCTGCTCTGAATGCTTATAACAGCTGACGCAATCATTGATTCACCATGGAAACAGAGGCTAGTGTGTATAAAAGATTCCATTTTAGCCATTGCCACCAGTACTGATTTATTAGCCAAGCACTAAGCATTCATTCGTTTGTGATGCGTCGCATTTGGGTCCTGTCTTACTTATTCCTTATATCCTTGGCATTGGTAAAGACCACTCCAAAGGAACTTCACTCAGAATCGATTTTTGAAGATGAGGTCGCACTAAGGTCCAAGTCAAATAAAGCTGATGCTCTGCTGACAAAAACTACAACACAAGCGTCAGCATCGAATCTGTTCTTTAAAGTCATTACAACAACCCGACCACCTGTGGCAACCAGGCGCATTGTAGCCAAGTCAAAGGGTAAGGATCCAGAAGGAACTGACCTCCACCGCAAGCACCGCACACATCACAAAAATGAGTCAAAAAACAAAAAAAAGAGCTCAACTAATCGTGCCGAAGCGAATCGAAAAAAGGATCATAGTCCCCATAATCCCCAGAAAAAACCTGAAAAGACGGGCAGTGACATTCCCTAAGTCAAATCTTTGAAAGATGTACATACATAAGTGATTTCTCTGCTGTATAATACCTAGTACTTATCTCTGACAATATAAATGTTATGATGTAATGTTATATTGACAACATATATACAAATGTAATAAATTATACTAACTAAAAACAATATACACTACTCTATTAATTTAGCTCAGGAAATGCAAAGCAGGGGCGAAAATTGCACCACCTAACGATTGTCAATATCAATGTCTGTGTTGATATTATTTATTTTTATAATATTATAATATTTTTAATAAATGATTGTCCGCCATTTCTTAGTAGATTTTCCATCTATAAGTGCATATTAGCTCCTGGCCTATTTTATGCTATCCAAGTGTACGGAATTCCTGCCAAAACCCACCTAAAAAAAATTACGAATACTACAGTCAAAAACCTTGCGTAAAATCCGGTGCTCCGTGGTATCCATAAGGAACTCACAAAAATAGGAGATAAATTCCAGGAGGTGACCAAAAAATACCAAGAGACTGGATTTACACCCCAACAAACCAGCAAGGCGAATGGGCAACACCCACCTCAAGATCTGCCATAACGGGTTTTGACTTAACATGTATGAAGAAAGTTCCCATTGATGTTATTAGTGCTGTCTATAGCCCCACAGCCCCACAGCCCCACAGCCCCAGCAAACCCTTTACTTAACTTTGTGTCAATATGGAAAATTTTACATTAGTTTTTTCCAGCCACCACAAAAAGTTAAAACAATATAATGCGCAGTCGAGATAGTTTTTGGGGATTTACAAACAAACGAATACAAAATTTTAGTTTCTTCTGCAGATCGTTGTCAATTCTGGGTATATTTGTAATTCTTTGGGAAATACACTTAATTATTACAATAAATACGTAATAAGAAATTCATACAAATAATAAAATTAACCGTTTTCAGAGACTGATTACCATTAGCGTAGAAAAATTTCTTCTTAAACTTTTTTAAAATTGCTTTTGGAATTAGAAAAGCCATTGCGTATACATTTGCCTGCCTAATGATCCCATAATCATGCAAATTCTTCGAAACTCAAATAAGGTTTAGCCTAGAAAAAGGAATACTTATTTTAGCCTTTCTTAGGGTTATTCAAGCTAAAATTTAAGAAATGGCGAGGGTGGCTCTTTTTTATGGTAGTACGGTAGCGTATGGTTGACAGACCCTATGAAAAAAGAACAATAAAAATGCTTAAGTGTGACACTACAATTTTCGGGTCATATTATCACATTGACATTACTAATGAAACAAACTTGGAGTAAAATGTATGTTACTGATGTTCATTCACCAACTTATTTCATCGACAAAAACTTTCTTACCTCCTAATGTATGGTAAACCCAAATCACAAAAAGAGAATAAGTAACCTCCCTAACCACTGGACGCTTCGGAGGCAGGTGCAACTAACTTCCGAGCGAGGGTCACTAGGTAGGACACCTGCTCATTTCTCCAAAACAGGAACATCCCCATGCCTTGCTAATGATGAAGCAAGGCCGTTTTGCCGCCTATCTTGAATGCCAAAGAACAGCTGACGCTCCTTGAGCCATTGGAATCCCTCTATATTCACAGTGTCTTCCCGCGGCACGGCGATACAGCTCTTTTGGCCGCTGGCCAGCTGCTGATGTGGTCGTGTTCGAACAGTTCCAAAAATAAACAGCCATCTAATAGAAAAATCGCCACATATTTCAATGTGTTGTCCAAAACTACATATATGTAAGAGTTTTGGACTGTCGTACCAAGGCATAAATTAAAAACAGGAAAGGAAGCTGGTCACGATAATCCGACGCACGTATACCCTTGCAGTATTTATATGGCTATTAAAAAACACTGACATATGCGTGTGTACTAATAATACTTAATGCTCAATACAAAGAAACAAAGATTTATTTTCTTGTATTTTCATTTAATTGTCCGACTGTTCTTATCATAATAAAGCAGAATATATATTTTGTAAAAATCGTTATCCAAAGCTCAACCCAAAATATATATATACATGTATATATGTATATATTATATATATATATATATATATATTATATATATTATATTATATATATATTATATATATATATATATTATATTATATATATATATATATAAATATGTTTTTCGCGCAACTAGTGGGTAGATTTTAAAAGAAACTCTAAAAACTTTTGTTACTTTTGTCAAGCTACTTTGCATATTTCCTCTGCTTTTCTTGCTCATGAAATACAAAAATGCATTATCAAAAAGGGTGAATTAAATCTCAAATTGGGTAAAGTGGCTATTTTTTACTTGATAACTTTTAAACGTACCATTGTACGGAAATTTACACAGTTTAAAATTAAAAGGAAAATCCTCAGTGTAGTCAAGCAACTAATAAACCTAAAAGAGAGACAAGTTTGCGTAAATGAGAAAGGACGGGCATGGCTATATTGACTCAATGGTTGAACTGATCAAGAATATATATTCTGTGTTTGCTTGCAAATGTCTCATTGAATATGAAGTCATATTTTAAAAACAGATATGCATACATACTACGCTCTTTATAGTGCACCACAATTACGGAAACCATAGCTTTAATCAAATTTCGTAATTTCGTAAATCAAAACAAAAACAAATTTTTAATTATTGTTAAATATAACAAAAGTTTCTTGATTGGACTCATATTAGCCATGGTCTAAGCTTCAAAAAAATTGCACTCTAAATAAAGTTTTTATACCCGTTACTCGTAAAGTAAAGCCGAGCACACTTTTTTCTCTTTTATTCCCAAATATCTATCGATATCCCAGAAAAATGATGAAATGTCGCCTTTGCATTCACCCTATCTGAGTAACGGGTATCTGATAGTCGGAAAACTCGACTATAGCATTCTCTCTTGTTTTTTTTTTTAATTCGCGTGTCCCTTGTTTATTGAGAAAGATGTATGCACTTGTGACCTCTTGTATTTGCAGTAATTTTCTATGCTCATCCTTCAACAGTTATTGAAAAGTTTTACCTCAGCGATCTTCTATAAAAACATACGAACTGCTATAGAAAATGCTTTTAGTCTCACCCACCTCACGCAATTCACATAGTAATATTAACTACGTATATACAGTACACAGTCGTGGGAATTGGCAACTTCATAATTAGCGTCGAATTCACAGCCGTGAAGACGTCTGTCAAAACCGGCTAGCATGCGGCTGACGCATTTGTCCCAAACACTTGTTTAAAACACCAGCAGCTGCAAGGAAGCCGACGCCAATTTAGGGGTTGTTTCCCTTCCTCGTAGGCAGTCGGTTCTCTTAGCCATGTGTCTCTTTTGGCGTTGGTTGACTTGCCGCCTTCAAGTTTGTTTCAGTTTCAATTTGACCGTCGAGTGCAGAGAACGTCGGTGCGCCGCTCTTGCCATTGCCATCGGCCGGCCAGCTAAAAAAACGACCTGAAGCCATAATAACGCGTGTGAATGAGAGGCCAACGAAATATCCAAAGCATAAGTGAACAGTGTGTGAGCCAGTGAGCGCTTTAAATAGAAATCGCGAAATAGTCAACTCGATGGAAGTCGCCGTCTAGAAAAATAGCAGAATAGCCATAATAACCACTTGTGAGCCGAAGTGACACAATGTAAAGAGCAAACGAAAATATATAAATAAATTAATTAATAAATTCAATTGGATTAACTCAAACATCGCAGGGGAAGGAGTATCAAAGGCCCTGATCCTAAATAAAACGGTATAAGCGTGACCTAAATATTCATAATCATACATACCATATTACAAACTACTAGGTTATGTGCTTGCAACAAGTAAAAGCGGAATAACAAAATTAAATTACTTGTCGGAGAATTAAAATTGGATGGAAATCACTTTTAAATGAGCAAGCGCTCAAATATTAGTTGGAAAAAGTATAAAATCTTGTTATACCTATATGTGTATTTTATTTATATATAAGAGTGGATATACAGGCGAACTTTTGTGCACACATATAGCAATTTTCGTACATTTAGTGTACGCGAACATATACATACATATGCACATGTGTGTACATACATATATACAGCAGTGCCGGCTGAACAGAGTCGGGCTAAACGAAATTATATCACTGCCCGAATCCGTTTTTAGAAACAGTTTGCAATGAATTTTCGTTGCTTTATATTGTCGATGTATAAATGCACATATATCTTTACATATATATTAAACAACATACATATATATGTACATATGGAAGAAAACAGCTAATATAAAAGCGCACACATGGCGTTTAAGTAAAAGAGACTAGAACTATATTTTTAAAACTGGGCTAATAAGGTCAGCCATGTTTTTAAGCCTTAACAAGCTCATTGAATTCCTACTTATTAGCAAGCCGAGCAACGATGTTTATACTTTGAAGCCTATTAGATTAAAATGTAACAATTACTTAATTTTTAAGGGATAAGTTTATGGTGTCAATAAATTACACTTTACAGTAAACAACAAACGAAAACTACTGACTTTAAAAATCCATGAAAAACCAAATTCTTTTTATCCGATAATTAGAATTATGTTATTCTGCACTGTTAATAAACCGCCAAATTTAAATTACGAATGAACAGAGGGAAATGTTTATTTCGATTCACCTAAAATTGCTGATCAAGAATACATATGCATGCTTTATACGATCGCTAATACTTTCTGTATTCAATACAAACTTTTGGTCAACAACGAAAATACGCGCTTTTAAGACGGCCTATTTACCAAAACATACTACCACGATTATACCATTGGTTAAAGTCAGATTCTCCCCTTAAATGGCTTCATTACTACGTTTGCTAAGCCCGTTAATCGTAGAGTAAAAGATTCTACTAGATTCGTTGAGATGCAAGTAACAGGCAGCAGGACGCCTTTTCGAGCCTTCAAAGGATATATATTCTTGATCAGTATCACTAACCTAATTGACCCATCCAAGTCAGAATCTCCGTATGCAAGTTGGGACCATAAGAACTAAAAGATTGATATTAAGCATGCAGATTGAGAGACTGCTAAATTGTTTGTTTGGGAGGCTTGTGGTGCTATATATACGACGCAGCGCAAGTGTGCGTCTAATTGTTACCACTCCCACTCTAACGCCTACAAACCACACAAAACTGTCACGCCCACGCTTTTGAACAATTTTTATTTATTTTATTTCATTATTTTTTTCGCATTCTCTACCAATATTCCCGAAAGTATTAAAATTTCTCCTTCAAACTGCGAGTTGAGTTACGGGTGTGATAGTTGGGAATTTTGTCTTTGCCAAATTTTATCTATATTCCACATATCCTGTTCCACCCATAATTATAGCGATCCGACCCTTTTCGATTTATATACTATCTGCCAAAGAAAAAAAAGTTTATGGATAGCGATACAATTTAGCAAATATACGTGACCAAAGCTTTGTGGCTTATCAATAGCAAGACAAATATTTGGACGTGGCAGTGGTGGGCGTTAGAGTGGGTGTAGGCTTCAATGGAATTGTCATACCTAATCTAAAATTTCTGGCTTTTATAGTTCCTGAAAGATGGACGCATAGACGAACAGTTTCGGAATCACTCGGCTAATGGACCTTGATCTAGAATATTTGTACTAAATATAAGCCGAAACTTTTCCGTTTGCCTGTTATACATACTTTTCAACCTCTTCTAGGGTAGTGTATAGGAACGCCATAGTCGAGTCTCTCGACTATTAGATGCCTTTCCTCCGCTAAAGAGAATGCGAAATAGATCAATATATTCTAGTTGGAAAACAACTCTTCCCTAGACTTCTAAAGTAAGAGGTTATTCGGACAATTTGAGTACATGATGATTTAAAAATGTTTAAAAGTCTACCATGTCTCTATCGCGATTTGTAATTTGTAGAGTTACATGCAAAAGATGAATAATTATCAAGAGTATGAGAGTTGCAATCCTCTCAGTAAATCTTGCGCTTGTAATTTTCACTTAAATCTGTACGCTTAGTCTAAACTTTATAGTTCATATAAAGTTCCCAAAATCTCTAAGTTCATATGGACACACAGATAGATCGGGATAATATTTATCGTATCTTTTTACTTACTATTTATATATCTATCTAACAGTCGTGATACTCCACTATATCGTTATTTTTTAAATTCTTATATAAGCGAATGTAACCTACCAAAAACTACTACTAACACTATTCCTTCTTCCTTTTTTTCAGAATTTAAAAACACCGTAGTAATTTTTCAAGAGCAGTAAAATTTGAAAACAATGAAATATATAAAGAATTTATGACTGACAACGGTCTTGAATTAAAGTGGAAGTGATATTGGTGCACTAAAGCAGCACTCGGAAAACATCAACGAGGCAACGTACCAAATTAGAGTTTTAAAAATTCTTAAAGGAAAATTTGGCGGTAAAGTGACTCAACATTTAACGATATGGGAAATATGGCGCTGAGACGATCAGCACAGGGTGTTGCCAAGTCGAATAGCGTCGCAGTGAGAAGTCCAATATCCCTATCGCTGGTACTGCTGCTTTGCTTAGCGCTAGTCGATAGCTCCAGTGCACAAGTTGGTAAGTCTTTAAGATTATTAATTCCGAAACACAAATCCTAAGATCGTAGTTAAAGAGAGCTAAAGTGGATTTTACTCATAGTTTATTCCGATAGCGGGATATATCTACCATTAAAGGTGATTGCTTTAAGCGAGTAGTGAGTGGTTTTGGAATATTAACCCAAATTGACAAGTCAATGAATCCACATCGTTTCTCAAAACGCCAAATCAAAATTATAATAAAAAAATGTCAAACCATTTTCAAAAGTGACAGTTTTGGGCGGTTTGTGGGAGTGACAAAATCAACAGCATGCCTAATCTCATCGTTCTAAACTTTTTTATAGATCCTGAGATCTTCACGTACAGACAATTGGACGGACGTACATGGCCAGACCGATCTGACAGTTAAATACTTTTCAATGAATATATTATATCCATTTACTTAACGACTTACGGGTATAAAAACTGGCAACAGGATTTCTTTCAACTTTCCAACAATTTTCTATTTATAAAATGTTCTACTTTATTCTTTTATTCTCAAGAAAAAGTTGTCGTTCAATTTTCAGATATCAGATATAAATATGAATGATATATTGGTCCGGTCCGGTGTGTTCGCTTACATATTTTGTTTGGAAAAAACGGGTAGACAGGACATTGCCAGATCGAGTCGGCTGTTGATAATGATCAAGCATATATATACTTTTAATAACCCTTTACTTACCCCTAACCTACTTTGATTTGACAAATCGAAAGAAGTTTATAAAAAATGATAAAAGTGATAGAAAAATAATAAGATATATATTATTTATATGAGTGGGCGTGGCCACATGGGTTAAATAACTTGCTCTGCGATAATGAACCTGTATGCTTAATCTTTCTAGCTTTCGTAGTTTCTGAGATCTCTACGTTCATACGGACGGATTGACAAACGTACAGACGGACATGGTCATTGACATGGCTATTGATCTTGATCAAGAATATATATAATATATATAGTCGGAAACGCTTCTGTCTGTCACATGCTTTTCAACGAATCTAGTATACCCATTTACTCTACGAGTAACGGGTATAATAATACCTCCTCCAACACCATGTACGTTTATATGTACATTACATTATTTCCAGTTTCTCTTCGCTGCTTTCATTCGCATTCATGGGAAGCGCATCTGCGGAATGCTTACAACATTTGAATACAACATTTTCCCACATTTGAGAAGACGTTCACTCTAGAACACCATGGTTGGTTGCATGAGAAAAGGAATTTTTCGAAAGTAGCAATTTAACTATGGGAAGTATTTTTCCACGCGATATGCAATCGTTTAGGGACCTCAAAAAAGAGCGAAAAAAGAAATCTTGACGCGATTTTTTAATCGGAAAAAACGGATCGAATGTTTTTACTACAACGAAGACTAGCAAACTTGAGAATAATGAAGAAAATATGACTAACTCATACATAACTCTTATGAGTAACGATTGGTGAAATGATGCGCTTAAAAGACACTGATTAAATTAATATTTTGGGGCACTGTTCATAAAAGAACATGTTTTGTTCATTTGTCACTTTTGTCGTGGCAGTTTCAAATAAATTATGATGAAAACATTTTCTAATAGAGCTATGTGTAGCACCCAATCCTAATATAATCCTGTTATATTCTATCTTATTGGATGGAGTCATGTCAGTCTGTCCCAGTAAACGTCGATGAATAAAATAAAACAAGAAAGCAAGCTAGAGTAAACAAAAACTTACATATGCACCTTTGCAGATACATATAACACTTAATAAAAATATATGGGAATTATTTGTTACTGTTACTATGACATATCATATAATCATATACATAGTCATCCGATTTTAATTGAAACCTAAAACTAAAACGTAATCAAAATCAACTTGCTATTATTTCTGTTCTATTATTTTCAACAATATTTATATTGTTGCTATTTCAGATATGACATTCGTTTGATTTTGATCAAATTAAGTTAAATAAAAAGGATTTAAAATTAAAGTCGAAGTTCTCGAATATCAGATACCCTTTACTCAGCTAGTGGAAGGGCGAACGAGAATTTACATCATTTGTCTGGTATATCTATCAAATTGGGGAAGGAAATGATAATAAAATTACAAAATTGTTCAAAAGTGCGCGCGTATAAGTTTTCGGCCCTCTTGTAGGTGATAAAATGGACGTGAACAAAGTGTTTTTGGTACCGATAAAAGGTGGCAAGAAAAACAAAATACGAAGACGGTGTGTGTCAGTTTTTGGAGGTTTGTTTTCGTTATAGTGGGCGTGGCAACATTTGGAAATAAGCTTGCGCTGCATCTGTCTCCGGAATCTGCACCTTTAATCTCAACCTATAGCTTTATTAGTTCATTAGGTCGCGGCGTTCATACTTAGTATGTACATAAGGACATACGGACATGGAATAGAAGAATATAGTCATCGAAAAGTAGAAGGGTGCTTCAGCACATTAGTTTCGATAGCTCAGTGGTCAACTTTGTTTATGATATCAGGCAATCAAAGGATTCGTTGAGAATCGCGATGTAGTGACAACCGGTGAGAAAAAAACGTATTAAACATAAAAATCGCATATTGGACACACTCACACAGAAATGTGACTACGGTTGTAGGTGTGGTCACTTGCACACCCTAAATATGGTCGTTCCTTCCCTGCTCTTCCAACGACGCCCTTATACATTTCACCGGAACTGCATCGACCCGAGTGCAACTAATAGAAATCCATTTAAAATGAATTATCAGTGTACTTAGTAATCTTTTTTTTCGGTGTTCCCTATGGCATATGCAAATTTAAATTTATCTGGTCCAATTCGGATGCGCTATCAGGCGCGTAGGCGCGATAAAAGCTGCAACTGAGGGTTGCTTATCTGCTTCGGTTGGAACAAAAACAGGGAGTAGAGATAGATTCTGATTAGTAGCGGATCTTTGTTTCGACTCTGTCGGTTCAAATCTTCATATGCAAGGCGGTTCTTTTGCATTTTTTAATACTCTAAGCCAAAGTATAAAGTATCTGCTTCTATCCGCTTCTAGGCAAACTCGAAAAATTCGATTCTAGAGACAAAGACGCAGCGCAAGTTTGTTGACCCAAGTTGCCACGCCCACTCTAACGCCCAAAAACCGCACAAAACTGCCATGCCCACCCTTTCGAAAAATGTGTTGATATTTTTTCACAGTTCTATTAGTCTTGTAAATTTTTATCGATTTGCAAACAATGCTTTTTTTTTGTGAAATTTTGCGTTCGCATTGTCACTATCTGAGTAAAGGGTATGTGAAAGTCGGAGAACTCGATTTTAGCATACTTTCATGTTTTCCCGGCTTATCTAAGTGTAACGCCGATGCCCGTCTATGTGTCTTTCCCAATTCTGCACTATGCAGGTGCTTGCTGGTTCCACCTCGCTGCCAATATTAATATAATTGTTGGTGGTAGTTGTGTTCTTGGCCAAGCGTGGCCTGTGCCAACTCTGGAATGCCGCCAAGAGGTTGGATGTCCGAACAGTTTCCGGCGTGAAATTCTCTTTGATGGTGCTTAAAAGGACCTATTGAAATAAAAGGACCAGCCTATGAAATCCCACAACCTGGCGCGATATTCAAAACCACTAACTTTCCGCGACTCTTCCTGTAGCCAGGGTACCGCCCTATAAACCTTCGGTGAACGCCTCCAAGCCGGGATTCCGCCATTCTGGTCAAGAGAGACGCGAACTGCCACTCAATCCGATCTCTCTCCCCAGACAGCCATCAATTTTTCCGGAGCACAATCCGCCCGCAGCATGTTGCTGCCAACATGTTGCTGAAACATAGGTTCCGTGTTGCTAGCAACTAACTTCCAGATACATTTGCTGGTACTAGCGCCCTAACAAATCTCCCCCACCAAAATCTGCGTGGGGAACGCGACAGAACCAGCACTGATACCGCGATTAGCCAGCTATTGCCGTATGTGCTTGGCGTGGTATTTGCCTAGGAATTTGCCCTGCATGTCTTCTAATTCGTAGTGGGCACCACCCAAGGGTTTCCTTAAGCGAGCCATCAGAAATCTGGGACCAAACTTGGCGTTGTAGCCTTCTGCAAAGTTACTTAGCTTGAAATATCTGCGAAATACTTCTTTGCCTTCAACAAAGTTTGCCATTGTAGTATGAAGATTATATTGTTGCTCGTCATGCAAGATTCACGAGAGGTCAAGTACTTCTTGATATCCGGTTCATGTCCTGGGCAGAAATAATATTCACGAATCCGCTAGATCGTTTTATGAATTCCTCTACGAGCGGAAAGAGGGTCATCATGTCCTTTTCTCAGAATCTCCGCAACTAACTCTTTGGGTACCCACTACTTCCTCTGGTATTTATCATGAACCGTGTCACCCACTGAATGCTCGGCTCTCCTAAAAGCCCTGCCATCATATACTTTAACTTCGAGCAACCGACCCTTACAATCAATTTTGTAATGTTTCATCGTGTTTTACTTATTAAACACAAACGAGATACTTAATCGGATTTCTGGAATTTCAGATACTCACTACTCACCTAGCGCGACTGCAAGCGAGAAATTTAAAGTTTTGTGGCAAATCAATATAAAATTGCAAGAAAATTGATAAAAAGAGGTCGACAGTTTTGTGAGCGTTAAAGAGGGCGTCAAAATTTTTGTGGTGTACCAATAGAAATTGTCAAGACAAAATCTAAATCTATTTTAAAAGGGTGGTGGGAACACCTTTGTGCGGTTTGTGGACGGGGCAAAAACCTTTCTTGCCAAATCTAAGCAAGACTAATACAGAAATGAAGAAATCAATCATTTTTTAAAAATGTGGGTGTGCTATTTGTTGGTTTGGCCACAATTCAAATACTTGGCCGGTTTGTGGGCGTGTCAATTCCTGAAACAAAGATCAGCTGCATCGACATCTCTAGAATCTGAATGCAGTGATGCTGATCAAAAACATTAGGCTTCGGAACCGCATCCTTCCTACATAGTATTATAAATATTTTCGTATCGCTTTGCGATAAGCGCAGCTATTTCGTATTCCCAACGTCCCCCTTAAAATGTATTGCTATCGCTAAGTTAGGATTGTCAAAACGAAAGTCGACTATATGTATACCAGTATCAATAGCCGAGTCAAACTAGTCATGACCGTCTGCTCGTATGAACGCCTCCATCTCAGGAACTATAAAAGTTATAAAGTTGAGATTAAGCATCATACATCTAGAGACAAAGACGCTGCGCAATATTTTGGACCCATGTTGCCACACCCACTCTTACGCCCTAAAGCCGCCCAAAACTGCCACTTTTTTAAAATTAGTGGATGTTTTTTACATGATTTTATTACTTTTGTAAATTTCAATCAATTTGCTTCTTGCCACGCCCTCACTTTTGAAAATTTTTAGATTTTCTTTGTTTTATTGTTTATCTTGCCAAATATACCGAAAACACTGTGGCCACGCTCTTTGCATTTGTGAAAATTTAAACAGTTTGGAGATGGTTGGAAGATGGGTTATGTGAGCTTATTCAATTCATCTGGGGAGCTAATAATCATGAGCTCGAAGAAGATCTTTTCAAATATTGTTATCTTAAAAATAAACTATATGTAGCTTGTCATATAAATACAAGCCATAAAGCACGTTCCAAACTATATGTGAACAGTCCAATTCTGATATAAGTGGATGTATTATATGAGAAAGACATCTGGACACGTTATTGATGTATTTTAAACAACAAAATTTGTTTTCCTTTTTAAAAATCTCAAGCGAAAACATATCTTAGAGATTCAAATGCATCCTAAACATATATTATGTCCTTCTGATATTGTAAAACCAAATAATACGCTAGAGATGCGAATTATTTTGAAAATTAATTATTTTTCGAACAGTTACTTAAGCCCTATCTATCTTGTATGGTATTTTATGTAAAACAAGCGTTTTTTTTTTTAATGTTTATGTCAAAAATATAATATTGCTGTTGTATTCTTTTTAGATACCACCATAAGTCAGCAAGAAAGTCAATCAGTTGTGCTACCGTGCCCCGTCGATGCAGAAAAGTGCGGAAAACTCCACTCACTAAATTGGTTTAAGGGCGATGATCGCATTGCTGCAATGCTTCTTGGCGATAGTAATGTCACGAGTGTCAATAAAGAGTTCGACGAAAGGTATATAATAAACGTATAAAAGCAACGGTAATTTATGTTAATCTTTTTTAATCCTTTTTCAGGGTTACTGTGGAGCAAAACCCATACAGACTAGTAATTAAGGACTTAAAAATAGCTGATGAAGATATTTATCTATGTGATACTACATTTTTTATACCAGAAGAAACTTGTGATAACTTTAATGGATATCGAATAGAATTGAGAGTCTTAGGTAAATAAACCAATTAAACAATATATGTATTACGTTTGTTATTATTATAACCAAACTGCATGGCAAATGAGCTTTATGGTAATTTTAATTTTTTGTGTACATGTATATATTGAGTTACTTTGCAGTACCGCTTAACGACATTTAATCGAATTAATTCAGCCGAAAGAATCTTCAATGTTGCTTAACCACATGTGTTGCTAAAATAAATAGACATGTCCTACGTATCATCTCGAATAAGATAATCTAGATTAATAATAATAAATAAACATCGGCGCTAATTTAACAGCAAAGCCCCATATTTTCGTACAATGTATTTTCAAAGAGAGAGAGAGAGATCGTTTGAGAGAGTGTTAGTCGGCGAGAGCAGTATGCTCTGCCCGCGGAGAGGACCAATGCACTGTGGAAAATTTGACCTGTTTTCTTGGCATAAATCAATATCTCGTAAACTAAAATTTTAATATTTTAATAAAATTTAATCAATATATTCTCCACTGTCTACATATTTCAACGTTATCAGGATAATCTAAATATTCGTCTGCATTTACACGACAACAATTCAGTAACTTCTAGCGGAAGAAAAAATTCGCGTATGTTTTTAAACGCGCCTGATTAAATTTAGAGCTAAAATAATGGGGTCAGAAGTTTCCAATCCAAAAAACATATCCGTATGGTGGAATTTCGATATAGTGAAGTCTTATGTCTGGAGCCTCTTCTTTTGGAGTGAATCAGAATCTTATAAATGGTTGCTGTCATTGAAATTGATAAATAAAATAATATAATAATAATAAATAATAAATAAATAAATATTCTTGATCAGGATCAATAGTCGAGATTATCTGGCTTTGTCCGTCTGTCCGTCCGTATGAACGTTGAGATCTCATGAACTATAAAAGCTTTAAGGTTGAGATTCAGCATACAGATTCTAGAGACATGGACGAGCGTCTATGCCAATTTGCCACGCCCACTCTAACGCCCACAAGCATCCTAAGACTGCTATGACTACACTTTTGAAAAGTTCGAAACAATTTTGTTTCACTTTATTCCCCAATATCTGTTAACATCCCAGCAAAATAATGTAATTTCGTGTTCTCAATCCCGCAAGCGGAGTAACGGGTATCTAATAGTCGAGGAACTCGACTATAGCATTCTCCCTTGTTTATCATTGTTTCGCTCTGAAACCATGCTTTTATCGACGAGACTCCCAATTTTTTTCACCGATTTGAAAAATTAGTAAAAATTTAAAAATTTATATCCAGCAATGTAGTGGACTTACACCATGTTTCCAAGTAAATTCAAGCTAAAATTGTCTTCCGTCCATGCCTGGTATTTTGTTGAAAACTTATCCCGCTTTCTGTTGGATGTTTTCTATTTATGCAACAAATTGACATGAAACATGCGCGCTTTCTCCCAAAAGCGCTTTATTTATCTTCAAAAATAAATTGGCAAATTGCAATGAGTTTTTCACGAGGCATTGCGGGCGGCACACTTCTAGAGAGGTTGCTACCTAAAAATTGAATTTTAGCGAAAAGTCGATAAAAGTCGCACATGAAGGCTATATGTTTCGAATAGGGAATTGACCGCTATAACAATATGGACTAACACACTACTTCAACAAATGTCAAAAATGTGTTGAAACTCTTTTTAGTAGTGGTAGTAGCTAAATGCACAAATAATTAAGTTGTTTGGGCCTTTTGGTTGAACAGATATGCATTTTAGTGGACACTTTACAGCTGTTTTTTATATTGGAGTGTTAATTCCACATTTCAGTTACTTAACATTAAACTGTGTTTTATTAAAATTCGAAATATTTTGAAAACCACATCATTGCTAAAAAAAAGGTCGGATTCCCCACAGTGCACTGCAAGACAATTTTTTAGAAGTCATAAGCTGTGAAACTGCAAAATAGCTTAATTTTAGTTTTCTTGTTTCTGTCTGTTAACTTACTTTCTAGATGTGAACGAATTCCAAAAAGCTGATGCAATTATCAGAGGATACAAGATATTCACTTTAAACTTATATTTCTCACATTTCCTTTAGCTGCGTAAGGGGTAGCTGATAGTCCTTTTAAAGCATATGTTTAGAGGTAGAAACAGCACCTTTAAGTACTCAGGTGAAATTCTTAGCACCTGAAGACCTCAGTATTATCGATGATTACTTAAAGAAGATATGTCTTGGCACTTTTATTGAGTAAACTTTTATTTTTTTGTGATTTCTGCATAATTAAAAAGTGAATTTCTTTCTTTTCGGCTAGTTGTTGCCACCCTACCTTTACATTTCCATATTTTTAACCATTCTCTTTCTCTTTCTCTCATTAAAAACAAAACATGCGACAAATTTCATAATCATTTAATATATATACACTTCTTTTAACAAACGAAAACTATAAAAAACCCACCGCCGACATGGAAAATAATAATACAAATAACCCTCTACCGCAATATTAAAAAAAACACGTTACCTTGCCCGGCGTTAAAATTGATTAAATACCATTTTATTTTGCAAAATCCCCTTATCCTTAATTCCGCCTAAATATTTTGTATTTATTAATAATTTTGTTAATATATCTGCGTGATAAATATATAGAAAACATTGGTAAAAAAATAATTAAATACTTAAATATATATATTGTGTTTTAGCTATTATAGCTAAAAGGGAAAAGCCCCATTAAAAGTTCGTTAAAATTAAATTATATTTTTGGTTCGTTATTGGAATTTTTGTATGTTTATTGTTTTTAAAAATAAATGTTCTAGTGAAACGAATAATTTTCAATAACAGTTTTCATTCATTTATACTTAAGTTAAAGGGATAGTTTTATTTTATACATGATTTATTTAAAATCACAATTAAACATGTTTATCCATTTAAAATTATACCGTACTCACACACAAACATCACAAAAACGGACCAATTTTAATATGTTGGATAACAACTCACGTGTTCAGTGCCACCCACTGAGGTAGTTATCTTGGATGCAAAAGGAGATCGAATCGAGAACGGCAGTGTAGTGGGCCCCATGCAGGAACGCCAGTCCCTCAAAGCTACGTGCACTGTACGGAACACCCGGCCTCAACCTGAAGTGAGCTGGTTTCGCGGAACAAAGCGTCTAACAACTTGTAAGTATTATATTAATGTATTATATTAATGAAAATCAGTAGAGAAGTTTACAATACAAATATGAATACGATTCCTTTCTGTCCGAATTTACAATTAAAATGGTTGGAAACATAAAAATGGTGTGTGAAAGTTAAATGCTATTTTAAATGGAATTTATATGTTTGGAAAGGTTGAAATTAACAGTAATTGGTATAACTATAGGATCGTTGCTCATCATCTTTGGCGCTTCCATGTTTTAAATTTATCAAAATGAGAACACCATTTATCTTCCAGAGAAACGTTCAAAGACTGAGTCAAATAAATCGATACTAATTAATTATGTTTCACTTTAATAGAATTATTTAATGGTTAATCTTATAAAAAAATCTTCTAGAACAGGATCGCTAGCCTAGGTAATTAAGAAATATTCGTCTGTATGCACATCTGAAGTATGAAAAGTAATGTCTTAGTTCTCAACATAAAAATGTTGTTAGCGATTACACAGGACACACAAACTAACAATTACTGTCGGCTGCCGAAAAAGGCAATCTATTTTACACTTCATCAACATAAAACAATCTTGTTATGCTTCTTTTTGATTTGTTTAGACTCCCCCACTCATGACCTAGTCGATGGTCTTTATACGTCAACACTCGAGTTGGATTGGACATTGTCTCGCGAAGATCTTGCCCAGGATATTGAATGTCGCGTGAAATCTGCCGCAATACCAAATGTTACTGTAACTAAGTTTAGCGTGGATCTACAAGGTACTTTAGAGTTCAACGATTTCTTGGAATACGGAATAAGAATCAAATTTTATTTCTCTTTTATTCAACAGTTCGGCCAACTAGCATTGACATTAATGGGGTAAAACATCACACAGTGCAAGGCAGCAAAGTGGTTTTAACATGTGACGTAAGTTTTGAAAAGTAATAAAAACGTATAAAAGTTATTAGAAAGCCAAAAATTATGGATCAAATGGAACAAAATTGTGTAAAAGAATGCAGAAAAATCGAATGGCGTCAATCACCTTAGTCTAATCAAAATTAAGCCCTTAAGTTATAATACCGATACACTGAAATAAAATTTGTTCAAATGCGGGCGTGAAAGTTTTGTGCTGTTTGCTCATTAGCTCTTATATTTAGGTTCATAAAACTCGATCTTCATACAGACGGACCAACAAAAGGCAAACAAAAAGGTTGTTTTCCATAACATTAGACATATTTTCAATTGTTCTCTATAAAGTTATGAGTAATAAAAGAAAACTCACCGAGATGGAGGTCCTCTATATCTGCTTTGCTTCTAATAAATCTCCCTCGGACTCACGTTAGCCGAGCACTAGTTATTGCAAAGGGTATACAGGATTCGTTGACAAGTATTTAACAGCAAAGTTTCCGACTGTATAAAGTAAATCCCTTCTTAATAAGGATCCCTAGCTGAGTCGATTTGGCCATGTCCGTCTGTTCGTATAAAAGCCTTAATCTCATATACATTCTAACAATTTGCAAACAAACTTGTTGTCACGCCTCTTCTAACGCCCACAAATCACCCTATACGTCCCAATTTCTACCGAAATTCCAGAAAATGTTTCAAAAATGTTAGTAACGGTTATCTAATAACTATAGAACTCGACTATAGCATTCTCACTTGTTTTCTTTTCTTTTTTCTCTATGTTTTACTTCCTATATGTCATTTTAGAAGCTTAAGAAAATCAAAAGTAATATTGTAAATAACGTAAAAAAACTTTTAACTTTTTATAGATTCACGGAGCTCGACCGGCAGTAAATCTTACTTGGTATAATACAACCACCGTAATAAGTTCTGGCGAAAATGAAATAACTGAAGTTCGGACTAAATCGGTAAAAATTAAGTTGTAAAATCGACATAGATAGTTTATTAGCAATGTTTTCTTCATAGCTCGAGAAAAGCGATGGCACCTTTCACACTCAATCCGAACTCATTTTTAATGCCACTCGCTTTGAAAATGATCGCGTTTTTCGCTGCGAAGCGGAAAATATTGTTTTGCAAATTAATCGCGAAAAACCAATTTCATCTGCCCTCACGTTGGAAGTCTTATGTAAGTATGCAACTTTAAAATGTTTAATTAAAGATTAATATACTATTTACAAGATATATGTGTATATATGTATTTATTGAAACTATCACGCCTATACTGGATCCTTGGGTTAATTTTTACATTATATTATATTATATTCTTTTTTTCTACAACAGATCCCCCCGTAGTCAAAGTCAGTCCATCTGCTATAACTGCCAATACAAGTGAAATAGTTCTTCTCAATTGTGAATACTTTGCAAACCCAGCCTCTCTGACTCAAGTTGAATGGTAAGTAAGCTCCGTCTGTATAAACGGAGGGATCACGAATCTAAAAAATCTAGCAGACTGCTAGTAGTCTATCTACTGCTGGTCTTAGGTTAGACCAAAGACACTAGAATAACAAGATGCGTAACGGCCATACAAATTTTTGGCACGCGATTTTTTGGCCGTGGCTCTAGAGGTGGCTCCAGGCTCTCTTGAGTTTTTGTTCGAGAGAGAAAGAGCGGAGAGCGCTACAGCAAACAGCTCTTTTCTACGCATACAGTGATAGCATACAACTGTATGTGTGCACACGTATGCTCATGTATTGTAAATTTGACAAAATATGCCCTTTACCTTAGAAGTTCGTTGACTTTAAATCTATATTATTTTTTATCAATTGGCACCATGCGAAAAATTCTTGTTTTGCATTGCCTCAACGTTATTATTATTTAAATAAAGCTTAGAAATAGTAATAGACGAATCTATGTACATCACAAAATAAATTTCGAAAATGACTTTATATTAGAATACTTGTCATTAGGGTATTCTGCTTGCGGCGTGAGAAAAATTAATAAGGCAATGATTGTTGAGTGCTTGTGTCCGCACTTCGTGCCTGACGATATGACTTTTGCAACGAACTGTTTTCATATTTTTATTTATTTTATTAATTTTTATTTTCTACTACGTATTATTTTTTATGAAATATTATTATGAAATATTATTATTTTTATTATTTATTAATAAAATTATTATTTTAATTATTTATTAATAAAATTATTATTTTTTTATGAAATTAAAAAATAATTATTATTTTTATGAAATATTTATTTCTCAATGT
The DNA here is from genome assembly GCF_004382145.1 of Drosophila mauritiana. Lineage (NCBI taxonomy): Eukaryota > Metazoa > Arthropoda > Insecta > Diptera > Drosophilidae > Drosophila > Drosophila mauritiana. The sequence goes on from NC_046669.1 coordinate 22,394,761, forward strand.
TATGTCTTCTTTTTGGAAAATTTATGTTTCAAATTACAGTAGTTATAATAATTTCCTTTGTATTTGCTTTAATTATTTAGTATACTTATTAAGTCATTTGACTTAATATGATGTATGTAAATGAACCATTTTTATTATTTAAGATGCGCATTATATTCAGCTTATATTACAAATAATTAATTAACATAACATAATATAAATAAAATAAGAATAAAATATAAATATGTAAACGGTAGCTAATTCGAGCGGCGATTTTAACAAACGAATATAAAAAACTTTAAAATTATAATAGTCAGGGAATTATTATTTTATTTCATCATATTGCTACGAAATTGGCCACAACTCCAAATATGTAAATTCGTTTCTTCGATCAGAATTGATTTCGGCCCGAAAATCGTCTTCTAGCACAACACGCACACATATACGTGTTCTCGTCTCTTGTTTTTACTCACACAAGCAAGCGAATTCTATTTTTACATTTCTTACGCTCTCAGCGTGAGCGAGCGAAAAGAGAGCAAATTTGGCCTTCCCCAAAAAAGTGTCTGCATAGTGCCAAACGAATGTATGGCCGTTACGCATCTTGTTATTCTAGTGTCTTTGGTTAGACGCACCTTAAGTTGCATACAACTTTGCTTCATATTTATTTATCAAAGGGCGATAGAAAAGAAGTGGATATGCAAAAACATTTCTTATTTAATGATATTTTTAATAAAATTCAAATGATTATACATATTTAACCTAATTGTGTTTTTCTAACATTTTATTAAAGCTAGTCCAAATAAGGCGAATTTTTCTTGGTCAATAGAATAGACGCACTTTTGGCTTTTTAATTTTAGCTTTTAGCTTTTTAATTTTTATGGGAAGAGTATTTGGATTTTAAATTAAAATATTATTTGGCGTTACTATTTGATTTATTTGCAATAAAAAAAACTTCAGTAATGAGTACGGCCTCCTTTGTTAGTAATAACTTCATAAATCCGGTCCTTCATAAAATGATACAAGGAATCTATTTCGTTCAAGGAAATCTTGCTCCAAGCACGTTTAAAAGCTGCAGTTAACTTTGCTTTCCTCCTTCGTATACTTTCCATGTTAGCCAGCCCCAAGCATTTTCAATTACGTTAAGATCTGGAGAATATGATGGCCAGGTCATGATCAAAGGAATTGGTCCAAAAAGATCTTTGAATTTTGGAAATATAGACTCCCACAATGTTTTGAAGCGATCGTCGTTCATCTTTTGATCGACAAAAACAAGTCAATTGTTCCATACAATGTGATAGCACCCCACACCATTGTTCCCTCTTCTCGGCTATGGTGGCGACTTAAATATAGCTCATCTTTCCGCAGATCGTGATAATAATATTGAAATCCATCACGGCCATCTAAAACGTTTTTCATCAGTAAAGACAACTGAACGTTAATCATTTAGACGAGTGTCAGATTGGACAGTCCACGTCATGTATTCTTCCGCGAATTGAAGTTTTTCTTTGCGTATTGTATTCAAATGGGGTTTTTTCGATTTTTAGACGCTTCTGGTGTTCTGCATTTCTGTTCGTACGCTGAACAGTTGATAAGCTTGCTTTTACTCCGGCCAATTCCTTGATCTTAGCAGAATTCGAAGCAATTCTAACAAGATGGCGTTCTGCTTGTTTTAATCCTCTGGATCCTTCAAATATCTGTCAACAGTTCTGGAGCTGCGATTTATCTGTTTGGCAATGTTGCGATTGGACAACCTTTGCGGGTGTAGGAAGTCTACTTTTCCACGTTCCAATAAGCTCATAACACAGCTTTACCCATTTTTTCTTCAAATGAACCTCGGAAACACTTTATTTGTTTATTTTTTATATTTTTTGAAACCAAAAGTTTACACTTGTCCACGCAATACGAAGAAATTGAAGCTGCTTCTAATTCAATGACCAAACGAAAACACTCGTGATTGCCAAAGAAATTTATAGAATCTTTAAATTTAACGTTATTTTTTCGCAAATCAACCAGCTGTGAGCATTTTTTTATCGAACATGATTCGAACTTTGATAATAAAAATCATTTTGGACAATTAGAACAAGCATGGAAATGAATAATTGAGTTTGTTTAAAAAAAACGAAGGTGCGGAAATCGAAAATATTATTATTATTTTGATTATAAAGTTTTCTAATTCTGTACACAAAAAAAGTGTATATATAATTGCGGCTTATATCATTTAAATTAATCGGAATAAATAAAGTGTTATTAATACTGCAGTGCAATACTGCAATTAAAATTGTTACTATTTAATTATTTAAAAAAATTGTTTTTATTATTTAATATTTCCTCGGTGATAGACTTTTTCACTTATACTATTACAAGACTCTTTCCAAGCCAAGCTTACTTTCTTATTTTATTTAAGATATTTAAAGCATCTTTTTGCTTTATTTTTACATAACATGTACTTTAATCCCAAAAAATATACATATTTGCTCTTTAAACTTCAGGTATCGGAATGATATTTTGGTGAATGTCAATGACACGACTCATTATAAAGGTGGTAATTCGGAGAATGTGGCTCTTGTTATAAAATCTACTGAAAAAGAGGACATTGGAAATTATTCCTGCCAATTGTCAAATAATATTGGCACAGGAACTTCTGATCACAAAATAAATCTTGACGTGCAGTGTAAGATAATCTACGAATGTGCCCAAATGTTGTAGAACTTTTTAATATGCCTAAAATCTTTATTTCAGATGCCCCAAGTGTTGAAATTCTAATGATACCAGAAGGACCGGTTAAGGAAAGCGATGAATCAAATGTGACCCTGTTTTGCAACGTCTTGGATGCAAATCCGTCTGTTCTTACCAAAGTGAGGTGGTACGCCAACTCTACGCTCCTTAAGGAACTTCCAGACTGCGAAGAAACAAGAGTACGTACATATATTGTTTTGTTTTTACCAGTCAAATTGTCTATACTCTAATGCTTACTGGTATGATGACAATACATTTGATTTATAAATAACACTTTAATAGTAACTTTATTTTTTTTATTATTTATACTTTTAGGAGGACCTGTGTCACATAGACCCCAGCAAACTTTTGTTGGAGAGCATTGGTCGTGGCTTCTTCTACAATTATTCCTGTGAGGGATTCAATGCTGCAGGCTGGGGTCCACGAAGCGAAGATAAAGAGCTGTTGGTTGGTTAAGCCGCTTTTAGCAAAGGAATTATAAATTAACGTGTTTCCTTTTAATTTTCGCTTCTTACAGGTACATTACGAGCCAGGTCCTGCGGCGTTATCTCATTTCCCGTTAGTCGCCGTTAAGAAAAAGAGTGTGACATTCTCCTGTTCCGTAGATGATCCCGGATTTCCAGAATCAAATAGGTTTGTAGCGCAAAAGGCCAACCAGAATCACAAAACGAAAAATCCCCAACACGCTCCGCTCATGGATTTTCATACCGTCCAAGCAATGCAACCGCAGGAAGCCGACATTGCTTTTGAAGCAATGCTGCTGCATAAACACCAAAATCCTCTACCGTTCAATGATTCGACTCAAACATCAATGGGAACACCACAAGAAAGCGCATCTCATCCAGCACATCAAATCAAAGAGACTCATGCTTTAATTGATTTACATTTAAACCATTCCCTCTGTACATTGATCACGCTCACCACATACACGCCACAATCGCAAATATTAACTCTTTACACGGGGGTACAACAAAAAAAAGACGCCTCCGCCACATCCTACGCCCTTTATCGAAAAATGGGCAAATTTTCGTTTGTTGCTCAAATTGTTTCGAAACCCAACAGATTTCGTTGGCTACGCGGCGGTCGGGGTCCTCTGCAGGACATTGTGACGAAGGACTGGACGGTGGAGCCAGTGGGTCTGGATAGTCGGACAAATTATTCTTGCTACGCATACAATGAGGGAGGCAAAGGTGTGATGGCCACGGTAAACTTAGAGGTACACGCACCCCCGTTTTTCATCAAGAACTTGCCTCCGTACACGGGAATTTTGCATTCTTCACCAAATGCAACTTTGACTTGTCGCATCGAATGCGTCCCGCGATGCGACATATCTTGGCAAAAGGACGGTGTGCCAATAGAAAGGAACGATACGCGATATTTTATTAAAGAAAAATACATGGATGCCTCCCCCGCAACGGGAGATTTTGAAAGCATGCTATCAGTCTTGGTGAGTATGTTATATATGTAAAACTTTATTCTAGCGCTAAATAAATTCGATATATTTGTATTTTAATCCGTGAAACCTAAGTTTCTCGACTAACATTTCAAATTTCCGTCAAATATAAGCATAAATTTCAAAACGAGAAAAATCAAGAACATTAGCTAGCTATAATAAGCCGATGCCTTTATATCATTACAGTAACTATACATTTCAACAGAAGCCTATGTATATGTCGGATACTTATCCCTTGTTTTATAACACTATTTTTTCTTTTGATTTGTGTAGCGAGTCCCCTTTTTCTTGTTTGCCTTGGCGCGTGTCAATCTTGATCCTCTTTACATACCCGTCGCAACTTTCTGGCAACTCTATCCGATCAACCCTCTACAACCCTGGCTCTCATATCGATAAGTCTAAGATATCCTTCGATAAGGCGCCATTTTCAAAACAACTCCTTCTCCGACATATACAAAATAGGAAACACTCCATGATTCTCAATTCATTTTCCGACTGTTTCTATGGATATTTAGTAACAAAATTTAATTATATAGCTGGTCCAACTGTTTGTATTGTTTTGATCAGATTTACACAGATATTTTATTTGTAGGAATTTATTAATAAACGCATACAATGTTTTATTAGGATAAGAGAGTGTAGAGTGTATTGCTGGGTTTTGCAAAGTTCTTTTATTTACTGTTCTCTTCACTTGTTCAACTTTCATTTTTCTCTACACACCTACACTTCTCTCACAAGAATCGGCGGTCTGTCAAGTATCGAGTACATCTTAAATGGTGACCAGACTAAGTGGTGCCATATAGAAGAAAGCTCGCCTAGTTCAAATCCCACAACCGGAAAACGGCTTTATATACTCAGCAACGGTAGATGCTCTAAATGGAGTGTCTGTATTACCTATGCGTTCTACTTCGTACCGTCCATGATCCTTGACAACAATTATCTTATAAGGTCCTTAGAACTTGTCCGAGCTATTTAGTTAATAGACACGCTCCTGTTTTCTTTTTGAATCAATTGCATTTTTATTTTCGCCCTGGATCCCTTCGATGTTCTCTGTCTTCATCCAGGGCTGTTTGTGAGTTCTTTCGACTTGGCCATTAAAAGAATATGGTATATATGTCTTGCTCTACCCAACGGACAGTGGAACGTTCCCGTATGTCGTACGGCTCGATTCACGAAAAGATTGACGCGATATATAAAAGAGTGCAGAAAACGAGGAAAGAAATATAATACAATAAATATAAATATTACATATAATATTGGCAATAACAAATTATAAGAGACAAGAATACAGATAATGGCATAAAGGCAATCATATTTAGAACATAATACTCTGTAGGGGATATAAAACTAATAGTATATATAATAGATTTAAGATTAGGGATATATAGTTTCTTGGAACAGAGAAGTTTAGCCGAGTTACCAAGTCGGGGCTATCAACTTTACTACGAATAAGCTTACAAATAAAGACAGTTCCAAGCATCTTTCTAAGGTTAGCTAGGGAAGGTAATTTATTTAAAAGTAGTCTACTGGAATAAGGAGGTAAAATAAGTTTTTCATGCCAATTAAGTCGCCGATGGGGTCTGAATAAACTATGCATTGGGGGCTCCAAGCAGGTGATCCTTACTCAAGAATCGGCCGGACTAGCGAAATGAATAAGGTTTTGGTCATGTAAAGATCATGAAATTCCTTTAACCACCTTTTTATTAAACCAAGCACAACCCTGGCCTTATTGACAATAGTCGAAATATGGTCTGAAAATTGTAGTTTAGGGTCCAGAAGAACACTTTAATGGCTCTAAGTGCAAAGTTATGACCTTTTGTCGTGTCAACCCAATACACGCAACTTATACTCTGAGCGGGTGCTCTTTGAACAGAAACACACTTCCAAGACTCATTACAAGACATAAATCCAATAATCGACCAGGAGAGTTTCGAACATAATAAACTTGCGACGACGATAAGTCGATCAGGCCGTCAATGAAGTCATGTCGTGCTATAATATTTTTCTTCTGGGGACAACGAAGTGCAAGGTATACAAAAATCATATACAACTATTAATTGGACCCTATCGGACAGGATATTTGGACATTTGGATATTCTGGGAATTCAGAAGACGGGGGAATGTAAGAGCACGTAATATTAACAGATCTATAGGAAAATGACAGCTTACGCATATGAATTCTACGTACGTTACTCGCCAAAAAGTACCTCCTATGACGTGGGGGTAGGCCTAAGCGCAATTAAGACTCCGCCTCCCCGTGGGACGATCATGCCTGTATATAATGTACACACTCCGGTTTTAGTCAAGTCTCTGTAAGCACAATTCTTGCTACGCAGGCCACTTTCTTTTTGATTGGAGATAGTAAGACTTAATGTTAGTTTTGTTAGTAAGATCTAATGTTAGTTTTGTTAGGGAACTTTAATGTATATAAGACAATTCATTAGATGCTGTTTGATCAGAAGAAGCCGAAAAAGGAAAATTTGTTTTTTCAGTGGAAACACCGTGAGGGGTTTTGATCGGTAGTCTGGACTCAATACTCAAATCATTCGGCTGAATGATCTTCTAAGCAAGCCAACGTCAACTATTTCTGATGCTGATAAACTGTTATTTCGTCCCTTAAGATGATTTTATTCCCCAATATTTATCGATATTCGTTCCGACGCAAAAATGTTCTACCTTCTTTGGTTACCTACTAACATCTACTACATCTAGAATGGTTCTCATGTCTTTATCTGGAACTACGTGAAACTTCATGTGTATCATGTGTATGTGAAATCGCAATTTAGCATTCTAATTGTTCTTTATTTCAATTCTAATTTATTTACAATCACGGTCTATCAATTATCGAGTACTTTGCCTGGCATTTTAAATGAACCTGACTAAGTGTTGCCATATATCATAAACCGCGAAGTAAGCCCGCCTAGTTCGAATGCCACATAAACAAAACAGACGAGCGGAAGTATCGACACCGCTGCTGAAACTGTTCAGGAATTTGTATGTAATAAAGAATTTGAATAAGTTTAGTTGAACTAAAAATGTAAAGCAAACTTCTTAGTGAACTGTTCGACATAGACAAACAATTCCAACTTGCCAAAAGGGTTTGCGCCATCGTAACATAGGCTGCGACATTAGTTTTAACCTTTTATTTGGTTAAGTTAAACCTAATTGACAAAACATTCTTTATTTTCAGCACTTCAATATGCCCAATTGGCCTGATTCGAAATTCAACATCGAGGCTGATAATGCAAACTACTCATGTGTATCAACGGGAAATATCGTGGGCGGAAGCATAAGGAGTCGCACCTATTTCGGCATTGAGTGTGAGTGCAAATAATTATTTAAGCTACACAAAAATTAAACCTTTCCTCATAGATGCACCCGAAAATACGACGGTTTCGGAGAATGTTGTTTACGTGCAGGAAGGCACAATACCAGGACGAGTTATTTGCAAGTCTCGAGCTAACCCAGGTTTGTTGTTTAACCATTTAACTTTTTAACATTATTACCCCAAACCCTATTACTACAGAGCCTTCTTACAAGTGGATTTTCAAAAACGAAACTATTGCCAATGGCAATGCGTTAATTATTAATACTGCTATGAACCGAAACGATGATGGAACATATACGTGTTTTGCGTATAACAAGCACGGCAGCAGCATTGCGAAAACCGTAATTAAAGTACAATGTAAGTGTTAGAAGTGAAATATGATATGATCGAACTTATCTTGTCCTCATATCTTAAAGTTAAGCCACGTTGCGAAATCGAGAGACAGGAAATCGATGACCAGGACACGCTCATTTGTACTGCGTACGGAAATCCTATAGAGGTAAGTGATGATTCGAATTGACCTAATTTAGTCAGAACCACAAGTATTCGTATTCTGCTCGGCAAATACATACCTTCGAATATATCTTTAATGATCGCCAGAAAGTAGTCCAGGACAGAAATGATGAGTATTATTATAAGAGGCTGTGAAGATAATATGGATGGCGGAGGGATGCCAGAGATAGATGAAAGCGCCAGGCCGTATAGAAATATAGAAGGAGGTATCAAAGAAGTGGTCTTAGGATATCATATTCTGACAGATAGAAAAGTGAACATTGGAGTTGGTCTAACCTATGAACTTGCTTCCATCTCTCTCTATCTCTGTTTGAGTGAAAGTGCACCCATTAAAAGTAAGAGTGTTTTATTTTCAGCTCGCTTAGCAAGTTTAGATTACCAAAAGGAAGAAACACGAATAATTTTTAAAAAGAACAGAAAACAGTTTATAAATATATAATGGCGATTTATAATTTTCATTTTGTGTGCATCATATAAAAGAGATGTCGAGTTGGAATTTGTTGATTTGATATTCTCCGCTGAGTACATGCAATCTTTACCAGTGTTTTGGAAAAGTGGAATCACTTTGTTTTCAAATACTCAAATAAATCGTTGAATTCATAATGAAGTAGTCAAGGAAAAAGGTTCCACTGACTCCAGCTGTAACCGTGCTACTCAGTATCCCTGCCCGTGTCCTTTGCTTCTGAACTTATCGATTTAATAGCGCCTCATTTCCCCTGTTTTGTACTTGGGATTTGCACTTGATGTCCTTGCCGCACTTTAACCAAATTGTAGATCTTCTTCAGCCCAAATTCCGTATATTCATTCACGTGTATTGTCAAATCTAAGTTCCTAGGTCAAGTCAAATAATAATAATAATTACTTGTTTTGTACGAGCAATTACAAAAGAGGAAAATAATACAGAAATCCCAGCTTACAGACCATCAAAACGTACCATCCCCAATTTGATCTTATTATAAATGAATTACTCTTAATATTCTTGCAGGCAGATTTTTCTTGGTCAATCAAAACTGAAAATGAAACAGACGAAAACTTGGGCAGCGGAAAAAAAGAAAATTCGGTGGAAAGGAGTTTTTACATATTGGAGACGGACTATGCAATATCCAGGACTTACAGATGTGTTGCGAATAATACAGTTGGTTACGGCCCGTTTTGTGAAATTGAAGTAGCTGGTACGTATAAAATGAGCATTATTTTAAGATAAATTAAGATTAAGATTCAAATAAGTTAGCATGTAAAATAAGTTTGCCAATTCATATGTGAGGTACCTACCTTTACATATTAATTGATTGTGCTCTTTATACCCGTTATTCGTTAAGTAAAGGCGTAAGATTTAATAAAAAGTACGTTTTTACAGTTACATATGTAGAAGTAAGAGCATTTGCCCCAAAAAATATATATATTCTTGATTAGGGTCACAAGGAGAATCGATTACCCCATACCCATCCGTCCGTATAGATTAACAGTTTCGAGATTCGAATGACGACTACCCATTGAAAGCTTGTGAATTGTTTTGCCATTCCCAGCCTAGTGCCCATTAGCCGCCGAAAAGTTGTTACCTCAGTAATTTTTATAATTGTATTCTTCTTTATTAAATTTTTTGCCAATTTCTACAGATATCCAAAGTTACAGAACAAGAAAACCAGTAAAACATTAAGATATAAGTTGAAGTATATTATTATTATTATTATAAAAAGAAAAGCCGTTTAGCAGTAGAACCATGATTTACTAATAATAATATAATAATAATAAATAATTGCCGACGGAACTGGTAGTGATATGGAACAAAGCAGGCGGACCAAGATTCGATTGGTTTTGTACACTTCTGCTTCGTACGTTCGCTCGAATGCATCTACAAACATAAAGATATGACTAGGAATTTGCACAGAGATCATCGCCCCAACTGCATCTATGATGCGATGAATTCTTTCATCAGAAACAAATGTCCCACAATTTCTTTATTTTATTTATTTTAGACAATCGATATTCTATCGATATTTCCAAATTAATATTCTCCCCCGCACTAACACTAGCTGAGTAACGGGTATCTGATAGTCGAGGAGCTCGACTATAGTGTTCTCTCATGTTCAGGCAATTTATCCAAGCATGCCACTGCCTACGGCATATTTTCTTTTTCATAAAGAGTAAAATTTTTAATTTAAGCTAAACTTATTTTTTATTTTAACAGCTGCTTCATCACTTTTAGTTTGGTGGCAAGGTAAATGCCAAAAAAGACCCATTCCGAACTCATTACTTTAAAATTACAATATAGGGCTAGATAAAGTATTTAATATTTGCATAAAACTGCAACCCATTGTACTAATAGGCCTCTTTATGTTTTGCTTTGTTTTTAAACATTTCAATTTCATTCCATGCATAAATAACTTAATTAATAATACTATATAAAGTGCGACCAAAAAGTAAGTAAATCTAAATATAAAGTTCTAAAATTGTTTCATATAGAATAATACATTTTTTCTACAAATTTTTACATCACATTATGAAATTAAATCTTTTTCAGTGCTATATTTATTTGCAGAAATATTATAATTTCGTAATTATTAATGATCCTTGTTTTTTTGGAAATAACTTATTAAAAAGAAACAATCCCAAATTCAAAAAATAACATTAACTAAGTAGAAATACTTAATTACTGTATTTTTCCAAAAGTTTTTAAACTTTCTTTCAAGACTTTTTCGTTTCGTTGTTCTAGTCTAATTAACACCACAATACCAAAACGTATCACAAAAGTGAAAAAAACCCCGCATGAAAAACGCTTGAAATTTACACTGTACGTTTTATGACTTGATTTTGAATTTTCTTAGTTTTATTGTTTGGCTTGCCAATTTCTATCGGTATACCAAAGACACATTGGCGCAAACGTTTCCGAAATTTCATTTAAAATGAGGAAAAATAAAAAACTGTTCCAAAGTGTTGGCGTGACCGGTTCGGCGGCTTTAGAGCGTAAGAGTGGGCTTGTCAAAAATTTGTTTGTCAAATCGATAGAAACTTACAAGACTAATAAAATTAAGAAAAATTTCGAAAAATGGTTCAAAAATGTGAGTTGGGGAACTCAACTATAGCATTTTTTCTTGTTTTTAAGTTACCTACACATAGTTATACAAACATACAGCTGTGTTCAAAAAAATAGCAGTGCTTGGGACCTGCGAGTTTAAGTTAAAAAATTCCTATGATTTACAATTTTAATGGTCAAATTTTTTTTATAATATCGTTAGGTATTTCATATCAAACAATTTAGCAAATGTTTCACTTTTATTTCTTTAATAGTTTCGAAAATATAGATTAAAACAACATAATAGGCAGAAATTCAGGTGATCACTAAAATAGCAGTGCTATGAAAAAATAGTAAAAAAAAAAAACAACTTGACTTAGAACGGACTTAGTTTTTCTTTTTAATGTGTTAATTAGGGCCTAATACTTGGTTGGATAGCCTTTGTTAGCCAGCACAGCTTACAACCATGCGACATGGAGTCCACCAGGTCCTGGCAACGGAGGTATTTTTGACCATGCATCCGGCACAACTTGCCAAATCAGAGCCTTAGACGTCGGGGAGTTCTTCGACACATATTGTTTAATGTCCCCCCACAGGTTTTCAATCGGGTTTAAATCGGAAGATGATGCTGGCCACGGCATTACATCTATTCTATTTTGGGTGAGCCTATTCTTAGCCGATTTGCTTCTGCGTTTCGTATCATTATCCTGTTTGAATGTCTATTTTAAGGGCATATTATATTCAGAATATGATAGTAAGTATATACTAAGTATATTTACATATGCGTTTTGGTCTATAATACCATAAATCATATGTGATGGACTCATACCATTGTAAAAAAAAACAAGGCCATGCCAGGATTTTAGGGCCACCATGATTGAAAGTCATCAGTGGGTGTTTTGGGTGGTACTCCGTGTTTGGAGGTCATCAGATATACTGTAGTGGACCAGTTCCACCAAATAGCACTATTTTTGACCCATCAATCCAAAGGATATTATGCCATTTGGAGACTGGCTGGTTTTAGGGAAGCTTAACCTTGCCTTAATATGCCTAGGGCTAAGTAGGGGATCCTTTTGTGGACTCCTCTCACTTAAATTTTGATTCAGTAGTCATCTCTGAATAGTAACGTCGCTTATTCCCAAGTTCAGCTCAGACTTTATGTCCCCAAAGGATGCAAAAGGATAGACTTTGCTGTAGGGAACTATGCGACGATCGTCTATACCTGTGGTTTTACGTATGGTACCACGGTTTTCGGGCTTCCATTCATATTTAATGGCATTGGATACCATTTTGGCAGAACATTCAAGGGTTTTTTGAATGTCCTTATATGTTTTTCCTTCCTTTCTAAGCTTAAAAATTAACATTATTTTCTCCTGGGAGCAGTGGTGTCCTCTACCCACTAAAATAAAATTTTTGAATTTTTTTTTAAATTTATTACCCTTTAAAATATTCGAATTAACTTAACCAAACTCACTTTTTAGAAAATATTGATCATTTCGAGACTTTACGATGGACAAAACCAGAGACTGCTATTCTTATGAACAGCCTAAAAGTGGTGAATTTGCTCATGAATGTAAATAAAAAAAAGGATAACATGAAGAACTGACGGGATTTTCTTTTTTTCTATATCTATACATTCCATTTTACAAAAATAGGTGGAAAAAAAAGTGGATTCCGAAAAGGGACATGGAGAAATACATTTGTGTTTCTTAGTTTCTATAGCACTGCTATTTTTTTTTAACACAGCTGTATATTATCTAAAAGAACAGAACAGAACCAGAACAGAAACAGAACAGAACCAGAACAGAACCAGAACAGAACCAGAACAGAAACAGAACAGAACCAGAACAGAACCAGAACAGAACCAGAACAGAACCAGAACAGAACCAGAACAGAACCAGAACAGAACCAGAACAGAACCAGAACAGAACCAGAACAGAACCAGAACAGAACCAGAACCAGAACCAGAACAGAACCAGAACAGAACCAGAACAGAACCAGAACATAACCAGAACAGAACCAGGACAGAACCAGAACAGAACCAGAACAGAACCAGAACAAAACCAGAACAGAACCAGAACAGAACCAGAACAGAACCAGAACAGAACCAGAACAGAACCAGAACCAGAACAAAACCAGAACAGAACCAGAACAGAACCAGAACAGAACCTGAACAGAACCAGAACAGAGCCAGAATAAAAAACGTATATTTCAAAATTATCTGCATTGGTTTAATGAAATTTTGACTTTTTCCTTATATATTTTGTTCAAAATATTTCAAGTTTTTTATTTGTACAACACTTAAGTGTCTAATCTATCCCAAAGTAACATTAGTTTCATATCATATAAGCACCTTCGTTACAGCAACTAAAAATAGAATAACACTCTGTTTCTTTTGAAATTTAGAACAACTGGCATGGTGGCAACTCTGGGAAAAGAACACACTCATCATACTAGTTGCTGCTATCTTGGGTTTACTGCTGACCGTAATTGTAATATGTTGCATAATTATATGTATATGCCGTCGCCGTCGACGTCAGGATAAATGTGAGTATGGTAAATTATTAATAGCAATACGATTTTTTTACAATCTCTGTCAAACAAACTCTAAGCAAAAATTAAAGCGAACAACAAAAAAGCTTGCACAATTTGTTTATCATTAATCACGAAAATGGTTTTTAAAAAAAGGATTTTGTTTTTTGATTGTTTAACCATATACTGCTATTATATAACGTTCAAGAAAAGCATGGGCAAGGCTTTTTTAAAAGCTTTCGCATGAAATTTTGTACTTAAAACTGCAAGATAATTAATAAAAAATCAAGTCAGAAGACAAATTTGTAGACTTTAACTTCGTCTAATACAATTGTAAACTTTGTAAGTAAGGGACACGATGGCAATTGAATTTTTGGTACAGAGTCGAGGCAAATTCGGAGCTTGGAATGTGGTCAATTTAACTACGATTATTGTCCACGAATTGCAAATCAACCAAAACTCATGCATTCCTTTGGTCCCATCCGACACGGATGCCGGATGGTTAGAAAAGCCGTATACTTATATCGATTAAACTATCTGAGGTACTTATACAAAAAAAGCCCCAGGAACTATTAAAGGTAGAATGTAGAGACTAGGAAAGCAGATTTTAGGACCGCAAACGCATTTTAGGTAAGGCTTATATGCCGAAGGCCGAAAGGAGTTCGTTGAAGGCCAAATGTTGCCCTTTTCGCTGGGCTTCTCGTTTTCTTTATTGAGTTCTGTTCCGACTGATGTGATAATTATTATAATAATAAAATTAATTATAATCATTACTTTTTTATATTAAAATATATTACCAGTGTTTGCTTGACTTTTTTATTTATTTATAAAACATGTTCGACTTGCATTACATTTGCGACTGTGCGACATCAATGCACGCTGTATTAAACGCCACTAACTCGCATGTGCTTCGACAACAATTCCATGCATATATGACATACACACAACTACACCTATATGTACAGATCTCACGGAAGTGCCAATAAGTTCAATCCAAAGGTATGTAATAATTGTAAATTACAAATCATTAAATTAAAAGCTTTTTACCTACATGTGTTAGTGCACAAACTTTACCTAAGTATAGACGGATTTCCCTTTAAAATGGTAAAAACTGTCAGAAATTGGAAATTATCTTTTTATCACCATCAGTTTAACTAATGATAGCTAAATCCGTATCAAATTCCTTTTTTTATTAAATTTTGAAATTATTTGCAACTTACACTTCAAACTTACATAACTTTCCAAAATAGGTTCATTATTACTTTTTCCCAATCTATTGGCCATAAAAAGTATTTATAAACACCTCACTATTGCATGACGACGTAACGTTTAAATAAGCTTTGCATGTACCCTAGAATATCTTAATGTTTTACTAATTCGATTCCATTTTTTGCCTTAAATACTGCACCTTCATACACGCCCCAATCCCACACACCATCATTAGTGCATTGTCTGATGAGTTAGATATGTCACGATCGGGTAGGAATCTATCAACACAGGATAAATGTACAGCCATTTTGCCAAATCCATCATCCTCGCGGGTTATTGGTAGCGCGCCAAAATCGCCACCGCGCTGGCCAATTCGACCTGGGGTAATGCTGCATGTGAGCAGTAACACCAAGGAAAATTTGACTGTAAATCGAATGACAGTAAAAGCGAACGTGTCTGGTAATCGTGGCGACATGAGTCAGGTGTCGGCTCAATTGAGTGCTGCATTAAACGGAAGCCGGGATAATTCTGATGGCACCATACTAACCGAGTTTTCTGCGGTGTCAGGGGAGAATGCAGCATCAGATCATTCGTTACTAGAAGTAACAACCCGGAAGAAAGCAACTGTACCATCAACAATAAGAAATGTATCTACAGCAGAAGGGGCGCCCCAGGAAAACATATCTTCCAAAACTCACAGTGCTGGCCACTTCGCATTGGATCATGTCTGGTCACTGATATTTAAAAAGTCAGACGATTGCACTCGGGATAGTCAACGGAGCCATGTTGGCCTTTTACAGACCTTTTGGCGCGGACTGGCTGCTAAGGAGAGCGCCTCCGGATTTGAGAGTCAGCATCGTTTGAAAGGAATACGTTGCAGCGGAAGTGGTAGAGTATATTAAAAACTTTTTATTTGATCCTTGACATATTTTTTTGTTTTCCTTTTTTGTTTTCGCCTTATTTCAAATGAACAAATATAAATCCTGTAGTAACCTACAAAAAGGCAAAAGAGACTGTACATTCAACGTCTGACGCAGCATCAAATGGCGAATCATCATTAACCAACGAAAAGCCCAACAACTGCCAGCCGCCCGTGCCAATTCCATTGCATTCAACTGCAAACATGGAGGAAAAAGCATCTACATTTTTATTACAAGATGAAAGGAATAATTCATCCAAGGAAGTAGAAAACATACCGTGTAATGTTGTTCCTTCTGTAACACGGGGAAGCTCCATTGAATCTCCGCAGAGACCTGCCCCTTCATCATTACCCATAAAGAATTTTTCTAGTGTAACCAACTGGGGATGTTCTGGTAATTCTACGATGGTCCCATCCAATACACTCGCTAACGAGCAAAGTAAGAATATGTATATGAATTTTTTTCGATTTTACTTAGTTATATGAAAACAAATACAAAATACAATACATAATTTCAGGAGCAGATTGAAAACTACAAAATAGTTAATGTTGAATATTTAAACAACTGTAATTTGGAACCTACTATTTGTAGACTAAAATATTTTGTAAAGTCTAATCGATTTCCTCAACAATCATATACCCTTTATTCAGCTAGTGAAATTACGATAGATATATAAAGAAAATGGCATATCAAAAAAAAATTGAAAAGAAAACGAGAGAGAACGAGGGTCGACTTCCCCGACTATCAGATACCCGTTACTCAGCTAGTGTGAATGCGAACGCGGAATTTCATCATTCTTATGGAATATCGATAGATATTGGGGAACAAAATGAGATATAATTTAAGAATTGTTCAAAAGTGTGGGTGTGATCGGTTTGGTGGCATTGGGACGTTAGAATGGGCGTGGCAATAAGGTTTTTGGCAAATCGATAGAAGGAAGGATATGGTATACGATATGCTCGTTTCCGACCATGTAAACTATATATATTCTTGATCAGGATCAATACCCGAATTGTCGAACTGCGAGTGTTGAGACTTCCAGAGACGTAGACGCAGAGCAAATAAGTTTCAAAATGTTGCCACCCCCACTTTAACTGCCACGACCACACTTTAAAAAAATGTTTAAATTTTTCTTCGTTTTATTGTTTGTCTTGCCAATTTCTACGCTTTGGCCACTCCCCTCCTTACAAAGTCAAAAAGCCAAAAACGGTCACGCCCACACTTTTCTTATTTTATTCCCCAATATCTATCGATATCCCAGAAAAATTGTGAAATTTCGCGTTCGCGTGTGAGATGAAAGCTGTTTTTTTATTTGTTACGATCCTATCAGGAAATCAAAAAATGTTTGATATTTTCTGCAGCTTTTTGATAATTTAATCGGCGCCTGTAGATTTTGTGACCATTGCAAAAATGTATTTGTAAAAATTTACTGTAGAATCCATTGGGCATAGTTGACCCAGATGCAACTTTAGATTACGGCATTCTACTTTCTACATATTAGGTCTAAGGTAATCCTAAACGATGATAGCAAATTAAATTTCATCGCTATTTAGGAATTAGAAATTATAATTTATTTCAGTATTACACGCTTAAAACACAAATGGCTTGACCACCATCATACCGCTTGCTCCATTTTTTACCGTGCCTACTAAGTTTTCTTTTTTGAATGCTTCTCGATTTTTCCTTCGTACAAAAACTTTTCCTTTAATTCGGAAAATCATAATCGGAAATATTGATTTTTTAGATTTTATAGATTTTCCTATTACTTTAAATATGTTTATGCAATTGCAAAGTGTTTACCGTTTTCAGTCAGAAGCATCGCGGTAAGGAGGACATTAACGACCATTTGCGACTCTGATTAAGAGCTCATACAAGTATTCACGAAACTTTTTCGAAGGCTGCATGTAAATCGAAAAGGGCAAAAGAAGGGAGAATGCTATAGTCGAGTTCTCCGCCTATCAGATACCCGTTACTTACGAGAAATTTCAAAATTTTTCTGGAATATCGATCGAAATTTTGAAAAGTTTAGGAGTGGCAGCTTTTTTTCATACAAGTAAATCGAAAAGGGCAAAAGAAGGGAGAATGCTATAGTCAAGTTCTCCGCCTATCAGATACCCGTTACTTACGAGAAATTTCAAAATTTTTCTGGGATATCGATCGAAATTTTGAAAAGTTGAGGAGTGGCAGCTTTTGGCGCTTTGTGGCCGTTGGAATGGACGTGGCAATGTTCCTGGAATCTACATGTCTATATCTCAACTTTATAGCTTTTATAATCGTCTATATATAATATTAATAATTAATATATGTATATAATCGTTTATCAATCGTCTTCCTAGCTTCAAAGCTTTTTTTTCAAAGTTTTTTCTTCGGCGCTCCGAATTATGTTTGTAATATCCGCGAATAATTTAATTAATTTCTTTTATAATTCTATTTTGTTAACATAATTTTACATTTGCTTCGCGAGTGTATCTCTTTTAATTTGTGCACTATATTGCGGTACTCTTGCGGTACATTTAACAGCTCGCTTGCAAGTTTTGCTTTTGTGTTTGTGTACAGTGGTCCGAATTCGAAAAATATGGATACCAAAATAAATTACTACTTGCCTAAAGGTGGCTTGAAAGGGCTGAGAAAAAGTTTTGTCGTAGGTAGAGATAGTTATTTAAGCTTCCCACACGTGACCAGACCACGTGCTCTTACATTTCGCCGTCTTCTTAAAAGGGAGCTCCGAGACGTCAACCCCGCGAATTCAATGTTTACGCCACGCAAACTTTCTGAGGCTAAATAATTATACCCGTTACTACAAGTAAAGTAAAATGATTCGTTGAAAAGTATGTAACAGGCAGAAGGAAACGTTTCCGACCATCTAAGTTATATATTCTTGATCAGGATCAATAGCCGCGTCGATCTAGCCATGTCCGTCTCTCCGTCCGTCCGTATGAACGTCGGGATTTCAGGAACTAAGAAAGCTAGAAAGTTCAAATTCAGCATACATATTCTAGAGACAAAGACGCAGCCCAAGTTTGTTGGCCCACTTTTCCGCGCCCACTCTAACGCCCTAAAACTGCAAAAAACTGTCACGCCCACATTTTTGAACTCGACTATAGCATTCTCTCTTGTTAACTCTTCTGTTCCGATGTACTATCCGTCAATCTCTCTCTCTTCCTCTTCCTCTACCTCTTTAATGAAGAGTTGACACACCTAAAAAATGTAAAGCCGAGACTTTATACAACATTTAAAAATACCGGTTCTCAGTCTATTATAATGTTCTGACTATAATAGAATTTATCCAATTGTCTGTAATCTTGACTCTGCCTTCTTTAAATCAATCAATTCTTACTTTTTTAACAAATAATTAGATCCTTAGATATTTAATATTTATATTTATTAATGGCTTAGTTTTGTTGGGCGGGAGGAGTGTGGAAATGTTCTTTCGTTTTTTATCATGGGAGTTTTAATTACACCATAGAACACCATTATTTACATAACTTTTTATTTCGACCTTAATTTGATGAATATCGGGCGATTCTATTATTTAGCTGCGATAGGAAGAATCGGGAAATTAACAGAAAATAAGTCAGAGTTTTGCTGATTTCGATCATAAATTGTTCTTATTTGTAATTCAACACAATCTTATAGGTCGCATCACCAATTCAATCGTAAGTAGTACAAATGCAGAATATACACTCATAATTTTCCATTTATAGGCTTAAAGTTACCAGTGGCTGTAATTTGCACGTGCCTTCAATGTTAAATATTTTGCACTACTCTGATCTAATGAAAATGAACTGAAAATATACTTTGAAACCTTGTTTTGAATTTCTTAAATTTATTTCTCGACAAATTTTTTTATAATTATTTAATTTCTTTTCTTCTCGTTTGCTTTTCATATAACAAAAAAAATTCGTGGGAAAATATTTAAAATACAACCAATCCGTACCATATATGCCTCATATAGTACACGACAAGTCGTCTTCACTGGGGGAACCGTTGACGGAACCTGGCGAGTATGAGAATCTACCATTTCATGGTCTGCAAACGGCACCTAACAAGGTACAAAAACGTATTTATAATCTTCCTTACACTTCATGAATACTCTTACGATCACATGACTTATTTTAATCATCTAATGCATTTCACTTATATTGATCAGAATTTAAAAAAAAAGTGATTCTCGCGCACATAAAACTTTTATTATCTAACATATACAATGCCTAACTATTTTCGCTTCATTTGTCCACATTGCTTATTAACTTTTTACTCGCTTAAAGTGATTACAATGCACGAACTCCGAATCCGAATCCACAAAACCCTCCATTCTGTGGTTCATAAGAACTAAATATGGAATTTATTAAAAATTTAAAAGCTAAAGTGTTACGCATCATTAAAATTCCTTTAAATCACTACTTTCTACACCATTTTTGAAACGTGTTCGGAATCGTTGCCCTGTTATCAACCAATTTATTGGGTCCGATCAATGCCATTTTTTCGTTACACAGTTCATAACGCATTGCTAAAAAGGTACACATTATAAGAGTAGCCGCCAAAGAATGTTATTTATATATTTAATATATATATATTTATATATATGTATATATTTAAGGAGAAATTTAAACCAGTTTCAATTGTTGTATAATTTTGTACACCCCATTTTTGTTTTTAAACTATAAATAGCTGAGTAAGTTTTCTAAATTGATTGCATAGGTAAAGGCAACACTGAAACGATTTTAATGTACCTTCTAGTCTTGAACGCTGTTTCTATCATTTAAGTGTTTATATCTTTATTGTTGTTCGCTAGCAAACACTTGTAAACAGACAAGAATAACAAAAAAATTAATGAAATGACTAATATTTTTAATTAAAACTAAACTTATATTTTTCTGTTACCTTTCCTTCTGTGTGCTTCTTGCTAACAACTGATGCTTGCGCATGGATTTGCTAACCAGTTCTCTACTACCCCTACAAATTTTAATAACAACACAAATGCGGTGCGCGTTACTCAAAGACCCAAGGAACCGACTGGAAATATCAATCAGCCATCTGCCGGCCTTTACCAAGATTGCCAGGCCACTCATGATCCACTTTTGTACCATCAAAAATATTTTTGCGATCAGGACGCACTTAATGATCAGAGATCGCAGTACACCACAATGCACCGCCCACCAAACAATGTACAATATAACCAATGCTTAGTTAAGCCAGATTCTAATCCTCAAGATCAACACAACCTCAGCAATAGCTTTTCTAAAAGTTACACTGAGTATTACCAGCAGCATAAGCGTTCGGAAAAAATGCAAATGCTATTTCCACCAGGAGCATCTAAAGAATTAAACAGCAACTCGCTGTGTAATACTGATCATACCCCACACTCAGCACTGGTTAATATAAAGCCATACTTGGAGGCCTCTAACTTTAGAGAATACGATAGAACGGGAGAAGAATTACTTGGCAGTATGCCACGTGCGAGGCACAGCAAAGGCACTTTGAACCTTGAGAACAAATTTTATTCGCTGAAACATCTAGGCGGAATCGAGCTAATAAATCGGGACCTGGAAAAAGACTATTCCATAGGTGGTACCACATCATCAACACCCTCCGCTACTGAAAACAGCTCCCTTTCCAAATGCAAGATATACAATTCCTTTGGTTGCAATAGGCTTTGCAATGCTGGCACGAACGTTCAGCCGATGCGCTTATATGATCCTCCTGGATATCAGAACATGGTTGTGGAGCACGCAGACGATCAAATTACAGTATCTAAAAAAGACGAGGGCAACCTGGCTACTGTACAAACACACACCCATCCGGGCAAAGATAAAATGAAAAATCATCATCATTGGATTCACCAACACCGGGAAAGAAAAGATGAAGGCCTAGGTCCTGATGTTCATCAAGTGGAGCCGGAACGCATCAGCATACATCGGAGCGACTCTGGCATTTCCAACAGCTCTTACGAGTCACAGTTTTCAAAACCAAAAATGGCAACCCTAAACACATCCTCTGGTCCATTAGTTCGAAAATATGCACACAGAAACATTAAAGCCCATAACAGTGTTTTCAATGCGTCCTACGCAAGTAATGTCACTGAAAGCGAGGCACAATTAGATAACAGTTCCACATTGCATCAGTCCTGCACTGTGCCAAGTGTTGCTCCTTCGCACTGCAACCGTCCTAAACCAAGAAATCGGTACAGCAAGGAGACTACTAAAAATGAATGCGAGCAGCATCAACTGGGTCACCAGAGCTTGAGGCCGGCTTCTACCCCTTCAGAATGCATTAGTTTAGATACATCCAGCAGAAGCGAATGCATCATGTCGACAGTGCCCGCCCAGTGCGGTACTGTTGATACACCGAATGAGGTAGGTATATGCAGATAAATATGCGACCTTTTGGAAGAAGAGGAGTTTCTACTTTTCAAGATACACTTTCTATTTTTTTTTTTTTTTTGTGGATTCTCGTGGTACGGCTGTGCGTCAGAGACAATTTTCATTTGGTCTAGATTCGCTGTATTTTTAGACGGTTTGAAACACTTGCCGTGCCCCACAGCTCGTAGTATCTCGTAGTTTATTGTTTTGCCTTAGCTTTGGTCGTCTCCCAATAAGCCAGAGTAGTTGTCTCAGGTGCAGTTCAGCCTAGTTGCGCTTAGCAGTAAGAGGGGGACGCCAAGTGAGTCTGCGATCCGGTGTCGGCCCTAAGTACTTGCGTGTAGGTACATGAGAGATAGGAGGGCATTCTCCTCTGCGCAGAGCGAAAGTGGATTATTTGTGGTATTTTGTGGTATTTTTCCGCGTACACTATTATGTTCCAGCGTTGCTGCCAATGTCCTGAACCATTCATTGTTTGGTGCTCGTGACGGGTGCTCCGTGACACTCTACGCAAGAATACCCTTTCGAGTATTTTAGAGAGAATTGCCAGAAAGCTGATTGGACGATATGAGGCTAGGAGTAGATAATTGTTCTTATATTTAAATATACACTTTCTATGACATATACATATATACATTCGAGTATAGCTCCGCTCGCTAGATTTTGATTATTGGCTTACGATCCTTTTAGTTCATCAGTCCGTTGTCGTCTGTCTGTCCAAATGAATGTCCCGGGAATTATTCTCAGTAAATGCATTCTCAGTAAATTATCTGGCACATGAAAACACTATACCAAAATTTATTAAAGTAAAATGTCGCACTGAAATCATCCACTGGATTAAAATAAAAACTACACTTGGTACTTCAACAGTTTTATTTAAGTTAGTTTTGTCATAATTTTTAATACAATTATCCAGAGTCTTAAGAGCATTGTCGTCAATGTTTTTTAGTTTGTGGTCATTTTTTGAGTTGCAGTACAATAAGCTTTGTAATGTTTAGTAGTGTACAAAGAAGTACAAATCGGAAAAAAGAAAACAATGTCAGGACTGCTTAGAAAAAAAAACAAAAGTGATCTAAAACATAAAGTTAAACAAAGATGTTTCTTAATACCCTAATTTATTTTAAAATGTTATTCCGAGCCAAATTATAAAAGTCTTTATGTCCCAAGCTAGTTTCCTGGAAGTGAATTTTGGCCTAACCAAACTTCAACCTTTACGCACAAATATCCTTGACAGAAATATTATAGTAAGTAGTGCAATAGCACACCTTGTTGTTATTGCATATCCTTGCACTCTTTTTAATTGTTAAACTGTATTGATTTTTATTTATGATCATGTCTTACACTTTATATACTTTCATGATTTTTATACACGTGGAATAAATACGGCGACAACATTACTACAACGCATTTTTGACATAACCCGTATAATGCATGATTTTTACAACCTAATATTAATACTAACGGCAGAAAATCCAACTGCTCGCTATTAATCCACTTCTAGTTAAAAATTGGAACTATGAATCATACACCGGTAACAAAATTAACAAGAAACAGCGGCGGCAAACCATTAACAACCCATACGAACATATCCAAAGCCACCCATATGCAAGACCTGGCGAAGTTTGTGAAGTCTCCAGAAAAGCCCAGAGCCACAGCTCAGAAACATTCAAAGCTTACAATTCTGGCTCCAAATCTGACACGAGTGCTCCACAAACAGCAGCGCCAGAGCATTCGAAAGTCAAGAACGCCCCAGAAATCAGCAGCAAAAAAAACGGGATTGGCGCCAACGGAGAACGTTATGAAGGAATGCTAGCTTCCAAACACATACAGGGGTCAAGACTAGGTTCTCTAGTCGATATCGATGATTTTCCGTCCCAGGGTCCCTTGAACGCATTAGTGGCTAATCCCGCAGATTGCCTAGTGGCGAGACGGCCTATACGATTGCCGTTGCGTAAACATCACACCTTCCACTTCCAAAGCACTCAGACAGCCAACGGCAAGCTGCAACAGCTGAGGGAGCGACTGCAGCTGCAGCTGCACGAAAGTAGGAAGGTTGATCAGGAAAAGTTTCCACTGGTGTTTGATGCACCGGAGTTAAGTGAAAAGCATGCATTCAAGCCAATTTCACCCATACCTCCACTGAACAATTCGGCAGTGCAGAGTACAGGGGATCGGAATCAGATCGATTTTCCGACACATGGTTCTGTATGCCAATTGAAAGGGGCAGAAGATGATGAAGACCTTGGATACAGTTTCTGTGAAGAAGAATGCGTTGTAGAAAACGATATAAATCCCACCTCGGACAATCTTATAACTGCCCCGACCAACAGCTCCTGTTCATCGACGGCTGTTGAAAGCGCGAATGTAGGTGCTCTTAAATACTTTATGTCGCAAAGTAGTTGTGAAGTACATATATAGATATTAAAATAATCAAGACGAATAAAGCCTAAGTGACGCAAACAAGGTATTTTATATTAAGTACACTTAAAAGTATAATACAAAAAATCAATTAATACACTTAAGTCAAGGAACACTTTTAATATTGTCCATCAAACCATACTACTAAAACTAAA
Source organism: Drosophila mauritiana (assembly GCF_004382145.1). Lineage (NCBI taxonomy): Eukaryota > Metazoa > Arthropoda > Insecta > Diptera > Drosophilidae > Drosophila > Drosophila mauritiana. The sequence goes on from NC_046669.1 coordinate 22,419,379, forward strand.
AACTTTATTGCGTGTGATAGTTTCCGGGATGTGCATTTAATGTCCGTTGCTAGTAGAATAAAATGGTATCTAGATTCGATGACAGATGAAAGCACGCGTGTCCGACCCTATAAAGGCGATCTATCCATACTAGTCTATCCCTCCGTCCATCGGGAACTATGAAAGCTGCGACTAAGAGAGAGATTTTGGTATTTAACCCTTGATAAACTACGAGCTTACTGTTTTCTTGTTGAAAGTATACGGTTCTCGTCATGACATGACAGTTAAAATGGTTTTCTGAAAAGGATGATACTTTTGGTGATCAAAAAATGATATGCGCCTTTGTAATACGTTGTATGGCATCGACATATTTTATTACCTTTGGTAACAGTATCAATATCAGAATGTATCAAGCCTTTTACGAAATCTGTTTGGGTTACAAATGTTACACGTGTAAAATTATTTCATTGTACCGATATTTTTAAACGTTAGGACATGTAAATACTACGCATACAATCAAAAATAATTTGTTTATTAAAATTCCGTTTTTTCTTTTCTCATTCGTGACATAAGAATAGTCTGTAAATTGCTATTTATATTCATGTAAATATTAATTACATTATATATTCCAGAAGACTAGTTATTCTCAAACATAAAGCGGTCTGAATATTTTCGGTTTTAAATTTGTAGAAATAGGACGACTATTATTAAGCGGAACAACAAGCTTGCACTGCGTCTATGTCTCTAGGTTTTATAGTTCCTGATATCTCGACTTTCATACGGACGGACGGACAGGGCCAGATCGACTGGGCTATTGATATACTTTATATGGTCGGAAATTCCTCCTTCCATCTGTTACATACTTTTCAACGAATCTAGTATACCCTCTTACCCTATGAGTAACGAGTATAAAAATCGAAAGCCGTTTTAAAAATTTCGTTATTTTTGAATTTCAGGATACAGAAAGCATTGAAGTAAATTTTAAGTTACTTAGTTCATTATTCTCTGGTTACCCGCAAACTCCTAGTTTTTTGACATTAAGTTAAAATTTCCAACTGTAAAACAATATGACACATAGTATAAAAATGTTACACGTGTAATATGGGCCTTACTCGTTATTATTGAAATATTGAATTAATAATTAATTTTAATTAGCTCAAAGCTGGTTTCAATTTTGTATTATGTCTTAAGTCTTACAGCTGTGAAAAATAATGTGGCACCACTTCCTCAATCAAGGTTTGAATAAGTCGCCTACCAACACTTCAGAGTAGATTTTGATGGTTTTTTTCATAATATTATTGGTCTTGTAAATTACTTTCGATTTGCCAAAAACTTTTTGTACGACCACTCTAACGACCTAAAGCCGCCAAACCGGTCACGCCCAAACTTTTGAACAATTTTTAAAGTTTTCCTCATTTAATTCCTGAGATTTCGACGTCCATACGGACGGACAGATGGATGGACAGACGGACAGGGTCAGATCGACTCGGTTATTGATTTAGATTGAGAATATGTATACTTTATATGGCCGGTAACTCTCCTTCTGCCTGTTACATACTTTTTAACGAGTCTGGTATACCCTTTTACTTCACGAGTAACGGTTACACTTAGAGATGGTTAATTCTAAATTATTCATCATATTCGTACAAGGGAAATACCATGATACCCTGACCGCAACCTTAATTCATTTGATCAAGAATAGAATACGCTATAGTGGTACCTTTATTTTTTCGAAACTGTAAGTATATCATATAACATGCATTTATTATAAGAAATATAAAAAACTTTCCTCTCCTAGTTTGAGTGTACCCTTGCAGATATTCAGAATGCAAAAATTATTTTTAAGATATTTTTTATTAATGTTGTTATTAAACATCAATTACGTGAACAATCTATAAAACAATCGGTGGCTCTGAATTGAATAACAAGCATGGAATAATGGTTCAAACTTTAAGGCATGAGACCAAAAACTAAAATACCACCTGCAAGGGTATAAAATGAAGTGTTTATTTGTGAGCATATAGGATTATGCAAAATAATTTGGAAGGGCAAAATATCATGTCAGAACAAACTCCGCCAAATCGTGTACAAGTTACAAGCTTGGTCTTAAGTGTTTTTAGACGCTGAAATCTTATTTTAATGGCAGTTCGATATGCTTTCATTTATAGTAACTTCTTTAAGTTTGTAACCACTTTGTTCTTTAATGCAATTGGAAACTTACACATAGTCAGTACTCAAGTATTGTGTCTAAAAACTTTGTATATATCTATTTATATCTATGTATTTATCTTAAGAATGTATACAAAACAGCGACTGTATTAATTAGTTATAAATGCCCAACATCCAAATATAGACTGTTAAAATATTAGGATGTAAAAATAAATCCCTAACCAAAGATTTATGAAATATTTTTATATAAGGAGGCCTACTTATCTATGTAAAATTCTGTTGGCGGCACGCTCATATCAATTGGAAACTTTAAAAGACACAAAATTTAACCATCGTTTATAACACTTATCGATAATTTCACAACAGTTTTCATAAATTCTCTTAAAAGAAATCAATTGTAATTTTTTAGCATCTTTCCGACTTTGAGGATCCTTACAAAAGCAGCAATACATATATATTCTAAGTTTTAATTTGAATACATTTCCATAACAAAGAGATAATGTTCATTCTCCGAGTAGAAAGAAGGTAAATTTAATTTTGTTAAATTGACAATTCAGTTATTTGTATTATTATTTTTCGCTAAAATGTAATACATGGCTTTAACACTTCTGACAGCCACACCACAATTTTATTGCATTTTATTATTCATAACTAGGAGCTATTCATTATTCATTTGCATGAAAACAGCTTATTTTATGAATATTATTCATACATAACGCCTTTTATATTTGACAGCCTTTCACTTATGTTATTTTCCTTATCCATACAACAGCCAATAAATGCCCAAATTTTTGATGATGAATTCATTTATGCTGATCTCGAGAGTCAACATTACGGACCTATCAATTACAAGGCGGCTTCCCTATACTCACAAGTAAAAAAAAAAAAGGAGTCAGGCGCTCTTGAAGAACTTAAATAATCTTCTCTTTTGTTTTGACAATGCATTTTAAATAAAAAATTGTGGATTTTAGCTTAGAAACTTTTTGAAGTGTTTAAAATGTTTAATATGGAGAATATTGAATAAAAACATTAACATACAAACAAATTATTCTGAAAGTTGTCACGTAATCAACTTGTCAATCAGAAGTCTTTATTTTAACATTTTAATTTAATGGCGGTAGTCACTGAATGGTTTGGATTAAGTACCATAAATTTATTGTTAACCTATCATTTTTGTTTCGAGTGAAAAATCAAATTTATCTGTGCACGTGTGTCTTGAAGTTTAGTTTAAAGAAAAGATATAGTGTTAAAAATGCGTCAAAAAATTTCGAAGTACCATAAACTGCTTACATTCATGCACATTGTACATATAAATACTAGGCAATAATATTAAAAAAAAAAAAAACATAAAAAAATGTGTAACTGTTCTTGCTACATCAAAGATTAGGGATTTACCGACAAATATTTTCACTATTACTGTTTATTTAAGGTAAGATGTAAAGGGAACCCGGTAATAACTTGCAATTCTCTGTTTGAGAGTAATCGTCAATATAATTACTTGTTTGTAGATATGACCACATAGTGTTATTAAAAAAATTTTTCTAAAATAAAGTTAATAAATTAATGGTGAATTAGAATATGAAAAGAGCATATTCATTTTTTTGCACTTAATTATTCAGTATCAAGAATTAAGTTGACAAAGAGCTCCAAAGAGCCTGCATGTTGAGTGACTATTGGAGATGTATTTAAATGGCTAGGACCCTGAATCCAAAAGTGCTTTGACGGAATACGACCATCGATCCGAAATTAAGTTTTTGGCCATATCAACGCGCGACCTGTTACAGCAAGAGCATTTTCTGTAGATAGGACTGACTGGTCGTCTTCATCGAGAACGTGTTTTCGGTGTGCTTCGTCGTATACAGTAAGCTATGCCGATCTGTCCTCGCAGTTGAACAACTTGGGACCCAAGTTTATTTTAGGCTCAAGGACTGTTAATCTCAAATACTTCTCAGATGTATTAGGAATATGGGTTGCAGTGTCCACTCAACTCGAGAACGCACCTACTGACTTCACCAGGATTCCTGAATTCTCGGACTTTTGGCAGCGAACATTGCAACACCAACAGAACGGCAAATCATATAGCCCGCAAAGATAACTACCTCTGGTCAACAGATTCAGCTACCATGCTAAGAGAGCGGAGAAGACTGGAGAAGATCAGCAGACGCCGGAGTGACAAGACTGCATACAATCGAGCATGTAAAGACCTCACCAAAATGCTTATATACCTCAAAAATAAATCTCTGAAGCATATCTGCTCGATCTTGAGCCTAACAAAGCTGAACATAATCTTTGGAACGCCACCAAATGCCTTAAGAGGCCAGTACTAAGGATAGCAACAGTTAAAACATCTGCAGCTTCCAGCCGTTCGACCTGTGTGTCCCGGAAGATCCAAACGACACGATACATTTCTTGGATGTAGCGTGTCCCATGTCCCCACCCATGCCTGAAATTATTGGTGATGAAGTTCAACAAGAAATCATTAAAATTATCATAACTTCCAGGATTCGACCGCATAGACGCTGCTGCTATAAAGCACTTGTAGAGAAGCTATTTAAGGAGAATATTTAAGAAGAGTCTAATGCCCATATTAGAGGGGAAAATGATTTTAAAAACGAAATGTATTGTACTGGAGTTTTCCTAGATGTTAGACAAGCCTTCTGATAAGGATAACATTCTAACCTGAACCATTTTCTTCGTACACCTTACTGCAGCAGACTCAAAAATCTAGCACCGCAAACATTGGTGACCCCGACGTGACATTGTTGTGCAGTGGATTTAAACAAAATCCAATAAAAGCCATAATAACAACAAATCAGTATTTATCGCCTACAGAATAAAGGTTGGGAGACCGAAAATTGTAGAGCAGGCGATTTCGTTATTTTGCACGTGCTTTACCTCTTCTCATCGCTGTGTGACCGCGCATAACTTCAGACAACCACACAGACAAGCGTTTAGTTGGCACACTTATCGCTACGACGACTGCGAAGGAGTTCCGCAAAGTGGTAGCGAAATCGACCCTGAAAAGAAAAGTAGTGTAAGCTCGTGGTTATTTTTTTGTGATTTTTTTTTATCTGTAAGTGAAACGAAACGAGGCACAGCATTTTTTTCGTTTGGTTTTTGACTGTCGACCAATGTAAAACCTGGTAAAGCTGCCATATAGGTAGCAGAAAACTTGTTTAGTTCCAATTAATAAAATTTACAAAAAAAAAAAAAAAAAAAAAAAACGAGAAATGTGCACACGATCTATGATGCGTGATCTATGCCCAAAACCAATGTATTTAATTTTTAATTATTTCTTGGGTTGACAAGATTGCTTCTTAACTCTAAAATTATTTTGTTTAATTAATTTTTTTCAAGGAGATTATCCTTCCCTATACGTTAAGCGCGTGTAGCTCGCTATAAATTATTTAAATGGGCTTATGAATTGCGTGATTATAAGCCGTTCGAATTTTATTAAGTTTTGGTCGGCATGTATAACAGCTGTAAGAAATTGCATTCGTGTTTAAATATATTTTTATAATGTTTTGAAATCCCTACTTGTTTGCCTCTAACTAAAATTGTGCGCGTGGCAGTTATGGGCGGTTTAAGGAAGTTAGAGTGGGCATGGCAAATATTTTTTTTGCAAATCCATAGATATTTACAATAGAATTAAAATTTGAAAAAAGATCAACACATTTTTCAAAAGTGTGGGTGTGACAGTTTTGTGCGGTTTGTGGCCGTTGGAGTGGGCGTGGCAACATGAGTCAGCAAACTTGCGCTGCGTCTATGTCTCTAGAATCTGTATGCTGAATCTCAACCTTTTAGCTTTTATAGTTCCCGAGATCTCCACGTTCATACGGACAGACGACTTGGCCAGATCGACTGATATATATACTTCTTATGGTTGGAAACGCTTCCTTCTACTTTCAACGAAACTAGTATACCCTTTTACTATTCGATTAGCGGGTATAAATATATATTAAGACTAATTTTTATTTTTAAGTAAACCCTGTGAATAAATAAATTAATTGTAAATTAAACAAATTAAATTAAATCTAATAAAAATAATACAACAAAAAATATATCGTTTTATTTGGAAATGATTAAAAATATTTTCTAATATTCATGTGGACACGGCAAAATAACTATATCGCCCATTTCAATAACTTAATTGATCTGCGCGACGGCCTCGTTTCTGCTTTCCTGCGGCTGCGATGAGTGCTGCGATGCGGGGGGCTAGACACCTTCGGCTGAGAACTGATATCGTCCGCGTACTCACGGTAGCCAACGGCTGCTTCTTCCAGGCTATCGCCGGCCGAAATAATAACGCGTTATCCCCACGTCTGCTCTGACTGGTCGCCGGTGCCACGCGTGCTCGGTTCTCTCCTGGTTCGCGTTACACGAACCCCGAAGAAGACCGGGTCTTCACCACAATTGTGACAACGACAAGTAAAGAAAGCCGTCAATAAAGTCAATGTATGCTATACAGGAAGCTGTATATTCGATCTTTGGGGACCACATTGTGCCGTGTATAATAAAATCACCAATAGGTCCATATCCGGCAGTCTATTTTAAACGGAATGGACAGCGGTCAATATATAGTACGTAAAAAAGTACGTAATATAGTACGTAAAAAAGAATCTCCGGATTTAACCAGTCTCTGTAAACACAATGATAAGGGATAAAAAGGAAAGACTATCAGGATACAATTTAGGAATTGGATTTAAGGCTACGAAAGCCAAACACGTAAGTTAGCAAACTATCACCTCTACCCCAAGCTCGCCCCGTTAGCCATTAAGGCTAACAACACACGGACACACACATATACAGGCACCCAACAGAAATCCACACCATAAAGTTTTCACATGACCGACGACAAACTAAAACTGAAGCCCATGAGGCTTGAAAGGGTTATGATATTTGCCCAGGGACATGCAAAGCCGGAATCATTATTTCAAAAGCTTATGAAAAAGCTCATCATTGGCTAAACACTTGGTGACCCCGACGTGATTTGTACATAAGAAATATGACAGCTTAATGCAATTCGCGAAATACATTAAATAGTCAAATAATTAACCATAAATAATGCTGCTAGTATTGTGTTCTCAGCTGCGCGAGAGTACTGCTCAAGCTGTATAAATAAAACCAAATCCAACGTTTCAATTTGGGTTTTCTTTATAAGGAGCAGGCATCAATTGCTTACTTAAATATACGTTATGTATATAATTATTTTATATACCTTTATATACATACTGCTGCTTGGTTAGCTGCTTGTCGTTCCCTTTCGTTCTGTTGTTCTGTGCTTGCACTGGAGCTATTTGCTATGGAGAACGCAAGCAGCCCAAACAGAGTGGACTTTTTGAAGCGTGAGTCTGCGATACACGCATGGGTTCAAAGGTGGCAAATATCGTTATCAAATGAGACTCTACGCGGTAACCAACGCTGCTTGTGAGGCTGAAGCAAACGAGCTTCAAGAAGCCTTCAAGATCCAGACCCTTCACAACGAGCCAGAGGAACTGGAGTAGCAAATAGCAACGCGTAATGACAAATTTGGCCCGCATTCCACGCTTACTACACGCCGAATAACTGCAGTTAGTAACATCTACCGCGACATAGGCCCCTAGCTAGAGTGATTCAGCTGATGGTGTCTCTCGAGTTGCCGTACTGAAAACATCATAAGGAGAGACAAGACGTGCAGTGAACAAGCTGTGCCTGCTGGTCTTAAGGACTCTGTTGAAAGCCTTACTTCCAATGGGGGGAGCATGTCCGGACACGCAGCGGGCAGCATTAAACAAGATTGTAATAGTTAGGACTAAAGAAAATTAATCATTGTTTTTCTCTTGCTCATTTATTTGCTTATTCATCTAAGCATCCACATGAATTTCCCAATTTTCTTTGAAGACGATTATTATTATTATTGCACGATTATTAATAGAGTTAGAACGGTTATGTAAGCTAGGTGTAGAAAAAAAAATGGAAATAGTATCTTAGAATTATCTTATCTTAGAATAATTGTTATTATTTACAATTATAGAATAAAATCCATTTATAATGTTTGTTTATTTTTAACTCCATACTGATCCGAGAACTTCCGTAGACCAATTGTATAAAAGGGGTCAATGCAGAATACATTTGGAATCGCGTTGGAAACAGCATGGTGGTCTATTACGACCGCCACTTACATTTCGGGTTGTGCACTGAGAGAAACTCCGTATCTATCCTCTTTGCATAACTAACACTTGTAAGCACGCATAACATTTTTCTTTTTATTGGAATGAATGAACCATAAACCTATGAGTACCCTAAGAAGAACACCACGACACTCGCTGACGAGATAGAGCCGGAATCAAATGCGTACGGGCTCAGCGGCAGGGAATACCACCAGCTCAACGTTGTTTGTTACAAATACTTTGGAAACAACAATAATTTAAAAAGTGTAAGATTATTTATGTAGTGTGAAGAAATAAAAATTAGTGTAGTATGAAAACATATTTCTTAATGGCAGTGAGCAAGATTGCTACGTCACGACGTTCGGCTTGAATCAAGTCACCAAGTTGAGACACAGGACACTTAAGATCCATCAAGAGATAACGCGGTTAGATTTAGAGGCCTTGTAAAATATGTCGAGATCGGACCCTGACGTTGAGTTCTATACAACTTAAAGAGGCGAACCCAATCTCAGCAAGAAAAGTGCGCGTGGTAAAATTGCGTAGAATGTAAACACGTTAGCTACCTTTAGTCCATCTAACACAGCAACTACTTGCTCATGTGCCCAGCACCCAAAAGGACACTGGAGGGCGGTAGCTACGCAGAACGCGCCGAACAAGCCGACAGAGGAAGGGACAGGATGGTTGCGAGCCCAGCATTTGTTCATCTGCTAGTCTTTGTAGTCTGCTTATTGAATCTTACTATCAAACAGAATCCGCTCTTAAGGGGTAAAAAGCACTTGGCGATCGTAACTTTTCACACTAATGTCCTAATATCAACTTTTGATACCAAAAACAAGAGAGAATGCTATAGTCGAGTTCCCCGACTATCAGATTCCCGCTACTCAGCTAGTGCGAATGCAAACGCAAAATTTCATAATTTTTGAGGGATATCGATAGATATTGGGGAATAAAATGAGAAAAAATTAAAAAAATGTTCCAAAGTTTAGGGTGTTAGAGTGGGCGTGGCAAAAAGTTTTTTGGCAAATCGATAGAAATTTACATTACTAATGAAATAACGAAATTTGAAAAATAATTCAAAAATGTGGTTGGTGCAGGTTTGTGCGGTTTTAGGGCGTTAGAGTGGGCGTGACAAAATTTTTGTTTGCGGGTCGATATAAATTTACAAGACTAAACAAAATGTGAAAAAATATCAACACATTTTTAATAAGTGTGGGCGTGGCAGTTCTATGTCGTTTGTGAGCGTAAGAGTGAGCGTGTCAATAAACTTGCGCTGCGTCCTTGTCTCTAGAATCTGTATGCTTAATCTCAACTTCTAGCTTTTATAGTTCCAGAGATCTCAAAATTCATACGGAAGGACGGACATAGCCAGATCGATGCGGCAATTGATCCTGATTAAGAATATATACATATACTTTATATGGTCGCAAATTCTTCCTTCTGCCTGTTACATACTTTTCAACGAATCTAGAATGACTTTGCACTTGACTTGCGTTATATCTAATTATTAAAAACTGACCCATTCGATACGCTCTATCAAGGTAGAGGCAGGAGATGTTATTCGGTTACTGTTCACCGTTGAGCCTGATATCGGAAATCACTTCCTGGGAAAACTATGTTTTGGTGAATATGATATGATATACATACATGCTTTAGAAAGATTGGAGAAAGAGATTCAGCTGGATTAAGGGTCAAAATCAAACACTTTAACCAACGAACTCTTACATTTTCGCAGCGTCGGAATCCCACTTCAAAATACAGGCTCAATGACACAATAATGCACACGATATGGAATCTGTCGTATCTCTAAACTACCGTAAAATGGTTATAACAACATATCGATCATAAAGAAAAGATTAACATGAGCGCCTACAAACATCCCCGATAAGTTGCAGGCACGATACTAACTCGCTTTCTACTGAAACACGTTAACAGCATCTTTGCTGTTTCTAAATCTGTTGTACATTATAGCCACCGAGTCTCTGAAATAATAAAATGGAATAGGGAATAGCGTTAAAGTATCCAGGTGGGATACAATATTATTTGGTAACACTAAGAACAAATGTGATTTGACAAACAAAATCCTTTACGCGCGGCCTTTTATGGGTGTAGATTAATCCACGGTCTCCACACACTACTTACTTTTTATTACCATAACGTTCGAGTGCGTGGTACAGGGAGAGGAGTCAACATTGAGGGCTAAACGTGCATATCGGTCAGCACTGGAAAATAACCATTTGTTCATTTTACAAAAGATGCCTTTGGCATTTATTGAGTACAACAACCAAAGATCTTTGTCAGCTGCTTCATCTTAGCCACAAGACTAAGTAATTCCCAGGTCGAACATGTTTTAATTGTGACTAACAACACCATAAAAACAGCATCTTGAAACCACATCAGAAGCAGTCGAGGTCAAAAGGGCCAAGTTGCCACCTTTTCCTTTCTTTAAAAAACACAAATAAATTTGTTTTAAATTACAAAAGTATTAATAACAATTCCAAATCACAACATTATTTAATTATTAAGTTAAAATAATGAACTTATTTTTAATGCTGTCAAAGATACTGTGATAGTCCCCTGCTGATGACATACAGTGCCATTTTACATATTATTAATTATTAACATGGAAATTTTAACTGGTTCTTGGGCGTTAGAGTGGGCGTACCCTCGCTGAAGGATCGACGGACCAGCCAAGAAGCTGAGGCTCTAAGTTCCTTTCCTTCCTTTCTTCTGGTGCATTGCCTCAATAAATAATTTTTTTTTAACCACTATCAAATTGCCAAACCGCCCACACCTGCCACGGCCACACTTTTAAAACTTTTTTGTTTTGTCTTCGTTTTATTGTTTGCCTTGCCAATTTCTATCAGTATACATATGCTTTTGTATGCGCTTAAACTGCGCTGCGCGGGTACAAAAACACAAATCAAAAACTTGCAATCGAGCTGTTAAATGTACCACCCGCTCTCTCGCTCTTTCGCACAAAATTGTGGTACATTTAACATAAAAACTATGGATACTTATGTTGTCTGCTTCTAAAATGATTGCCGCCTGGTTATAAAACCTGAGCAGGCACGTAGTCCGTTGTCAAGGACACACAGGTCAAAGAAGGCAAGGCGTCGCAGGAGCAACAACGCTCAGCAGACGGCGATCGCCGGAGGAATCCTCTGTAAAATACTAAAATATAGCTACTTTAGTCTGAAACCACACTTTAATTAGGTATCAAACAAAATGTCTTATTCGAGGTAAATAAAGTTATACTGTAAAATTTCTCTCTAAATATGCAATTTCTGAAATCATTAGTAGGTTTTGGTTCTTCCGTCATCTAGCAGCATTGGAACTCTCCAAACAAAAAAAAACAAAATATTGATCTAAAGATAATGAGACTTTCCCCTTGATCAAATAAATAATCATTTGAAAGTTCACTTTCCAACGCGAAAATTGTATCTAAGACTTTGTTAAAATTAATAATGTAGATATATGATACGTTATATATATCATATGCGGAATCAGATGCGTACCAAAGAAGCAAGAAGAGGAAACAGTATCAATATATTAATAATAAACGAAAATGGCATAAAAATGAATTTTTCTCAACCTTATAACTTATAAAAGTAGCTTATCAAAACAGAGTCGTCTTTATTTTGTATAAGGGTAAAAGCCTTTGCGGTCAAGTGAGAAAAGAAAGCAAGCACTCGGAGTTCTGAAACACATCGAAACCATCAGATTCCAAAGGAAAGGCCAGATTCTGAAGTGTGTAAGTGCAGTCGTTGCTTCATACCGCGTTTTGCTTAATTAATAAGTCGTCTGGATTATAGTATTCCTTATTTATTAATTTTAAATGAACAGATGTTTTGGTTAAAGCAAAATAAGCTTTGGACCGCATAGCCACTGAACAGAACGTGGCGTGTCGATGCCGATTGAAATGTTATTCTCCAGTTTACAAACTTCTTATTCATCGTTGGAGACTTATCGATACGGCCTAACATGAATAACATATACCTTGTGTGACTTATCGTTATGGTTGAACATATGAAGTTTTTATCGTTTTACAGCTGGCCCTTCCTAATTGAAATTGCAGTCTTCGTCGTCGACTGGAATGCGGCACCAGGGCTTGAGCTTATCGGACGAGTAAATCGACTTTGAATGGCTTTGAATCGTGAGATCCAAACCAAATAATCCACATGAATCGTTCCAAATAGTACAGACTTAATTTCGACGTAGTTATATCCTCCTTCGCGTCCACCTCCAGGTTGTTTGTTGAATGCGCAGCCAATCGTTTTGTCCGTACCCATGAGTCTGGCTTTATCATGACATTCGTTAAGGATGCGAAATCTGAGTTGTTTCGGCACAAGCATATAAGCATCCCCCTTCGATTTTACATAGTCATCGATTTCCATCTTGCTTGCGGACTGTAATTGTTCTACAATACTGCGAATTGTTTCTTCTTGAAGTTAAATGCTGCATAGCCTCATCGATTATTGTCATGGATATTTTTAAGTCAGCGGTGTTCATCTCGTACGCTGGTTCATATGGAGCTCGGCTCAGCGCGTCCACATGTTCCATGCGAGTGCCTGGATGCGTAGCCTCCACCGTGCTAATCTTGTGATGAGTTCGCGATTTTCCATTGTTGTACGTAATGCGCTGGAATCTGTGATTGCCATAAATATAATATTTAAGGCTTTCCAACGACTATACAACGGCGAGTGCTTCTAGTTAGTAGCTTTTCTTATTGCTTTCGAAATACGTTGTTGACCAACTAGAGGAACGAATTTTCGAAAATTGCTGCTAGGAATTTGCGGACTTCGGTGATGCTCTTTGGTTTCGGAAATTTTACTATGGCGTTTGTCTTTATTTCTCATGGCCTAATACGATGTTAGTTTCAACGATGTCGGTTTTGTTGATGACTTCGTATATAACTGTGACTTATATTCCGTCGATCGCCAAATCAATGTAAAAATTTCGTATAACGGACGTTTCCCTTCAACATATTTTGTTTTCCGCTCATAGCTTCTATCCAATCTGAAACTGATTTGCAGGCAAGGATGCATTAACTACCCGTGCTCAGAAAGGCCTAGCATAACTTGTCTCTTCCTATAATAGTTTTCAAAAAACAATGGCCGTAGCTTCCGGGTTACTGGAGCTTTCGGTGTGCGGTTGAACTTTATTGCATGTCGTACATCTGTGACATTTGCGGCATTGGGCACTGACGCGATATATGTCCCAACTCCTGGTAGTTGTAGCACTTAATTCTCTTTTTGGTCGTTGTACTCGTCTTTGTCTCATTATCCGATGCCTAGTGGCCTCTGGTTTATTCGGAGGTCGAACCAAATTCAAATGCTTCTTTAACTGTTTGCTTAACGCGGTTCATTTGTTTCATTTCGAGTTGTAATTGTGCCACAGCTACAAACGAGGCCAAGTTTCCTAGATAAAGCAGGGTGTGGTGCTTCGATTCGCATGCACGGCAATTGCTGGAGTTGCACTGCCTCATTTGCCCAGTCTTGAGGCAATCTACACTGAGTCGAATAACTGGGGTCAGGTTCTAAAAGCTCTGGCAAATATATATTTAATGTCCAGAATCATTTTAAGGGCGAACTTACGCAAATCAGATTTTTTGTTACTAACCAACAGATTTCCTGGCGCATAGCTTGCCATGGCGAACTCCATATTCTGCATCGCTGATGCACAATGATGTGGATTCCCAAGTTTGGAATTGAATTCTTAAAGATGCCCCTCCCATCTCGCCCGACTCGCCGGATCCAGCATTTCATAAAGTACTTGGATGATGCATCAAGCAATTTGTTCCGTTAAGCCCATTTCATTTAGAACGCGAATTTGAGCGTTATCCGACAACTCACCAAGCATTGAAACTGAACTACTGCCATTAGCCCCAGAATGTCAAAAATGAGTGCCTGAAATACCAAACGACTATTGGCAAATTAGTTTTGTAACAAATCCAATGCTATAGCATAGTTACCATACAATATTTTCAGGAGTTTTCCCCGAGCGAGGCACGCTTTGAAATCTTCCCCCGAACCGCCAAAATTAATACAGAGCTTGATAAGAGCCCGCAAACGTTCCACTAAATTATAATATTTGTGTTTGTTTGAAGAGGTATGCAATCAAATAGGAATTTATATTGCAACATTGTGTGTATGCTTAAAATACAATTTAAGTTTTTTTATGTTGGAGCACCCGTTTTGAGTTCCAAGCTTTCTTCTCAGTAGATTGACAACTCGAAATGTAGCTCACGCTCGTATATTTTGAAACTGTCTTTAATTGATTGGGGTCGAAAGAAATTAGTAACTCGAAGAATAAACTACTAATTAATTGGTAATAACATTTTTCGGAATTGACCGAGAATATCTACACTCGTGTTGTTGTTTCATATCGTAGAAATGTGTATAAAATTGTATATAGAAACGCAATAGAAACTAAGAAAAGGAATACCCTTTCTAGTCGGGCCCGTATTACCTTTAAAAGAATCTTTCTTATAAAACTTACGAACGCAAATCTGCTGCTGCGAAATGATAAAGTTAAAACAATACATAATAATTTCAAAGGCATTCTTAGCTTCCTAGCAAAAGGCAACGCATTTATATATGTGCTCAGGAAATGATAATTTGTATATTGTTTCTGAATTACGAAACTTCAAGTGACATTTTATTTCAATGTGTTATTAAGCATAAACATCACGCTGAGCTTTTTCCCATGCGGCAATCGGGCCATGCTCTGGGCGGTATTTCACATTGCAACCATCTTGCTCAAGGCGGTTGTCATCGCGAAGTTCTTCATAACGCTCACGTTCGTATTTGGTGAATCCCCACTTCTTTGAAACGTAGATCTAAAAATATATTTAAAAACAAAACATTGTTTTACAAAATCTGTTTTCTTTTCGTACACATAAAACTCTTATCTGAATTTCCGAAAACTATCTTAAATTCGTGAGTACCGAAGTTTAAAAATTTACACAAATGTACCTAATGGAACGAAAGGCGACGATTTTTCTAAAAATAAACATCCTTTAATGCTTCTTTTTACTCACTGTGAGAGTTTAGCAAATATTTAACGTCCCTATGGAAAAATAAAGAAAGAAATTCCACATTTTTCCTTCTTATCCTTCACGAAATGCGCCCAAATTTTTCGAGGGGCTTGCGGGTTACACTAGCAATCCTAAAATCTTTGCCTTACTCAAAAATCTGTCAAGTATGTACATACAATTTCAACGGAATTAAGAAGTTTAAATCAGATATATAGTTATGAATAATTTATAATATATTATTTTATAGTACTTTAGATATTAGCTATATTAGTTATAGCTCATTCCCAACAAATAAACGATGTCGATATTAAAATAGCCTCGTCCATGATATGAAATAAAAGCGATTACAAATTTTCCATGTGGTTTGTTCAGACTTCGATGTTTAAAAAATGGGTTAATATACTATTTGTTTAAATACTATGCTCACTCACACTGCTGACTAAGAGTTTATTTTCTTAGGACACTATGCTTTATTACTTGCCTTCTGACGTCCAGGGAACTTAAACTTAGCACGCCGCAAAGCTTCAATAACTTGAGCCTTGTAACGATCGCTAGAGCGGACAGACATAATGGGTTGACCAATACGAACTCGAGCAACCGTGCCCTGAGGTTTTCCAAACGCTCCTCGCATTCCAGTTTGAAGCCTATTAAAAGTGCAAAAGAGGTCATAAGAATTCAGTTCACACAGGCGTGAGCTATTATTTACCTATCAGCTCCAGCGCACGACAACATTTTGTTGATGCGAATGACGTGGAATGGATGCAGGCGCATTCTGATGTGGAACTGGTCCTTACCGCAGTACTTTACCAAGTACTTGTTGCAACAAATGCGTCCAGCTTCTAAAGCTTCACTACTCAGCTGTTCGTATTCATCAGAAACCAAATGAACGCACAGGGGAAAATCCTCAACTGTAGCTTTTTTCCTTCCCAAATCAAATATACGAATTTTGGGGTCAGGCACACCACGACAAAACCGAGATTTAGGGTACGGCTTGTTTTTGCAATAGCGGTAGCTGTATGATATTAGAGTTTACTAAAGGGCCAGTTCATACAAAATGACGGATTTGCTTACCATCTAGCTGGTCGTCGGCCCATTTCGACTCCTGAAATATAAAACAAATAAATAAGATTTATAGTAACATCACCGCACAAAACAGAAACTTTGTAAGACAATATAAACTACTATAAACATGAAAGTTATTAGATTTCCAGAGATCATTTACACCGCTCACTAACCTCTTCCAACGAAGCACACGAGAAAAGGAAGACACGGAAAGCGGAAGCAGAAAAGGTTTCGTCGTAAAACGATAATCGTGTACTTGAGCTAAATGTTTTTCTTAGTTTTGAAACGATTTGAAAACAAACCCGTATTGCCTTATATGCTGTTCTCACTACAATCTGCATAATCAAAAATGTATGTGTTCGGGTCCACCGATACATTTTTATTAGAATAATATATATTTTTGGCGATTAAGCGCCAAAACTAAAAAACTAGCAATAATAAATAATATAATCTTACCTCAAACATAAGCACACCTTGTGTTATGCAACCCAGCTTTGTGTTTATCATAACTATGACTTTGTTATTCGGACAGATAAATATAATAAGTAGCTGGTTGATTTCTTACCAAACTTTTAGAAAAATGTACAAAATTTATATTACACTTCATTGTTATGAATTTTAGGCATTTTCAAAGCCATATTGAACTGACTGCTAAGAGTTGTTACTTTCTAGAATAAAGTTAGAAAACTTTATAAGTATATATTGTTGTATTGTATTGTTTCATTTGTTATTGACTCAAACTCAGATAATCCGAATCAGCCTAGGTGGCCAATCTTGTTTTGGATGAATCTTTTGGATTTCCAAAGTTGGAAGAAGAGTGTTTTCTGTGGTATTCCCAATATTTTCCCTAGTAACGTAATCGGCAAAAGGCTGGAATGATCTAGTCTTTTAACTGAAAAATTTTAAGGCAGCGTGCAGAATTGGATGTCACAGAATTTTTTTAATTGGTCTGTAAATAAAACAAGAACTAAAGAACTCTTTTTTTTTTGGCAAATTTAGACTTCTAAGCGTTGAATGGAGATTTTAAATAGTTATTTTTAAATGCTTGTCAAGGTTCCTTAGCAAACTTTTTATTATTTTCCAGAATTTTTGTTAAAGTTCTTCAACATCTTTTCATGTAAGAACACCTTCTGATAATGGTATACATAATATTTTATTCCACGCAGAGAAAAAGTAATAAAAAAGTACTCCAATAATACAAATACCTAGTTTGGCCTTATACTAATTACTTGTAATGCAGCGTGTATAATAAGCAACCATTGAAATTGTTTTTAATAAATTTTTTTCGACTTCGAGATGATCACCTGGAGTTTTCAACTTTCTGGGAATTTTGAAAATGAAGGTAACGGGTACACAACAGAGAACACATTATTGCACAATTAAGAATATGGAATAAAAAGGTTCGATCACTCGGAAGAATTACTGGTCGATAATTATCAGATAAAATTGTTAATAATAACGTTGCGCACACTCTGCAGTGGGACAGTTTTTGAAATGAATTGTCCTTGCTAAGCTACTTTTACAAGTTATAAGGTTGAGAAAAATATATAAATATTATTTATATATTGTTTCGTTTTCTTCTTGCTTCTTTGGTACGCATCTGATCCAGAATGTATATATAATAATTTAATTTATCTAAATTATTAATTTTAACAACGTTTTAGATACAATTATATAAATGATTATTATTATTATTTATTTAATCAAAGTAAATTTATTTTGGCTATATTTTTAATCACTACAAATATATGAGTATTTTATTCAAAAGTAGTGTTTCTAGTTAGTAGCTTTTCTTATTGCTTTCGAAATACGTTGTTGACCAACTAGAGGAACGAATTTTCGAAAATTGCTGCTAGGAATTTGCGGACTTCGGTGATGCTCTTTGGTTTCGGAAATTTTACTATGGCGTTTGTCTTTATTTCTCATGGCCTAATACGATGTTAGTTTCAACGATGTCGGTTTTGTTGATGACTTCGTATATAACTGTGACTTATATTCCGTCGATCGCCAAATCAATGTAAAAATTTCGTATAACGGACGTTTCCCTTCAACATATTTTGTTTTCCGCTCATAGCTTCTATCCAATCTGAAACTGATTTGCAGGCAAGGATGCATTAACTACCCGTGCTCAGAAAGGCCTAGCATAACTTGTCTCTTCCTATAATAGTTTTCAAAAAACAATGGCCGTAGCTTCCGGGTTACTGGAGCTTTCGGTGTGCGGTTGAACTTTATTGCATGTCGTACATCTGTGACATTTGCGGCATTGGGCACTGACGCGATATATGTCCCAACTCCTGGTAGTTGTAGCACTTAATTCTCTTTTTGGTCGTTGTACTCGTCTTTGTCTCATTATCCGATGCCTAGTGGCCTCTGGTTTATTCGGAGGTCGAACCAAATTCAAATGCTTCTTTAACTGTTTGCTTAACGCGGTTCATTTGTTTCATTTCGAGTTGTAATTGTGCCACAGCTACAAACGAGGCCAAGTTTCCTAGATAAAGCAGGGTGTGGTGCTTCGATTCGCATGCACGGCAATTGCTGGAGTTGCACTGCCTCATTTGCCCAGTCTTGAGGCAATCTACACTGAGTCGAATAACTGGGGTCAGGTTCTAAAAGCTCTGGCAAATATATATTTAATGTCCAGAATCATTTTAAGGGCGAACTTACGCAAATCAGATTTTTTGTTACTAACCAACAGATTTCCTGGCGCATAGCTTGCCATGGCGAACTCCATATTCTGCATCGCTGATGCACAATGATGTGGATTCCCAAGTTTGGAATTGAATTCTTAAAGATGCCCCTCCCATCTCGCCCGACTCGCCGGATCCAGCATTTCATAAAGTACTTGGATGATGCATCAAGCAATTTGTTCCGTTAAGCCCATTTCATTTAGAACGCGAATTTGAGCGTTATCCGACAACTCACCAAGCATTGAAACTGAACTACTGCCATTAGCCCCAGAATGTCAAAAATGAGTGCCTGAAATACCAAACGACTATTGGCAAATTAGTTTTGTAACAAATCCAATGCTATAGCATAGTTACCATACAATATTTTCAGGAGTTTTCCCCGAGCGAGGCACGCTTTGAAATCTTCCCCCGAACCGCCAAAATTAATACAGAGCTTGATAAGAGCCCGCAAACGTTCCACTAAATTATAATATTTGTGTTTGTTTGAAGAGGTATGCAATCAAATAGGAATTTATATTGCAACATTGTGTGTATGCTTAAAATACAATTTAAGTTTTTTTATGTTGGAGCACCCGTTTTGAGTTCCAAGCTTTCTTCTCAGTAGATTGACAACTCGAAATGTAGCTCACGCTCGTATATTTTGAAACTGTCTTTAATTGATTGGGGTCGAAAGAAATTAGTAACTCGAAGAATAAACTACTAATTAATTGGTAATAACATTTTTCGGAATTGACCGAGAATATCTACACTCGTGTTGTTGTTTCATATCGTAGAAATGTGTATAAAATTGTATATAGAAACGCAATAGAAACTAAGAAAAGGAATACCCTTTCTAGTCGGGCCCGTATTACCTTTAAAAGAATCTTTCTTATAAAACTTACGAACGCAAATCTGCTGCTGCGAAATGATAAAGTTAAAACAATACATAATAATTTCAAAGGCATTCTTAGCTTCCTAGCAAAAGGCAACGCATTTATATATGTGCTCAGGAAATGATAATTTGTATATTGTTTCTGAATTACGAAACTTCAAGTGACATTTTATTTCAATGTGTTATTAAGCATAAACATCACGCTGAGCTTTTTCCCATGCGGCAATCGGGCCATGCTCTGGGCGGTATTTCACATTGCAACCATCTTGCTCAAGGCGGTTGTCATCGCGAAGTTCTTCATAACGCTCACGTTCGTATTTGGTGAATCCCCACTTCTTTGAAACGTAGATCTAAAAATATATTTAAAAACAAAACATTGTTTTACAAAATCTGTTTTCTTTTCGTACACATAAAACTCTTATCTGAATTTCCGAAAACTATCTTAAATTCGTGAGTACCGAAGTTTAAAAATTTACACAAATGTCATATCGTATTGCCTTATATGCTGTTCTCACTACAATCTGCATAATCAAAAATGTATGTGTTCGGGTCCACCGATACATTTTTATTAGAATAATATATATTTTTGGCGATTAAGCGCCAAAACTAAAAAACTAGCAATAATAAATAATATAATCTTACCTCAAACATAAGCACACCTTGTGTTATGCAACCCAGCTTTGTGTTTATCATAACTATGACTTTGTTATTCGGACAGATAAATATAATAAGTAGCTGGTTGATTTCTTACCAAACTTTTAGAAAAATGTACAAAATTTATATTACACTTCATTGTTATGAATTTTAGGCATTTTCAAAGCCATATTGAACTGACTGCTAAGAGTTGTTACTTTCTAGAATAAAGTTAGAAAACTTTATAAGTATATATTGTTGTATTGTATTGTTTCATTTGTTATTGACTCAAACTCAGATAATCCGAATCAGCCTAGGTGGCCAATCTTGTTTTGGATGAATCTTTTGGATTTCCAAAGTTGGAAGAAGAGTGTTTTCTGTGGTATTCCCAATATTTTCCCTAGTAACGTAATCGGCAAAAGGCTGGAATGATCTAGTCTTTTAACTGAAAAATTTTAAGGCAGCGTGCAGAATTGGATGTCACAGAATTTTTTTAATTGGTCTGTAAATAAAACAAGAACTAAAGAACTCTTTTTTTTTGGCAAATTTAGACTTCTAAGCGTTGAATGGAGATTTTAAATAGTTATTTTTAAATGCTTGTCAAGGTTCCTTAGCAAACTTTTTATTATTTTCCAGAATTTTTGTTAAAGTTCTTCAACATCTTTTCATGTAAGAACACCTTCTGATAATGGTATACATAATATTTTATTCCACGCAGAGAAAAAGTAATAAAAAAGTACTCCAATAATACAAATACCTAGTTTGGCCTTATACTAATTACTTGTAATGCAGCGTGTATAATAAGCAACCATTGAAATTGTTTTTAATAAATTTTTTTCGACTTCGAGATGATCACCTGGAGTTTTCAACTTTCTGGGAATTTTGAAAATGAAGGTAACGGGTACACAACAGAGAACACATTATTGCACAATTAAGAATATGGAATAAAAAGGTTCGATCACTCGGAAGAATTACTGGTCGATAATTATCAGATAAAATTGTTAATAATAACGTTGCGCACACTCTGCAGTGGGACAGTTTTTGAAATGAATTGTCCTTGCTAAGCTACTTTTACAAGTTATAAGGTTGAGAAAAATATATAAATATTATTTATATATTGTTTCGTTTTCTTCTTGCTTCTTTGGTACGCATCTGATCCAGAATGTATATATAATAATTTAATTTATCTAAATTATTAATTTTAACAACGTTTTAGATACAATTATATAAATGATTATTATTATTATTTATTTAATCAAAGTAAATTTATTTTGGCTATATTTTTAATCACTACAAATATATGAGTATTTTATTCAAAAGTAGTGTTTCTAGTTAGTAGCTTTTCTTATTGCTTTCGAAATACGTTGTTGACCAACTAGAGGAACGAATTTTCGAAAATTGCTGCTAGGAATTTGCGGACTTCGGTGATGCTCTTTGGTTTCGGAAATTTTACTATGGCGTTTGTCTTTATTTCTCATGGCCTAATACGATGTTAGTTTCAACGATGTCGGTTTTGTTGATGACTTCGTATATAACTGTGACTTATATTCCGTCGATCGCCAAATCAATGTAAAAATTTCGTATAACGGACGTTTCCCTTCAACATATTTTGTTTTCCGCTCATAGCTTCTATCCAATCTGAAACTGATTTGCAGGCAAGGATGCATTAACTACCCGTGCTCAGAAAGGCCTAGCATAACTTGTCTCTTCCTATAATAGTTTTCAAAAAACAATGGCCGTAGCTTCCGGGTTACTGGAGCTTTCGGTGTGCGGTTGAACTTTATTGCATGTCGTACATCTGTGACATTTGCGGCATTGGGCACTGACGCGATATATGTCCCAACTCCTGGTAGTTGTAGCACTTAATTCTCTTTTTGGTCGTTGTACTCGTCTTTGTCTCATTATCCGATGCCTAGTGGCCTCTGGTTTATTCGGAGGTCGAACCAAATTCAAATGCTTCTTTAACTGTTTGCTTAACGCGGTTCATTTGTTTCATTTCGAGTTGTAATTGTGCCACAGCTACAAACGAGGCCAAGTTTCCTAGATAAAGCAGGGTGTGGTGCTTCGATTCGCATGCACGGCAATTGCTGGAGTTGCACTGCCTCATTTGCCCAGTCTTGAGGCAATCTACACTGAGTCGAATAACTGGGGTCAGGTTCTAAAAGCTCTGGCAAATATATATTTAATGTCCAGAATCATTTTAAGGGCGAACTTACGCAAATCAGATTTTTTGTTACTAACCAACAGATTTCCTGGCGCATAGCTTGCCATGGCGAACTCCATATTCTGCATCGCTGATGCACAATGATGTGGATTCCCAAGTTTGGAATTGAATTCTTAAAGATGCCCCTCCCATCTCGCCCGACTCGCCGGATCCAGCATTTCATAAAGTACTTGGATGATGCATCAAGCAATTTGTTCCGTTAAGCCCATTTCATTTAGAACGCGAATTTGAGCGTTATCCGACAACTCACCAAGCATTGAAACTGAACTACTGCCATTAGCCCCAGAATGTCAAAAATGAGTGCCTGAAATACCAAACGACTATTGGCAAATTAGTTTTGTAACAAATCCAATGCTATAGCATAGTTACCATACAATATTTTCAGGAGTTTTCCCCGAGCGAGGCACGCTTTGAAATCTTCCCCCGAACCGCCAAAATTAATACAGAGCTTGATAAGAGCCCGCAAACGTTCCACTAAATTATAATATTTGTGTTTGTTTGAAGAGGTATGCAATCAAATAGGAATTTATATTGCAACATTGTGTGTATGCTTAAAATACAATTTAAGTTTTTTTATGTTGGAGCACCCGTTTTGAGTTCCAAGCTTTCTTCTCAGTAGATTGACAACTCGAAATGTAGCTCACGCTCGTATATTTTGAAACTGTCTTTAATTGATTGGGGTCGAAAGAAATTAGTAACTCGAAGAATAAACTACTAATTAATTGGTAATAACATTTTTCGGAATTGACCGAGAATATCTACACTCGTGTTGTTGTTTCATATCGTAGAAATGTGTATAAAATTGTATATAGAAACGCAATAGAAACTAAGAAAAGGAATACCCTTTCTAGTCGGGCCCGTATTACCTTTAAAAGAATCTTTCTTATAAAACTTACGAACGCAAATCTGCTGCTGCGAAATGATAAAGTTAAAACAATACATAATAATTTCAAAGGCATTCTTAGCTTCCTAGCAAAAGGCAACGCATTTATATATGTGCTCAGGAAATGATAATTTGTATATTGTTTCTGAATTACGAAACTTCAAGTGACATTTTATTTCAATGTGTTATTAAGCATAAACATCACGCTGAGCTTTTTCCCATGCGGCAATCGGGCCATGCTCTGGGCGGTATTTCACATTGCAACCATCTTGCTCAAGGCGGTTGTCATCGCGAAGTTCTTCATAACGCTCACGTTCGTATTTGGTGAATCCCCACTTCTTTGAAACGTAGATCTAAAAATATATTTAAAAACAAAACATTGTTTTACAAAATCTGTTTTCTTTTCGTACACATAAAACTCTTATCTGAATTTCCGAAAACTATCTTAAATTCGTGAGTACCGAAGTTTAAAAATTTACACAAATGTCATATCGTATTGCCTTATATGCTGTTCTCACTACAATCTGCATAATCAAAAATGTATGTGTTCGGGTCCACCGATACATTTTTATTAGAATAATATATATTTTTGGCGATTAAGCGCCAAAACTAAAAAACTAGCAATAATAAATAATATAATCTTACCTCAAACATAAGCACACCTTGTGTTATGCAACCCAGCTTTGTGTTTATCATAACTATGACTTTGTTATTCGGACAGATAAATATAATAAGTAGCTGGTTGATTTCTTACCAAACTTTTAGAAAAATGTACAAAATTTATATTACACTTCATTGTTATGAATTTTTGGCATTTTCAAAGCCATATTGAACTGACTGCTAAGAGTTGTTACTTTCTAGAATAAAGTTAGAAAACTTTATAAGTATATATTGTTGTATTGTATTGTTTCATTTGTTATTGACTCAAACTCAGATAATCCGAATCAGCCTAGGTGGCCAATCTTGTTTTGGATGAATCTTTTGGATTTCCAAAGTTGGAAGAAGAGTGTTTTCTGTGGTATTCCCAATATTTTCCCTAGTAACGTAATCGGCAAAAGGCTGGAATGATCTAGTCTTTTAACTGAAAAATTTTAAGGCAGCGTGCAGAATTGGATGTCACAGAATTTTTTTAATTGGTCTGTAAATAAAACAAGAACTAAAGAACTCTTTTTTTTTTGGCAAATTTAGACTTCTAAGCGTTGAATGGAGATTTTAAATAGTTATTTTTAAATGCTTGTCAAGGTTCCTTAGCAAACTTTTTATTATTTTCCAGAATTTTTGTTAAAGTTCTTCAACATCTTTTCATGTAAGAACACCTTCTGATAATGGTATACATAATATTTTATTCCACGCAGAGAAAAAGTAATAAAAAAGTACTCCAATAATACAAATACCTAGTTTGGCCTTATACTAATTACTTGTAATGCAGCGTGTATAATAAGCAACCATTGAAATTGTTTTTAATAAATTTTTTTCGACTTCGAGATGATCACCTGGAGTTTTCAACTTTCTGGGAATTTTGAAAATGAAGGTAACGGGTACACAACAGAGAACACATTATTGCACAATTAAGAATATGGAATAAAAAGGTTCGATCACTCGGAAGAATTACTGGTCGATAATTATCAGATAAAATTGTTAATAATAACGTTGCGCACACTCTGCAGTGGGACAGTTTTTGAAATGAATTGTCCTTGCTAAGCTACTTTTACAAGTTATAAGGTTGAGAAAAATATATAAATATTATTTATATATTGTTTCGTTTTCTTCTTGCTTCTTTGGTACGCATCTGATCCAGAATGTATATATAATAATTTAATTTATCTAAATTATTAATTTTAACAACGTTTTAGATACAATTATATAAATGATTATTATTATTATTTATTTAATCAAAGTAAATTTATTTTGGCTATATTTTTAATCACTAAAAATATATGAGTATTTTATTCAAAAGGTTGACTTTGGGGATAAGAGAATAATGACCACTTTTAATTCGAACGCCACCCAAACTTACCGTTAACTCAACAGAAGAACAGAGCAAAAACAACCACGGAAAAACTATCTTGTTATAATCTGTAAATAAAAACATAATGCAGAACAAAAAAGTTTATAATTACTTTAGATCATTCAGAGTTTAGCAACGATGGTAAGCACATTTTCACCGAAATCAGAGTATTAGTTAGAGATTGTTATAAAAATGGGAAGACAAAAACTGAAATAAGCAACCAATTCAATTTATCTTCGGTGATTGGGATGATACAAATGTTCAAGAAAACTAGGAACATTGAAAATAATATTTCAAATAGAGGCCGAACATCAGTGAAAACAGCCCTTCACAAAAGGAAACTGGTCAAAATTGTAAAGGGGCTGGTCGTCGCCAATCATTAAAAAATTAGGCTTCAGAGTCGCCAAAAATTGGCAAAATTTTCAAGGGAGAATGGACGTGACTGCATTTATAAAATATTGTATATTGGTTTCTGTAAAGTATGTTTTGTAATTATTTATCTATCATTCTCAATAACTTAGGCCAAGGAAAAACCCTTGCTTAGGCTGCGTCAAAAGATAAGCGTTTGCAATGGGCTCGGGAAAGGATGTCCTGGACTCAAAGGCAAAGGGAAACAAGCGTATTTAGCGACGAAGTGTAGGCGAAAAAAAAATTATATATTGTTTTTTTTTTGTTGAAAATAGAACAAAATATTTTTATCATCGTGAAAAAAATACATTGGCATGCAATACCTATAGTATTATTAAAACAATTTCGTTGATGTTAAACATTGCGCACTGCAAAAAAAATTCTGTTGGAATTAATGCTGGTTGGAGCTCGGATATCGTTTCAGCGTGCTGCACAAATTGACTTGACGGCCCTTTTTTGCAATCTATCAACCTCATTTTTAACATCGATTTTGATTCTATAATTCTAACCACAGACTTTAATATCAATTTCACTTCCATCGTTTCTGACATAACGATGATTTTTTGATCTATCTTGACTACCTACTATTTTGTTATGCAGTAAAATAGACAGCGGTTAAGCTAACCTTCTTAAAATAAGAAAAATTGTCTCCGTAACCACGTACACTGGTTTTTTTTTACTAGGACGTGAGTATTATTACTCTTGTCATTAAATGGCATTTAATAAATATGTATATGCAGATTTTGCATTACAGCGTTTTCTCACAAAAGCATGAAATCAGTGAAATATATCAATAATTGTATATATGTTGTGGCAAGTCTATGAAATTTTTTATGCATGTACATAAATAGGTATGTGGCCATTCTGAATCATGCTGTCATGAAGCCGGTGAACTCGTCTAAATTTTTTGCTGAACTTTAGAGTGGTTGTCATTATGATAATTGTGTGTATATTTAACGTTGGCGTATATACTAGTTTTTACTAATATTTTGTTAAATAGCGAATGTATTCATTGAAATATAGCATATTGCATACATATGGATTTATGTATGCATATATAACTTATATACACATTTGTATATATCTAGGGCTTATTTATGTAAATGAATTCGCATAATATATGTATTAATAAATATCTATGTATTTACATAAATGCAAATTTAAAATTTATTTTCATAAGTATACCTGCTTATTATATAAATTAGTGCAGAACTGTGAGGAGCATACCCGGCATTCACTGTGGATATCATACGAGACGGAGAAGTCTTTTAAAACACTTTGGCAAGCCAGCTTATAACAATCAATCTTCACAAATTGGGTACGTTTTTGTCCATATTTATACTTAGGCACGTGCATTGGTATGAATTCCAACAGTCTGCGTGGAAAATATGTATGTCTGCGAATTCCGCCTTTTTGCAAGGGCGGCGCAAGCCATCAATTAAACTCTTTTGGTTGCTCTTTAACTTCATAAATTCATGCTCAAAAATATTTATTAAGTACACACGATTAAGAAACCCACAACTTTGTGCTTCTTACTTTATTGGTTTTGCACCTATTTGAAACACATTCTTCTTAAATTATGATAATTAAAACATTTAAAATAATCGTAAGACAGACATTTCGCTAATTATTGAATTAGTGTAAAAGTCTTTCAAACAAAACCACCACATATCGAGGTAAAGAGCCATCGACACTCGCAACTTCAACATACAAGGTGTTTTAACTTTTGCCAAGAAATATAAATTACTTTCCAATATACATTATTATTATTCTATAATTGACTTATGGGCACGATATATCAAAATTATAATTGCCCTTATAGCCCTAGAAGTTTGCCGAATAAGCGAATTTATTTAGTCAAATGTAAAATACGTTTTCATACCTAAGGTTATATCAGCAACATATGAAAAATCGTTCGTCATACGATCGTGACAATTTTTTATATCGAAGTATTTTTGTTTAATATCATCAATTGCAAAATTACCCTTAATTTCTACCACAGACGGGACTTTAAAAGACAACGAGTGAAAAAGGTAGTACACTTTTTGGCGGTCATCTTAAGTTATGATATTTATCCAAATATCTTTTCAACTAAACAAAACTTAAGTCTCTAACTTCTTGAATCCGAAAGTGGGTGTTTTTGTTGCTGAAAAACCTTCAAACATTTATTCCGAAGTGTGTTTTGCCATGCCATTTTAACGAAGTATGCACAGTCTGCAGGTATGCAAATGTTGTGGTCGTACTAAATTTGGTAATACGTACATATATGTATATTATGTTTTTGAAAAGTCTTAACGCTAATGCTTAGGACAAATGAAATAATTACACGAAACTAAAGTAAAACCTTTTAGAAATTACTGACAAAATCGAGGAGACCGACAAAAAATGTTATTTGGAAAAGTTTTAAATTTTAAATGGGCTTGGCGATTCCCAGTAGCTGACCTGTGACCTGGTAAGGCTCTATCAAATCGTAACTTTAAGTCATGGGGCCAAATTTGTATCTTTCTGGCCATTCAAGTATGGGTTACACCTTTGTGAGGCGTAGAAAAGTTCTGAACAACTGTATTGAACTGATTGTGTTGGCTTGCTAGCTCAGAGGATTTTGTTCGTTCCACCAAATTTATAGTAAACGTGATCACTCCGCTCGGTTACCGGTAACAACACTTTGCTGTCCTCGCTTCATCTTTACTTACTCGCGTTACACTTTGATTAGAATGACCGTTGTGTGATTCTTCTCAACTCGGTGAATGCGTGACATCTGCATAACTACTTTAACTACTCATAAAACCTTGTTCATCTTAACGTTCTAGCACTCGTAGTTACCGAGATTTAGGCGGTCTTAAGTACGTATGTACATACGTACATGCTCAAGGAGTAATCCTGATCGAAAATATCATGGGTGCCACAAAAACCATTGGTGAAGTTGGACAGTTTTCTAAATTAATTGGCCCTGCTAGGCTACCTTAACAAGTTATAAGGTTGAGAAAAATATATAAATATTATTAATGTAATGATTCTCTTTCTTCTTGCTTCTTTGGTACGCATCTGATCCAGCATATATATATATAATATATCAATCATCTAAATTATTAATATTAACAGTCTTAGATACAATTATCTAAATTATTATTATTATTATTTATTTATTTTATCAAGGTAAAATTATCATGTTTAGATCAACATTTCGAGTGAAACAGCTTTGTTTTGTTTTTGTTTGGAGAGTGGCAGCGCTGCTACAAATGATTTTGGAAATTGCATATTTAGAAAGAAATTTTACAGTAAAACTTCATGTACCTCGAATAAGATATTGTGTTTAATACCTAACTAAAGTGTGGTAAATTAACGTCGTGACTAATATAACAATATTTGAACTGTTTCGGGAATGTGTGTTATGCTATGAAGATGTCTAGACACCTGTTTCCGATAGCTTCTGATTAAATACGTTTTCGTTTTACTTTCAGATTGTTGTACAATAATATTATTAGGACCACCAACCGACTGAAATCGGAATCAGCTCACATAAACTTACTGCTACAACCCGAACAAAGTTTTAAAAAGGAGGCAGAAAGGAACGCTTTTTTGAGAAATATGACACTTCCAAGTGCGGCTCGCGTGTACACAGATGTCAATGCCCACAAACCGGATGAATATTGGGACTATGAAAATTATGTGGTTGATTGGGGCAATCAAGACGATTATCAGTTGGTCCGTAAATTAGGACGTGGAAAGTATTCTGAGGTCTTTGAGGCCATTAATATTACTACCACAGAAAAGTGCGTTGTTAAAATTTTGAAACCTGTTAAAAAAAAGAAGATAAAGCGTGAAATCAAAATTTTGGAGAACTTGCGTGGAGGAACAAATATAATAACACTTTTAGCCGTTGTCAAGGATCCTGTTTCTCGTACACCAGCGTTGATTTTTGAGCACGTGAACAACACAGATTTCAAGCAACTTTACCAAACATTAACTGATTATGAGATTCGTTACTACTTGTTTGAGCTTCTTAAGGCACTTGACTACTGCCACAGCATGGGAATAATGCATCGTGATGTAAAGCCCCACAATGTTATGATAGATCACGAAAATCGAAAATTGCGCCTTATAGATTGGGGACTTGCCGAATTTTATCATCCTGGTCAAGAGTATAATGTTCGCGTGGCTTCGAGATACTTTAAAGGTCCCGAATTACTGGTAGATTACCAGATGTATGATTACTCACTGGATATGTGGTCACTTGGTTGTATGTTGGCGTCGATGATATTCCGAAAAGAGCCGTTTTTCCACGGACATGACAACTATGATCAATTGGTGCGCATTGCCAAGGTGCTGGGCACCGAAGAGCTCTACGCATATTTGGATAAATACAATATTGACCTCGATCCAAGATTTCACGACATTCTACAGCGTCACTCAAGAAAGCGATGGGAAAGATTTGTCCATTCTGACAACCAACATCTAGTTTCTCCAGAAGCATTAGACTTTCTTGATAAACTTTTACGCTATGATCACGTTGACCGACTCACAGCTCGCGAAGCAATGGCCCATCCATATTTCTTACCTATTGTCAATGGTCAAATGAATCCCAATAATCAGCAATAAGAAGTTTTTTCATTATGATGAATACTGTAATTCGAGTTTGGGATAGCAGCCATTTAACAATATGATAATTATGCAAAAAATATATAAAATCCGAAGAAAAATAAAATAAATTAAGCTACTGTCTTAAAAATGACTTCAACTGTTCGTTAAGGGATTAACCGGAGAAATCGAATAAATTCTCACAGTATAACATCTAATTGACTATAATTTTTTCAAGTGGGAATGAAATTACAATATTTTTGTATAATACTCGCAAACTTTATTTATAAAAAACACGTATACAAAAATATAGATACGGAATAAAAGAAAATTGAACCATGGATAAGCGAACAGCAAGTTCTACTTCATTTGTTATACCCGTTACTCGTAGAGTGAAAGCAAAGACACTAGGATAACAAGATACGTAACGGCATACGATTTTTTTGTGCTGGCTCCGGGCTCTCTGGATTTTTTTTTCAAGAGCCAGAGAGCAGAGAGCTCTACAGCCAGCAGCTCTCTTCTCTGCATACAGGGACATCCGACCCCTGTACGTGTGCACATGCATGGTAAATTTGACAAAATAAAGTGAGGGGCAACTTTACAGCTTATTAGGCCTTAAATCTACATTATATTTGATCAATTGGCACCATGTTTCTTGTTTTGCATTGTCTTAACATGATCATTTTTCGAATATAGCATAGAAAGAGTAATAGCCGAATCTATAATAATACATAATAAATTTCATGAATGACTTTGTATTGGATTAATTGATATTAGAGTATTTTAGCTTGCGACGTGTTAAAAAATTCTTAGGTTCCTATTTCCGCACGTCGTGCCTCAAGAAATCAATTTTGAAATAATTTTGTTGCACATTTTTAATTATTTAATGAAAGTATTTTTTAAAATATACTTTCTTTTTTTGGACAATTTATTTTTTAAATTACAAAAGTTATAATAACCATTCCAGATCTAAACTTTTTTTAAATAGTTGAAATAATAATAAAATTAATTTTAATGCTGTAAGATCCACAAAAAAAGATATACTTCCCGCAGTCCCCTGTTAAAATTTGTCGTCAATTCCATATTACATATTAGTTATTTTTAACATAAATATAAACATGTAAACGGTAGATAATTAATTAAAATCATTTTAAAAAATAATATTCAAGGCAATAATTTTTAAATTTTATTGTAGTAGATCATATTGCAGCGAAAATGAAAAACTCTAAATATTGAACGTCTTTAATCGTCTTCTTGCACAAGTACGCAAACAAACACAGTAACTCTTTTATTGTTTTAAACAAGTGCATCTATGACCGTTATGCATCTTGTTATTCTAATGTCTTTAGTTAAAGGGTATACAAGATTCTTTGAATAGAATGTAAAAGGTAGAAGGACGCGTTTTCGAAATGCGTCGAAATATGGTCTGAAAATTATAGTTTAGGGTCCACAAGAAAACCAAGATTATTAACTCGTGTTATTCTGCCCAAAGAGCACCCACTTAGAGTGTATGTCGTGTGTATTGGGTTAACACGACAAAAGGTCATAACTTTTTTTTATGGAGAGGAATCACAAAGAACTTCCATATATGGGGAAACTGTGAGATTCCAGAGATTTCCCCTATTCTTGGGGTCAATGCCCTGCTGATAAGCCGTAACAAGATGCGTAACGGCCATACATTCGTTTGGCACTATGCAGCCACTTTTTTTGTGAAGACCAAATTTTCTCTCCATATGAGAAGGCACTACTTTGATTTGTGCACTTAATGCATTGCTCAACAATAAATTTTTTTATACACATTTGTTTTTTATTATTTTTAAAAATATTTTCGAAAACTTTTATGTGTATTTTGCAAATGTTAAAAAATAAATCAGATGGTGCCTTTAATTTCCCGAAGTCCGAGGCACGAAGTGCGGACACAAGAACTCAACAATCACTGCCTTATTAAGGCAGCGTATTCTTAATTTTAATCAGGATACTGGAGTGCCACAACCGATCGAACTCCTAACGTACATCCAGGAAGAGTGCGTTGCAGTACTCCTTGTTTCGACGATAGGATTTGCTCGACCACTAGGTGAAGGAGTTGCTAGTCTGGCTGCAGCCTTGATATTATGGGTGAGAGTGTCAACAGCTTCCTCTAGGTCCCTTTCTGAGTTTATCGCCGTACTCAGGTTCAGAGAGGACTCAAGCCTACCGATAGTCGCTCCATCTTGGGATAAGCTGTAGTTGTTGCATCTAGTGTGATTATAAGTGGTAGGTGGTCGGAGCTGAGTTTAGCAACGGACCGTATCCCAGCATGCATGTCCAGTTTGCCCCTGCTGACAGCAAAATCTTTATAACCTGGGGAGCCTCTACTGCCGTACGGGAATCTTGTAGGACCTCCGGTTGCTAGGGAGCTCATATTTGAGCTTAGGACCAGATTCGCTCCCGCTCGCCCTCTTCGGTTGCATCTCCCCGCTCCCCATAGCCAGTGGGATGCATTCCAGTCGCACGTGACGAGGGGTTTGGAACATTGTTGATAAAGAATGCATTTAAATTCGTCCGTATTCCATATGAACCTCGGAGGGCAGTATATCGCGCCAAAATTGACAAGGACATGGCCCGTCTCGATGCCTGCAGACTCGAGTTGCACCTAGTCAGTGGTTATTGGTGTAAGAGGGAAGTGGACTAGGCTGGATTTTACCAGGATCGCTGCACCACCTTTGGCGTTACCGGCGCTCGGGTCGTTGGCAGTGTAGGACTCAAATCCAAATATTTTGGGTACCTGTGCCTCCTTGCAATGAGTCTTTCTGAGCAGCAGAACATCGATTTCGTAACGCCGCACAAAGCATTCCACATCGGCCAGCTTCGTAGACACGCTATCGGCGTTCCACACTAAGATGCGCAGCGGCATCATTATGGCGCTCGACGCGCTTGGAGAGCAGTGAGCAGATTCATGATATGACTGTTGTTGCTGTTGTTACATCATCATCATCATTAATTCCATCTGCTTCTCTTGAATCGAGCGTAAAGAATTATTACCTTTATTTAGCGTCTGCAGGATGGCTTCATTGCTGCTGCTAGCATCCGTCGCCTAGACGACCTTAGCCGACTGCGGCTCCTGTGACGACTGAGGATTCTATCCTTGGGCTGTTGTTGCTGATTCTGTTGTTGGTGTGTCAGGCTCAGTGGGTGCTTGTGGTGAACGAACCCTTTAGCAACATCTGCATACGATATACCGCCTCAAAAAGAGCGGATCTCAATACCTCCAGATAAGCCCCGTGTAGTTGGTCGCTCATTTAACTCTGTTCTTCAAGCCACTCCACTTTTGGGTCTGTATCGCTGCATGAACGCTTGTAGTTTGCTGCAACATTTATAATTTGCAGGTTGCTGTCCACCAAAGTTGTAGTAAGTGCACAGCTCGATGTGTGGCCTAGTACAGTCCTTGGCTAGCTGTTCGCCGGCACATTTCACACAAATGTGGGCCTTACGGCAGTATTTGGCTGTGTGGACAAACTGCTGACAACGATGTCATTGAACTTGCTTGCAGACAGGCTCAATAACTACTCTCATATGGTATAGTGTCTTTACTACCAGAATCTCTTTATTGTTTGCCGCAGCAGCAATGTTCAGGAATAACATGTTGACTGGCAGAGCTTTTGAGGTACTTGTTGCGTTTCGCCTTAGCGGTGTATGTGGTTCTCGACCGGTGGTTTTTGACCGATCCAGCTTTTCCTTGATCTGGTAATGTAGCGTACTGTGGTGCAGGCCTTTCACGCATTAACTGTAATGCCTCTCTTCTTTTAGCTGGTAACAGTGGAACTCATACTCTTCGTTCTCGCGCCAGTTGACTATGCTGCGAAATGTGTTAGCGTCAGCCGAGCCCCAGGACACTGCCCATTGACGCCCTATCCTCAACCTTTTTAATGTTCACTATATTTTCGATGCTCTGCATCATCAGGCATACGTTGTCTACTCCCTCCATTACTGTAGGAGGTGGAGGTATCATCCCGCTTAGCGGCAGCAATAGCAGCTTGGTGACTGGTACTGGACTGGTCACACAGATCGCCAATATCATTGCCTACTTCTTTGTCGACTGAGAGATGCGCAAGTAAACCAAAACGGTTTGAGTTGCCGCCGTATCTAAGTTGTGTTGAGGAAGGGTTTTCACCTTGTTTGCCGATATTAGATTTCGATTTTTTTCTGCCAGTCTCTGGAGAAACACGAGACTTTCGCTTGATTTTTTGAAAACGCTGCGGGGAGCACATTGAATAATTCATAATATATGAGGGATCATTGACGGCTCTTGTATTACTATTTGTAGACAGGGCAGAGTCTTTTTTCGGCACGTTTTTCAGCAATTGCTCGCGAATCTCTCTCGGGCCCGCCAGCCATTTGCTTCATCAAAGTGAAGTCTATTGATTTTTTCGGTGGGCCATTATTTTCTATTTTCGGTTGTGATTTTTAGCGACACGAATTTGACAATTTCAAGGCACACATGTAAGAATGCAAAAAATCACTAGGGTCCTAGCCAAGACTTGAACCCTGTGATAGATAGGCTTTGAGCTCACAAACAGCGCTGTTTGAGCGATCGCGTGGCAGCTGGGCAGCGGAGTCCTAATTCCAGTAAATTAATTTATTACAGTAACGAAATAGATGTAAATAAAACAAGTCAGATATGCTTTGGATCTTGAAACACTTTAGTTTTGAAAAGAAATCAATGAATTTAATATTTTGATTCGCATTATCTATCTCTATATGCAATGTATAACTCATGCATACCATATAAATATTTATCTATTTACGCGAATCAGTGATTTAACATTGAAATTTTAAAACAGCTATAACTAACTGTTTTCTCCGGTTCTGCTCGCTACGAACTGCAACGGCTATCTTCTAAAGTTTTTATGATTTCTGTGCAGAACCCGATCGTCAAAATTAAGAGATAGATGAGTTTCGGTGGAAATCATATATTTTTAGAAAAAATAGCTAGTTTCTTAACATTAATATCAGTAAAAGCAAGTTAAATAACTGAGTGGTGGGCACACTAATTTGATAACAGCGTTAACCACATGTTGGCTTTATTTATAAAGTTTATTAGAATTGGAATAAGTTAAGTGGGATTCAATTTGGTATGTAATTCCATTACTCACCAATATTAAATCTTTGCGATTTCTAATGGGTACTGTATGATTTATTTTATTGAACAATAGGTATCAGTATGGATCAAATCATAACTTCGACTCTGAAAAACCGTAGACGACGTTCTCTTGGATTGCGACTTTTAATATGTTACCTTAAGAAAAGTAACATTAAATTAGAAGAGAATGTTCATACATGGACATGTTTATTAGTTCAATCATGCAAATTACCTGAGTTGTGTTTATATGGTGATTTAATATTTTCCGCCATGGGTAAGTTTTTAATCTGGGAAAAATGTTAGTAACGAAATTTAAAAAAACATTCCAAATACGATGTGCCAGAAAAAAGTAAAGCCAAGTTGAGGCTTATTGACAATAAACTAGTTTATTTTTATAACAAAGCAAAATACAGTATTAATACTCTCTGCTATCGCTAATCTTCCTCACGTGGGCAGCCGTCCACAGTAATAAATTTTCTTGTTTTAAAAGCTCTCTATGAAATATATCAAACATGTATGAAATATAAATATGTTGCACTTTTCAGCACTCCTTATGGACAAAATTCAGAGCGACGGTAATATGTCGAAAGCATTCGCATCTGCTCATTTATATAAAGTAGTCGAATGCTTATCTCACAACGAAATATATAAACACAATCGCTCAACTGTTGCCGCCTTACACACAATCAAGAAATGCCTAAAATATTACCCAAAAGGATTAAAAGCTAAAGCATCAACTATCAAAAATATATTAGTACTATTAATAGACAACCAAAACGATGAAGTTGTTTATCAATCTGGTGAATGTTGGCTTTTGTTACACAAAATTCATGGCATTTCCGATAAGGAACATATGAATAATATAACTGAATGGAAGGATTTTCAATTATCTTTACTGAGTAATATCCAATATATTATAAATAGAACAATAGTTATGCCTGAAGAATCAGTTAGCAGCCCCTTCATACCAAATCATTTTGGAGCTTTCACTTTTGAAGCGCTAAAAGATCCTTTTGAAAGGACTTCACAAGCTTTTCGACGGATTTTTAATCTTATTGAATATTTAAAAATTGCTTTAAGGTAAGAAAAATATTTGTTACTTTATGTAACTGCAATTAAATTAAACACAATGCATTTTTTAGCAAACAATTTATTTTCAAAAAAAATATTTGCGTACATCAAATCTTGGCTTTAATACAAAATGGACTAAATACACATGTACACCAACAAAATTTACAAATTAATCATGCATATCTTGAGATATTTTTGCCGCAAATGCATATAAAATTATTGGAGCTTTTGGAAATTGTCATTCAAACGTAAGTAACAGCAATAAAATAAATACCAGATCTAATTTGTAAAATAAGTATTACATAGTCAAATTCATCGACATTCAGCGATGACTTCTTAAAAAATGTATTTACAAATCAAATATGATGACATTTTGAAATCGGATGTCGCGATAATTAACATTTAACATCAAGTAATGTGATAACACTACCATTTCAAAAGTTAGCGCAAAGTACTTTTGAAAAATCAAGCTGAATGTTTGAAGGAAGGAGTTTTCGGAACAGGGGAATACCTGACTAAAATTCTTATAGATCCGTGTAATTCTTTCAAAAGTGCAAATTTTAAAAGGTCCGATATATTTTCGGTTTTAAACAAGTTCCAAGATTGTAATTTACATTTTAAAAATTGTCTTTTATATTCATTTACCTTTGATTTATAGATGTCATACACACTTAAGGATGGACTTCCGGCTTGTTCTAAATATTTTATTGGAAGCCCTTGAAAAAACAAACAAATCAATGTCACAAGAAGCAAATTTAAAAGAAGTTTTGTAAGTACTACCTTGTAAATGTTGTAAATTAATTTAAAAACAAGAGGGAGTGATATAGTCGAGTTGCACAGCTATTGGATACCCATTACTCAGCTAGTCGAAGTGAAATATTTATATATATGAAATAAGATCAGAAAATTTTTCAAAAGTGTGGGCGTGACAGGCTTGGGTGGCTTGTGGGCGTTGGAGTTAGCATGAAAAATAGTTTTTTGGCAAATCGATAGAAATTTACAAGACTATTACATAAATCAAAAATGATCAAAACATTTTTCATTAACATGGGCCAACAAACTTGCGCTGTGTCAGTCTCTAGAATCTGTCTGCTTAATCTCACTCTTCGAGCTTTTATAGTGCCTGAGATCTCGATGTTCAAACGGACTGAATGACGGACAGACATGGCCAGATCAACTTATCTTTTGAAGTTTCAACGAATCTAGTATAACCTTTTACTGTACGAGTAACGGATATATAACAACGGGTATATTTTCCAAACGCGGAGTATGTGGAGTACTCTGGTATCAGTCCGAAACATATGATTTATGGTATTATAGACCAAAACGCATATGTCCTTAAAAT
Organism: Drosophila mauritiana; assembly: GCF_004382145.1. Lineage (NCBI taxonomy): Eukaryota > Metazoa > Arthropoda > Insecta > Diptera > Drosophilidae > Drosophila > Drosophila mauritiana. Next base: position 22,457,601 of record NC_046669.1, read on the forward strand.
TGACATTTCAACAGGATAATGATCGGAAACACACAAGCAAATTGGCTATAAGAAAAAAATGAAATAGAGGTAATGCCGTGGCCAGTCCCATCTTCCGATTTAAACCCAATTAAAAACCGGTGGGGGGGACATTAAATGATATGTGTCTTAGAACTACCCGACGTCTAAGGGTCAGCGAAGTGAAAACTTTTAGCCACGCCCACTCTAACCCCCTAAAACCGCTCAAAACTTCCACGCCCACATATTTAAAAATTGCATATTTTTTCATAATTTATTAGTTTTGTAAATTTCGACTATAGCATTCCTCTTGTTTTACTCCTGCAATCAATATCCCCAAATAGAATTCCATAGAACGAATAATTTTGTTTTTAAATGAGCAACAAATAAAAATGGTATTAACTTTGACATTTTAAGGAATATGCGCCTGGTGGTGTACAGAGTAATATCCTTATGGTGCTCTACTCTGCAAGAAGGAAGCCATTGCGAAATTATTGCGGATACTCTTATCAAGGAAGTGTTTGATGATATATCAACGCGAAGGCCAACTTCAAAAAAAAGTGTAAATATTGTTTTAAAAGTGAAATACGGCTATGGCAACACGTTGCAGAGTTCATTTTTTATGTAGTACATTGTGTTGAAAATAAGAACACTGTATTACCAAAGACACTAGACACTATTCTAGTGTCTTTGGTATTACTATATTCTATAACAATGTACACATGTATAAGAAATCAACTATACTAAGGGTATGTAGTGATCTCAGTCATACGAATATGACATAAGGAACTATGTATAAAATTTTTCGTTTCTTCCGTCATTAGAGTCAGTCGCAAATAAATTCCGCCGCGTTCACACGTTGTATCATTTTCTGTTCAGCGTTTCAGCCAATGAATACATTGTACAACCAACAATCCTGGTCGAGTGACAGGAGAAATATACACCCTAAGTATCTTTATCATTTGAGAAGGCTTCATGGACTTTAAACTACTAAAGTTTAAATTTCGTTTATTTTATTATCTATACCTGATCCTTATAAGTGGATAAGTGTGCATCGCGGCCTAAATTCTTCTATTTGAGCTCATTAAATTTATTCTTTGCTTATATAAACATTAATTATTTATATACATAAATATTATATAAATGAGCTTTGCAATGTGTATCGTCATAACAGTATAACGCATTCCCAATATATTTTAACACATTTTATAAATTTAATCCAGCTAAGCGGACCATACTTGAAACATTCACCTGAGACTCCATTTTCGATGCTGAAATGTTCATTATGTAATGAAGACTATCGTGTGCTTAGTCAACAAGCACACTCTTGCCTACAACAGTTTTTGTTATCGTCTGGTCATTTGATAAAGCATCAACTTTTAAAGGAAAGTATAATTTGCGAGAGTTAATAAGGTATCTTGTCTATAACTTTATTCTTACAGGCGGTGCACGACACCTTATTAGGAATTTGTGTTCAAATGCATTCTCAGTCTAGCAAAGAACCAGACTTGTTGGATACTTGGGACGGACGCTTGGAAGTTTACAAGTCTTTCACAGTGCTATTAAAATTACGAAACTATGGATGTCCTACGCCTTCTGAAATAATTTGGAATCTTTTGCACGAATCCCGATTATTTAATAATAGCATTGCACTTAAGCAAAGTCATAGTTCAAACTTGTTGGAACTGATGCTTCATCCTCAAAAGGCGGATATAAATTTTAAAAGTGCTGACAATTTAAAGAAAACAACCGTCTTTTCAACAAATGAAACGGAAAAAAGAATCGATTTGTTACAAACTATCAATAGTCCCGAAGACAGATTCTGTGATAGTGAAAGTCCACTGATATCGGCCATAAAAACAATTGAAAATAATAACGATGATAAAAAAAACACTGGCTACGACAACAATTCCTTGAATAAAAAGAAACCTTTTGAAGTCGTTTGTAAAAATTACTCAAAAGATTTAGTTGCTGAAGACACAACAAAAAATATAAATGAGATATCAGATGACCATTTGCTCTCATCAAAAATCAACAGTACACAGAGTTTAGAAGGACAACCCCAAGGAATTTGTAATGGCAATAATCTGAAGTCTGATTTAATATCATCCTGTTGCAGTGCTGAAGAATCTGTAAAAATGTTTCCTTCGGACTTGGAATCATCTTTAGATGATGCTAAAATGATAGCCGACTTGGAAGCGACATTCGTTGGTGAACTTAAATAAAATGAAAGACTAGTTTTGTATGCGTAACTTTGTTTTTTTTTTCGCTGTTTAATACTTCAAAATATAAAATAACTCTTTTTGCTGACTCCGTATGTCGTGTTCATAGCTACCTGAATTCAGTTTTGACAGCCAAGAAACTTACATTTTTCGACGGCACATTTTTCCCCATTGAAGAAGTCATAGAAAGCTGCAGGAGTGTCATAGAGTCTAACTGCCGCAGCTTTCTATGACTGCTTCATTGACTAAAAACCGGCTCGACAGCAGCCAAGAAAACAACACCAAACCTATCAGTAATAATAATAGCATCAGTCATCCCCTCAGCAGCTGCTGCAATAATTGACGGACGATCAGCCATGGTATCGTCAAGAGGAATATATATTATTAAATCATATACAGTATATCAAGAAACTGTTTACACACTGTGTAATAAGTTGAATATTTCACAGTGCGTAAACAGTTTCTTGACATACTGTATATTATGTTTGTCAGTGAAACGCACAAACTGATTTTGTTGGTCTGCTCGCTAATAAGTACGTGCGGCTGGCTCAGATTTCCCACCAAACTGATATCAAACGTGATCACCCGGTTATCAGTAACAACACGTTCCACCCTAGACTTTCCTCAAACTGGTGCGGGCGTAAGTGGATGTGGGTTGCTCGCGACCGCGTTTCCGCGGTCCTGGATGGCGCGGTCTGCGGAGCTGAGTGCCGGGCACGTGGGTTAGGAATTTTAGTTGTGTACCGCAAGGCAACGTCTCCGTTTCCAGAGAACCGCCTGGCAAAATTCCAACACGAACGATCCGGGCAACCGCCCTCAGACTCCGTAAGAGCCTCCGCTGTTTCTGCCGTTTCGTTGTTGTTGCTGTTGCCACGGTTGCTAAAAATTCTGATCACGTTACCGGTGATGCAATCAGGGAGGCATTTTTAAAGCGCAATGCAGAAAGATTAGCGGATTTTCTGTCAAGTTCGGTCTTAACTTCGTTTGACGATTCCGTTCTTCATGTGAGGTAGGAGCTGATCGATAGATCGATGAACTACAACAAAAAATTCGGAAAATTTTCAACGAAGAACTTAAGTTTTTAGGAAATCAGAAGTGAGTGACAAACTTGGGACTCTTAAATCCTCGGTTCGGGGGAAGATTTTAAAGCGCGCCTTGCAAATGCACTCCCACTCAACCTTTCTTGACGGCATTTCTACAAGTGATTGTGGCCATCAGCAACGTCCACTCCGGCATAGGGCACCGTCGGTGCCCCCACTTGAGCATCAAAAATTCGCTAGACCTTACCAACATAAAAAAGCTGCAGCACCTACGATTATGTCTGAGGGACATTGCGCTGGAAACCATTCACTGACTGGAACTATCGGATGGCAACTACGCTGTAGCATTGGATTTATTACAAAACAGATTTGGTAATCGGCGTTTGGTATTTCAGGCAAACATTCCTGAGATTCTGGAGCTAAGGGCAGTGCAGAGTGGTCCATATTCAATGCTTTGTGAACTGACGTACAAATTTAACGCTCTTATTCGCGATATAAACGGAATGGGCTCAACGGAACAAATCGCATTATCGCCCAAGTACTTGTCCAAAAGCTGGATTCGTCTAGTCAGGCGAAAAGGGAGGAGCATTTGAAGGACCGAATCTTCAAGAATTCATTTGCAACGTGGGAATCCATGGCAACGTTTCTGGAACATCGAAGCCTTCTGTAAAAATTCTGGGCACTCAAGAAATTGTTGCTAATGCTTTAAAAACCTGACCCCACTTGATCGATTCAAAGTAATTAAAAGCCTCGCGATTTATACAGGATACAGGGAAATATCGAGAGCTTTGTCAAAGCTCCGCCGAACACACAGCAACCAAAAAAGGAATGACAAAGCAAGGACAACGACCAAGGAAAAATGTTAAGTAATTTGAAATTTACTATTGTATAGTAAAAGGGTATACTAAACTCGAAAGAAGAAGAAAGCGTTTCCGACCTTATACAGTATTTTTATCCTTGATCACGATCGCAAGCCGACGCAATGAAAATTTTATGCTACCTTAAATATATATCGTTTATTACATTTTTGTTTAATATGCAAAAATATGTAAGCTTAACGAAACAGTCGTATATCAAACAAAAACATTTCTTGGAAAGGTAAAAAACAAGGATCTCAGCCTAAAAATAAACCAGTTATGACGAAAAATAAGAATCTGGTTGTGCCAAAATGCTTGCCAGAAAAATTTTTTTTTCTTTTTAAGAAAGACCTCACATTTAAAATAGAAAATTGGTTACTTTGGCAGCGCCATATAATGTATCGATATATGTACATTTATTTATAACGAATAATATATTAAAAATTAAAGAACATAATTTCAGATTTAGCTTTTTTTAAATTATTATATTTTAATCAAAGGGGTTAGAAGATGTAACGCCATCGCTTTTCGGCCGTCCTCCTATCATAAGTTTAGTTTCTAGCTTATTTCCTATAGAAACTATTTTTGCAAGTGCTGCAATAGTATCTGAAGAATCACAGCAAAAATTGGAAGAATGTTTTGGACTTATCAAATTTCTGGTTTTACATATAATACACAATAACTTTTCTTTACGTTTTGTCGATTTGTAATTGAGGCATTCTTTATGAAAGGAATGTTGACAAAGAAAATAAATGGACTGCGTACTTAACATTTCATGACAAATGTCACATTTATCATTACGAAACTCGATTGGATTGTTTGTATAGAGAGACAGCATGGATCTCGACCTCTTAATCTTTTCGTTGAAATTCTCAACTAACTTTAATTCATTCGCAGAATTAACCACACTTTGCATTAATCCATCCGTAAATATTGGTTTTATCTTTATAGCTTTTATTTCTTCATTGGAGCAAGAACTTTTTAACATCATGAGAAATGATCTTGTACTTAAATTTCCATTTAAAGCCACATTTGCATTATTTTTCGTAAGGTTTTCATCACACTTGTCTATTGTTTCGTTATGCAATGTGCCTGTATTTATTTGATGGCGGTGTATTCTTTGTGTCACATTAAAAAATGTATAAAGCCTACTTACAATGATAGTTTTGTCCAATCGCAAGCAATGTGTCTTTATAAAATCTGAGACAAAACTTGAACTTACTTTATCTACTTGCCAGAGTTTGAAATAAAAGACCAGCAAATAAAATAACAGTTTTTCGTCACAGACTGGAAAGGCTTCTATGATTTTAGCTAACATTTTAGCGCAATAATCGTTATGATCTGCTAAAATGGAACAGAAAGAAAGAATATTTTTTGATTCTTTTGCATTTTCAAATGTTATATTATTTAAATAAGTAGTGAGATCAACTGCTAGAGATGCAGGTCCATATTCTAACAATTGATGTAATAAATGCTCTTCTTCAACTGGAACTGTCAACTGATTGGAAAGGCTACATGCGAAATACATTTTTGATATGGTTGAAAGATGATGGTTTATTTCCGCAGGGCTTTTATAGTGCTTGGAATCATCTTGCTGCATTTCATGCTTAATTTGTTCACGCTTACTACAGCATTCAATAAGTCTTGTATGACAGCTCGAAGTCTCATTCTTTTTTTTCCATTCGGACAAGTAATTTAATAAAAAGGTATTGTATCTGGAATATAAAAGCTTCGAAATGACAGCATACGGTTTAATAAAACCGATGGTTTTAATAAATTCTTGAGTAGCTCTACTGATGTCTCCTTTTTGAAGTAAGTGATTCCCGTACTGAAATCGTACCAATGCAGTTTCTGGCGTTGAATTATAGCCTTCTCGATGCAACAATCTCAAAGCAATATTATACATATTTTTTTCAACTAAGAGACGTATATTAACATCTATGCTGTTTTGTTCTAACATTAATATGTCGCAAGCATTCGCGTCCCGAGAATTCGTAACAACATAGCAAAAATTGGTTTCACTGATTATATAAAACAATTCTTGAAATTGCTTTTGAAAAACTATGATTTTGTTTTCTGTGTCCAAAACAATTAGTGTCGTTACATTCTGCTTAAAGTTTTTGACGCCGACGATCAGGTAATGACCTACCCAAGCCAGGCATTCCTTTGCTCCTTCGATAGCAAAACAAGGACCCCTTCCCTCAGGAGTGTAGCAATAAACAGCGTCTGCCCGTCCCACAACCAACATCGAATCATTTAATTCGCAATCTCCAGCCTTGCGCATTACACTGCGGTAATTAAGATTACCTTTATCATTATCAAGTACAAATTTTGTATCCATTATGCTTTTCTCTTTTAACATAAAACAATAAACTCCTTGAACACATGTCACAAACATTATTTGAGTTGTATCTAAAGGTTGTGTTTTGAAGTCAAAATGTATTCCATTGACTGCGTTTCCAGAAACAGTATGTTGGCGAATATTTGCAGAAAAGTTTTTTGTGATTTTTCCATAATGCAAGAGAATATCACCATTCCCCAATCCTATCGCCAACGCAAACAATTTATCGTCAATGACGTCTGCGTTGAGGCATAAGGGCGTACTTGAAGGCTGAGTATATGCAGAGGCAATTATTGGAGCTCCTTGCTTTTTTGATAATCTATTAAGGTCAAATACTTCAATGTGAATACCATTATTGGTATCCGGTGTGACAGTCGCAAGACAGTTATTGCTGGTAAGGGAACAAAGAGCTATAGCTTTCCGGTTGGATGGAGACTTAAAGGTGATACAATCCCAATTTGAAAAGTAAGTAAGAATATTTCCGTTTCTATCACAAATTACTAATTTTATATTTCTTTCCTCAGTGCTTGATTTTGATTCGGGAAAGCAGTAGCACGATATTTCTGCTGTATTCGGAATTTTTACAAATGGTACGGCGATTATATTGAAAAGATCCACTTTCTTCCATTCCAACACACTTATATCCATTTTGGCAATAGTTTAATACAATTATGCGAAGATACTATTGCTAAAAGATATTTTTATTTTGATTGTGGAACATCATGATGGACGTTACGGGTTTGCCAAAAAATCGAAACAGCGCAATTTGAAAATATAATGTAGTTTTTATAAGCAAATTACACTACGCACATCCAATTGATATGATTTCAATTTTAGATGTGGATATGTTATATAATTAAAAAGTTTCCTGACAGTGCCAAAAGTGTGTAAGCTTGGAATTTGTTGTTTATTTTCATATTTAATATTTTTAATTTGTTTTTTGATTTATAAGTAAAAAAGGCATTGTTTAAATATATTTTATAAAAAAATTGCGTTTAATTCAGCAAAGAACTCTTACCTTCAAAGTCAAAAATTCAAAATATTTTATAGTTTTTAAACAGTTTCTTGGCCAACTGTATATATTACTTGCTAAAGAATGGACAATTTTGGAATAGATTCCTGCAGATATATAGACTAAAATCTAAGAGAATAGTTTTCGTAAACATGAATGACAGAAGAACGGCGTATCCAAATCAAGAATATATGAGTAGTATTTTATACAGACGTTCTTTACTGCTTTGCAAACTTCTGAATAATATCCTTATATCCTTTGCAAGGGTATAAAAACATGTCCATTCAAAAGATTTTTCTTCATTGTCGCCCTTCGACTCTATACCATATATGTATTTAGGATCACTAGGCGTCCGTCTGACTTTCTGTCCGTCTTCATGCTCGAGAAAAAATAGTTTGAGTTCATTTAGAAAGGAGTTTTAACATTTTAAAACATTCTTAAAAACTATGGACTATTTAAAGTCAGAAGGCAATGGATATTGATCAAATAATAATAAAAATACATATATATATAATAATTAATAATTGTTGTGTGTCTCCCCAGAAATAAGTGACACGAATTCTTATTTCTCCCTAGCTAAAAACTAGTCCTAAGTCTGTCCGTATGAATGTCGAGATCTCAGGAACTATGAAAGCTAGAAGGTTGAGATTCAGCAGAATCTGTATTTTAAATACAAAGACGCGACGCAAGTTAGGTGACCCATATTGCCACGCCCACCTTTTTGAATCATTTGTCAATATTTTTTCATAATTTTATTAGTTTTGTAAATTTCTATCGATTTACCAAAAACCGTTTTGCCACGCCCAGTCTAACGCCCTAAAGCTGCCGAACCGGTCATACCCACACTTTGGAACAATTTTTAAATTTATCTATCGATATCCCAAAAAAATGATGAAATTTCGCCTTCGACTTCACACTAGCTGAGTAACGGGTATCTTATCAGATACCGACTATTGTCTGGGAACTAGACTATAACATTCTCTCTTGTTTTATTATTTTCTATTAAGAAAATAAAATATCCTTAATTTACTTATCTGTCACGCCTAAATAGGCAAATAATTATTTTGATATGGTGTGCCAGCAGTTACGGAATGTGAAAAAATTCGTTCACTCCCTAGATCCTCTGCGTATTTTGTTGAATTTTTATTGGATATGACAAACAATTTTTTAAAATTTATCGTTTGCATTCCAACCAGCAGAGTAACGGGTATATGATGGTCGAGGAACTCGACTATAGTGTTCTCTCTTGTTTGCTTTGCTTTCAACGCCAGTTGTAGTAAGCAATTGTAATTGAAAAAGATGTATGATTTGTTGATATAATATTTCTCCCTAATAAGAAATTAGGTGATAAATTAACACATTTAAAATTGGATTTATACTTTGTGTGTTTATGTGCATATATTGATGCTATACATACTTCAAGATACTAAGCAAGCATATTGATTGGTTGTTGACGGACAATCTTGATGGTTATTCTCATTAGTACATTTCAGGAATGAAATAACGATGTGTGAATTCTGGGCGGGGCACGAGCTTTAAACAGCTTAATTGTATATGTAGGAGCATTTGTATTTTCACAGTCAACATTTTAAACTCCAGTTGTAGTCACACGGAAGAGAAAGATGAATCCGCAGCTCGAACAAGATAAGTCGCGATTAAATTCTTGCATTGGCAAAAGTATACAAATAAAAAAAAAGGGAAGATTAGGAGCGTTTAGTATTGACAGTATTTTGAGCACTTCAGAGGCCCACTCATCGCAAAATAGTCTGTCCAAAGGCAATACTAATGTTACATCAAGTAAGAAAACGAAGTTGTCAATAGAAACATAGTAAAGTTTGTGCCATTTATTGTTAAAAGCTAAATATATTTTTTGTGTGAGTATATGTATTACACACAAAAACGTGTCTAACATAAAAACATTCAAGCTATCCAAATTCTTATATAAATTATTCATAGATATAATGTTTTTATTCATTTTTAACACAATAATATGCAGTGAAGGGGAAAATTTTAACCTCGTAACCTTTATTAACGGTTAAGTCGATCTAGCAATATACCTCTATACAGCTGTTCGTCCGCTTGACCGTCCGTACGTTAAAACCTATTTTTATTGGTTACAGGTCGTATGGGCGACAAATGTCAACATACGACATTTTTATGTAGAAGGAAGCGTTTCCGACCATATAAAGTCTTTATCAGGATCAATAGCCAAGGCGATCTATTGTCCGTCTGTTTGTCCGTATGAACGCTGAGATCTCAGAAACGATAAAAGCTATACAGTTGAGATCAAGATTCTAAAGGCATAAACGCTGCACATGTTTATTGCCTCGCCCACTTTATCGTCAACAAACCAAAAAAAACCACTACGACAATTTTGACTGTAGTTTTGTCTCTGTTTAATTTATTCTTTATCGTGCCAATCTCTATGTACACTTTTGCCATGCTTCTAGAACCTCCCAAAACTGTCACCTTCATATTTTCAAAAATGTGGGCGTGTCAGTTTTGGGCGGTTTGTAGGCGTAAGAGTGCGCGTGTCAATAATTTGTTCGGAAAACAGAAAGAAATAAAAATATATAATAAGTTTAAATAAATAATAAATAATAAATAATACGTGTTTTGGCAAATTTTGGCAAAAAAATATAAGAAAAAATATAAGAAAAAATATCAACACATTCTTCGAAAGTTTGGGCGTGGTAGTATGGTGCGGTTTGTGGGCGTTAGAGTGCGTGTGACAACATGGGTCAACAAACTTGCGCTGCGTCCTTGTCTCTAGAGTCTGCATGCTGAAAATCTACCTTCAAGCTTTTATAGTTCATGAGATCTCTACATTCACACGGACAGACGGACATGACCAGTTCGAGTAGGCTATTGATCCTGATCAAAAAAATATATGTCGTGGCGAAAATAATGAGTATGCGTGTAGTCGCTGTTTACTTCTTCTCCAAGTTCCCTTTGCTATTATGCGTGTTCCTATTTATGAACACGTGGCGAAAATAATGAATGCGTTTAGTCGCCGTTTACTTCTTCTCCATGTTCCCTTTGCTATTATGCGTGTTCCTATTTATTGTCAATGTGTGAGGATGAATAGATGAATTATCTAGGATTTTGCAAAAACGAGAGCGATAGAGCTGTTGCTGAACGTGGCCACTTGCGCTGCTTGGTTAGAAAGGGAAAACTATACAATGAAAAGGAAATGCCAAAAATTGAGAAGAGACAAAGCAGGCTGCACGAAACGGGAGTGAGGACATTAATCGTGGAGAAGCCAAAGCAGACGCAAGTGGACTCGTTGACTGCGCACAGCTGCATAAAAATTATATTGTGAAAAGAGTTATGAGCAACGCTGATATGGACGGACGGACGGACGGCGAGGCCCCTGATATTCTTAACCCGACAGCGAGGCCCCTGATATTCTTAACCCGACATCAGAAGTGGGATCTGTGCCACACCCTGCATTTTCTGAGGATCAGTGGCGTTCAGTAGTGGAAATGCAAAATCGGAATTTTGCTGAACTTGTAAAAATCATGCAAGTGACGCCGGCACGTGAGCAGCAACCTAGTTATGATGTTAAGCTACCCAAATTTAACCCTGATGCTGCATGCGTAGAGGCAGCAAAGTGGTGTTCAACAACCGATATAATTCTAACTGAGCACCCCCTTAAAGGAAGTAAATTGATCATCGCACTAAGTAACTGCATGGAAGGAACTGCATCTCAGTGGCTAACACAAATTTCGTACCAGGGTATGACTTGGCAAGAGTTCCAGGAATTATTTCTGCAGCGCTTTGAAACCGAAGAGACGCCGGCCGCTACGTTTTTAAATTTACTCAACAGCCGCCCGACTGCCGACGAATGTTATGCGGTGTATGCGAGTCGGCTGGTGACGACGCTGACTACAAAGTGGCGGAATATGGAAATAGAAGAAATTGCCGTTACAACTGTTCTTGCGCATATGGCAAACATTGACAGTCGTTTGCAGCGCGTCCTCTTCACATCCAATGTGCGTACCAGAAGTAAGCTACAGGCGGAGTTAAAAGCGTTTACGTTCGACAAGAAGCGACATGCTCGAGATGACAACCTTGGACCTGACCAGAAGAACCGTAAGGCATCGCCAGTTGTATGCCACTTCTGTTCAAAGCCGGGACATCGAATTGCTGAATGCCGAAGTAAAATGCGACAAGATAGACAGGCGCAACCGCAGCGTGAAAAATCAAATGTTACGTGCTATCGGTGCGGCCAACCGGGACATTTCTCCAACCAGTGCCCGAAAAACGGAAGTGCAGCCAAACAAGATGTGACTCAACAGAAGACTGTTAACCAATGTTGTGTGACTGAGCCAAAGGGAAGCTTGCATCAACGAGGTGAGATCTATGCAATTTGTTTCTATTCCGGTGCAGAGTGCTCCCTTATTAAAGACGACATTAGCAGTAAGTTATCTGGTAAACGTATAAACAATACTGTAATGATAAAAGGCATTGGTGGTGGCAGTGTGTGCAGTACATTGCAAATCTTGAGTGAAGTCACTATAATCGAAAATATTATGGAAATATTATTTCATGTAGTCCCGAACGAGCAAATGAGGAATGATATTCTGATAGGGCGAGAAATACTTAAACAAGGCTTTTATGTAATTTTGGCATCCGATAATTTTAAAGTTGTAAAATCAAAAACTGTTTTGATTGTTCTTACAAAGGCTGGTTTTACCTTTAACCTTGCTAAATTCAGTTTTCTCAAAACAACGGTTCAGTATTTGGGCTATGAAGTGCGAGCGGGAGAAATTCGTCCGAATGTGCGAAAGATAGCTTCATTAAGCTCCTTGCCTCCTCCTCAAACTGTCTCCGGCGTTAGACAATTCATTAGCTTGGCCTCTTACTTTCGCAAATTCGTGCCTGGATTCTCCCAACTTATGAAACCATTGTATTCACTTTCCTCTGGTAGCGGCAAGATTACATGGAGCGCTGAGCTGGAAGAGATCAGACTTAAAGTTGTGACGATCCTCACAAATGAGCCTGTTCTGGTAATCTTCGACCCGCAATATCCTATTGAGATGCACACTGATGCAAGTGCCTGTGGATATGGAGCGATACTTTTGCACCGTATAGAAAGTAAGCCCCATGTAATCGAATACTTCAGCAAAACAACTACCTCTGTTGAATCTAGATATCACTCCTACGAGCTGGAAACCTTGGCAGTGGTAAAAGCCGTTAAACATTTTCGCCATTACCTAATTGGCCGTGAGTTCGTTGTCTATACAGACTGCAATTCATTAAAAGCTTCTCGCACAAAAATAGATTTAACACCCAGAGTTCACCGCTGGTGGGCCTACTTACAATCGTTTAATTTCGAAATTCAATATAGAGAGGGTAAGCGTATCGCAAGAAATCCTTTATCACCCGAACACATTTTGTCAATAAACAAGATTCCCGAAAAACGAGTAAATCTGTCTGAAATTTCAAGTACTTGGCTTCTTGCTGAGCAACGGTTAGACCTTGAGATAATAGAAATAGTTAACAAATTGGAGTCAGATGAATTGGCCGAAAACTTGGCCAAAACGTATGATTTGCGAAAAGGTGTATTATATCGCAAGGTCCAAAGACGAGGTAGAACAAGTTATTTACCAGTTGTACCCAGAGCTTTCAAATGGTCAGTAATTAACCAGGTACACGAGTCGATAATGCATTTAGGGTGGCAAAAGACACTTGATAAAGTGTACCAGTATTATTGGTTCGCTAAAATGAACAAGTATGTTCGAAAATTTGTTTCAAACTGCATAACTTGTAGATCAGTGAAATCATCTTCCGGGAAGGTTCAGGCGGAACTTCATTCCATTCCGAAGACAAGTATACCGTGGCACACCATCCACATAGATATAACGGGTAAATTAAGCGGCAAGAGCGATTTGAAGGAGTATGTCATTGTTCAGATCAATGCCTATACAAAGTTTGTTTATCTGTATCACACCTTAAAGATGCCTAAAATGCTATGAAATCTTCCATATCCTTATTTGGAGTACCAGATCGCATCATCGCCGACCAGGGCAGATGTTTTACTAGCTCTAAGTTTTCAGAGTTTTGCGTATCGCAGAAAGTTGAACTTTACTTGATTGCTACGGGAATGAGCCGTGCAAATGGGCAAGTGGAACGGGTGATGGAAACACTGAAAAATTTGTTGTCAGTGGTAGAATCAAGTCAACGATCGTGGCAGGACGCACTTGGCGAAGTCCAACTTGCACTGAATTGTACAATTTCTCGTGCCACTGAGGCAAGTCCGTTAGAAATGTTAATTGGTAAACAGGCTCGACCCCTTGGATTAGTTCCCCCATGTGAGACCGAATGTGAAATAGATTTGGCAACTGTTAGAGCTCATGCGACAGAAAATATGAATTCCTTAGCGTCTTACGACAAATCCCGATTTGATAGCAGTAGGGCAGCCGTTGACAAACACCACGTAGGTGGTGTGCTATGTGCTATTGAGGAATGAAGAAAGACACCAAACTAAGTTAGATCCGAAATTCAGGGGACCGTTTTTGGTAACTGAAGTATTAGAGGGTGACAGGTATACACTAAAGTCGTTGACGAGTAACCGTTCGTTCAAGTATTGCCAAGAAGATATACGTAAAATGCCGGATGCAGAAATCCCGAATGAGTTAAACGAGAATGTAGAGCAATAGCTGAAATATAGAAACAGTTGAATGAAAAGAAAAGCCCGCCAATGAGTTCTTTTGTGAACGAGAGATATCCGTCTAGGTGAGACGATGAATTGTGAGTTATCCGTCTAGGTGAGACGATGAATTGTGAGTTATCCGTCTATGTGAGACGATGAATTGTGAGTTATCCGTCTAGGTGAGACGATGAATTGTGAGTTATCCGTCAGGTGAGACGATGAATTGTGAGTTATCCGTCCAGGAGAGACGATGAGTTTGGATTGAATTAATAATCAAGTGTGTGTGAACTGGCGGAAGATCGATATATAGAAATCGATAAATGATAATGTTAAGATAAGTTGTAAGCTGATGTATTACTGATCAATGGAACTGAATATGAAAATAGAATAAGTTATCCCAGCAACAATGAAATAAAAGCTGTTTTGTTTCTTCACAGAATTAAGATTTAAGAAATACGCCTAATAATGTCAAACTAATGAAATTAAATGTTATTGAATAGTGATGAAAGTATGTGATCTTGATATCTTGGTATCTCGGTATCAAAAGCTTACACGAGGACGTGTAAATGTCAGAATGGCCGTGTCGTGGCGAAAATAATGAGTATGCGTGTAGTCGCTGTTTACTTCTTCTCCAAGTTCCCTTTGCTATTATGCGTGTTCCTATTTATGAACACGTGGCGAAAATAATGAATGCGTTTAGTCGCCGTTTACTTCTTCTCCATGTTCCCTTTGCTATTATGCGTGTTCCTATTTATTGTCAATGTGTGAGGATGAATAGATGAATTATCTAGGATTTTGCAAAAACGAGAGCGATAGAGCTGTTGCTGAACGTGGCCACTTGCGCTGCTTGGTTAGAAAGGGAAAACTATATAATGAAAAGGAAATGCCAAAAATTGAGAAGAGACAAAGCAGGCTGCACGAAACGGGAGTGAGGACATTAATCGTGGAGAAGCCAAAGCAGACGCAAGTGGACTCGTTGACTGCGCACAGCTGCATAAAAATTATATTGTGAAAAGAGTTATGAGCAACGCTGATATGGACGGACGGACGGACGGCGAGGCCCCTGATATTCTTAACCCGACAGCGAGGCCCCTGATATTCTTAACCCGACATATATATTTTATTTGGTCGGAAACGCCCCTTTCGGCCTGTAACACATTTTTCAACGAATCTAGTATACCCTTTTACTACGCTACGAGTAACGGGTATAAAAATATAAGTCTCAATAGGTTATTTAAACTTCAATTATCGCGCTGAAAAGAAGTCATCCTTTTTCTTTTATTTAATTATTATCTTTTCTTTCGCTGCCAACAAATGTTTTCACACTTTCCATAATGTGAAACCGAATAGTGCCGTAAAAACCTTTTGAGTCTCATAAGTGGTTTACTTTTATACCTATTACTTGTGTGAAAAAAGGAATATTGATTAGTTGAAAATTATGTAAAAGGTAGAAGGAAGCGGAGTCGATATGGCCAAGTCCGTCTTTGCGTCCCTATAAACGTCAAGATCTTAGATACTCAGAATAGCTAGGGATTAATCATACAGATTCTAGAAATTGGTTATTTAGCCTTGTAAATGTGTAAAGTACCAGATAACTGTTACTCAGTTAGTAGGAATATATGATAAAGATATTTTAAATATTATTTTTAAGTTTCGATAGGATTTTGAATAAATGAGACAATTTATTAGTATTGTAAACATTCCATTCCTTTAATACTCATAATCATATAATTTTTGTAAATAACTTAGATATTAAAAATCGTTTAATATCTATCAAGATTAAGTTGTCCAAAAAGGGTAATAGTACGCTAGTCAATTAAGTAATTTCGTTTAATAAATTTAAAAAAACAAACAATAGTTCAAACTAGCTGAGTAACGGGGAACTCGAACTCTTGTTTGGTCTTGTAACAAGACCAAAACTTTTTCGAAAATTGTGGGATTGACAGCCCTGAGTTGTTATGGTGTAATTTTTGAAGTACCCTGTACTTCTGTTTTATCGCACGGGTCCCACGGCCACACCTCCCGCCCAACCGACCGAGGGGCGCTGCCGTGTATCGTACGGCTCGATTTGCGAGAAGATATAGACGCGATATAAAAAATAGAATAGGAACGAGGAAATAAATATAATGTGGAATAACTATGTTAAATATTAGTGTTAGTAGGATCTAATTATGTAATAGAAAAGATAAGATCGATTGCTTTAATAGCGGCAGAGAGTCAAGATTACAGATAATAGGATAAAGTCTATTATAGTCAGAACATAAAACTCTGTAAGGGCCATGCAACTCATAATTAGATCTACAATGATTTAAGATAAGGGGTATATAGTTTCTAGTGAATCTACTTGGAACCGAGAAGTTAAGCCGACTAATCAAGTCGTGACTCTCAACATTCCCACGAATAAGCTTACAAATAAAAACTGTTCCAAGCATAGTTATACGGTTAGCTAGGGATGGTAAATTAATTAAAAGTAGTCTACTGGAATAAGGAGGTAATATATGGTTTGCATCCCAATTTAGGCGCCGCAAGGCAAAAAGTAAGAAGTTTTTTTGGACCGATTCAATGCGGTCCGAGTGGACTGCGTATTGTGGACTCCAAACAGGTGATCCGTACTCGAGAATCGGACGGACTAACGAAATAAATAAGGTTTTAGTCAAGTAAGGGTCATCAAATTCCTTAGACCACCTTTTTATAAAACCAAGCACACCCCTGGACGAAATATGGTCAGAAAATTTTAGTTTTGGGTCCAGAAGAACACCAAGATCATCAACTCGTGTTATTCTGTCCAGTGAGCACCCACTTAGAGTGTAAGTCGTGCGTATTGGGTTGGCACGACAAAAGGTCATAACTTTACACTTGGAGCCATTTAAGTCTAATATGTTATCACGGCACCATGTTTGAAATCGGTCTAGATCGGATTGTAAGTCCAAATGGCAAGAAGTGTCCTTGTACTGGAGGCATAATTTAACATCGTCTGCGTACATAAGTACACGCGAATGTTTTATTATTAAGGGGAGGTCGTTAATGAATAAGGTAAAAAGAAGCGGACCAAGATGGCTCCCTTGTGGGACACCGGATGTGACTCGGAGAATAGAAGATAACGAATTTTTAAAGAGGACTTGTTGTGTCCTGCCATTCAGATAGCTTGAAATCCAATTTAGAAGATCAACAGGGAAACCTATAAGATCAAGTTTTTTTATTAGAAGGTAATGATTAACAGAGTCAAATGCTTTACTAAAATCAGTGTAGATGACATCTGTTTGAAGATTATTTTTGAAACCGTGTATTACGAAAGAAGATAGCTCCAAGAGGTTAGTGGTTTTAGATCTGCGTTTCATAAAACCGTGCTGACACGGTGATATGATTGATCTACAAAGGTGCTGCAAATGAGGAGTGATAACATTTTCGAAAAGTTTTGGGATAGCCGACAATTTAGAGATTCCTCTGTAATTGCTTGCATCCAGTTTGCTACCTTTTTTGTGAAGAGGAATCACAAAGGACTCCTTCCATATATGAGGGAATTGTGAAGATTCCAAAGATAAGGTAAACAGTTTCAGTAGAGGCTTGCACAAGGCTTCCGCACAGAATCTGAGAACACAGCCGTTAAGCAGTGAGCTTTCGTTTATAGTGGGGCAAAATATTAGATTCGACTTAGATACCGCATAAGAGTATGGCTGTTCGGAATGAGGTAAAGTTGAATATGTTGTTTGAAAAAACTTGGCGAATAGACCGGCTATTGCCTGATCCGATGTAACCATAGTGTTTTCAAAAAATAGCGAGGAAGGGTAAGAACTTGTTTTTCGCTTAGTGC